>NC_136376.1:15745000-16345000 GCF_037039965.1 Doryrhamphus excisus | reverse complement strand
AGCCTTAAAGGGCCAGCTTAAAGGGCCAGCCTTAAGGGGCCAGCTTAAAGGGCCAGCCTTAAAGGGCAAGCCTTAAAGGGCCAGCCTTAGAGGGCCAGCTTAAAGGGCCAGCCTTAGAGGGCCAGCTTAAAGGGCCAGCCTTAAGGGGCC
This sequence comes from Doryrhamphus excisus, assembly GCF_037039965.1. Classification (NCBI taxonomy): domain Eukaryota; kingdom Metazoa; phylum Chordata; class Actinopteri; order Syngnathiformes; family Syngnathidae; genus Doryrhamphus; species Doryrhamphus excisus. The sequence continues at coordinate 16,344,850 of NC_136376.1, read as the reverse complement.
AGCTTAAAGGGCCAGCCTTAAAGATCCAGCCTTAAAGGGCCAGCTTTAAAGGGCCAGCTTAAAGGGCCAGCCTTAAAGGGCCAGCCTTAAAGGGCCAGCTTAAAGGGCCAGCCTTAGAGGGCCAGCCTTAAGGGGCCAGCTTAAAGGGCCAGCCTTAAAGGGCAAGCCTTAGAGGGCCAGCTTAAAGGGCCAGCCTTAAAGGGCCAGCTTAAAGGGCCAGCCTTAGAGGCCCAGCTTTACAGGGCCAGCTTAAAGGGCCAGCCTTAAAGGGCCAGCTTAAAGGGCCAGCCTTAGAGGGCCAGCTTAAAGGGCCAGCCTTAAGGGGCCAGCTTAAAGGGCCAGCCTTAAAGGGCAAGCCTTAAAGGGCCAGCCTTAGAGGGCCAGCCTTAGAGGGCCAGCTTAAAGGGCCAGCCTTAGAGGGCCAGCTTAAAGGGCCAGCCTTAAGGGGCCAACTTAAAGGGCCAGCCTCAAAGGGCCAGCCTTAAAGGGCCAGCCTTAAAGGGCCAGCTTAAAGGGCCAGCCTTAAAAGGCCAGCTTAAAGGGCCAGCCTTAAAGGGCCAGCCTTAAAGGGCCAGCTTAAAGGGCCAGCCTTAAAGGGCCAGCCTTAGAGGGCCAGCTTAAAGGGCCAGCCTTAGAGGGCCAGCTTAAAGGGCCAGCCTTAAGGGGCCAGCTTAAAGGGCCAGCCTTAAAGGGCCAGCCTTAAAGGGCCAGCCTTAGAGGGCCAGCCTTAAAGGGCCAGCTTAAAGGGCCAGCCTTAAAGGGCCAGCCTTAAAGGGCAAGCCTTAAAGGGCCAGCCTTAAAGGGCCAGCCTTAGAGGGCCAGCTTAAAGGGCCAGCCTTAGAGGGCCAGCTTAAAGGGCCAGCCTTAAGGGGCCAGCTTAAAGGGCCAGCCTTAAAGGGCCAGCCTTAAAGGGCCAGCCTTAAAGGGCCAGCCTTAGATGGCCAGCTTAAAGGGCCAGCCTTAGAGGGCCAGCTTAAAGGGCCAGCCTTAGAGGGCCAGCTTAAAGGGCCAGCCTTAAGGGGCCAGCTTAAAGGGCCAGCCTTAAAGGGCCAGCTTAAAGGGCCAGCCTTAGAGGGCCAGCTTAAAGGGCCAGCCTTAAAGGGCCAGCTTAAAGGGCCAGCCTTAAAGGGCAAGCCTTAAAGGGCCAGCCTTAAAGGGCCAGCCTTAGAGGGCCAGCTTAAAGGGCCAGCCTTAGAGGGCCAGCTTAAAGGGCCAGCCTTAAGGGGCCAGCTTAAAGGGCCAGCCTTAAAGGGCCAGTCTTAAAGGGCCAGCCTTAGAGGACCAGCCTTAAAGGGCCAGCTTAAAGGGCCAGCCTTAAAGGGCCAGCTTAAAGGGCCAGCCTTAAAGGGCCAGCTTAAAGGGCCAGCCTTAGATGGCCAGCCTTAAGGGGCCAGCTTAAAGGGCCAGCCTTAAAGGGCCAGCCTTAAAGGGCCAGCCTTAAAGGGCCAGCCTTAAAGGGCCAGCCTTAAAGGGCCAGCCTTAAAGGGCCAGCTTAAAGGGCCAGCCTTAAGGGGCCAGCTTAAACGGCCAGCCTTAAAGGGCAAGCCTTAAAGGGCAAGCCTTAGAGGGCCAGCTTAAAGGGCCAGCCTTAGAGGGCCAGCTTAAAGGGCCAGCCTTAAGGGGCCAGCTTAAAGGGCCAGCCTTAAAGGGCCAGCCTTAAAGGGCCAGCTTTAAAGGGCCAGCTTAAAGGGCCAGCCTTAAAGGGCCAGCCTTAAAGGGCCAGCTTAAAGGGCCAGCCTTAAGGGGCCAGCTTAAAGGGCCAGCCTTAAAGGGCAAGCCTTAAAGGGCCAGCCTTAGAGGGCCAGCTTAAAGGGCCAGCCTTAGAGGGCCTGCTTAAAGGGCCAGCCTTAAGGGGCCAGCTTAAAGGGCCAGCCTTAAAGGGCCAGCCTTAAAGGGCCAGCCTTAAAGGGCCAGCTTAAAGGGCCAGCCTTAAAGGGCCAGCTTAAAGGGCCAGCCTTAAAGGGCCAGCTTAAAGGGCCGGCCTTAAAGGGCCAGCCTTAAAGGGCCAGCTTAAAGGGCCAGCCTTAAAGGGCCAGCTTAAAGGGCCAGCCTTAGAGGGCCAGCCTTAAGGGGCCAGCTTAAAGGGCCAGCCTTAAAGGGCCAGCCTTAGAGGGCCAGCTTAAAGGGCCAGCCTTAGAGGGCCAGCTTTACAGGGCCAGCTTAAAGGGCCAGCCTTAAAGGGCCAGCTTAAAGGGCCAGCCTTAGAGGGCCAGCTTAAAGGGCCAGCCTTAAGGGGCCAGCTTAAAGGGCCAGCCTTAAAGGGCCAGCTTAAAGGGCCAGCCTTAAAGGGCCAGCTTAAAGGGCCAGCCTTAAAGGGCCAGCTTAAAGGGCCAGCCTTAAAGGGCCAGCTTAAAGGGCCAGCCTTAGATGGCCAGCCTTAAGGGGCCAGCTTAAAGGGCCAGCCTTAAAGGGCCAGCCTTAAAGGGCCAGCCTTAAAGGGCCAGCCTTAAAGGGCCAGCCTTAAAGGGCCAGCCTTAAAGGGCCAGCTTAAAGGGCCAGCCTTAAGGGGCCAGCTTAAACGGCCAGCCTTAAAGGGCAAGCCTTAAAGGGCAAGCCTTAGAGGGCCAGCTTAAAGGGCCAGCCTTAGAGGGCCAGCTTAAAGGGCCAGCCTTAAGGGGCCAGCTTAAAGGGCCAGCCTTAAAGGGCCAGCCTTAAAGGGCCAGCTTTAAAGGGCCAGCTTAAAGGGCCAGCCTTAAAGGGCCAGCCTTAAAGGGCCAGCTTAAAGGGCCAGCCTTAAGGGGCCAGCTTAAAGGGCCAGCCTTAAAGGGCAAGCCTTAAAGGGCCAGCCTTAGAGGGCCAGCTTAAAGGGCCAGCCTTAGAGGGCCTGCTTAAAGGGCCAGCCTTAAGGGGCCAGCTTAAAGGGCCAGCCTTAAAGGGCCAGCCTTAAAGGGCCAGCCTTAAAGGGCCAGCTTAAAGGGCCAGCCTTAAAGGGCCAGCTTAAAGGGCCAGCCTTAAAGGGCCAGCTTAAAGGGCCGGCCTTAAAGGGCCAGCCTTAAAGGGCCAGCTTAAAGGGCCAGCCTTAAAGGGCCAGCTTAAAGGGCCAGCCTTAGAGGGCCAGCCTTAAGGGGCCAGCTTAAAGGGCCAGCCTTAAAGGGCCAGCCTTAGAGGGCCAGCTTAAAGGGCCAGCCTTAGAGGGCCAGCTTTACAGGGCCAGCTTAAAGGGCCAGCCTTAAAGGGCCAGCTTAAAGGGCCAGCCTTAGAGGGCCAGCTTAAAGGGCCAGCCTTAAGGGGCCAGCTTAAAGGGCCAGCCTTAAAGGGCCAGCTTAAAGGGCCAGCCTTAAAGGGCCAGCTTAAAGGGCCAGCCTTAAAGGGCCAGCTTAAAGGGCCAGCCTTAAAGGGCCAGCCTTAAAGGGCCAGCTTAAAGGGCCAGCCTTAAAGGGCCAGCTTAAAGGGCCAGCCTTAAAGGGCAAGCCTTAAAGGGCCAGCCTTAAAGGGCCAGCCTTAGAGGGCCAGCTTAAAGGGCCAGCCTTAGAGGGCCAGCTTAAAGGGCCAGCCTTAAGGGGCCAGCTTAAAGGGCCAGCCTTAAAGGGCCAACCTTAAAGGGCCAGTCTTAAAGGGCCAGCCTTAGAGGGCCAGCCTTAAAGGGCCAGCTTAAAGGGCCAGCCTTAAAGGGCCAGCTTAAAGGGCCAGCCTTAAAGGGCCAGCTTAAAGGGCCAGCCTTAGATGGCCAGCCTTAAGGGGCCAGCTTAAAGGGCCAGCCTTAAAGGGCCAGCCTTAAAGGGCCAGCCTTAAAGGGCCAGCTTAAAGGGCCAGCCTTAAGGGGCCAGCTTAAAGGGCCAGCCTTAAAGGGCAAGCCTTAAAGGGCCAGCCTTAGAGGGCCAGCTTAAAGGGCCAGCCTTAGAGGGCCAGCTTAAAGGGCCAGCCTTAAGGGGCCAGCTTAAAGGGCCAGCCTTAAAGGGCCAGCCTTAAAGGGCCAGCCTTAAAGGGCCAGCTTAAAGGGCCAGCCTTAAAGGGCCAGCCTTAAAGGGCCAGCTTAAAGGGCCAGCCTTAAAGGGCCAGCCTTAGAGGGCCAGCTTAAAGGGCCAGCTTTAAAGGGCCAGCCTTAAAGGGCCAGCCTTAAAGGGCCAGCCTTAAAGGGCCAGCTTAAAGGGCCAGCCTTAAAGGGCACGCTTAAAGGGCCAGCCTTAAAGGGCCAGCCTTAAAGGGCCAGTTTAAAGGGCCGGCCTTAAAGGGCCAGCCTTAAAGGGCCAGCTTAAAGGGCCAGCCTTAAAGGGCCAGCTTAAAGGGCCAGCCTTAGAGGGCCAGCCGTAAGGGGCCAGCTTAAAGGGCCAGCCTTAAAGGGCCAGCATTAAAGGGCCAGCCTTAAAGGGCCAGCCTTAGATGGCCAGCTTAAAGGGCCAGCCTTAGAGGGCCAGCTTAAAGGGCCAGCCTTAGAGGGCCAGCTTAAAGGGCCAGCCTTAAGGGGCCAGCTTAAAGGGCCAGCCTTAAAGGGCCAGCCATAAAGGGCCAGTCTTAAAGGGCCAGCCTTAGAGGGCCAGCCTTAGAGGGCCAGCTTAAAGGGCCAGCCTTAAAGGGCCAGCTTAAAGGGCCAGCCTTAGATGGCCAGCCTTAAGGGGCCAGCTTAAAGGGCCAGCCTTAAAGGGCCAGCTTTAAAGGGCCAGCTTAAAGGGCCAGCCTTAAAGGGCCAGCCTTAAAGGGCCAGCTTAAAGGGCCAGCCTTAAAGGGCCAGCTTAAAGGGCCAGCCTTAAAGGGCAAGCCTTAAAGGGCCAGCCTTAAAGGGCCAGCCTTAGAGGGCCAGCTTAAAGGGCCAGCCTTAGAGGGCCAGCTTAAAGGGCCAGCCTTAAGGGGCCAGCTTAAAGGGCCAGCCTTAAAGGGCCAGCCTTAAAGGGCCAGTCTTAAAGGGCCAGCCTTAGAGGACCAGCCTTAAAGGGCCAGCCTTAGAGGACCAGCCTTAAAGGGCCAGCTTAAAGGGCCAGCCTTAAAGGGCCAGCTTAAAGGGCCAGCCTTAAAGGGCCAGCTTAAAGGGCTAGCCTTAGATGGCCAGCCTTAAGGGGCCAGCTTAAAGGGCCAGCCTTAAAGGGCCAGCCTTAAAGGGCCAGCCTTAAAGGGCCAGCCTTAAAGGGCCAGCCTTAGAGGGCCAGCTTAAAGGGCCAGCCTTAGAGGGCCAGCTTAAAGGGCCAGCCTTAAGGGGCCAGCTTAAAGGGCCAGCCTCGAAGGGCCAGCCTTAAAGGGCCAGCCTTAAAGGGCCAGCTTAAAGGGCCAGCCTTAAAGGGCCAGCCTTAAAGGGCCAGCCTTAAAGGGCCAGCTTAAAGGGCCAGCCTTAAAGGGCCAGCTTAAAGGGCCAGCCTTAAAGGGCAAGCCTTAAAGGGCCAGCCTTAAAGGGCCAGCCTTAGAGGGCCAGCTTAAAGGGCCAGCCTTAGAGGGCCAGCTTAAAGGGCCAGCCTTAAGGGGCCAGCTTAAAGGGCCAGCCTTAAAGGGCCAGCCTTAAAGGGCCAGTCTTAAAGGGCCAGCCTTAGAGGGCCAGCCTTAAAGGGCCAGCTTAAAGGGCCAGCCTTAAAGGGCCAGCTTAAAGGGCCAGCCTTAAAGGGCCAGCTTAAAGGGCCAGCCTTAGATGGCCAGCCTTAAGGGGCCAGCTTAAAGGGCCAGCCTTAAAGGGCCAGCCTTAAAGGGCCAGCCTTAAAGGGCCAGCCTTAAAGGGCCAGCCTTAAAGGGCCAGCTTAAAGGGCCAGCCTTAAGGGGCCAGCTTAAAGGGCCAGCCTTAAAGGGCAAGCCTTAAAGGGCCAGCCTTAGATGGCCAGCTTAAAGGGCCAGCCTTAGAGGGCCAGCTTAAAGGGCCAGCCTTAAGGGGCCAGCTTAAAGGGCCAGCCTTAAAGGGCCAGCCTTAAAGGGCCAGCCTTAAAGGGCCAGCTTAAAGGGCCAGCCTTAAAGGGCCAGCCTTAAAGGGCCAGCCTTAAAGGGCCAGCTTAAAGGGCCAGCCTTAAAGGGCCAGCTTAAAGGGCCAGCCTTAAAGGGCCAGCCTTAAAGGGCCAGCTTAAAGGGCCAGCCTTAAAGGGCCAGCCTTAGAGGGCCAGCTTAAAGGGCCAGCTTTAAAGGGCCAGCCTTAAAGGGCCAGCCTTAAAGGGCCAGCCTTAAAGGGCCAGCTTAAAGGGCCAGCCTTAAAGGGCACGCTTAAAGGGCCAGCCTTAAAGGGCCAGCCTTAAAGGGCCAGTTTAAAGGGCCGGCCTTAAAGGGCCAGCCTTAAAGGGCCAGCTTAAAGGGCCAGCCTTAAAGGGCCAGCTTAAAGGGCCAGCTTAAAGGGCCAGCCTTAAGGGGCCAGCTTAAAGGGCCAGCCTCGAAGGGCCAGCCTTAAAGGGCCAGCCTTAAAGGGCCAGCTTAAAGGGCCAGCCTTAAAGGGCCAGCTTAAAGGGCCAGCCTTAAAGGGCCAGCCTTAAAGGGCCAGCTTAAAGGGCCAGCCTTAAAGGGCCAGCTTAAAGGGCCAGCCTTAAAGGGCAAGCCTTAAAGGGCCAGCCTTAAAGGGCCAGCCTTAGAGGGCCAGCTTAAAGGGCCAGCCTTAGAGGGCCAGCTTAAAGGGCCAGCCTTAAGGGGCCAGCTTAAAGGGCCAGCCTTAAAGGGCCAGCCTTAAAGGGCCAGTCTTAAAGGGCCAGCCTTAGAGGGCCAGCCTTAAAGGGCCAGCTTAAAGGGCCAGCCTTAGATGGCCAGCCTTAAGGGGCCAGCTTAAAGGGGCAGCCTTAAAGGGGCCAGCCTTAAAGGGCCAGCCTTAGAGGGCCAGCCTTAAAGGGCAAGCCTTAAAGGGCCAGCTTAAAGGGCCAGCCTTTGAGGTCCAGCCTTAGAGGCCCAGCCTTAAAGGGCCAGCTTAAAGGGCCAGCCTTAGAGGACCAGCTTAAAGGGCCAGCCTTAAGGGGCCAGCTTAAAGGGCCAGCCTTAAAGGGCCAGCCTTAAAGGGCCAGCCTTAAAGGGCCAGCTTAAAGGGCCAGCCTTAAAGGGCCAGCTTAAAGGGCCAGCCTTAAAGGGCCAGCCTTAAAGGGCCAGCTTAAATGGCCAGCCTTAAAGGGCCAGCTTAAAGGGCCAGCCTTAAAGGGCAAGCCTTAAAGGGCCAGCCTTAAAGGGCCAGCCTTAGAGGGCCAGCTTAAAGGGCCAGCCTTAAGGGGCCAGCTTAAAGGGCCAGCCTTAAAGGGCCAGCCTTAAAAGGCCAGTCTTAAAGGGCCAGCCTTAGAGGGCCAGCCTTAAAGGGCCAGCTTAAAGGGCCAGCCTTAAAGGGCCAGCTTAAAGGGCCAGCCTTAAAGGGCCAGCTTAAAGGGCCAGCCTTAGATGGCCAGCCTTAAGGGGCCAGCTTAAAGGGCCAGCCTTAAAGGGCCAGCTTAAAGGGCCAGCCTTAGATGGCCAGCCTTAAGGGGCCAGCTTAAAGGGGCAGCCTTAAAGGGCCAGCCTTAAAGGGCCAGCCTTAGAGGGCCAGCCTTAAAGGGCCAGCCTTAAAGGGCCAGCCTTAGAGGGCCAGCCTTAAAGGGCCAGCTTAAAGGGCCAGCCTTAAAGGGCCAGCTTAAAGGGCCAGCCTTAGATGGCCAGCCTTAAGGGGCCAGCTTAAAGGGCCAGCCTTAAAGGGCAAGCCTTAAAGGGCCAGCCTTAGAGGGCCAGCTTAAAGGGCCAGCCTTAGAGGGCCAGCTTAAAGGGCCAGCCTTAAGGGGACAGCTTAAAGGGCCAGCCTTAAAGGGCCAGCCTTAAAGGGCCAGCTTTAAAGGGCTAGCTTAAAGGGCCAGCCTTAAAGGGCCAGCCTTAAAGGGCCAGCTTAAAGGGCCAGCCTTAAGGGGCCAGCTTAAAGGGCCAGCCTTAAAGGGCAAGCCTTAAAGGGCCAGCCTTAGAGGGCCAGCTTAAAGGGCCAGCCTTAAAGGGCCAGCTTAAAGGGCCAGCCTTAAAGGGCCAGCTTAAAGGGCCAGCCTTAGAGGGCCAGCCCTAAGGGGCCAGCTTAAAGGGCCAGCCTTAAAGGGCCAGCCTTAAAGGGCCAGCCTTAGAGGGCCAGCTTAAAGGGCCAGCCTTAAAGGGCCAGCTTAAAAGGCCAGCCTTAGCGGGCCAGCTTTACAGGGCCAGCTTAAAGGGCCAGCCTTAAAGGGCCAGCTTAAAGGGCCAGCCTTAGAGGGCCAGCTTAAAGGGCCAGCCTTAAAGGGCCAGCCTTAACAGGCCAGTCTTAAAGGGCCAGGCTTAAAGGGCCAGCCTTAAAGGGCCAGCTTAAAGGGCCATCCTTAGATGGCCAGCCTTAAGGGGCCAGCTTAAAGGGCCAGCCTTAAAAGGCCAGCCTTAAAGGGCCAGCCTTAAAGGGCCAGCCTTAAAGGGCCAGCCTTAAAGGGCCAGCCTTAAAGGGCCAGCTTAAAGGGCCAGCCTTAAGGGGCCAGGTTAAAGGGCCAGCCTTAAAGGGCAAGCCTTAAAGGGCCAGCCTTAGAGGGCCAGCTTAAAGGGCCAGCCTTAGAGGGCCAGCTTAAAGGGCCAGCCTTAAGGGGACAGCTTAAAGGGCCAGCCTTAAAGGGCCAGCTTTAAAGGGCCAGCTTAAAGGGCCAGCCTTAAAGGGCCAGCCTTAAAGGGCCAGCTTAAAGGGCCAGCCTTAAGGGGCCAGCTTAAAGGGCCAGCCTTAATGGGCAAGCCTTAAAGGGCCAGCCTTAGAGGGCCAGCTTAAAGGGCCAGCCTTAAAGGGCCAGCTTAAAGGGCCAGCCTTAAAGGGCCAGCTTAAAGGGCCAGCCTTAGAGGGCCAGCCCTAAGGGGCCAGCTTAAAGGGCCAGCCTTAAAGGGCCAGCCTTAAAGGGCCAGCCTTAGAGGGCCAGCTTAAAGGGCCAGCCTTAAAGGGCCAGCTTAAAAGGCCAGCCTTAGAGGGCCAGCTTAAAGGGCCAGCCTTAAAGGGCCAGCTTAAAGGGCCAGCCTTAGAGGGCCAGCTTAAAGGGCCAGCCTTAAGGGGCCAGCTTAAAGGGCCAGCCTTAAAGGGCAAGCCTTAAAGGGCCAGCCTTAGAGGGCCTGCCTTAAAGGGCAAGCCTTAAAGGGCCAGCCTTAAAGGGCCAGCCTTAAAGGGCCAGCCTTAGAGGGCCAGCCTTAAAGGGCCAGCTTAAAGGGCCAGCCTTTGAGGTCCAGCGTTAGAGGCCCAGCCTTAAAGGGCCAGCTTAAAGGGCCAGCCTTAGAGGACCAGCTTAAAGGGCCAGCCTTAAGGGGCCAGCTTAAAGGGCCAGGCTTAAAGGGCCAGGCTTAAAGGGCCAGCCTTAAAGGGCCAGCTTAAAGGGCCAGCCTTAAAGGGCCAGCTTAAAGGGCCAGCCTTAAAGGGCCAGCCTTAAAGGGCCAGCTTAAATGGCCAGCCTTAAAGGGCCAGCTTAAAGGGCCAGCCTTAAAGGGCAAGCCTTAAAGGGCCAGCCTTTGAGGTCCAGCCTTAGAGGCCCAGCCTTAAAGGGCCAGCTTAAAGGGCCAGCCTTAGAGGACCAGCTTAAAGGGCCAGCCTTAAGGGGCCAGCTTAAAGGGCCAGCCTTAAAGGGCCAGCCTTAAAGGGCCAGCCTTAAAGGGCCAGCTTAAAGGGCCAGCCTTAAAGGGCCAGCTTAAAGGGCCAGCCTTAAAGGGCCAGCCTTAAAGGGCAAGCCTTAAAGGGCCAGCCTTAGAGGGCCAGCTTAAAGGGCCAGCCTTAGAGGGCCAGCTTAAAGGGCCAGCCTTAAGGGGCCAGCTTAAAGGGCCAGCCTTAAGGGGCCAGCTTAAAGGGCCAGCTTAAAGGGCCAGCCTTACAGGGCCAGCCTTAAAGGGCCAGCCTTAAAGGGCCAGCTTAAAGGGCCAGCCTTAGATGGCCAGCCTTAAAGGGCCAGCTTAAAGGGCCAGCCTTAAAGGGCCAGCTTAAAGGGCCAGCCTTAAAGGGCAAGCCTTAAAGGGCCAGCCTTAAAGGGCCAGCCTTAGAGGGCCAGCTTAAAGGGCCAGCCTTAGAGTGCCAGCTTAAAGGGCCAGCCTTAAGGGGCCAGCTTAAAGGGCCAACCTTAAAGGGCCAGTCTTAAAGGGCCAGCCTTAGAGGGCCAGCCTTAAAGGGCCAGCTTAAAGGGCCAGCCTTAAAGGGCCATCTTAAAGGGCCAGCCTTAAAGGGCCAGCTTAAAGGGCCAGCCTTAGAGGGCCAGCCTTAAGGGGCCAGCTTAAAGGGCCAGCCTTAAAGGGCCAGCCTTAGAGGGCCAGCTTAAAGGGCCAGCCTTAGAGGGCCAGCTTAAAGGGCCAGCCTTAGAGGGCCAGCTTAAAGGGCCAGCCTTAAAGGGCCAGCTTAAAGGGCCAGCCTTAGAGGGCCAGCCTTAATGGGCCAGCTTAAAGGGCCAGCCTTAAAGGGCCAGCCTTAAAGGGCCAGCCTTAAAGGGCCAGCCTTAGATGGCCAGCTTAAAGGGCCAGCCTTAGAGGGCCAGCTTAAAGGGCCAGCCTTAGAGGGCCAGCTTAAAGGGCCAGCCTTAAGGGGCCAGCTTAAAGGGCCAGCCTTAAAGGGCCAGCCTTAAAGGGCCAGTCTTAAAGGGCCAGCCTTAGAGGGCCAGCCTTAAAGGGCCAGCTTAAAGGGCCAGCCTTAAAGGGCCAGCTTAAAGGGCCAGCCTTAAAGGGCCAGCTTAAAGGGCCAGCCTTAGAGGGCCAGCCCAAAGGGGCCAGCTTAAAGGGCCAGCCTTAAAGGGCCAGCCTTAAAGGGCCAGCCTTAGAGGGCCAGCTTAAAGGGCCAGCCTTAAAGGGCCAGCTTAAAAGGCCAGCCTTAGAGGGCCAGCTTTACAGGGCCAGCTTAAAGGGCCAGCCTTAAAGGGCCAGCTTAAAGGGCCAGCCTTAGAGGGCCAGCTTAAAGGGCCAGCCTTAAGGGGCCAGCTTAAAGGGCCAGCCTTAAAGGGCAAGCCTTAAAGGGCCAGCCTTAGAGGGCCTGCCTTAAAGGGCAAGCCTTAAAGGGCCAGCCTTAAAGGGCCAGCCTTAGAGGGCCAGCTTAAAGGGCCAGCCTTAGAGGGCCAGCTTAAAGGGCCAGCCTTAAGGGGCCAGCTTAAAGGGCCAGCCTTAAAGGGCCAGCCTTAAGGGGCCAGCTTAAAGGGCCAGCCTTAAAGGGCCAGCCTTAAAAGGACAGTCTTAAAGGGCCAGCCTTAGAGGGCCAGCCTTAAAGGGCCAGCTTAAAGGGCCAGCCTTAAAGGGCCAGCTTAAAGGGCCAGCCTTAAAGGGCCAGCTTAAAGGGCCAGCCTTAGATGGCCAGCCTTAAGGGGCCAGCTTAAAGGGGCAGCCTTAAAGGGCCAGCCTTAAAGGGCCAGCCTTAGAGGGCCAGCCTTAAAGGGCAAGCCTTAAAGGGCCAGCTTAAAGGGCCAGCCTTTGAGGTCCAGCCTTAGAGGCCCAGCCTTAAAGGGCCAGCTTAAAGGGCCAGCCTTAGAGGACCAGCCTTAAAGGGCCAGCCTTAAAGGGCCAGCTTAAAGGGCCAGCCTTAAAGGGCCAGCTTAAAGGGCCAGCCTTAAAGGGCCAGCCTTAAAGGGCCAGCTTAAATGGCCAGCCTTAAAGGGCCAGCTTAAAGGGCCAGCCTTAAAGGGCAAGCCTTAAAGGGCCAGCCTTAAAGGGCCAGCCTTAGAGGGCCAGCTTAAAGGGCCAGCCTTAGGGGCCAGCTTAAAGGGCCAGCCTTAAAGGGCCAGCCTTAAAGGGCCAGTCTTAAAGGGCCAGCCTTAGAGGACCAGCCTTAAAGGGCCAGCTTAAAGGGCCAGCTTAAAGGGCCAGCCTTAAAGGGCCAGCTTAAAGGGCCAGCCTTAAAGGGCCAGCTTAAAGGGCCAGCTTTAGATGGCCAGCCTTAAGGGGCCAGCTTAAAGGGCCAGCCTTAAAGGGCCAGCTTAAAGGGCCAGCCTTAGATGGCCAGCCTTAAGGGGCCAGCTTAAAGGGGCAGCCTTAAAGGGCCAGCCTTAAAGGGCCAGCCTTAGAGGGCCAGCCTTAAAGGGCCAGCCTTAAAGGGCCAGCCTTAGAGGGCCAGCCTTAAAGGGCCAGCTTAAAGGGCCAGCCTTAAAGGGCCAGCTTAAAGGGCCAGCCTTAGATGGCCAGCCTTAAGGGGCCAGCTTAAAGGGCCAGCCTTAAAGGGCCAGCCTTAAAGGGCCAGCCTTAGAGGGCCAGCCTTAAAGGGCCAGCCTTAAAGGGCCAGCCTTAGAGGGCCAGCCTTAAAGGGCCAGCTTAAAGGGCCAGCCTTTGAGGTCCAGCCTTAGAGGCCCAGCCTTAAAGGACCAGCTTAAAGGGCCAGCCTTAGAGGACCAGCTTAAAGGGCCAGCCTTAAGGGGCCAGCTTAAAGGGCCAGCCTTAAAGGGCCAGCCTTAAAGGGCCAGCCTTAAAGGGCCAGCTTAAAGGGCCAGCCTTAAAGGGACAGCTTAAAGGGCCAGCCTTAAAGGGCCAGCCTTAAAGGGCCAGCTTAAATGGCCAGCCTTAAAGGGCCAGCTTAAAGGGCCAGCCTTAAAGGGCAAGCCTTAAAGGGCCAGCCTTAAAGGGCCAGCCTTAAAGGGCCAGCCTTAAAGGGCCAGCCTTAGGGGGCCAGCCTTAAAGGGCCAGCTTAAAGGGCCAGCCTTTGAAGTCCAGCCTTAGAGGCCCAGCCTTAAAGGGCCAGTTTAAAGGGCCAGACTTAGATGGCCAGGCTTAAAGGGCCAGCTTAAAGGGCCAGCCTTAAAGGGCCAGCTTAAAGGGCCAGCCTTAAAGGGCAAGCCTTAAAGGGCCAGCCTTAAAGGGCCAGCCTTAGAGGGCCAGCTTAAAGGGCCAGCCTTAGAGGGCCAGCTTAAAGGGCCAGCCTTAAGGGGCCAGCTTAAAGGGCCAGCCTTAAAGGGCCAGCCTTAAAGGGCCAGTCTTAAAGGGCCAGCCTTAGAGGACCAGCCTTAAAGGGCCAGCTTAAAGGGCCAGCCTTAAAGGGCCAGCTTAAAGGGCCAGCCTTAAAGGGCCAGCTTAAAGGGCCAGCCTTAGATGGCCAGCCTTAAGGGGCCAGCTTAAAGGGCCAGCCTTAAAGGGCCAGCCTTAAAGGGCCAGCCTTAAAGGGCCAGCCTTAAAGGGCCAGCCTTAAAGGGCCAGCCTTAAGGGGCCAGCTTAAAGGGCCAGCCTTAAAGGGCAAGCCTTAAAGGGCCAGCCTTAGAGGGCCAGCTTAAAGGGCCAGCCTTAGAGGGCCAGCTTAAAGGGCCAGCCTTAAGGGGCCAGCTTAAAGGGCCAGCTTAAAGGGCCAGCCTTAAAGGGCAAGCCTTAAAGGGCCAGCCTTAAAGGGCCAGCCTTAGAGGGCCAGCTTAAAGGGCCAGCCTTAGAGGGCCAGCTTAATGGGCCAGCCTTAAAGGGCCAGCTTTAAAGGGCCAGCTTAAAGGGCCAGCCTTAAAGGGCCAGCCTTAAAGGGCCAGCCTTAAAGGGCCAGCTTAAAGGGCCAGCCTTAAAGGGCCAGCCTTAAAGGGCCAGCTTACAGGGCCAGCCTTAAAGGGCCAGCTTAAAGGGCCAGCCTTAGAGGGCCAGCCCTAAGGGGCCAGCTTAAAGGGCCAGCCTTAAAGGGCCAGCCTTAAAGGGCCAGCCTTAGAGGGCCAGCTTAAAGGGCCAGCCTTAAAGGGACAGCTTAAAAGGCCAGCCTTAGAGGGCCAGCTTTACAGGGCCAGCTTAAAGGGCCAGCCTTAAAGGGCCAGCTTAAAGGGCCAGCCTTAGAGGGCCAGCTTAAAGGGCCAGCCTTAAGGGGCCAGCTTAAAGGGCCAGCCTTAAAGGGCAAGCCTTAAAGGGCCAGCCTTAGAGGGCCTGCCTTAAAGGGCCAGCCTTAGAGGGCCAGCTTAAAGGGCCAGCCTTAGAGGGCCAGCTTAAAGGGCCAGCCTTAAGGGGCCAGCTTAAAGGGCCAGCTTAAAGGGCCAGCCTTAAAGGGCCAGCTTAAAGGGCCAGCCTTAAAATGCCAGCCTTAAAGGGCCAGCTTAAAGGGCCAGCCTTAAAGGGCAAGCCTTAAAGGGCCAGCCTTAAAGGGCCAGCCTTAGGGGGCCAGCTTAAAGGGCCAGCCTTAGAGGGCCAGCTTAAAGGGCCAGCCTTAAGGGGCCAGCTTAAAGGGCCAGCCTTAAAGGGCCAGTCTTAAAGGGCCAGCCTTAGAGGGCCAGCCTTAAAAGGCCAGCTTAAAGGGCCAGCCTTAAAGGGCCAGCTTAAAGGGCCAGCCTTAAAGGGCCAGCTTAAAGGGCCAGCCTTAGATGGCCAGCCTTAAGGGGCCAGCTTAAAGGGCCAGCCTTAAAGGGCCAGCCTTAAAGGGCCAGCCTTAAAGGGCCAGCTTAAAGGGCCAGCCTTAAGGGGCCAGCTTAAAGGGCCAGCCTTAAAGGGCAAGCCTTAAAGGGCCAGCCTTAGAGGGCCAGCTTAAAGGGCCAGCCTTAGAGGGCCAGCTTAAAGGGCCAGCCTTAAGGGGCCAGCTTAAAGGGCCAGCCTTAAAGGGCCAGCCTTAAAGGGCCAGCCTTAAAGGGGCAGCTTAAAGGGCCAGCCTTAAAGGGCCAGCCTTAAAGGGCCAGCTTAAAGGGCCAGCCTTAAAGGGCCAGCCTTAGAGGGCCAGCTTAAAGGGCCAGCTTTAAAGGGCCAGCCTTAAAGGGCCAGCCTTAAAGGGCCAGCCTTAAAGGGCCAGCTTAAAGGGCCGGCCTTAAAGGGCCAGCCTTAAAGGGCCAGCTTAAAGGGCCAGCTTTAAAGGGCCAGCTTAAAGGGCCAGCCTTAGAGGGCCAGCTTAAAGGGCCAGCCTTAAAGGGCCAGCCTTAAAGGGCCAGCCTTAAAGGGCCAGCCTTAGATGGCCAGCTTAAAGGGCCAGCCTTAGAGGGCCAGCTTAAAGGGCCAGCCTTAGAGGGCCAGCTTAAAGGGCCAGCCTTAAGGGGCCAGCTTAAAGGGCCAGCCTTAAAGGGCCAGCCTTAAAGGGCCAGTCTTAAAGGGCCAGCCTTAAAGGGCCAGCTTACAGGGCCAGCCTTAAAGGGCCAGCTTAAAGGGCCAGCCTTAGAGGGCCAGCCTTAGAGGGCCAGCTTAAAGGGCCAGCCTTAAAGGGCCAGCTTAAAAGGCCAGCCTTAGAGGGCCAGCTTTACAGGGCCAGCTTAAAGGGCCAGCCTTAAAGGGCCAGCTTAAAAGGCCAGCCTTAGAGGGCCAGCTTTACAGGGCCAGCTTAAAGGGCCAGCCTTAAAGGGCCAGCTTAAAGGGCCAGCCTTAGAGGGCCAGCTTAAAGGGCCAGCCTTAAGGGGCCAGCTTAAAGGGCCAGCCTTAAAGGGCAAGCCTTAAAGGGCCAGCCTTAGAGGGCCTGCCTTAAAGGGCCAGCCTTAGAGGGCCAGCTTAAAGGGCCAGCCTTAAAGGGCCAGCCTTAAGGGGCCAGCTTAAAGGGCCAGCTTAAAGGGCCAGCCTTAAAGGGCCAGCTTAAAGGGCCAGCCTTAAAGGGCCAGCCTTAAAGGGCCAGCTTAAAGGGCCAGCCTTAAAGGGCAAGCCTTAAAGGGCCAGCCTTAAAGGGCCAGCCTTAGGGGGCCAGCTTAAAGGGCCAGCCTTAGAGGGCCAGCTTAAAGGGCCAGCCTTAAGGGGCCAGCTTAAAGGGCCAGCCTTAAAGGGCCAGTCTTAAAGGGCCAGCCTTAGAGGGCCAGCCTTAAAGGGCCAGCTTAAAGGGCCAGCCTTAAAGGGCCAGCTTAAAGGGCCAGCCTTAAAGGGCCAGCTTAAAGGGCCAGCCTTAGATGGCCAGCCTTAAGGGGCCAGCTTAAAGGGCCAGCCTTAAAGGGCCAGCCTTAAAGGGCCAGCCTTAAAGGGCCAGCTTAAAGGGCCAGCCATAAGGGGCCAGCTTAAAGGGCCAGCCTTAAAGGGCAAGCCTTAAAGGGCCAGCCTTAGAGGGCCAGCTTAAAGGGCCAGCCTTAGAGGGCCAGCTTAAAGGGCCAGCCTTAAGGGGCCAGCTTAAAGGGCCAGCCTTAAAGGGCCAGCCTTAAAGGGCCAGCCTTAAAGGGGCAGCTTAAAGGGCCAGCCTTAAAGGGCCAGCCTTAAAGGGCCAGCTTAAAGGGCCAGCCTTAAAGGGCCAGCCTTAGAGGGCCAGCTTAAAGGGCCAGCTTTAAAGGGCCAGCCTTAAAGGGCCAGCCTTAAAGGGCCAGCCTTAAAGGGCCAGCTTAAAGGGCCGGCCTTAAAGGGCCAGCCTTAAAGGGCCAGCTTAAAGGGCCAGCTTTAAAGGGCCAGCTTAAAGGGCCAGCCTTAGAGGGCCAGCCTTAAGGGGCCAGCTTAAAGGGCCAGCCTTAAAGGGCCAGCCTTAAAGGGCCAGCCTTAAAGGGCCAGCCTTAGATGGCCAGCTTAAAGGGCCAGCCTTAGAGGGCCAGCTTAAAGGGCCAGCCTTAGAGGGCCAGCTTAAAGGGCCAGCCTTAAGGGGCCAGCTTAAAGGGCCAGCCTTAAAGGGCCAGCCTTAAAGGGCCAGTCTTAAAGGGCCAGCCTTAAAGGGCCAGCTTACAGGGCCAGCCTTAAAGGGCCAGCTTAAAGGGCCAGCCTTAGAGGGCCAGCCTTAGAGGGCCAGCTTAAAGGGCCAGCCTTAAAGGGCCAGCTTAAAAGGCCAGCCTTAGAGGGCCAGCTTTACAGGGCCAGCTTAAAGGGCCAGCCTTAAAGGGCCAGCTTAAAGGGCCAGCCTTAGAGGGCCAGCTTAAAGGGCCAGCCTTAAGGGGCCAGCTTAAAGGGACAGCCTTAAAGGGCAAGCCTTAAAGGGCCAGCCTTAGAGGGCCTGCCTTAAAGGGCCAGTCTTAAAGGGCCAGCCTTAGAGGGCCAGCCTTAAAGGGCCAGCCTTAAAGGGCCAGCTTTAAAGGGCCAGCTTAAAGGGCCAGCCTTAAAGGGCCAGCCTTAAAGGGCCAGCCTTAGAGGGCCAGCCTTAAAGGGCCAGCTTTAAAGGGCCAGTCTTAAAGGGCCAGCCTTAGAGGGCCAGCCTTAAAGGGCCAGCTTAAAGGGCCAGCCTTAAAGGGCCAGCTTAAAGGGCCCGCCTTAAAGGGCCAGCCTTAAAGGGCCAGCTTAAAGGGCCAGCCTTAAAGGGCCAGCTTAAAGGGCCAGCCTTAGAGGGCCAGCCTTAAGGGGCCAGCTTAAAGGGCCAGCCTTAAAGGGCCAGCCTTAGAGGGCCAGCTTAAAGGGCCAGCCTTAAAGGGCCAGCTTAAAGGGCCAGCCTTAGAGGGCCAGCCTTAAGGGGCCAGCTTAAAGGGCCAGCCTTAAAGGGCCAGCCTTAGATGGCCAGCTTAAAGGGCCAGCCTTAGAGGGCCAGCTTAAAGGGCCAGCCTTAAGGGGCAAGCCTTAAAGGGCCAGCCTTAAAGGGCCAGCCTTAGAGGGCCAGCCTTAGAGGGCCAGCTTAAAGGGCCAGCCTTAGAGGGCCAGCTTAAAGGGCCAGCCTTAAGGGGCCAGCTTAAAGGGCCAGCCTTAAAGGGCCAGCCTTAAAGGGCCAGCCTTAGAGGGCCAGCCTTAAAGGGCCAGCCTTAAAGGGCCAGCCTTAAAGGGCCAGCCTTAGAGGCCAGCCTTAAAGGGCCAGCTTTAAAGGGCCAGCCTTAAAGGGCCAGCCTTAGAGGGCCAGCCTTAAAGGGCCAGCTTAAAGGGCCAGCCTTAAAGGGCCAGCTTAAAGGGCCGGCCTTAAAGGGCCAGCCTTAAAGGGCCAGCTTAAAGGGCCAGCCTTAAAGGGCCAGCCTTAAAGGGCCAGCTTTAAAGGGCCAGCTTAAAGGGCCAGCCTTAAAGGGCCAGCCTTAAAGGGCCAGCCTTAAAGGGCCAGCTTAAAGGGCCAGCTTAAAGGGCCAGCTTAAAGGGCCAGCCTTAAAGGGCCAGTCTTAAAGGGCCAGCCTTAAAGGGCCAGCCTTAGAGGGCCAGCTTAAAGGGCCAGCCTTAAAGGGCCAGCTTAAAGGGCCAGCCTTAGAGGGCCAGCTTTACAGGGCCAGCTTAAAGGGCCAGCCTTAAAGGGCCAGCTTAAAGGGCCAGCCTTAAAGGGCCAGCCTTAAAGGGCCAGCTTAAAGGGCCAGCCTTAAAGGGCCAGCTTAAAGGGCCAGCCTTAAAGGGCCAGCCTTAGAGGGCCAGCTTAAAGGGCCAGCCTTAGAGGGCCAGCTTAAAGGGCCAGCCTTAAGGGACCAGCTTAAAGGGCCAGCCTTAAAGGGCCAGTCTTAAAGGGCCAGCCTTAGAGGGCCAGCCTTAAAGGGCCAGCCTTAAAGGGCCAGCTTAAAGGGCCGGCCTTAAAGGGCCAGCCTTAAAGGGCCAGCTTATAGGGCCAGCCTTAGAGGGCCAGCTTAAAGGGCCAGCCTTAAGGGACCAGCTTAAAGGGCCAGCCTTAAAGGGCCAGTCTTAAAGGGCCAGCCTTAGAGGGCCAGCCTTAAAGGGCCAGCTTAAAGGGCCAGCCTTAAAGGGCCAGCTTAAAGGGCCAGCCTTAGAGGGCCAGCCTTAAGGGGCCAGCTTAAAGGGCCAGCCTTAAAGGGCCAGCCTTAGAGGGCCAGCTTAAAGGGCCAGCCTTAGAGGGCCAGCCTTAAGGGGCCAGCTTAAAGGGCCAGCCTTAAAGGGCCAGCCTTAGATGGCCAGCTTAAAGGGCCAGCCTTAAAGGGCCAGCCTTAGAGGGCCAGCTTAAAGGGCCAGCCTTAGAGGGCCAGCTTAAAGGGCCAGCCTTAAAGGGCCAGCTTTAAAGGGCAAGCCTTAAAGGGCCAGCCTTAAAGGGCCAGCATTAGAGGGCCAGCTTAAAGGGCCAGCCTTAGAGGGCCAGCTTAAAGGGCCAGCCTTAAAGGGCCAGCCTTAAAGGGCCAGCCTTAAAGGGCCAGCCTTAGAGGGCCAGCTTAAAGGGCCAGCCTTAAAGGGCCAGCTTAAAGGGCCAGCCTTAGAGGGCCAGCTTTACAGGGCCAGCTTAAAGGGCCAGCCTTAAAGGGCCAGCTTAAAGGGCCAGCCTTAGAGGGCCAGCTTAAAGGGCCAGCCTTAGAGGGCCAGCTTAAAGGGCCAGCCTTAAGGGGCCAGCTTAAAGGGCCAGCCTTAAAGGGCAAGCCTTAAAGGGCCAGCCTTAGAGGGCCAGCCTTAGAGGGCCAGCTTAAAGGGCCAGCCTTAGAGGGCCAGCTTAAAGGGCCAGCCTTAGAGGGCCAGCTTAAAGGGCCAGCCTCAAAGGGCCAGCCTTAAAGGGCCAGCTTAAAGGGCCAGCCTTAAAGGGCCAGCTTAAAGGGCCAGCTTAAAGGGCCAGCCTCAAAGGGCCAGCCTTAAAGGGCCAGCTTAAAGGGCCAGCCTTAAAGGGCCAGCTTAAAGGGCCAGCCTTAAAGGGCAAGCCTTAAAGGGCCAGCCTTAAAGGGCCAGCCTTAAAGGGCCAGCTTAAAGGGCCAGCCTTAAAGGGCCAGCTTAAAGGGCCACCCTTAAAGGGCCAGCCTTAGAGGGCCAGCTTAAAGGGCCAGCCTTAGAGGGCCAGCTTAAAGGGCCAGCCTTAGAGGGCCAGCTTAAAGGGCCAGCCTTAAGGGGCCAGCTTAAAGGGCCAGCCTTAAAGGGCCAGCCTTAAAGGGCCAGTCTTAAAGGGCCAGCCTTAGAGGACCAGCCTTAAAGGGCCAGCTTAAAGGGCCAGCCTTAAAGGGCCAGCTTAAAGGGCCAGCCTTAAAGGGCCAGCTTAAAGGGCCAGCCTTAGATGGCCAGCCTTAAGGGGCCAGCTTAAAGGGCCAGCCTTAAAGGGCCAGCCTTAAAGGGCCAGCCTTAAAGGGCCAGCCTTAAAGGGCCAGCTTAAAGGGCCAGCCTTAAGGGGCCAGCTTAAAGGGCCAGCCTTAAAGGGCCAGCCTTAAAGGGCCAGCCTTAAAGGGCCAGCCTTAAAGGGCCAGCTTAAAGGGCCAGCCTTAGATGGCCAGCCTTAAGGGGCCAGCTTAAAGGGCCAGCCTTAAAGGGCCAGCTTAAAGGGCCAGCCTTAGAGGGCCAGCCCTAAGGGGCCAGCTTAAAGGGCCAGCCTTAAAGGGCCAGCCTTAAAAGGCCAGTCTTAAAGGGCCAGCCTTAGAGGGCCAGCCTTAAAGGGCCAGCTTAAAGGGCCAGCCTTAAAGGGCCAGCTTAAAGGGCCAGCCTTAAAGGGCCAGCTTAAAGGGCCAGCCTTAGATGGCCAGCCTTAAGGGGCCAGCTTAAAGGGCCAGCCTTAAAGGGCCAGCCTTAGAGGGCCAGCCTTAAAGGGCCAGCCTTAAAGGGCCAGCCTTAAAGGGCCAGCTTAAAGGGCCAGCCTTAAAGGGCCAGCTTAAAGGGCCGGCCTTAAAGGGCCAGCCTTAGAGGGCCTGCTTAAAGGGCCAGCCTTAAGGGGCCAGCTTAAAGAGCCAGCCTTAAAGGGCCAGCCTTAAAGGGCCAGCCTTAAAGGGCCAGCTTAAAGGGCCAGCCTTAAAGGGCCAGCTTACAGGGCCAGCCTTAAAGGGCCAGCTTAAAGGGCCAGCCTTAGAGGGCCAGCCCTAAGGGGCCAGCTTAAAGGGCCAGCCTTAAAGGGCCAGCCTTAGAGGGCCAGCTTAAAGGGCCAGCCTTAAAGGGCCAGCTTAAAAGGCCAGCCTTAGAGGGCCAGCTTTACAGGGCCAGCTTAAAGGGCCAGCCTTAAAGGGCCAGCTTAAAGGGCCAGCCTTAAAGGGCCAGCCTTAAAGGGCCAGCCTTAAAGGGCCAGCTTAAAGGGCCAGCCTTAAAGGGCCAGCCTTAAAGGGCCAGCTTACAGGGCCAGCCTTAAAGGGCCAGCTTAAAGGGCCAGCCTTAGAGGGCCAGCCTTAAGGGGCCAGCTTAAAGGGCCAGCCTTAAAGGGCCAGCCTTAGAGGGCCAGCTTAAAGGGCCAGCCTTAGAGGGCCAGCCTTAAGGGGCCAGCTTAAAGGGCCAGCCTTAAAGGGCCAGCCTTAGATGGCCAGCTTAAAGGGCCAGCCTTAAAGGGCCAGCCTTAGAGGGCCAGCTTAAAGGGCCAGCCTTAGAGGGCCAGCTTAAAGGGCCAGCCTTAAAGGGCCAGCTTTAAAGGGCAAGCCTTAAAGGGCCAGCCTTAAAGGGCCAGCATTAGAGGGCCAGCTTAAAGGGCCAGCCTTAGAGGGCCAGCTTAAAGGGCCAGCCTTAAAGGGCCAGCCTTAAAGGGCCAGCCTTAAAGGGCCAGCCTTAGAGGGCCAGCTTAAAGGGCCAGCCTTAAAGGGCCAGCTTAAAGGGCCAGCCTTAGAGGGCCAGCTTTACAGGGCCAGCTTAAAGGGCCAGCCTTAAAGGGCCAGCTTAAAGGGCCAGCCTTAGAGGGCCAGCTTAAAGGGCCAGCCTTAGAGGGCCAGCTTAAAGGGCCAGCCTTAAGGGGCCAGCTTAAAGGGCCAGCCTTAAAGGGCAAGCCTTAAAGGGCCAGCCTTAGAGGGCCAGCCTTAGAGGGCCAGCTTAAAGGGCCAGCCTTAGAGGGCCAGCTTAAAGGGCCAGCCTTAGAGGGCCAGCTTAAAGGGCCAGCCTCAAAGGGCCAGCCTTAAAGGGCCAGCTTAAAGGGCCAGCCTTAAAGGGCCAGCTTAAAGGGCCAGCTTAAAGGGCCAGCCTCAAAGGGCCAGCCTTAAAGGGCCAGCTTAAAGGGCCAGCCTTAAAGGGCCAGCTTAAAGGGCCAGCCTTAAAGGGCAAGCCTTAAAGGGCCAGCCTTAAAGGGCCAGCCTTAAAGGGCCAGCTTAAAGGGCCAGCCTTAAAGGGCCAGCTTAAAGGGCCAGCCTTAAAGGGCCAGCCTTAGAGGGCCAGCTTAAAGGGCCAGCCTTAGAGGGCCAGCTTAAAGGGCCAGCCTTAGAGGGCCAGCTTAAAGGGCCAGCCTTAAGGGGCCAGCTTAAAGGGCCAGCCTTAAAGGGCCAGCCTTAAAGGGCCAGTCTTAAAGGGCCAGCCTTAGAGGACCAGCCTTAAAGGGCCAGCTTAAAGGGCCAGCCTTAAAGGGCCAGCTTAAAGGGCCAGCCTTAAAGGGCCAGCTTAAAGGGCCAGCCTTAGATGGCCAGCCTTAAGGGGCCAGCTTAAAGGGCCAGCCTTAAAGGGCCAGCCTTAAAGGGCCAGCCTTAAAGGGCCAGCCTTAAAGGGCCAGCTTAAAGGGCCAGCCTTAAGGGGCCAGCTTAAAGGGCCAGCCTTAAAGGGCAAGCCTTAAAGGGCCAGCCTTAGAGGGCCAGCTTAAAGGGCCAGCCTTAGAGGGCCAGCTTAAAGGGCCAGCCTTAAGGGGCCAGCTTAAAGGGCCAGCATTAAAGGGCCAGCCTTAAAGGGCCAGCTTTAAAGGGCCAGCTTAAAGGGCCAGCCTTAAAGGGCCAGCCTTAAAGGGCCAGCTTAAAGGGCCAGCCTTAAGGGGCCAGCTTAAAGGGCCAGCCTTAAAGGGCAAGCCTTAAAGGGCCAGCCTTAGAGGGCCAGCTTAAAGGGCCAGCCTTAGAGGGCCTGCTTAAAGGGCCAGCCTTAAGGGGCCAGCTTAAAGGGCCAGCCTTAAATGGCCAGCCTTAAAGGGCCAGCTTAAAGGGCCAGCCTTAAAGGGCAAGCCTTAAAGGGCCAGCCTTAAAGGGCCAGCCTTAGAGGGCCAGCTTAAAGGGCCAGCCTTAGAGGGCCAGCTTAAAGGGCCAGCCTTAAAGGGCCAGCCTTAGAGGGCCAGCTTAAAGGGCCAGCCTTAGAGGGCCAGCCTTAAAGGGCCAGCTTAAAGGGCCAGCCTTAAAGGGCCAGCTTAAAGGGCCAGCCTTAAAGGGCCAGCTTAAAGGGCCAGCCTTAGATGGCCAGCCTTAAGGGGCCAGCTTAAAGGGCCAGCCTTAAAGGGCCAGCCTTAAAGGGCCAGCCTTAAAGGGCCAGCCTTAAAGGGCCAGCCTTAAAGGGCCAGCCTTAGGGGGCCAGCCTTAAAGGGCCAGCTTAAAGGGCCAGCCTTTGAGGTCCAGCCTTAGAGGCCCAGCCTTAAAGGGCCAGCTTAAAGGGCCAGCCTTAAAGGGCCAATCTTAAAGGGCCAGCCTTAAAGGGCCATCTTAAAGGGCCAGCCTTAAAGGGCCAGCCTTAGATGGCCAGCCTTAAAGGGCCAGCTTAAAGGGCCAGCCTTAAGGGGCCAGCTTAAAGGGCCAGCCTTAAAGGGCAAGCCTTAAAGGGCCAGCCTTAAAGGGCCAGCTTAAAGGGCCAGCCTTAAAGGGCCAGCTTAAAGGGCCAGCCTTAAAGGGCCAGCCTTAAAGGGCCAGCTTAAAGGGCCAGCCTTAGAGGGCCAGCTTAAAGGGCCAGCCTTAAGGGGCCAGCTTAAAGGGCCAGCCTTAAAGGGCAAGCCTTAAAGGGCCAGCCTTAGAGGGCCAGCTTAAAGGGCCAGCCTTAGAGGGCCAGCTTAAAGGGCCAGCCTTAAGGGGCCAGCTTAAAGGGCCAGCCTCAAAGGGCCAGCCTTAAAGCGCCAGCTTAAAGGGCCAGCCTTAAAGGGCCAGCTTAAAGGGCCAGCCTTAAAGGGCCAGCCTTAAAGGGCCAGCTTAAAGGGCCAGCCTTAAAGGGCCAGCTTAAAGGGCCAGCCTTAAAGGGCAAGCCTTAAAGGGCCAGCCTTAAAGGGCCAGCCTTAGAGGGCCAGCTTAAAGGGCCAGCCTTAGAGGGCCAGCTTAAAGGGCCAGCCTTAAGGGGCCAGCTTAAAGGGCCAGCCTTAAAGGGCCAGCCTTAAAGGGCCAGTCTTAAAGGGCCAGCCTTAGAGGACCAGCCTTAAAGGGCCAGCTTAAAGGGCCAGCCTTAAAGGGCCAGCTTAAAGGGCCAGCCTTAGATGGCCAGCCTTAAGGGGCCAGCTTAAAGGGCCAGCCTTAAAGGGCCAGCCTTAAAGGGCCAGCCTTAAAGGGCCAGCTTAAAGGGCCAGCCTTAGATGGCCAGCCTTAAGGGGCCAGCTTAAAGGGCCAGCCTTAAAGGGCCAGCTTAAAGGGCCAGCCTTAGAGGGCCAGCCCTAAGGGGCCAGCTTAAAGGGCCAGCCTTAAAGGGCCAGCCTTAAAAGGCCAGTCTTAAAGGGCCAGCCTTAGAGGGCCAGCCTTAAAAGGCCAGCTTAAAGGGCCAGCCTTAAAGGGCCAGCTTAAAGGGCCAGCCTTAAAGGGCCAGCTTAAAGGGCCAGCCTTAGATGGCCAGCCTTAAGGGGCCAGCTTAAAGGGCCAGCCTTAAAGGGCCAGCCTTAGAGGGCCAGCCTTAAAGGGCCAGCCTTAAAGGGCCAGCCTTAAAGGGCCAGCTTAAAGGGCCAGCCTTAAAGGGCCAGCTTAAAGGGCCGGCCTTAAAGGGCCAGCCTTAGAGGGCCTGCTTAAAGGGCCAGCCTTAAGGGGCCAGCTTAAAGAGCCAGCCTTAAAGGGCCAGCCTTAAAGGGCCAGCCTTAAAGGGCCAGCCTTAAAGGGCCAGCTTACAGGGCCAGCCTTAAAGGGCCAGCTTAAAGGGCCAGCCTTAGAGGGCCAGCCCTAAGGGGCCAGCTTAAAGGGCCAGCCTTAAAGGGCCAGCCTTAGAGGGCCAGCTTAAAGGGCCAGCCTTAAAGGGCCAGCTTAAAAGGCCAGCCTTAGAGGGCCAGCTTTACAGGGCCAGCTTAAAGGGCCAGCCTTAAAGGGCCAGCTTAAAGGGCCAGCCTTAAAGGGCCAGCCTTAAAGGGCCAGCCTTAAAGGGCCAGCTTAAAGGGCCAGCCTTAAAGGGCCAGCCTTAAAGGGCCAGCTTACAGGGCCAGCCTTAAAGGGCCAGCTTAAAGGGCCAGCCTTAGAGGGCCAGCCCTAAGGGGCCAGCTTAAAGGGCCAGCCTTAGAGGGCCAGCCCTAAGGGGCCATCTTAAAGGGCCAGCTTAAAGGGCCAGCCTTAAAGGGCCAGCTTAAAAGGCCAGCCTTAGAGGGCCAGCTTTACAGGGCCAGCTTAAAGGGCCAGCCTTAAAGGGCCAGCTTTACAGGGCCAGCTTAAAGGGCCAGCCTTAAAGGGCCAGCTTAAAGGGCCAGCCTTAGAGGGCCAGCTTAAAAGGCCAGCCTTAAGGGGCCAGCTTAAAGGGCCAGCCTTAAAGGGCAAGCCTTAAAGGGCCAGCCTTAGAGGGCCTGCCTTAAAGGGCAAGCCTTAAAGGGCCAGCCTTAAAGGGCCAGCCTTAGAGGGCCAGCTTAAAGGGCCAGCCTTAGAGGGCCAGCTTAAAGGGCCAGCCTTAAGGGGCCAGCTTAAAGGGCCAGCCTTAAAGGGCCAGCCTTAAAAGGCCAGTCTTAAAGGGCCAGCCTTAAAGGGCCAGCCTTAAAGGGCCAGCTTAAAGGGCCAGCCTTAAAGGGCCAGCTTAAAGGGCCAGCCTTAAAGGGCCAGCTTAAAGGGCCAGCCTTAGATGGCCAGCCTTAAGGTGCCAGCTTAAAGGGCCAGCCTTAAAGGGCCAGCCTTAGAGGGCCAGCCTTAAAGGGCCAGCCTTAAAGGGCCAGCCTTAAAGGGCCAGCTTTAGAGGGCCAGCCTTAAAGGGCCAGCTTAAAGGGCCAGCCTTTGAGGTCCAGCCTTAGAGGCCCAGCCTTAAAGGGCCAGCTTAAAGGGCCAGCCTTAGAGGACCAGCTTAAAGGGCCAGCCTTAAGGGGCCAGCTTAAAGGGCCAGCCTTAAAGGGCCAGCCTTAAAGGGCCAGCCTTAAAGGGCCAGCTTAAAGGGCCAGCCTTAAAGGGCCAGCCTTAAAGGGCCAGCCTTAAAGGGCCAGCTTAAATGGCCAGCCTTAAAGGGCCAGCTTAAAGGGCCAGCCTTAAAGGGCAAGCCTTAAAGGGCCAGCCTTAATGGGCCAGCCTTAGAGGGCCAGCTTAAAGGGCCAGCCTTAGAGGGCCAGCTTAAAGGGCCAGCCTTAAGGGGCCAGCTTAAAGGGCCAGCCTTAAAAGGCCAGTCTTAAAGGGCCAGCCTTAGAGGGCCAGCCTTAAAGGGCCAGCTTAAAGGGCCAGCCTTAAAGGGCCAGCTTAAAGGGCCAGCCTTAAAGGGCCAGCTTAAAGGGCCAGCCTTAGATGGCCAGCCTTAAGGGGCCAGCTTAAAGGGCCAGCCTTAAAGGGCCAGCCTTAAAGGGCCAGCCTTAGAGGGCCAGCCTTAAAGGGCCAGCCTTAAAGGGCCAGCCTTAAAGGGCCAGCCTTAGGGGGCCAGCCTTAAAGGGCCAGCTTAAAGGGCCAGCCTTTGAGGTCCAGCCTTAGAGGCCCAGCCTTAAAGGGCCAGTTTAAAGGGCCAGACTTAGATGGCCAGCCTTAAAGGGCCAGCTTAAAGGGCCAGCCTTAAAGGGCCAGCTTAAAGGGCCAGCCTTAAAGGGCAAGCCTTAAAGGGCCAGCCTTAAAGGGCCAATCTTAAAGTGCCAGTCTTAAAGGGCCAGCCTTCGAGGGCCAGCCTTAAAGGGCCAGCTTAAAGGGCCAGCCTTAAAGGGCCAGCTTAAAGGGCCAGCCTTAAAGGGCCAGCTTAAAGGGCCAGCCTTAAAGGGCCAGCCTTAAAGGGCCAGCCTTAAAGGGCCAGCTTAAAGGGCCAGCCTTAAGGGGCCAGCTTAAAGGGCCAGCCTTAAAGGGCAAGCCTTAAAGGGCCAGCCTTAAAGGGCCAGCCTTAAAGGGCCAGCTTAAAGGGCCAGCCTTAAAGGGCCAGCTTAAAGGGCCAGCCTTAAAGGGCCAGCCTTAAAGGGCCAGCTTAAAGGGCCAGCCTTAGAGGGCCAGCTTAAAGGGCCAGCCTTAAGGGGCCAGCTTAAAGGGCCAGCCTTAAAGGGCAAGCCTTAAAGGGCCAGCCTTAGAGGGCCAGCTTAAAGGGCCAGCCTTAGAGGGCCAGCTTAAAGGGCCAGCCTTAAGGGGCCAGCTTAAAGGGCCAGCCTCAAAGGGCCAGCCTTAAAGGGCCAGCTTAAAGGGCCAGCCTTAAAGGGCCAGCTTAAAGGGCCAGCCTTAAAGGGCCAGCCTTAAAGGGCCAGCTTAAAGGGCCAGCCTTAAAGGGCCAGTTTAAAGGGCCGGCCTTAAAGGGCCAGCCTTAAAGGGCCAGCTTAAAGGGCCAGCCTTAAAGGGCCAGCTTAAAGGGCCAGCCTTAGAGGGCCAGCCTTAAGGGGCCAGCTTAAAGGGCCAGCCTTAAAGGGCCAGCCTTAAAGGGCCAGCCTTAGAGGGCCAGCTTAAAGGGCCAGCCTTAAAGGGCCAGCTTAAAGGGCCAGCCTTAGAGGGCCAGCCTTAAGGGGCCAGCTTAAAGGGCCAGCCTTAAAGGGCCAGCCTTAAAGGGCCAGCCTTAAAGGGCCAGCCTTAGATGGCCAGCTTAAAGGGCCAGCCTTAGAGGGCCAGCTTAAAGGGCCAGCCTTAGAGGGCCAGCTTAAAGGGCCAGCCTTAAGGGGCCAGCCTTAAAGGGCCAGCCTTAAAGGGCCAGCCTTAAAGGGCCAGCCTTAAAGGGCCAGCCTTAGAGGGCCAGCCTTAAAGGGCCAGCTTAAAGGGCCAGCCTTAAAGGGCCAGCTTAAAGGGCCAGCCTTAGATGGCCAGCCTTAAGGGGCCAGCTTAAAGGGCCAGCCTTAAAGGGCCAGCCTTAAAGGGCCAGCTTTAAAGGGCCAGCTTAAAGGGCCAGCCTTAAAGGGCCAGCTTAAAGGGCCAGCCTTAAAGGGCCAGCCTTAAAGGGCCAGCCTTAAAGGGCCAGCTTAAAGGGCCAGCCTTAAAGGGCCAGCCTTAAAGGGCCAGCTTACAGGGCCAGCCTTAAAGGGCCAGCTTAAAGGGCCAGCCTTAGAGGGCCAGCCCTAAGGGGCCAGCTTAAAGGGCCAGCCTTAAAGGGCCAGCCTTAAAGGGCAAGCCTTAAAGGGCCAGCCTTAGAGGGCCAGCTTAAAGGGCCAGCCTTAGAGGGCCAGCTTAAAGGGCCAGCCTTAAGGGGCCAGCTTAAAGGGCCAGCCTTAAAGGGCCAGCCTTAAAGGGCCAGCCTTAAAGGGCCAGCTTAAAGGGCCAGCCTTAAAGGGCCAGCCTTAAAGGGCCAGCTTAAAGGGCCAGCCTTAAAGGGCCAGCCTTAGAGGGCCAGCTTAAAGGGCCAGCTTTAAAGGGCCAGCCTTAAAGGGCCAGCTTAAAGGGCCAGCCTTAAATGGCCAGCCTTAAAGGGCCAGCCTTAAAGGGCCAGCCTTAAAGGGCCAGCTCAAAGGGCCAGCCTTAAAGGGCCAGCCTTAAAGGGCCAGTTTAAAGGGCCGGCCTTAAAGGGCCAGCCTTAAAGGGCCAGCTTAAAGGGCCAGCCTTAAAGGGCCAGCTTAAAGGGCCAGCCTTAGAGGGCCAGCCTTAAGGGGCCAGCTTAAAGGGCCAGCCTTAAAGGGCCAGCCTTAAAGGGCCAGCCTTAGAGGGCCAGCTTAAAGGGCCAGCCTTAAAGGGCCAGCTTAAAGGGCCAGCCTTAGAGGGCCAGCCTTAAGGGGCCAGCTTAAAGGGCCAGCCTTAAAGGGCCAGCCTTAAAGGGCCAGCCTTAAAGGGCCAGCCTTAGATGGCCAGCTTAAAGGGCCAGCCTTAGAGGGCCAGCTTAAAGGGCCAGCCTTAGAGGGCCAGCTTAAAGGGCCAGCCTTAAGGGGCCAGCCTTAAAGGGCCAGCCTTAAAGGGCCAGCCTTAAAGGGCCAGCCTTAAAGGGCCAGCCTTAGAGGGCCAGCCTTAAAGGGCCAGCTTAAAGGGCCAGCCTTAAAGGGCCAGCTTAAAGGGCCAGCCTTAGATGGCCAGCCTTAAGGGGCCAGCTTAAAGGGCCAGCCTTAAAGGGCCAGCCTTAAAGGGCCAGCTTTAAAGGGCCAGCTTAAAGGGCCAGCCTTAAAGGGCCAGCTTAAAGGGCCAGCCTTAAAGGGCCAGCCTTAAAGGGCCAGCCTTAGAGGGCCAGCTTTACAGGGCCAGCTTAAAGGGCCAGCCTTAAAGGGCCAGCTTAAAGGGCCAGCCTTAGAGGGCCTGCTTAAAGGGCCAGCCTTAAGGGGCCAGCTTAAAGGGCCAGCCTTAAAGGGCCAGCCTTAAAGGGCCAGCCTTAAAGGGCCAGCTTAAAGGGCCAGCCTTAAAGGGCCAGCTTAAAGGGCCAGCCTTAAAGGGCCAGCTTAAAGGGCCGGCCTTAAAGGGCCAGCCTTAAGGGGCCAGCTTAAAGGGCCAGCTTAAAGGGCCAGCCTTAGAGGGCCAGCTTAAAGGGCCAGCCTTAAGGGGCCAGCTTAAAGGGCCAGCCTTAAAGGGCAAGCCTTAAAGGGCCAGCCTTAGAGGGCCAGCTTAAAGGGCCAGCCTTAGAGGGCCAGCTTAAAGGGCCAGCCTTAAGGGGCCAGCTTAAAGGGCCAGCCTCAAAGGGCCAGCCTTAAAGGGCCAGCTTAAAGGGCCAGCCTTAAAGGGCCAGCTTAAAGGGCCAGCCTTAAAGGGCCAGCCTTAAAGGGCCAGCTTAAAGGGCCAGCCTTAAAGGGCCAGCTTAAAGGGCCAGCCTTAAAGGGCAAGCCTTAAAGGGCCAGCCTTAAAGGGCCAGCCTTAGAGGGCCAGCTTAAAGGGCCAGCCTTAGAGGGCCAGCTTAAAGGGCCAGCCTTAGAGGGCCAGCCTTAAGGGGGCAGCTTAAAGGGCCAGCCTTAAAGGGCCAGCCTTAAAGGGCCAGCCTTAGAGGGCCAGCTTAAAGGGCCAGCCTTAAGGGGCCAGCTTAAAGGGCCAGCCTTAAAGGGCCAGCCTTAAAGGGCCAGCTTAAAGGGCCAGCCTTAAAGGGCCAGCTTAAAGGGCCAACCTTAAAGGGCCAGCTTAAAGGGCCGGCCTTAAAGGGCCAGCCTTAAAGGGCCAGCTTAAAGGGCCAGCCTTAAAGGGCCAGCTTAAAGGGCCAGCCTTAGAGGGCAAGCCTTAAGGGGCCAGCTTAAAGGGCCAGCCTTAAAGGGCCAGCCTAAAGGGCCAGCCTTAAAGGGCCAGCTTAAAGGGCCAGCCTTAGAGGGCCAGCTTTACAGGGCCAGCTTAAAGGGCCAGCCTTAAAGGGCCAGCTTAAAGGGCCAGTCTTAGAGGGCCAGCTTAAAGGGCCAGCCTTAAGGGGCCAGCTTAAAGGTCCAGCCTTAAAGGGCAAGCCTTAAAGGGCCAGCCTTAGAGGGCCAGCCTTAGAGGGCCAGCTTAAAGGGCCAGCCTTAGAGGGCCAGCTTAAAGGGCCAGCCTTAAGGGGCCAGCTTAAAGGGCCAGCCTCAAGGGGCCAGCCTTAAAGGGCCAGCCTTAAAGGGCCAGCTTAAAGGGCCAGCCTTAAAGGGCCAGCTTAAAGGGCCAGCCTTAAAGGGCCAGCCTTAAAGGGCCAGCTTAAAGGGCCAGCCTTAAAGGGCCAGCTTAAAGGGCCAGCCTTAAAGGGCCAGCCTTAGAGGGCCAGCTTAAAGGGCCAGCCTTAGAGGGCCAGCTTAAAGGGCCAGCCTTAAGGGACCAGCTTAAAGGGCCAGCCTTAAAGGGCCAGTCTTAAAGGGCCAGCCTTAGAGGGCCAGCCTTAAAGGGCCAGCTTAAAGGGCCAGCCTTAAAGGGCCAGCTTAAAAGGCCAGCCTTAAAGGGCCAGCTTAAAGGGCCAGCCTTAAAGGGCCAGCCTTAAAGGGCCAGCCTTAAAGGGCCAGCCTTAAAGGGCCAGCCTTAGAGGGCCAGCTTAAAGGGCCAGCCTTAAGGGGCCAGCTTAAAGGGCCAGCCTTAAAGGGCAAGCCTTAAAGGGCCAGCCTTAGAGGGCCAGCCTTAGAGGGCCAGCTTAAAGGGCCAGCCTTAGAGGGCCAGCTTAAAGGGCCAGCCTTAAGGGGCCAGCTTAAAGGGCCAGCCTCAAAGGGCCAGCCTTAAAGGGCCAGCCTTAAAGGGCCAGCTTAAAGGGCCAGCCTTAAAGGGCCAGCTTAAAGGGCCAGCCTTAAAGGGCCAGCCTTAAAGGGCCAGCTTAAAGGGCCAGCCTTAAAGGGCCAGCTTAAAGGACCAGCCTTAAAGGGCAAGCCTTAAAGGGCCAGCCTTAAAGGGCCAGCTTAAAGGGCCAGCCTTAAAGGGCCAGCTTAAAGGGCCAGCCTTAAAGGGCCAGCCTTCGAGGGCCAGCTTAAAGGGCCAGCCTTAGAGGGCCAGCTTAAAGGGCCAGTCTTAAGGGGCCAGCTTAAAGGGCCAGCTTAAAGGGCCAGCCTTAAAGGGCCAGCTTAAAGGGCCAGCCTTAGATGGCCAGCCTTAAGGGGCCAGCTTAAAGGGCCAGCCTTAAAGGGCCAGCCTTAAAGGGCCAGCCTTAAAGGGCCAGCCTTAAAGGGCCAGCTTAAAGGGCCAGCTTAAAGGGCCAGCCTTAGAGGGCCAGCTTAAAGGGCCAGCCTTAAGGGGCCAGCTTAAAGGGCCAGCCTTAAAGGGCCAGCCTTAAAGGGCCAGCCTTAAAGGGCCAGCCTTAAAGGGCCAGCCTTAAAGGGCCAGCTTAAAGGGCCAGCCTTAAGGGGCCAGCTTAAAGGGCCAGCCTTAAAGGGCAAGCCTTAAAGGGCCAGCCTTAGAGGGCCAGCTTAAAGGGCCAGCCTTAGAGGGCCAGCTTAAAGGGCCAGCCTTAAGGGGCCAGCTTAAAGGGCCAGCCTTAAAGGGCCAGCCTTAAAGGGCCAGCTTAAAGGGCCAGCCTTAAAGGGCCAGCCTTAAAGGGCCAGCTTAAAGGGCCAGCCTTAAAGGGCCAGCCTTAGAGGGCCAGCTTAAAGGGCCAGCTTTAAAGGGCCAGCCTTAAAGGGCCAGCTTAAAGGGCCAGCCTTAAATGGCCAGCTTAAAGGGCCAGCCTTAAAGGGCCAGCCTTAAAGGGCCAGCTTAAAGGGCCAGCCTTAAAGGGCCAGTCTTAAAGGGCCAGTTTAAAGGGCCGGCCTTAAAGGGCCAGCCTTAAAGGGCCAGCTTAAAGGGCCAGCCTTAAAGGGCCAGCTTAAAGGGCCAGCCTTAGAGGGCCAGCCTTAAGGGGCCAGCTTAAAGGGCCAGCCTTAAAGGGCCAGCCTTAAAGGGCCAGCCTTAGAGGGCCAGCTTAAAGGGCCAGCCTTAAAGGGCCAGCTTAAAGGGCCAGCCTTAGAGGGCCAGCCTTAAGGGGCCAGCTTAAAGGGCCAGCCTTAAAGGGCCAGCCTTAAAGGGCCAGCCTTAAAGGGCCAGCCTTAGATGGCCAGCTTAAAGGGCCAGCCTTAGAGGGCCAGCTTAAAGGGCCAGCCTTAGAGGGCCAGCTTAAAGGGCCAGCCTTAAGGGGCCAGCCTTAAAGGGCCAGCCTTAAAGGGCCAGCCTTAAAGGGCCAGCCTTAAAGGGCCAGCCTTAGAGGGCCAGCCTTAAAGGGCCAGCTTAAAGGGCCAGCCTTAAAGGGCCAGCTTAAAGGGCCAGCCTTAGATGGCCAGCCTTAAGGGGCCAGCTTAAAGGGCCAGCCTTAAAGGGCCAGCCTTAAAGGGCCAGCTTTAAAGGGCCAGCTTAAAGGGCCAGCCTTAAAGGGCCAGCTTAAAGGGCCAGCCTTAAAGGGCCAGCCTTAAAGGGCCAGCCTTAAAGGGCCAGCTTAAAGGGCCAGCCTTAAAGGGCCAGCCTTAAAGGGCCAGCTTACAGGGCCAGCCTTAAAGGGCCAGCTTAAAGGGCCAGCCTTAAAGGGCAAGCCTTAAAGGGCCAGCCTTAGAGGGCCAGCTTAAAGGGCCAGCCTTAGAGGGCCAGCTTAAAGGGCCAGCCTTAAAGGGCCAGCCTTAAAGGGCCAGCCTTAAAGGGCCAGCTTAAAGGGCCAGCCTTAAAGGGCCAGCCTTAAAGGGCCAGCTTAAAGGGCCAGCCTTAAAGGGCCAGCCTTAGAGGGCCAGCTTAAAGGGCCAGCTTTAAAGGGCCAGCCTTAAAGGGCCAGCTTAAAGGGCCAGCCTTAAATGGCCAGCTTAAAGGGCCAGCCTTAAAGGGCCAGCCTTAAAGGGCCAGCTTAAAGGGCCAGCCTTAAAGGGCCAGCCTTAAAGGGCCAGCTTAAAGGGCCAGCCTTAAATGGCCAGCTTAAAGGGCCAGCCTTAAAGGGCCAGCCTTAAAGGGCCAGCTTAAAGGGCCAGCCTTAAAGGGCCAGCCTTAAAGGGCCAGTTTAAAGGGCCGGCCTTAAAGGGCCAGCCTTAAAGGGCCAGCCTTAAAGGGCCAGCTTAAAGGGCCAGCCTTAAAGGGCCAGCTTAATGGGCCAGCCTTAGAGGGCCAGCCTTAAGGGGCCAGCTTAAAGGGCCAGCCTTAAAGGGCCAGCCTTAAAGGGCCAGCCTTAGAGGGCCAGCTTAAAGGGCCAGCCTTAAAGGGCCAGCTTAAAGGGCCAGCCTTAGAGGGCCAGCCTTAAGGGGCCAGCTTAAAGGGCCAGCCTTAAAGGGCCAGCCTTAAAGGGCCAGCCTTAGATGGCCAGCTTAAAGGGCCAGCCTTAGAGGGCCAGCTTAAAGGGCCAGCCTTAGAGGGCCAGCTTAAAGGGCCAGCCTTAAGGGGCCAGCCTTAAAGGGCCAGCCTTAAAGGGCCAGCCTTAAAGGGCCAGCCTTAAAGGGCCAGCCTTAGAGGGCCAGCCTTAAAGGGCCAGCTTAAAGGGCCAGCCTTAAAGGGCCAGCTTAAAGGGCCAGCCTTAGATGGCCAGCCTTAAGGGGCCAGCTTAAAGGGCCAGCCTTAAAGGGCCAGCCTTAAAGGGCCAGCTTTAAAGGGCCAGCTTAAAGGGCCAGCCTTAAAGGGCCAGCTTAAAGGGCCAGCCTTAAAGGGCCAGCCTTAAAGGGCCAGCCTTAAAGGGCCAGCTTAAAGGGCCAGCCTTAAAGGGCCAGCCTTAAAGGGCCAGCTTACAGGGCCAGCCTTAAAGGGCCAGCTTAAAGGGCCAGCCTTAGAGGGCCAGCCCTAAGGGGCCAGCTTAAAGGGCCAGCCTTAAAGGGCCAGCTTAAAAGGCCAGCCTTAGAGGGCCAGCTTTACAGGGCCAGCTTAAAGGGCCAGCCTTAAAGGGCCAGCTTAAAGGGCCAGCCTTAGAGGGCCTGCTTAAAGGGCCAGCCTTAAGGGGCCAGCTTAAAGGGCCAGCCTTAAAGGGCCAGCCTTAAAGGGCCAGCCTTAAAGGGCCAGCTTAAAGGGCCAGCCTTAAAGGGCCAGCTTAAAGGGCCAGCCTTAAAGGGCCAGCTTAAAGGGCCGGCCTTAAAGGGCCAGCCTTAAGGGGCCAGCTTAAAGGGCCAGCTTAAAGGGCCAGCCTTAGAGGGCCAGCTTAAAGGGCCAGCCTTAAGGGGCCAGCTTAAAGGGCCAGCCTTAAAGGGCAAGCCTTAAAGGGCCAGCCTTAAAGGGCCAGCCTTAGAGGGCCAGCTTAAAGGGCCAGCCTTAGAGGGCCAGCTTAAAGGGCCAGCCTTAAGGGGCCAGCTTAAAGGGCCAGCCTTAAAGGGCCAGCCTTAAAGGGCCAGTCTTAAAGGGCCAGCCTTAGAGGGCCAGCCTTAAAGGGCCAGCCTTAAAGGGCCAGCCTTAAAGGACCAGCCTTAGAGGGCCAGCCTTAAAGGGCCAGCTTTAAAGAGCCAGTCTTAAAGGGCCAGCCTTAGAGGGCCAGCCTTAAAGGGCCATCTTAAAGGGCCAGCCTTAAAGGGCCAGCTTAAAGGGCCGGCCTTAAAGGGCCAGCCTTAAAGGGCCAGCTTAAAGGGCCAGCCTTAAAGGGCCAGCTTAAAGGGCCAGCCTTAGAGGGCCAGCCTTAAGGGGCCAGCTTAAAGGGCCAGCCTTAAAGGGCCAGCCTTAGAGGGCCAGCTTAAAGGGCCAGCCTTAGAGGGCCAGCCTTAAGGGGCCAGCTTAAAGGGCCAGCCTTAAAGGGCCAGCCTTAGATGGCCAGCTTAAAGGGCCAGCCTTAGAGGGCCAGCTTAAAGGGCAAGCCTTAAGGGGCCAGCTTAAAGGGCCAGCCTTAAAGGGCCAGCCTTAAAGGGCCAGTCTTAAAGGGCCAGCCTTAGAGGGCCAGCTTTAAAGGGCCAGCTTAAAGGGCCAGCCTTAAAGGGCCAGCTTAAAGGGCCAGCCTTAGAGGGCCAGCTTAAAGGGCCAGCCTTAAGGGGCCAGCTTAAAGGGCCAGCCTTAAAGGGCAAGCCTTAAAGGGCCAGCCTTAGAGGGCCAGCTTAAAGGGCCAGCCGTAGAGGGCCTGCTTAAAGGGCCAGCCTTAAGGGGCCAGCTTAAAGGGCCAGCCTTAAAGGGCCAGCCTTAAAGGGCCAGCCTTAAAGGGCCAGCTTAAAGGGCCAGCCTTAAAGGGCCAGCTTAAAGGGCCAGCCTTAAAGGGCCAGCTTAAAGGGCCGGCCTTAAAGGGCCAGCCTTAAAGGGCCAGCTTAAAGGGCCAGCCTTAAAGGGCCAGCTTAAAGGGCCAGCCTTAGAGGGCAAGCCTTAAGGGGCCAGCTTAAAGGGCCAGCCTTAAAGGGCCAGCCTTAGAGGGCCAGCTTAAAGGGCCAGCCTTAAAGGGCCAGCTTAAAGGGCCAGCCTTAGAGGGCCAGCTTTACAGGGCCAGCTTAAAGGGCCAGCCTTAAAGGGCCAGCTTAAAGGGCCAGCCTTAGAGGGCCAGCTTAAAGGGCCAGCCTTAAGGGGCCATCTTAAAGGTCCAGCCTTAAAGGGCAAGCCTTAAAGGGCCAGCCTTAGAGGGCCAGCCTTAGAGGGCCAGCTTAAAGGGCCAGCCTTAGAGGGCCAGCTTAAAGGGCCAGCCTTAAGGGGCCAGCTTAAAGGGCCAGCCTCAAGGGGCCAGCCTTAAAGGGCCAGCCTTAAAGGGCCAGCTTAAAGGGCCAGCTTTAAAGGGCCAGCTTAAAGGGCCAGCCTTAAAGGGCCAGCCTTAAAGGGCCAGCTTAAAGGGCCAGTCTTAAAGGGCCAGCTTAAAGGGCCAGCCTTAAAGGGCCAGCCTTAGAGGGCCAGCTTAAAGGGCCAGCCTTAGAGGGCCAGCTTAAAGGGCCAGCCTTAAGGGACCAGCTTAAAGGGCCAGCCTTAAAGGGCCAGTCTTAAAGGGCCAGCCTTAGAGGGCCAGCCTTAAAGGGCCAGCTTAAAGGGCCAGCCTTAAAGGGCCAGCTTAAAAGGCCAGCCTTAAAGGGCCAGCTTAAAGGGCCAGCCTTAAAGGGCCAGCCTTAAAGGGCCAGCCTTAAAGGGCCAGCCTTAAAGGGCCAGCCTTAAAGGGCCAGCCTTAGAGGGCCAGCTTAAAGGGCCAGCCTTAAGGGGCCAGCTTAAAGGGCCAGCCTTAAAGGGCAAGCCTTAAAGGGCCAGCCTTAGAGGGCCAGCCTTAGAGGGCCAGCTTAAAGGGCCAGCCTTAGAGGGCCAGCTTAACGCTCCAGCCTTAAGGGGCCAGCTTAAAGGGCCAGCCTCAAAGGGCCAGCCTTAAAGGGCCAGCCTTAAAGGGCCAGCTTAAAGGGCCAGCCTTAAAGGGCCAGCTTAAAGGGCCAGCCTTAAAGGGCCAGCCTTAAAGGGCCAGCTTAAAGGGCCAGCCTTAAAGGGCCAGCTTAAAGGACCAGCCTTAAAGGGCAAGCCTTAAAGGGCCAGCCTTAAAGGGCCAGCCTTAAAGGGCCAGCTTAAAGGGCCAGCCTTAAAGGGCCAGCTTAAAGGGCCAGCCTTAAAGGGCCAGCCTTCGAGGGCCAGCTTAAAGGGCCAGCCTTAGAGGGCCAGCTTAAAGGGCCAGCCTTAAGGGGCCAGCCTTAAAGGGCCAGCCTTAAAGGGCCAGTTTAAAGGGCCGGCCTTAAAGGGCCAGCCTTAAAGGGCCAGCTTAAAGGGCCAGCCTTAAAGGGCCAGCTTAAAGGGCCAGCCTTAGAGGGCCAGCCTTAAGGGGCCAGCTTAAAGGGCCAGCCTTAAAGGGCCAGCCTTAAAGGGCCAGCCTTAGAGGGCCAGCTTAAAGGGCCAGCCTTAAAGGGCCAGCTTAAAGGGCCAGCCTTAGAGGGCCAGCCTTAAGGGGCCAGCTTAAAGGGCCAGCCTTAAAGGGCCAGCCTTAAAGGGCCAGCCTTAAAGGGCCAGCCTTAGATGGCCAGCTTAAAGGGCCAGCCTTAGAGGGCCAGCTTAAAGGGCCAGCCTTAGAGGGCCAGCTTAAAGGGCCAGCCTTAAGGGGCCAGCCTTAAAGGGCCAGCCTTAAAGGGCCAGCCTTAAAGGGCCAGTCTTAAAGGGCCAGCCTTAGAGGGCCAGCCTTAAAGGGCCAGCTTAAAGGGCCAGCCTTAAAGGGCCAGCTTAAAGGGCCAGCCTTAGATGGCCAGCCTTAAGGGGCCAGCTTAAAGGGCCAGCCTTAAAGGGCCAGCCTTAAAGGGCCAGCTTTAAAGGGCCAGCTTAAAGGGCCAGCCTTAAAGGGCCAGCTTAAAGGGCCAGCCTTAAAGGGCCAGCCTTAAAGGGCCAGCCTTAAAGGGCCAGCTTAAAGGGCCAGCCTTAAAGGGCCAGCCTTAAAGGGCCAGCTTACAGGGCCAGCCTTAAAGGGCCAGCTTAAAGGGCCAGCCTTAGAGGGCCAGCCCTAAGGGGCCAGCTTAAAGGGCCAGCCTTAAAGGGCCAGCCTTAAAGGGCCAGCCTTAGAGGGCCAGCTTAAAGGGCCAGCCTTAAAGGGCCAGCTTAAAAGGCCAGCCTTAGAGGGCCAGCTTTACAGGGCCAGCTTAAAGGGCCAGCCTTAAAGGGCCAGCTTAAAGGGCCAGCCTTAGAGGGCCTGCTTAAAGGGCCAGCCTTAAGGGGCCAGCTTAAAGGGCCAGCTTAAAGGGCCAGCCTTAAAGGGCCAGCCTTAAAGGGCCAGCTTAAAGGGCCAGCCTTAAAGGGCCAGCTTAAAGGGCCAGCCTTAAAGGGCCAGCTTAAAGGACCAGCCTTAAAGGGCAAGCCTTAAAGGGCCAGCCTTAAAGGGCCAGCCTTAAAGGGCCAGTTTAAAGGGCCAGCCTTAAAGGGCCAGCTTAAAGGGCCAGCCTTAAAGGGCCACCCTTTGAGGGCCAGCTTAAAGGGCCAGCCTTAGAGGGCCAGCTTAAAGGGCCAGCCTTAAGGGGCCAGCCTTAAAGGGCCAGCCTTAAAGGGCCAGTTTAAAGGGCCGGCCTTAAAGGGCCAGCCTTAAAGGGCCAGCTTAAAGGGCCAGCCTTAAAGGGCCAGCTTAAAGGGCCAGCCTTAGAGGGCCAGCCTTAAGGGGCCAGCTTAAAGGGCCAGCCTTAAAGGGCCAGCCTTAGAGGGCCAGCTTAAAGGGCCAGCCTTAAAGGGCCAGCTTAAAGGGCCAGCCTTAGAGGGCCAGCCTTAAGGGGCCAGCTTAAAGGGCCAGCCTTAAAGGGCCAGCCTTAAAGGGCCAGCCTTAAAGGGCCAGCCTTAGATGGCCAGCTTAAAGGGCCAGCCTTAGAGGACCAGCTTAAAGGGCCAGCCTTAGAGGGCCAGCTTAAAGGGCCAGCCTTAAGGGGCCAGCCTTAAAGGGCCAGCCTTAAAGGGCCAGCCTTAAAGGGCCAGTCTTAAAGGGCCAGCCTTAGAGGACCAGCCTTAAAGGGCCAGCTTAAAGGGCCAGCCTTAAAGGGCCAGCTTAAAGGGCCAGCCTTAGATGGCCAGCCTTAAGGGGCCAGCTTAAAGGGCCAGCCTTAAAGGGCCAGCCTTAAAGGGCCAGCTTTAAAGGGCCAGCTTAAAGGGCCAGCCTTAAAGGGCCAGCTTAAAGGGCCAGCCTTAAAGGGCCAGCCTTAAAGGGCCAGCCTTAAAGGGCCAGCTTAAAGGGCCAGCCTTAAAGGGCCAGCCTTAAAGGGCCAGCTTACAGGGCCAGCCTTAAAGGGCCAGCTTAAAGGGCCAGCCTTAGAGGGCCAGCCCTAAGGGGCCAGCTTAAAGGGCCAGCCTTAAAGGGCCAGCCTTAAAGGGCCAGCCTTAGAGGGCCAGCTTAAAGGGCCAGCCTTAAAGGGCCAGCTTAAAAGGCCAGCCTTAGAGGGCCAGCTTTACAAGGCCAGCTTAAAGGGCCAGCCTTAAAGGGCCAGCTTAAAGGGCCAGCCTTAGAGGGCCTGCTTAAAGGGCCAGCCTTAAGGGGCCAGCTTAAAGGGCCAGCCCTAAAGGGCCAGCCTTAAAGGGCCAGCCTTAAAGGGCCAGCTTAAAGGGCCAGCCTTAAAGGGCCAGCTTAAAGGGCCAGCCTTAAAGGGCCAGCTTAAAGGGCCGGCCTTAAAGGGCCAGCCTTAAGGGGCCAGCTTAAAGGGCCAGCTTAAAGGGCCAGCCTTAGAGGGCCAGCTTAAAGGGCCAGCCTTAAGGGGCCAGCTTAAAGGGCCAGCCTTAAAGGGCAAGCCTTAAAGGGCCAGCCTTAGAGGGCCAGCTTAAAGGGCCAGCCTTAGAGGGCCAGCTTAAAGGGCCAGCCTTAAGGG
This sequence comes from Doryrhamphus excisus, assembly GCF_037039965.1. NCBI lineage: Eukaryota > Metazoa > Chordata > Actinopteri > Syngnathiformes > Syngnathidae > Doryrhamphus > Doryrhamphus excisus. Next base: position 16,306,035 of record NC_136376.1, on the reverse strand, counting down.
GCCAGCTTAAAGGGCCAGCCTCAAAGGGCCAGCCTTAAAGGGCCAGCTTAAAGGGCCAGCCTTAAAGGGCCAGCTTAAAGGGCCAGCCTTAAAGGGCCAGCCTTAAAGGGCCAGCTTAAAGGGCCAGCCTTAAAGGGCCAGCTTAAAGGGCCAGCCTTAAAGGGCAAGCCTTAAAGGGCCAGCCTTAAAGGGCCAGCCTTAGAGGGCCAGCTTAAAGGGCCAGCCTTAGAGGGCCAGCTTAAAGGGCCAGCCTTAAGGGGCCAGCTTAAAGGGCCAGCCTTAAAGGGCCAGCCTTAAAGGGCCAGTCTTAAAGGGCCAGCCTTAGAGGGCCAGCCTTAAAGGGCCAGCCTTAAAGGGCCAGCCTTAAAGGGCCAGCCTTAAAGGGCCAGCCTTAGAGGGCCAGCCTTAAAGGGCCAGCTTTAAAGAGCCAGTCTTAAAGGGCCAGCCTCAAAGGGCCAGCCTTAAAGGGCCAGCCTTAAAGGGCCAGCTTAAAGGGCCAGCCTTAAAGGGCCAGCTTAAAGGGCCAGCCTTAAAGGGCAAGCCTTAAAGGGCCAGCCTTAAAGGGCCAGCCTTAGAGGGCCAGCTTAAAGGGCCAGCCTTAGAGGGCCAGCTTAGAGGGCCAGCCTTAAGGGGCCAGCTTAAAGGGCCAGCCTTAAAGGGCCAGCCTTAGAGGGCCAGCTTAAAGGGCCAGCCTTAAAGGGCCAGCTTGAAGGGCCAGCCTTAGAGGGCCAGCTTTACAGGGCCAGCTTAAAGGGCCAGCCTTAAAGGGCCAGCTTAAAGGGCCAGCCTTAGAGGGCCAGCTTAAAGGGCCAGCCTTAAGGGGCCAGCTTAAAGGGCCAGCCTTAAAGGGCAAGCCTTAGAGGGCCAGCCTTAGAGGGCCAGCCTTAGAGGGCCAGCTTAAAGGGCCAGCCTTAGAGGGCCAGCTTAAAGGGCCAGCCTTAAGGGGCCAGCTTAAAGGGCCAGCCTCAAAGGGCCAGCCTTAAAGGGCCAGCCTTAAAGGGCCAGCTTAAAGGGCCAGCCTTAAAGGGCCAGCTTAAAGGGCCAGCCTTAAAGGGCCAGCCTTAAAGGGCCAGCCTTAAAGGGCCAGCTTAAAGGGCCAGCCTTAAAGGGCAAGCCTTAAAGGGCCAGCCTTAAAGGGCCAGCCTTAGAGGGCCAGCTTAAAGGGCCAGCCTTAGAGGGCCAGCTTAAAGGGCCAGCCTTAAGGGGCCAGCTTAAAGGGCCAGCCTTAAAGGGCCAGCCTTAAAGGGCCAGTCTTAAAGGGCCAGCCTTAGAGGGCCAGCCTTAAAGGGCCAGCTTAAAGGGCCAGCCTTATAGGGCCAGCTTAAAGGGCCAGCCTTAAAGGGCCAGCTTAAAGGGCCAGCCTTAGATGGCCAGCCTTAAGGGGCCAGCTTAAAGGGCCAGCCTTAAAGGGCCAGCCTTAAAGGGCCAGCCTTAAAGGGCCAGCTTAAAGGGCCAGCCTTAAGGGGCCAGCTTAAAGGGCCAGCCTTAAAGGGCAAGCCTTAAAGGGCCAGCCTTAAAGGGCCAGCTTAAAGGGCCAGCCTTAAAGGGCCAGCCTTAGAGGGCCAGCTTAAAGGGCCAGCTTTAAAGGGCCAGCCTTAAAGGGCCAGCTTAAAGGGCCAGCCTTAAAGGGCCAGCCTTAAAGGGCCAGCTTAAAGGGCCAGCCTTAGAGGGCCAGCCTTAAGGGGCCAGCTTAAAGGGCCAGCCTTAAAGGGCCAGCCTTAGAGGGCCAGCTTAAAGGGCCAGCCTTAAAGGGCCAGCTTAAAGGGCCAGCCTTAGAGGGCCAGCCTTAAGGGGCCAGCTTAAAGGGCCAGCCTTAAAGGGCCAGCCTTAAAGGGCCAGCCTTAAAGGGCCAGCCTTAGATGGCCAGCTTAAAGGGCCAGCCTTAGAGGGCCAGCTTAAAGGGCCAGCCTTAGAGGGCCAGCTTAAAGGGCCAGCCTTAAGGGGCCAGCTTAAAGGGCCAGCCTTAAAGGGCCAGCCTTAAAGGGCCAGTCTTAAAGGGCCAGCCTTAGAGGGCCAGCCTTAAAGGGCCAGCTTAAAGGGCCAGCCTTAAAGGGCCAGCTTAAAGGGCCAGCCTTAGATGGCCAGCCTTAAGGGGCCAGCTTAAAGGGCCAGCCTTAAAGGGCCAGCTTTAAAGGGCCAGCTTAAAGGGCCAGCCTTAAAGGGCCAGCTTAAAGGGCCAGCCTTAAAGGGCCAGCCTTAAAGGGCCAGCCTTAAAGGGCCAGCTTAAAGGGCCAGCCTTAAAGGGCCAGCCTTAAAGGGCCAGCTTACAGGGCCAGCCTTAAAGGGCCAGCTTAAAGGGCCAGCCTTAGAGGGCCAGCCCTAAGGGGCCAGCTTAAAGGGCCAGCCTTAAAGGGCCAGCCTTAGAGGGCCAGCTTAAAGGGCCAGCCTTAAAGGGCCAGCTTAAAAGGCCAGCCTTAGAGGGCCAGCTTTACAGGGCCAGCTTAAAGGGCCAGCCTTAAAGGGCCAGCTTAAAGGGCCAGCCTTAGAGGGCCAGCTTAAAGGGCCAGCCTTAAGGGGCCAGCTTAAAGGGCCAGCCTTAAAGGGCCAGCCTTAAAGGGCCAGCCTTAGAGGGCCAGCCTTAAAGGGCCAGCCTTAAAGGGCCAGCCTTAAAGGGCCAGCCTTAGCGGGCCAGCCTTAAAGGGCCAGCTTAAAGGGCCAGCCTTTGAGGTCCAGCCTTAGAGGCCCAGCCTTAAAGGGCCAGCTTAAAGGGCCAGCCTTAGAGGACCAGCTTAAAGGGCCAGCCTTAAGGGGCCAGCTTAAAGGGCCAGCCTTAAAGGGCCAGCCTTAAAGGGCCAGCCTTAAAGGGCCAGCTTAAAGGGCCAGCCTTAAAGGGCCAGCTTAAAGGGCCAGCCTTAAAGGGCCAGCCTTAAAGGGCCAGCTTAAATGGCCAGCCTTAAAGGGCCAGCTTAAAGGGCCAGCCTTAAAGGGCAAGCCTTAAAGGGCCAGCCTTAAAGGGCCAGCCTTAGAGGGCCAGCTTAAAGGGCCAGCCTTAGAGGGCCAGCTTAAAGGGCCAGCCTTAAAGGGCCAGCCTTAAAAGGCCAGTCTTAAAGGGCCAGCCTTAGAGGGCCAGCTTAAAGGGCCAGCCTTAAAGGGCCAGCTTAAAGGGCCAGCCTTAAAGGGCCACCTTAAAGGGCCAGCCTTAGATGGCCAGCCTTAAGGGGCCAGCTTAAAGGGCCAGCCTTAAAGGGCCAGCCTTAAAGGGCCAGCCTTAGAGGGCCAGCCTTAAAGGGCCAGCCTTAAAGGGCCAGCCTTAAAGGGCCAGCCTTAGAGGGCCAGCCTTAAAGGGCCAGCTTAAAGGGCCAGCCTTTGAGGTCCAGCCTTAGAGGCCCAGCCTTAAAGGGCCAGTTTAAAGGGCCAGACTTAGCTGGCCAGCCTTAAAGGGCCAGCTTAAAGGGCCAACCTTAGATGGCCAGCCTTAAAGGGCCAGCTTAAAGGGCCAGCTTTAAGGGCCAGCTTAAAAGGCCAGCCTTAGAGGGCCAGCCTTAAAGGGCCAGCCTTAAAGGGCCAGCCTTAAAAAGCCAGCCTTAGAGGGCCAGCCTTAAAGGGCCAGCCTTAGAGGGCCAGCTTAAAGGGCCAGCCTTAAAGGGCCAGCTTAAAGGGCCAGCCTTAGAGGGCCAGCTTAAAGGGCCAGCCTTAAAGGGCCAGCTTAAAGGGCCAGCCTTAGAGGGCCAGCCTTAAGGGGCCAGCTTAAAGGGCCAGCTTAAAGGGCCAGCCTTAGATGGCCAGCCTTAAGGGGCCAGCTTAAAGGGCCAGCCTTAAAGGGCCAGCCTTAAAGGGCCAGTCTTAAAGGGCCAGCCTTAGAGGGCCAGCTTTAAAGGGCCAGCTTAAAGGGCCAGCCTTAGAGGGCCAGCTTAAAGGGCCAGCCTTAAGGGGCCAGCTTAAAGGGCCAGCCTTAGAGGGCCAGCTTAAAGGGCCAGCCTTAAGTGGCCAGCTTAAAGGGCCAGCCTTAAAGGCCCAGCCTTAAAGGGCCAGTCTTAAAGGGCCAGCTTTACAGGGCCAGCTTAAAGGGCCAGCCTTAAAGGCACAGCTTAAAGGGCCAGCCTTAGAGGGCCAGCTTAAAGGGCCAGCCTTAAGGGGCCAGCTTAAAGGGCCAGCCTCAGAGGGCCAGCCTTAAAGGGCCAGCTTAAAGGGCCAGCTTTAAAGGGCCAGCTTAAAGGGCCAGCCTTAAAGGGCCAGCCTTAAAGGGCCAGCTTAAAGGGCCAGCCTTAAAGGGCCAGACTTAGAGGGCCAGACTTAAAGGGCCATCTTAAAGGGCCAGGCTTAAAGGGCCAGCTTAAAGGGCCAGCCTTAGAGGACCATCTTAAAGGGCCAGCCTTATGGGGCCATCTTAAAGGGCCAGCCTTAAAGGGCCAGCCTTAAAGGGCCAGCTTAAAGGGCCAGCCTTAGAGGACCAGCTTAAAGGGCCAGCCTTAAGGGGCCAGCTTAAAGGGCCAGCCTTAAAGGGCAAGCCTTAAAGGGCCAGCCTTAAAGGGCCAGCCTTAGAGGGCCAGCTTAAAGGGCCAGCCTTAGAGGGCCAGCTTAAAGGGCCAGCCTAAAGGGGCCAGCTTAAAGGGCCGGCCTTAAAGGGCCAGCCTTAAAGGGCCAGCTTAAAGGGCCAGCCTTAAAAGGCCAGCTTAAAGGGCCAGCCTTAGATGGCAAGCCTTAAAGGGCCAGCCTTAAAGGGCCAGCCTTAGAGGGCCAGCTTAAAGGGCCAGCCTTAGAGGGCCAGCTTAAAGGGCCAGCCTTAAGGGGCCAGCTTAAAGGGCCGGCCTTAAAGGGCCAGCCTTAAAGGGCCAGCTTAAAGGGCCAGCCTTAAAGGGCCAGCTTAAAGGGCCAGCCTTAGATGGCCAGCCTTAAGGGGCCAGCTTAAAGGGCCAGCCTTAAAGGGCCAGCCTTAAAGGGCCAGCTTAAAGGGCCAGCCTTAAAGGGCCAGCTTAAAGGGCCAGCCTTAAAGGGCCAGCCTTAGAGGACCAGCCTTAAAGGGCCAGCTTAAAGGGCCAGCCTTAAAGGGCCAGCTTAAAGGGCCAGCCTTAAAGGGCCAGCTTAAAGGGCCAGCCTTAGATGGCCAGCCTTAAGGGGCCAGCTTAAAGGGCCAGCCTTAAAGGGCCAGCCTTAAAGGGCCAGCCTTAAAGGGCCAGCCTTAAAGGGCCAGCCTTAAAGGGCCAGCTTAAAGGGCCAGCCTTAAGGGGCCAGCTTAAAGGGCCAGCCTTAAAGGGCCAGCTTAAAGGGCCAGCCTTAAAGGGCCAGCTTAAAGGGCCAGCCTTAGATTGCCAGCCTTAAGGGGCCAGCTTAAAGGGCCAGCCTTAAAGGGCCAGCCTTAAAGGGCCAGCCTTAAAGGGCCAGCCTTAGAGGGCCAGCCTTAAAGGGCCAGCTTAAAGGGCCAGCCTTTGAGGTCCAGCCTTAGAGGCCCAGCCTTAAAGGGCCAGTTTAAAGGGCCAGACTTAGATGGCCAGCCTTAAAGGGCCAGCTTAAAGGGCCAACCTTAGATGGCCAGCCTTAAAGGGCCAGCTTAAAGGGCCAGCTTTAAGGGCCAGCTTAAAAGGCCAGCCTTAGAGGGCCAGCCTTAAAGGGCCAGCCTTAAAGGGCCAGTCTTAAAGGGCCAGCCTTAGAGGGCCAGCCTTAAAGGGCCAGCCTTAGAGGGCCAGCTTAAAGGGCCAGCCTTAAAGGGCCAGCTTAAAGGGCCAGCCTTAGAGGGCCAGCTTAAAGGGCCAGCCTTAAAGGGCCAGCTTAAAGGGCCAGCCTTAGAGGGCCAGCCTTAAGGGGCCAGCTTAAAGGGCCAGCCTCAAAGGGCCAGCTTAAAGGGCCAGCCTTAGAGGGCCAGCCTTAAGGGGCCAGCTTAAAGGGCCAGCTTAAAGGGCCAGCCTTAGATGGCCAGCCTTAAGGGGCCAGCTTAAAGGGCCAGCCTTAAAGGGCCAGCCTTAAAGGGCCAGCCTTAAAGGGCCAGTCTTAAAGGGCCAGTCTTAGAGGGCCAGCTTTAAAGGGCCAGCTTAAAGGGCCAGCCTTAGAGGGCCAGCTTAAAGGGCCAGCCTTAAGGGGCCAGCTTAAAGGGCCAGCCTTAAAGGGCCAGCCTTAAAGGGCCAGCCTTTAAGGGCCAGCCTTAGAGGGCCAGCTTAAAGGGCCAGCCTTAGAGGGCCAGCTTAAAGGGCCAGCCTTAAGGGGCCAGCTTAAAGGGCCAGCCTTAAAGGGCCAGCCTTAAAGGGCCAGCTTGAATGGCCAGCCTTAAAGGGCCAGCCTTATAGGGCCAGCTTAAAGGGCCAGCCTTAAAGGGCCAGCTTAAAGGGCCAGCCTTAGAGGGCCAGCCTTAAGGGGCCAGCTTAAAGGGCCAGCCTTAAAGGGCCAGCCTTAAAGGGCCAGCCTTAGAGGGCCAGCTTAAAGGGCCAGCCTTAAAGGGCCAGTTTAAAGGGCCAGCCTCAGAGGGCCAGCCTTAAAGGGCCAGCTTAAAGGGCCAGCTTTAAAGGGCCAGCTTAAAGGGCCAGCCTTAAAGGGCCAGCCTTAAAGGGCCAGCTTAAAGGGCCAGCCTTAAAGGGCCAGACTTAGAGGGCCAGACTTAAAGGGCCATCTTAAAGGGCCAGGCTTAAAGGGCCAGCTTAAAGGGCCAGCCTTAGAGGACCAGCTTAAAGGGCCAGCCTTAAGGGGCCAGCTTAAAGGGCCAGCCTTAAAGGGCCAGCCTTAAAGGGCCAGCTTAAAGGGCCAGCCTTAGAGGACCAGCTTAAAGGGCCAGCCTTAAGGGGCCAGCTTAAAGGGCCAGCCTTAAGGGGCCAGCTTAAAGGGCCAGCCTTAAAGGGCCAGCCTTAGAGGGCCAGCTTAAAGGGCCAGCCTTAGAGGGCCAGCTTAAAGGGCCAGCCTAAAGGGGCCAGCTTAAAGGGCCGGCCTTAAAGGGCCAGCCTTAAAGGGCCAGCTTAAAGGGCCAGCCTTAAAAGGCCAGCTTAAAGGGCCAGCCTTAGATGGCAAGCCTTAAAGGGCCAGCCTTAAAGGGCCAGCCTTAGAGGGCCAGCTTAAAGGGCCAGCCTTAAAGGGCCAGCTTAAAGGGCCAGCCTTAAGGGGCCAGCTTAAAGGGCCGGCCTTAAAGGGCCAGCCTTAAAGGGCCAGCTTAAAGGGCCAGCCTTAAAGGGCCAGCTTAAAGGGCCAGCCTTAGATGGCCAGCCTTAAGGGTCCAGCTTAAAGGGCCAGCCTTAAAGGGCCAGCCTTAAAGGGCCAGCCTTAAAGGGCCAGCTTAAAGGGCCAGCCTTAAAGGGCCAGCTTAAAGGGCCAGCCTTAAAGGGCCAGCCTTAAAGGGCCAGCTTGAATGGCCAGCCTTAAAGGGCCAGCCTTAAAGGGCCAGCTTAAAGGGCAAGCCTTAAAGGGCCAGCTTAAAGGGCCAGCCTTAGAGGGCCAGCCTTAAGGGGCCAGCCTTAAAGAGCCAGCCTTAAAGGGCCAGCCTTAAAGGGCCAGCCTTAGAGGGCCAGCTTAAAGGGCCAGCCTTAAAGGGCCAGCTTAAAGGGCCAGCCTTAGAGGGCCAGCTTAAAGGGCCACCCTTAAGTGGCCAGCTTAAAGGGCCAGCCTTAAAGGCCCAGCCTTAAAGGGCCAGCCTTAAAGGGCCAGCTTAAAGGGCCAGCCTTAGATGGCCAGCCTTAAGGGTCCAGCTTAAAGGGCCAGCTTTACAGGGCCAGCTTAAAGGGCCAGCCTTAAAGGGCCAGCTTAAAGGGCCAGCCTTAGAGGGCCAGCTTAAAGGGCCAGCCCTAGAGGGCCAGCTTAAAGGGCCAGCCTTAAGGGGCCAGCTTAAAGGGCCAGCCTTAAAGGGCCAGCCTTAAAGGGCCAGCCTTAGAGGGCCAGCCTTAAAGGGCCAGCCTTAAAGGGCCATCTTAAAGGGCCAGCCTTAAAGGGCCAGCCTTAAAGGGCCAGCTTAAAGGGCCAGCCTTAAAGGGCCAGCTTAAAGGGCCAGCCTTAGAGGGCCAGCCTTAAGGGGCCAGCTTAAAGGGCCAGCCTTAAAGGGCCAGCCTTAAAGGGCCAGCCTTAGAGGGCCAGCTTAAAGGGCCAGCCTTAGAGGGCCAGCTTAAAGGGCCAGCCTTAAGGGGCCAGCTTAAAGGGCCAGCCTTAAAGGGCCAGCCTTAAAGGGCCAGTCTTAAAGGGCCAGCCTTAGAGGGCCAGCTTTAAAGGGCCAGCTTAAAGGGCCAGCCTTAAAGGGCCAGCTTAAAGGGCCAGCCTTAAAGGGCCAGCTTAAAGGGCCAGCCTTAGAGGGCCAGCTTAAAGGGCCAGCCTTAAGGGGCCAGCTTAAAGGGCCAGCCTTAAAGGGCCAGCTTAAAGGGCCAGCCTTAAAGGGCCAGCCTTAAAGGGCCAGCTTAAAGGGCCAGCTTAAAGGGCCGGCCTTAAAGGGCCAGCCTTAAAGGGCCAGCTTAAAGGGCCAGCCTTAAAGGGCCAGCTTAAAGAGCCAGCCTTAGAGAGCCAGCCTTAGAGGGCCAGCCTTAAGGGGCCAGCTTAAAGGGCCAGCCTTAAAGGGCCAGCCTTAAAGGGCCAGCCTAAGAGGGCCAGCTTAAAGGGCCAGCCTTAAAGGGCCAGCTTAAAGGGCCAGCCTTAGAGGGCCAGCCTTAAGGGGCCAGCTTAAAGGGCCAGCCTTAAGGGGCCAGCTTTAAAGGGCCAGTCTTAAAGGGCCAGCCTTAGAGGGCCAGCCTTGAAGGGCCAGCTTAAAGGGCCAGCCTTAAAGGGCCAGCTTAAAGGGCCGGCCTTAAAGGGCCAGCCTTAAAGGGCCAGCTTAAAGGGCCAGCCTTAAAGGGCCAGCACAAAGGGCCAGCCTTAGAGGGCCAGCCTTAAGGGGCCAGCTTAAAGGGCCAGCCTTAAAGGGCCAGCCTTAAAAGGCCAGCCTTAGAGGGCCAGCTTAAAGGGCCAGCCTTAAAGGGCCAGCCTTAAAGGGCCAGCTTAAAGGGCCAGCCTTAAAGGGCCAGCCTTTGAGGTCCAGCCTTAGAGGGCCAGCTTTAAAGGGCCAGCTTAAAGGGCCAGCCTTAAAGGGCCAGCCTTAAAGGGCCATCTTAAAGGGCCAGCCTTAAAGGGCCAGCTTAAAAGGCCAGCCTTAAAGGGCAAGCCTTAAAGGGCCAGCCTTAAAGGGCCAGCCTTAGAGGGCCAGCTTAAAGGGCCAGTCTTAGAGGGCCAGCTTAAAGGGCCAGCCTTAAGGGGCCAGCTTAAAGGGTCAGTCTTAAAGGGCCAGCCTTAGAGGGCCAGCTTTAAAGGGCCAGCTTAAAGGGCCAGCCTTAAAGGGCCAGCTTAAAGGGCCAGCCTTAGAGGGCCAGCTTAAAGGGCCAGCCTTAAGGGGCCAGCTTAAAGGGCCAGCCTTAAAGGGCAAGCCTTAAAGGGCCAGCCTTTCAGGGCCAGCCTTAGAGGGCCAGCTTAAAGGGCCAGCCTTAGAGGGCCAGCCTTAAGGGGCCAGCTTAAAGGGCCAGCCTAAAGGGCCAGCCTTAAAAGGCCAGCCTTAGAGGGCCAGCTTAAAGGGCCAGCCTTAGAGGGCCAGCTTAAAGGGCCAGCCTTAGAGGGCCAGCCTTAAGGGGCCAGCTTAAAGGGCCAGCCTTAAAGGGCCAGCCTTAAAGGGCCAGCCTTAAAGGGCCAGCTTAAAGGGCCAGCCTTAAAGGGCCAGCTTAAAGGGCCAGCCTTAAAGGGCCAGCCTTAAAGGGCCAGCTTAAATGGCCAGCCTTAAAGGGCCAGCTTAAAGGGCCAGCCTTAAAGGGCAAGCCTTAAAGGGCCAGCCTTAAAGGGCCAGCCTTAGAGGGCCAGCTTAAAGGGTAAAGGGCCAGCCTTAAAAGGCCAGCCTTAGAGGGCCAGCTTAAAGGGCCAGCCTTAAAGGGCCAGCCTTAAAGGGCCAGCTTAAAGGGCCAGCCTTAAAGGGCCAGCCTTTGAGGTCCAGCCTTAGAGGGCCAGCTTTAAAGGGCCAGCTTAAAGGGCCAGCCTTAAAGGGCCAGCCTTAAAGGGCCATCTTAAAGGGCCAGCCTTAAAGGGCCAGCTTAAAAGGCCAGCCTTAAAGGGCAAGCCTTAAAGGGCCAGCCTTAAAGGGCCAGCCTTAGAGGGCCAGCTTAAAGGGCCAGTCTTAGATGGCCAGCCTTAAGGGGCCAGCTTAAAGGGCCAGCCTTAAAGGGCCAGCCTTAAAGGGCCAGCCTTAAAGGGCCAGCCTTAAAGGGCCAGCCTTAAAGGGCCAGCCTTAAAGGGCCAGCCTTAGGGGGGCTGCCTTAAAGGGCCAGCTTAAAGGGCCAGCCTTTGAGGTCCAGCCTTAGAGGCCCAGCCTTAAAGGGCCAGTTTAAAGGGCCAGACTTAGATGGCCAGCCTTAAAGGGCCAGCTTAAAGGGCCAGCCTTAAAGGGCAAGCCTTAAAGGGCCAGCCTTAAAGGGCCAGCCTTAGAGGGCCAGCTTAAAGGGCCAGCCTTAGAGGGCCAGCTTAAAGGGCCAGCCTTAGAGGCCCAGCCTTAAAGGGCCAGTTTAAAGGGCCAGACTTAGATGGCCAGCCTTAAAGGGCCAGCTTAAAGGGCCAGCCTTAAGGGGCCAGCTTAAAGGGCCAGCCTTAAAGGGCAAGCCTTAAAGGGCCAGCCTTAGAGGGCCAGCTTAAAGGGCCAGCCTTAGAGGGCCAGCTTAAAGGGCCAGCCTTAAGGGGCCAGCTTAAAGGGCCAGCCTTAAAGGGCCAGCTTTAAAGGGCCAGCCTTAAAGGGCCAGCTTAAAGGGCCAGCCTTAAGGGGCCAGCTTAAAGGGCCAGCCTTAGAGGGCCAGCTTAAAAGGCCAGCCTTAGAGGGCCTGCTTAAAGGGCCAGCCTTAAGGGGCCAGCTTAAAGGGCCAGCCTTAAAGGGCCAGCCTTAAAGGGCCAGCCTTAAAGGGCCAGCCTTAAAGGGCCAGCCTTAAAGGGCCAGCTTAAAGGGCCAGCCTTAAAGGGCCAGCTTAAAGGGCCGGCCTTAAAGGGCCAGCCTTAAAGGGCCAGCCTTAAAGGGCCAGCCTTAAAGGGCCAGCTTAAAGGGCCAGCTTAAAGGGCCAGCCTTAGAGGGCCAGCCTTAAGGGGCCAGCTTAAAGGGCCAGCCTTAAAGGGCCAGCCTTAGAGGGCCAGCTTAAAGGGCCAGCCTTAAAGGGCCAGCTTAAAGGGCCAGCCTTAGAGGGCCAGCTTTACAGGGCCAGCGTAAAGGGCCAGCTTAAAGGGCCAGCCTTAGAGGGCCAGCTTAAAGGGCCAGCCTTAAGGGGCCAGCTTAAAGGGCCAGCCTTAAAGGGCAAGCCTTAAAGGGCCAGCCTTAGAGGGCCAGCCTTAGAGGGCCAGCTTAAAGGGCCAGCCTTAGAGGGCCAGCTTAAAGGGCCAGCCTTAAGGGGCCAGCTTAAAGGGCCAGCCTCAAAGGGCCAGCCTTAAAGGGCCAGCCTTAAAGGGCCAGCCTTAAGGGGCCAGCTTAAAGGGCCAGCCTTAAAGGGCAAGCCTTAAAGGGACAGCCTTAGAGGGCCAGCTTAAAGGGCCAGCCTTAGAGGGCCAGCTTAAAGGGCCGGCCTTAAAGGGCCGGCCTTAAAGGGCCAGCCTTAAAGGGCCAGCCTTAAAGGGCCAGCTTAAAGGGCCAGCCTTAGAGGGCCAGCCTTAAGGGGCCAGCTTAAAGGGCCAGCCTTAAAGGGCCAGCCTTAAAGGGCCAGCCTTAGAGGGCCAGCTTAAAGGGCCAGCCTTAAAGGGCCAGCTTAAAGGGCCAGCCTTAGAGGGCCAGCCTTAAGGGGCCAGCTTAAAGGGCCAGCCTTAAAGGGCCAGCCTTAAAGGGCCAGCCTTAAAGGGCCAGCCTTAGATGGCCAGCTTAAAGGGCCAGCCTTAGAGGGCCAGCTTAAAGGGCCAGCCTTAGAGGGCCAGCTTAAAGGGCCAGCCTTAAGGGGCCAGCTTAAAGGGCCAGCCTTAAAGGGCCAGTCTTAAAGGGCCAGCCTTAGAGGGCCAGCCTTAAAGGGCCAGCTTAAAGGGCCAGCCTTAAAGGGCCAGCTTAAAGGGCCAGCCTTAGATGGCCAGCCTTAAGGGGCCAGCTTAAAGGGCCAGCCTTAAAGGGCCAGCCTTAAAGGGCCAGCTTTAAAGGGCCAGCTTAAAGGGCCAGCCTTAAAGGGCCAGCCTTAAGGGGCCAGCTTAAAGGGCCAGCCTTAAAGGGCCAGCCTTAAAGGGCCAGCCTTAGAGGGCCAGCTTAAAGGGCCAGCCTTAAAGGGCCAGTTTAAAGGGCCAGCCTCAGAGGGCCAGCCTTAAAGGGCCAGCTTAAAGGGCCAGCTTTAAAGGGCCAGCTTAAAGGGCCAGCCTTAAAGGGCCAGCCTTAAAGGGCCAGCTTAAAGGGCCAGCCTTAAAGGGCCAGACTTAGAGGGCCAGACTTAAAGGGCCATCTTAAAGGGCCAGGCTTAAAGGGCCAGCTTAAAGGGCCAGCCTTAGAGGACCAGCTTAAAGGGCCAGCCTTAAGGGGCCAGCTTAAAGGGCCAGCCTTAAAGGGCCAGCCTTAAAGGGCCAGCTTAAAGGGCCAGCCTTAGAGGACCAGCTTAAAGGGCCAGCCTTAAGGGGCCAGCTTAAAGGGCCAGCCTTAAGGGGCCAGCTTAAAGGGCCAGCCTTAAAGGGCCAGCCTTAGAGGGCCAGCTTAAAGGGCCAGCCTTAGAGGGCCAGCTTAAAGGGCCAGCCTAAAGGGGCCAGCTTAAAGGGCCGGCCTTAAAGGGCCAGCCTTAAAGGGCCAGCTTAAAGGGCCAGCCTTAAAAGGCCAGCTTAAAGGGCCAGCCTTAGATGGCAAGCCTTAAAGGGCCAGCCTTAAAGGGCCAGCCTTAGAGGGCCAGCTTAAAGGGCCAGCCTTAAAGGGCCAGCTTAAAGGGCCAGCCTTAAGGGGCCAGCTTAAAGGGCCGGCCTTAAAGGGCCAGCCTTAAAGGGCCAGCTTAAAGGGCCAGCCTTAAAGGGCCAGCTTAAAGGGCCAGCCTTAGATGGCCAGCCTTAAGGGTCCAGCTTAAAGGGCCAGCCTTAAAGGGCCAGCCTTAAAGGGCCAGCCTTAAAGGGCCAGCTTAAAGGGCCAGCCTTAAAGGGCCAGCTTAAAGGGCCAGCCTTAAAGGGCCAGCCTTAAAGGGCCAGCTTGAATGGCCAGCCTTAAAGGGCCAGCCTTAAAGGGCCAGCTTAAAGGGCAAGCCTTAAAGGGCCAGCTTAAAGGGCCAGCCTTAGAGGGCCAGCCTTAAGGGGCCAGCCTTAAAGGGCCAGCCTTAAAGGGCCAGCCTTAAAGGGCCAGCCTTAGAGGGCCAGCTTAAAGGGCCAGCCTTAAAGGGCCAGCTTAAAGGGCCAGCCTTAGAGGGCCAGCTTAAAGGGCCACCCTTAAGTGGCCAGCTTAAAGGGCCAGCCTTAAAGGCCCAGCCTTAAAGGGCCAGCCTTAAAGGGCCAGCTTAAAGGGCCAGCCTTAGATGGCCAGCCTTAAGGGTCCAGCTTAAAGGGCCAGCTTTACAGGGCCAGCTTAAAGGGCCAGCCTTAAAGGGCCAGCTTAAAGGGCCAGCCTTAGAGGGCCAGCTTAAAGGGCCAGCCCTAGAGGGCCAGCTTAAAGGGCCAGCCTTAAGGGGCCAGCTTAAAGGGCCAGCCTTAAAGGGCCAGCCTTAAAGGGCCAGCCTTAGAGGGCCAGCCTTAAAGGGCCAGCCTTAAAGGGCCATCTTAAAGGGCCAGCCTTAAAGGGCCAGCCTTAAAGGGCCAGCTTAAAGGGCCAGCCTTAAAGGGCCAGCTTAAAGGGCCAGCCATAGAGGGCCAGCCTTAAGGGGCCAGCTTAAAGGGCCAGCCTTAAAGGGCCAGCCTTAAAGGGCCAGCCTTAGAGGGCCAGCTTAAAGGGCCAGCCTTAGAGGGCCAGCTTAAAGGGCCAGCCTTAAGGGGCCAGCTTAAAGGGCCAGCCTTAAAGGGCCAGCCTTAAAGGGCCAGTCTTAAAGGGCCAGCCTTAGAGGGCCAGCTTTAAAGGGCCAGCTTAAAGGGCCAGCCTTAAAGGGCCAGCTTAAAGGGCCAGCCTTAAAGGGCCAGCTTAAAGGGCCAGCCTTAGAGGGCCAGCTTAAAGGGCCAGCCTTAAGGGGCCAGCTTAAAGGGCCAGCCTTAAAGGGCCAGCTTAAAGGGCCAGCCTTAAAGGGCCAGCCTTAAAGGGCCAGCTTAAAGGGCCAGCTTAAAGGGCCGGCCTTAAAGGGCCAGCCTTAAAGGGCCAGCTTAAAGGGCCAGCCTTAAAGGGCCAGCTTAAAGAGCCAGCCTTAGAGAGCCAGCCTTAGAGGGCCAGCCTTAAGGGGCCAGCTTAAAGGGCCAGCCTTAAAGGGCCAGCCTTAAAGGGCCAGCCTAAGAGGGCCAGCTTAAAGGGCCAGCCTTAAAGGGCCAGCTTAAAGGGCCAGCCTTAGAGGGCCAGCCTTAAGGGGCCAGCTTAAAGGGCCAGCCTTAAGGGGCCAGCTTTAAAGGGCCAGTCTTAAAGGGCCAGCCTTAGAGGGCCAGCCTTGAAGGGCCAGCTTAAAGGGCCAGCCTTAAAGGGCCAGCTTAAAGGGCCGGCCTTAAAGGGCCAGCCTTAAAGGGCCAGCTTAAAGGGCCAGCCTTAAAGGGCCAGCACAAAGGGCCAGCCTTAGAGGGCCAGCCTTAAGGGGCCAGCTTAAAGGGCCAGCCTTAAAGGGCCAGCCTTAAAAGGCCAGCCTTAGAGGGCCAGCTTAAAGGGCCAGCCTTAAAGGGCCAGCCTTAAAGGGCCAGCTTAAAGGGCCAGCCTTAAAGGGCCAGCCTTTGAGGTCCAGCCTTAGAGGGCCAGCTTTAAAGGGCCAGCTTAAAGGGCCAGCCTTAAAGGGCCAGCCTTAAAGGGCCATCTTAAAGGGCCAGCCTTAAAGGGCCAGCTTAAAAGGCCAGCCTTAAAGGGCAAGCCTTAAAGGGCCAGCCTTAAAGGGCCAGCCTTAGAGGGCCAGCTTAAAGGGCCAGTCTTAGAGGGCCAGCTTAAAGGGCCAGCCTTAAGGGGCCAGCTTAAAGGGTCAGTCTTAAAGGGCCAGCCTTAGAGGGCCAGCTTTAAAGGGCCAGCTTAAAGGGCCAGCCTTAAAGGGCCAGCTTAAAGGGCCAGCCTTAGAGGGCCAGCTTAAAGGGCCAGCCTTAAGGGGCCAGCTTAAAGGGCCAGCCTTAAAGGGCAAGCCTTAAAGGGCCAGCCTTTCAGGGCCAGCCTTAGAGGGCCAGCTTAAAGGGCCAGCCTTAGAGGGCCAGCCTTAAGGGGCCAGCTTAAAGGGCCAGCCTAAAGGGCCAGCCTTAAAAGGCCAGCCTTAGAGGGCCAGCTTAAAGGGCCAGCCTTAAAGGGCCAGCTTAAAGGGCCAGCCTTAGATGGCCAGCCTTAAGGGGCCAGCTTAAAGGGCCAGCCTTAAAGGGCCAGCCTTAAAGGGCCAGCTTTAAAGGGCCAGCTTAAAGGGCCAGCCTTAAAGGGCCAGCCTTAAGGGGCCAGCTTAAAGGGCCAGCCTTAAAGGGCCAGCCTTAAAGGGCCAGCCTTAGAGGGCCAGCTTAAAGGGCCAGCCTTAAAGGGCCAGTTTAAAGGGCCAGCCTCAGAGGGCCAGCCTTAAAGGGCCAGCTTAAAGGGCCAGCTTTAAAGGGCCAGCTTAAAGGGCCAGCCTTAAAGGGCCAGCCTTAAAGGGCCAGCTTAAAGGGCCAGCCTTAAAGGGCCAGACTTAGAGGGCCAGACTTAAAGGGCCATCTTAAAGGGCCAGGCTTAAAGGGCCAGCTTAAAGGGCCAGCCTTAGAGGACCAGCTTAAAGGGCCAGCCTTAAGGGGCCAGCTTAAAGGGCCAGCCTTAAAGGGCCAGCCTTAAAGGGCCAGCTTAAAGGGCCAGCCTTAGAGGACCAGCTTAAAGGGCCAGCCTTAAGGGGCCAGCTTAAAGGGCCAGCCTTAAGGGGCCAGCTTAAAGGGCCAGCCTTAAAGGGCCAGCCTTAGAGGGCCAGCTTAAAGGGCCAGCCTTAGAGGGCCAGCTTAAAGGGCCAGCCTAAAGGGGCCAGCTTAAAGGGCCGGCCTTAAAGGGCCAGCCTTAAAGGGCCAGCTTAAAGGGCCAGCCTTAAAAGGCCAGCTTAAAGGGCCAGCCTTAGATGGCAAGCCTTAAAGGGCCAGCCTTAAAGGGCCAGCCTTAGAGGGCCAGCTTAAAGGGCCAGCCTTAAAGGGCCAGCTTAAAGGGCCAGCCTTAAGGGGCCAGCTTAAAGGGCCGGCCTTAAAGGGCCAGCCTTAAAGGGCCAGCTTAAAGGGCCAGCCTTAAAGGGCCAGCTTAAAGGGCCAGCCTTAGATGGCCAGCCTTAAGGGTCCAGCTTAAAGGGCCAGCCTTAAAGGGCCAGCCTTAAAGGGCCAGCCTTAAAGGGCCAGCTTAAAGGGCCAGCCTTAAAGGGCCAGCTTAAAGGGCCAGCCTTAAAGGGCCAGCCTTAAAGGGCCAGCTTGAATGGCCAGCCTTAAAGGGCCAGCCTTAAAGGGCCAGCTTAAAGGGCAAGCCTTAAAGGGCCAGCTTAAAGGGCCAGCCTTAGAGGGCCAGCCTTAAGGGGCCAGCCTTAAAGGGCCAGCCTTAAAGGGCCAGCCTTAAAGGGCCAGCCTTAGAGGGCCAGCTTAAAGGGCCAGCCTTAAAGGGCCAGCTTAAAGGGCCAGCCTTAGAGGGCCAGCTTAAAGGGCCACCCTTAAGTGGCCAGCTTAAAGGGCCAGCCTTAAAGGCCCAGCCTTAAAGGGCCAGCCTTAAAGGGCCAGCTTAAAGGGCCAGCCTTAGATGGCCAGCCTTAAGGGTCCAGCTTAAAGGGCCAGCTTTACAGGGCCAGCTTAAAGGGCCAGCCTTAAAGGGCCAGCTTAAAGGGCCAGCCTTAGAGGGCCAGCTTAAAGGGCCAGCCCTAGAGGGCCAGCTTAAAGGGCCAGCCTTAAGGGGCCAGCTTAAAGGGCCAGCCTTAAAGGGCCAGCCTTAAAGGGCCAGCCTTAGAGGGCCAGCCTTAAAGGGCCAGCCTTAAAGGGCCATCTTAAAGGGCCAGCCTTAAAGGGCCAGCCTTAAAGGGCCAGCTTAAAGGGCCAGCCTTAAAGGGCCAGCTTAAAGGGCCAGCCATAGAGGGCCAGCCTTAAGGGGCCAGCTTAAAGGGCCAGCCTTAAAGGGCCAGCCTTAAAGGGCCAGCCTTAGAGGGCCAGCTTAAAGGGCCAGCCTTAGAGGGCCAGCTTAAAGGGCCAGCCTTAAGGGGCCAGCTTAAAGGGCCAGCCTTAAAGGGCCAGCCTTAAAGGGCCAGTCTTAAAGGGCCAGCCTTAGAGGGCCAGCTTTAAAGGGCCAGCTTAAAGGGCCAGCCTTAAAGGGCCAGCTTAAAGGGCCAGCCTTAAAGGGCCAGCTTAAAGGGCCAGCCTTAGAGGGCCAGCTTAAAGGGCCAGCCTTAAGGGGCCAGCTTAAAGGGCCAGCCTTAAAGGGCCAGCTTAAAGGGCCAGCCTTAAAGGGCCAGCCTTAAAGGGCCAGCTTAAAGGGCCAGCTTAAAGGGCCGGCCTTAAAGGGCCAGCCTTAAAGGGCCAGCTTAAAGGGCCAGCCTTAAAGGGCCAGCTTAAAGAGCCAGCCTTAGAGAGCCAGCCTTAGAGGGCCAGCCTTAAGGGGCCAGCTTAAAGGGCCAGCCTTAAAGGGCCAGCCTTAAAGGGCCAGCCTAAGAGGGCCAGCTTAAAGGGCCAGCCTTAAAGGGCCAGCTTAAAGGGCCAGCCTTAGAGGGCCAGCCTTAAGGGGCCAGCTTAAAGGGCCAGCCTTAAGGGGCCAGCTTTAAAGGGCCAGTCTTAAAGGGCCAGCCTTAGAGGGCCAGCCTTGAAGGGCCAGCTTAAAGGGCCAGCCTTAAAGGGCCAGCTTAAAGGGCCGGCCTTAAAGGGCCAGCCTTAAAGGGCCAGCTTAAAGGGCCAGCCTTAAAGGGCCAGCACAAAGGGCCAGCCTTAGAGGGCCAGCCTTAAGGGGCCAGCTTAAAGGGCCAGCCTTAAAGGGCCAGCCTTAAAAGGCCAGCCTTAGAGGGCCAGCTTAAAGGGCCAGCCTTAAAGGGCCAGCCTTAAAGGGCCAGCTTAAAGGGCCAGCCTTAAAGGGCCAGCCTTTGAGGTCCAGCCTTAGAGGGCCAGCTTTAAAGGGCCAGCTTAAAGGGCCAGCCTTAAAGGGCCAGCCTTAAAGGGCCATCTTAAAGGGCCAGCCTTAAAGGGCCAGCTTAAAAGGCCAGCCTTAAAGGGCAAGCCTTAAAGGGCCAGCCTTAAAGGGCCAGCCTTAGAGGGCCAGCTTAAAGGGCCAGTCTTAGAGGGCCAGCTTAAAGGGCCAGCCTTAAGGGGCCAGCTTAAAGGGTCAGTCTTAAAGGGCCAGCCTTAGAGGGCCAGCTTTAAAGGGCCAGCTTAAAGGGCCAGCCTTAAAGGGCCAGCTTAAAGGGCCAGCCTTAGAGGGCCAGCTTAAAGGGCCAGCCTTAAGGGGCCAGCTTAAAGGGCCAGCCTTAAAGGGCAAGCCTTAAAGGGCCAGCCTTTCAGGGCCAGCCTTAGAGGGCCAGCTTAAAGGGCCAGCCTTAGAGGGCCAGCCTTAAGGGGCCAGCTTAAAGGGCCAGCCTAAAGGGCCAGCCTTAAAAGGCCAGCCTTAGAGGGCCAGCTTAAAGGGCCAGCCTTAGAGGGCCAGCTTAAAGGGCCAGCCTTAGAGGGCCAGCCTTAAGGGGCCAGCTTAAAGGGCCAGCCTTAAAGGGCCAGCCTTAAAGGGCCAGCCTTAAAGGGCCAGCTTAAAGGGCCAGCCTTAAAGGGCCAGCTTAAAGGGCCAGCCTTAAAGGGCCAGCCTTAAAGGGCCAGCTTAAATGGCCAGCCTTAAAGGGCCAGCTTAAAGGGCCAGCCTTAAAGGGCAAGCCTTAAAGGGCCAGCCTTAAAGGGCCAGCCTTAGAGGGCCAGCTTAAAGGGTAAAGGGCCAGCCTTAAAAGGCCAGCCTTAGAGGGCCAGCTTAAAGGGCCAGCCTTAAAGGGCCAGCCTTAAAGGGCCAGCTTAAAGGGCCAGCCTTAAAGGGCCAGCCTTTGAGGTCCAGCCTTAGAGGGCCAGCTTTAAAGGGCCAGCTTAAAGGGCCAGCCTTAAAGGGCCAGCCTTAAAGGGCCATCTTAAAGGGCCAGCCTTAAAGGGCCAGCTTAAAAGGCCAGCCTTAAAGGGCAAGCCTTAAAGGGCCAGCCTTAAAGGGCCAGCCTTAGAGGGCCAGCTTAAAGGGCCAGTCTTAGATGGCCAGCCTTAAGGGGCCAGCTTAAAGGGCCAGCCTTAAAGGGCCAGCCTTAAAGGGCCAGCCTTAAAGGGCCAGCCTTAAAGGGCCAGCCTTAAAGGGCCAGCCTTAAAGGGCCAGCCTTAGGGGGGCTGCCTTAAAGGGCCAGCTTAAAGGGCCAGCCTTTGAGGTCCAGCCTTAGAGGCCCAGCCTTAAAGGGCCAGTTTAAAGGGCCAGACTTAGATGGCCAGCCTTAAAGGGCCAGCTTAAAGGGCCAGCCTTAAAGGGCAAGCCTTAAAGGGCCAGCCTTAAAGGGCCAGCCTTAGAGGGCCAGCTTAAAGGGCCAGCCTTAGAGGGCCAGCTTAAAGGGCCAGCCTTAGAGGCCCAGCCTTAAAGGGCCAGTTTAAAGGGCCAGACTTAGATGGCCAGCCTTAAAGGGCCAGCTTAAAGGGCCAGCCTTAAGGGGCCAGCTTAAAGGGCCAGCCTTAAAGGGCAAGCCTTAAAGGGCCAGCCTTAGAGGGCCAGCTTAAAGGGCCAGCCTTAGAGGGCCAGCTTAAAGGGCCAGCCTTAAGGGGCCAGCTTAAAGGGCCAGCCTTAAAGGGCCAGCTTTAAAGGGCCAGCCTTAAAGGGCCAGCTTAAAGGGCCAGCCTTAAGGGGCCAGCTTAAAGGGCCAGCCTTAGAGGGCCAGCTTAAAAGGCCAGCCTTAGAGGGCCTGCTTAAAGGGCCAGCCTTAAGGGGCCAGCTTAAAGGGCCAGCCTTAAAGGGCCAGCCTTAAAGGGCCAGCCTTAAAGGGCCAGCCTTAAAGGGCCAGCCTTAAAGGGCCAGCTTAAAGGGCCAGCCTTAAAGGGCCAGCTTAAAGGGCCGGCCTTAAAGGGCCAGCCTTAAAGGGCCAGCCTTAAAGGGCCAGCCTTAAAGGGCCAGCTTAAAGGGCCAGCTTAAAGGGCCAGCCTTAGAGGGCCAGCCTTAAGGGGCCAGCTTAAAGGGCCAGCCTTAAAGGGCCAGCCTTAGAGGGCCAGCTTAAAGGGCCAGCCTTAAAGGGCCAGCTTAAAGGGCCAGCCTTAGAGGGCCAGCTTTACAGGGCCAGCGTAAAGGGCCAGCTTAAAGGGCCAGCCTTAGAGGGCCAGCTTAAAGGGCCAGCCTTAAGGGGCCAGCTTAAAGGGCCAGCCTTAAAGGGCAAGCCTTAAAGGGCCAGCCTTAGAGGGCCAGCCTTAGAGGGCCAGCTTAAAGGGCCAGCCTTAGAGGGCCAGCTTAAAGGGCCAGCCTTAAGGGGCCAGCTTAAAGGGCCAGCCTCAAAGGGCCAGCCTTAAAGGGCCAGCCTTAAAGGGCCAGCCTTAAAGGGCCAGCCTTAAAGGGCCAGCCTTAAAGGGCCAGCTTAAAGGGCCAGCCTTAAGGGGCCAGCTTAAAGGGCCAGCCTTAAAGGGCAAGCCTTAAAGGGACAGCCTTAGAGGGCCAGCTTAAAGGGCCAGCCTTAGAGGGCCAGCTTAAAGGGCCGGCCTTAAAGGGCCGGCCTTAAAGGGCCAGCCTTAAAGGGCCAGCCTTAAAGGGCCAGCTTAAAGGGCCAGCCTTAGAGGGCCAGCCTTAAGGGGCCAGCTTAAAGGGCCAGCCTTAAAGGGCCAGCCTTAAAGGGCCAGCCTTAGAGGGCCAGCTTAAAGGGCCAGCCTTAAAGGGCCAGCTTAAAGGGCCAGCCTTAGAGGGCCAGCCTTAAGGGGCCAGCTTAAAGGGCCAGCCTTAAAGGGCCAGCCTTAAAGGGCCAGCCTTAAAGGGCCAGCCTTAGATGGCCAGCTTAAAGGGCCAGCCTTAGAGGGCCAGCTTAAAGGGCCAGCCTTAGAGGGCCAGCTTAAAGGGCCAGCCTTAAGGGGCCAGCTTAAAGGGCCAGCCTTAAAGGGCCAGTCTTAAAGGGCCAGCCTTAGAGGGCCAGCCTTAAAGGGCCAGCTTAAAGGGCCAGCCTTAAAGGGCCAGCTTAAAGGGCCAGCCTTAGATGGCCAGCCTTAAGGGGCCAGCTTAAAGGGCCAGCCTTAAAGGGCCAGCCTTAAAGGGCCAGCTTTAAAGGGCCAGCTTAAAGGGCCAGCCTTAAAGGGCCAGCCTAAAGGGCCAGCCTTAAAGGGCCAGCCTTAAAGGGCCAGCTTAAAGGGCCAGCCTTAAAGGGCCAGCCTTAAAGGGCCAGCTTACAGGGCCAGCCTTAAAGGGCCAGCTTAAAGGGCCAGCCTTAGAGGGCCAGCCCTAAGGGGCCAGCTTAAAGGGCCAGCCTTAAAGGGCCAGCCTTAAAGGGCCAGCCTTAGAGGGCCAGCTTAAAGGGCCAGCCTTAAAGGGCCAGCTTAAAAGGCCAGCCTTAGAGGGCCAGCTTTACAGGGCCAGCTTAAAGGGCCAGCCTTAAAGGGCCAGCCTTAAAGGGCCAGCTTAAATGGCCAGCCTTAAAGGGCCAGCTTAAAGGGCCAGCCTTAAAGGGAAAGCCTTAAAGGGCCAGCCTTAAAGGGCCAGCCTTAGAGGGCCAGCTTAAAGGGCCAGCCTTAGAGGGCCAGCTTAAAGGGCCAGCCTTAAGGGGCCAGCTTAAAGGGCCAGCCTTAAAGGGCCAGCCTTAAAAGGCCAGTCTTAAAGGGCCAGCCTTAGAGGGCCAGCCTTAAAGGGCCAGCTTAAAGGGCCAGCCTTAAAGGGCCAGCCTTAGATGGCCAGCCTTAAGGGGCCAGCTTAAAGGGCCAGCCTTAAAGGGCCAGCCTTAAAGGGCCAGCCTTAAAGGGCCAGCCTTAGAGGGCCAGCCTTAAAGGGCCAGCTTAAAGGGCCAGCCTTAAAGGGCCAGCCTTAGATGGCCAGCCTTAAGGGGCCAGCTTAAAGGGCCAGCCTTTGAGGTCCAGCCTTAGAGGCCCAGCCTTAAAGGGCCAGTTTAAAGGGCCAGACTTAGATGGCCAGCCTTAAAGGGCCAGCTTAAAGGGCCAGCCTTAAAGGGCAAGCCTTAAAGGGCCAGCCTTAAAGGGCCAGCCTTAGAGGGCCAGCTTAAAGGGCCAGCCTTAGAGGGCCAGCTTAAAGGGCCAGCCTTAAGGGGCCAGCTTAAAGGGCCAGCCTTAGAGGACCAGCCTTAAAGGGCCAGCTTAAAGGGCCAGCCTTAAAAGGCCAGCTTAAAGGGCCAGCCTTAAAGGGCCAGCTTAAAGGGCCAGCCTTAGATGGCCAGCCTTAAGGGGCCAGCTTAAAGGGCCAGCCTTAAAGGGCCAGCCTTAAAGGGCCAGCCTTAAAGGGCCGGCCTTAAAGGGCCAGCCTTAAAGGGCCAGCTTAAAGGGCCAGCCTTAAGGGGCCAGCTTAAAGGGCCAGCCTTAAGGGGCCAGCTTAAAGGGCCAGCCTTAAAGGGCAAGCCTTAAAGGGCCAGCCTTAGAGGGCCAGCTTAAAGGGCCAGCCTTAGAGGGCCTGCTTAAAGGGCCAGCCTTAAAGGGCCAGCTTAAAGCGCCAGCCTTAAAGGGCCAGCTTAAAGGGCCAGCCTTAAAGGGCCGGCCTTAAAGGGCCAGCCTTAAAGGGCCAGCTTAAAGGGCCAGCCTTAAAGGGCCAGCTTAAAGGGCCAGCCTTAAAGGGCCAGCTTAAAGGGCCAGCCTTAGAGGGCCAGCTTTACAGGGCCAGCGTAAAGGGCCAGCTTAAAGGGCCAGCCTTAGAGGGCCAGCTTAAAGGGCCAGCCTTAAGGGGCCAGCTTAAAGGGCCAGCCTTAAAGGGCAAGCCTTAAAGGGCCAGCCTTAGAGGGCCAGCTTAAAGGGCCAGCCTTAGAGGGCCTGCTTAAAGGGCCAGCCTTAAGGGGCCAGCTTAAAGGGCCAGCCTTAAAGGGCCAGCCTTAAGGGGCCATCTTAAAGGGCCAGTCTTAAAGGGCCAGCCTTAGAGGGCCAGCTTAAAGGGCCAGCCTTAGAGGGCCAGCTTAAAGGGCCAGGCTTAAGGGGCCAGCTTAAAGGGCCAGCCTTAAAGGGCCAGCCTTAAAGGGCCAGCTTAAAGGGCCAGCCTTAAAGGGCCAGCCTTAAAGGGCCAGCTTAAAGGGCCAGCCTTAAAGGGCCAGCCTTAGAGGGCCAGCCTTAAGGGGCCAGTCTTAAAGGGCCAGCCTTAGAGGGCCAGCCTTAAAGATCCAGCTTAAAGGGCCAGCCTTAAAGGGCCAGCTTAAAGGGCCAGCCTTAAAGGGCCAGCCTTAAAGGGCCAGCTTAAAGGGCCAGCCTTAAAGGGCCAGCCTTAAAGGGCCAGCTTAAAGGGCCAGCCTTAAAGGGCCAGCTTAAAGGGCCAGCCTTAGAGGGCCAGCCTTAAGGGGCCAGCTCTTTAAGGCTGGCCCTCTAAGGCTGGCCCTTTAAGGCTGGCCTTCTAAGGCTGGCCCTTTAAGGCTGGCCCTCTAAGGCTGGCCTTTTAGGCTGGCTCTTAAAGCTGGCCTTTTAAGCTGGCCCTTAAAGCTGGCCCTTTAAGGCTGGCCCTCTAAGGCTGGCCCTTTAAGGCTGGCCCTTTAAGGCTGGCCCTCTAAGGCTGGCCCTCTAAGGCTGGCCCTCTAAGGCTGGCCCTCTAAGGCTGGCCCTTTAAGGCTGGCCTTCTAAGGCTGGCCCTTTAAGGCTGGCCCTCTAAGGCTGGCCCTTTAAGGCTGGCCCTCTAAGGCTGGCCTTTTAGGCTGGCCCTTAAAGCTGGCCTTTTAAGCTGGCCCTTAAAGCTGGCCCTTTAAGGCTGGCCCTTTAAGCTGGGCCTTTAAGGCTGGCCCTCTAAGGCTGGCCCTTTAAGCTGGGCCTTTAAGGCTGGCCCTCTAAGGCTGGCCCTTTAAGGCTGGCCCTCTAAGGCTGGCCCTTTAAGGCTGGCCCTCTAAGGCTGGCCTTTTAGGCTGGCCTTTTAAGCTGGCCCTTAAAGCTGGCCCTTTAAGGCTGGCCCTTTAAGGCTGGCCCTTTAAGCTGGGCCTTTAAGGCTGGCCCTCTAAGGCTGGCCCTTTAAGGCTGGCCCTTTAAGCTGGGCCTTTAAGGCTGGCCCTCTAAGGCTGGCCCTTTAAGGCTGGCCCTCTAAGGCTGGCCCTTTCAGGCCAGAAACATGTAGCAACATGTCAGTCCACTTTACAAAATTTACCGGTAAATAATCCAACACTTATACATCCAATTCAAGATGGCCATCCTTCATAGTTGCAGTAAAAGTTCACTATTGGCATTCATCCCACTCTACTGTCTAGCAATGTGTTTAGCAGTTGAAATATGCATGTGCTGGAAATGGTGTGTTCCTAACGTCCGAGTGTACTCGGAAGATGAAAACTTGAGCTTCGTTGTCCTTCACATTGTCCCGGAACACATTGGGAGCGTTGTCTCCGTCAAAGGCAATATTAGCGACATCTGGTGGAAGAAGGAAGGCAAAGCAATCTCGCTACAACGAGTGAAAGACAGATCGCCATTACAAACAAAAATGCTTTAATTAGTTCATGTCATTAACAGTTCAATTGCTTGGTGGTCATTATATGCACAAGTTAGCGCCAAAATAACCAGTCCGTTTCAATGCGCGCTGTGACGTAAGATGCTCATGACGTCAGCGGTCACGTGATGAAATGGTCACCATTTGGAAGCAGTGTGACTCAGGAAGACTTGACACACTTCGAGGCTTCGGGCTCATTTCACCATCTCTACTAAAAACAAATAGTTGATGGAAAAGCAGAAATCATGAAAATAATGCGTGTAACATCTATTCGCCTTCTTACAGTGTGCATGTTCATCGTTTCGTCGCATGCTTGAGCTTCATGGCCAATTTTTACACGGATTTACGCACCACATTTCCCAAAACGGTGGAAACTTTGGGTCTTGGGAGTTAACTCGGAGTTATGAGGGTGTTAGCGGAGCAATGCTGTCACCTAGTGGCGTTATGGCAGTACTGCAGTGATTTCAAATTGTCACTTTGTTCCAACGATTGAGGGAAGGTTGTCATGTAGCTATGATACCTATTAAGTATCCTCCCTGCTGCGTTAGGAACCTTGGGGGCTGGTCTACAATTGGGTGTGGAGGGGGTGAGGGGTTTCCTTGGGGCTACTCCTTTGCCCTCGGCATGGTTCTGGCTCGGTCACCCTTCTATTTTAACCGCACTAGATACAGGCACGGGACCCACCATAGCCCAGCTGTCCTCCACCTTGAACTACTTGACCAACCCATATATTCATACCGTATATAAACCACATAGAGGCCAGCCCTTTGGAGTGGGTCTCTTTAGTTGACTTATTTTTTATTGCATAATATACACAATGCCATTTCATCACACACATGGGTGAGGCGGGCTTGGCTGGGGTTCCAAGCAGCAATTGAAGACAAGGACAATCCTCCATGTCCAAAGCAGGGATGTCAGAGAGCGGGCGGCAGCAAAGATACGTCCAACAGTTGAGAGTCAGTGAAAGGGCTGCTGGAGTACACGACATCCTCGTCTGAGTTTGCAGCAGAGTCGTACAGCATGGGGTCCACGTCGAGATCCAAATGAGTCTCTAGGATGTCATCGCTCAGTCCTGAACCAACCACAAGAAAGACAGAGGAAGCAAAGTGCACAGTACGGGTCAAAGGTCACAACAACTAACCTTACATGAGACGTCAACACACGTTTGTCTCCATGAAGGTACAGTGCATCCGGAAAGTATTCACAGCGCTTCACTTTTTCTACATTTTGTCATGTTACATTCATGTTTTGAATATATTAAAAATAGAAAACCAAAAAAATCACATTTACATAAGTATTCACAGATCTTTCTACAGCTCAATTGGAGTCCACCTGCAGTAAATTCAGTTGATTGGACATGATTTGGAAATACAATAACTGTCTATATAAGGTCCCACAGTTGACTGTGCATGTCAGAGCACAAACGCCAAGCATGAAGTCAAAAGAACTGTCTGTAGACCTGCGAGACAGGATTGTCTTGAGGCACAAATCTGGGGAAGGATACAGAAACATTTCTGCTGCTTTGAAGGTCCCAATGAGCACAGTGGCCCCCATTATTCGACTAGTCAGGATAGAAGGAAAAATGAATGCAGCAATATATAGAGATATCCTGGATGAAAATATTGTGGGACCTTATATAGACAGTTATTATATTTTCCAAATCATGTCCAATCAACTGAATTTACTGCAGGTGGACTCCAATTACGCTGTAGAAAGATCTCAAGGATGATCAGTGGAAAAAAGATGCACCTGAGCTCAATTTTGAGCTTCATGGCAAAGGCTGTGACTACTTATGTAAATGTGATTTTTTGTTTTCTATTTTTAATAAATTCAAAAAAGTAAAAAAAAAACTTTTTCACATTGTCATAATGGAGTATTTTGAGGTAAGAGATTAAATTAATACAATTGGGAATGAGGCTGTAACTTGACAAAATGTGGAAAAAGTGAAGCGCTGTGAATACTTTCCGGATGTACTGTATGTGCCCTGGGATTGGCTGGCCACCGGTCCAGGGTGTACCCCGCCTCTCGCCCCAAATCAGGCTCCAGCATACCCCCACCCTAGTGAGGATAAGAGACATAGAAAATGAATGAATAACTAAACCATGTTGGTGTCATTCAACAGCTGTACTGTAATCTTACCTTGTCTAAGCTGTTGGGACCAAATTCTTGAGCGTCAACATCCTTCAGTATTCTGTTAAATGGATGGAGAATGCTGCACATGTAATTCATGTGGCAGCCAGAATATCTGTATTCATTAGTGCAGTCCAAAAAAGGAAAAGCAAGGCGATGGGGGCAGAAGGCATACCATGGAGCAGTCCAGAGACAAAAGAACTCCCAAAAACAGCTGGAGGAGGTCGCGGTCCACTGGGCAGTACACTGAAAAAAAATTTGGAGTGCCATTTACTTGAGAAAAGCTAGGTAACAATTTGCACGCACAATTCCCAAGCAACTTTTCCTTGGGAAATACTCTGGTCAAATTTACTTTTTTTGAATGAAAAAGGTACTCTTTGCTAGTAAATTTGACCCCAAACTACCTTTGAATCTACTTCAAAATCCATATAAATGTACTCGCTTTTCAGGATTGTTTAACTAGTTTTCCCTGACTTTATTTGAATATGATTGTGTAGTATTTTTTAAGATGGCCTTCTTTGAATGAAATGATCTTAACACATCTTCTACAAAACATTATTTCAAACCAGAACAGCTTCACTGCATTTGTACTAAAGCTGTATTTACTTCCAGATGACGGTGCACAAAAACGCAACACAGCCACAGGTTGAGGTACCTGTGAAATTAATTCAACATTTCATAACTAAACCAAAGACCTGGGATTTATTCCCTTAATTGGGAATCGTATTATTAGAATGATTATTTTTTGACTTCCACTTTCCTCATGCAGGTATGGACTTCCCACACTAGTGTGCCAGTCGCCTCCTTCTGGACTTTTGGTGTCTACTATACACTCAATTGGAGTCCACCTGCAGTAAATTCAGTTGATTGGACATGATTTGGAAATATAATAACCTTTTTCACATTGTCATAATGGAGTATTTTGAGCTAAGAGATTAAATTAATACAATTGGGAATGAGGCTGTAACTTGACAAAATGTGGAAAAAGTGAAGCGCTGTGAATACTTTCCGGATGCGCTGTATGTGCCCTGGGATTGGCTGGCCACCGGTCCAGGGTGTACCCCGCCTCTCGCCCCAAATCAGGCTCCAGCATACCCCCACCCTAGTGAGGATAAGAGACATAGAAAATGAATGAATAACTAAACCATGTTGGTGTCATTCAACAGCTGTACTGTAATCTTACCTTGTCTAAGCTGTTGGGACCAAATTCTTGAGCGTCAACATCCTTCAGTATTCTGTTAAATGGATGGTCAAATTTATATCTGGCCCTAACGAGCCCTAGCCAGCCCTAAAGAGCCCTGGCCCCAACTCGCCCTAGCCAGCCCTGGCCCCAACTCGCCCTAGCCCCAACTCGCCCTAGCCAGCCCTGGCCCCAACTCGCCCTAACTCGCCCTAGCCAGCCCTAAAGAGCCCTGGCCCCAACTCGCCCTAGCCAGCCCTGGCCCCAACTCGCCCTAGCCAGCCCTAACTCGGCCCTAAAACCCTCCTCCAACCATAGCCCTAAAACCCTAACCCAAACATTCAAACGAGATCTATGTTGACTACTTACCCAACGGCGCAGCGCAGACTACTCATGTTTCCTTCGGTTAGCTGGTCCGTTGATACCACCATTCTCTGCCAGTCTGTCTTCTTCCTCTTTTGTTTCAACGCTCCAAGGCGTATTACTGCCCTCCACAGGTTGGGCACAAGTGTAAGAAGGCTGGGGGGGCTGGGGCGAGGGAGTGGGGGGCTGGGGTGTGGGACGGGGGAGGCTGGGCCTAAATGTAGAAGGCTGGGGGGCTCGGGGACTGGGGTGTGGAAGGCTGGGCCCAAATGAGGAAGGCAGGGGGTGAGGGAGGGGGGAGGCTGCTATTTCTACTTGCTATGTACTGCCAACTAGGGGTCACTTTAAAGTAATGCTATTCTACTCGGTAAATACCACCATCTCGTGGTCACTTTAATGGACTGCTGCTTCCAACAATGCAATCTCAATGGGCGACGTTTTTCGCCAGTAACTCCCCAACGAAAGGTCGTATAAACATAGAACCGACTTCTGCCTACACAAATTCAGCTGCAAGCTTTCCGTTGAGACCCCCAAGCCAAACAAACTTGGGTGCCCTCATTCCATCCCAAGACCTGCAAAACATCCTTACCGCCAAAGGACAAAACCCCTGAGACTCCAGCGCTACCCCCTGGGTCAGCACCCAGCGCAAACGCACGAGGAAAGAGAAAAACCTTGACCAAGGTCAGCCACCGGGAGAGGAATCCGGCGATTACGGTGACCAGCTGTCCCTGCTCTTGGATCTGATGGCGCGAGGGGAATCGGTTCCCCCCACTCCCCCACCAACCCGGGCCACAGAGGCCCTTCGGCGTTGGGAGTCAGAATTCGCTTTCTGTTGAGAACCCTAAGAAATTGAAAAATAGAATCCAGGAATCTGAACCTGTAAAACCTGTAAAACCTCATCCCAAGACCTGCAAAACATGCTTACCGCCGAAGGACAAAACCCCTGAGACTCCAGCGCTACCGCACGAGTAAAGAGAAAAACCTCGACCAAGGTCAGCCACCGGGAGAGGAATCCGACCATTACGGTGACCAGCTGTCCCTGCTCTTGGATCTGATGGCGCGAGGGGAATTGGTTCCCCCCACTCCCCCACCAACCCGGGCCACAGAGGCCCTTCGGCGTTGGGAGTCAGAATTCGCTTTCCGTTGAGAACCCTAAGAAATTGAAACCTGTGAAACCTGTGAAACCTGTGAAACCTGTGAAACCTGTGAAACCTGTGAAACCTGTGAAACCTGTGAAACCTGTGAAACCTGTGAAACCTGTGAAACCTGTGAAACCTGTGAAACCTGTGAAACCTGTGAAACCTGTGAAACCTGTAAAACCTGTAAAACCTGTAAAACCTGTAAAACCTGTAAAACCTGTAAAACCTGTAAAACCTGTAAAACCTGTAAAACCTGTAAAACCTGTAAAACCTGTAAAACCTTATCCCAAGACCTGCAAAACATCCTTACCGCCGAAGGACAAAACCCCTGAGACTCCAGCGCTACCGCACGAGTAAAGAGAAAAACCTCGACCAAGGTCAGCCACCGGGAGAGGAATCCGACGATTACGGTGACCAGCTGTCCCTGCTCTTGGATCTGATGGCGCGAGGGGAATCGGTTCCCCCCACTCCCCCACCAACCCAGGCCACAGAGGCCCTTCGGCGTTGGGAGTCAGAATTCGCTTTCCGTTGAGAACCCTAAGAAATTGAAAAATAGAATCCAGGAATATGAACCCTGTGAACCCTGTAAAACCTGTAAAACCTGTAAATCCTCATCCCAAGACCTGCAAAACATCCTTACCGCCGAAGGACAAAACCCCTGAGACTCCAGCGCTACCGCACGAGGAAAGAGAAAAACCTCGACCAAGGTCAGCCACCGGGAGAGGAATCCGACGATTACGGTGACCAGCTGTCCCTGCTCTTGGATCTGATGGCGCGAGGGGAATCGGTTCCCCCCACTCCCCCACCAACCCAGGCCACAGAGGCCCTTCGGCATTGGGAGTCAGAATTCGCTTTCCGTTGAGAACCCTAGAGAAATTGAAAAATAGAATCCAGGAATATGAACCTGAATATGAACCGACATTGCTTCAAACAATATTATGTGTGTTAGCCTGTTAAACTATTCAATCTGCAACATTTTACACACACACACTGAATGTTGAACCTGAATTTGCCAACAAATAGTTTAACGTCTGTCACCCCCTTGTGACAGCTCTTAGTTTTCCTCAGTTCCTCGTTCATGCCCTTGTTTTGTATTTCCTTCCTGTGTTGCTCTGCTGTGTTTTCAGTTGATGTCCATTATCTCCCGCACCTGTTTCTCATTATTTGTGATGCCTATTTGGTTCAGGTGCGCGCTCCTTTCTTTGTTGGGTCATTGATGTTGTTTTCTCTGTTGAACATGCTAGTGCGTTGGTCTGCTGCATAGTATCAACAATAAATGCCTTTTTACCTGCTATTGGGTCCTCATCTCTGCATCCTGGGGTCGTGCCGTAAAGCTCCCAAGCCGGAACGTGACAACCTCTCTGTGCTAACCACAAAAAAGAAAAATAATTATCTAACCAGATCATTTAACTTTGAGACAGACAACATGTGGTGCTAAAGTTAGCTTTCTGCTTGTTTAAAGCATCGGCAGCTTACCGGAGCAAAGGTAGCTTAACACACAGCCAGTGCAATCCTAGCCTCAAGAGGCTGACACTGCACTTCCTGCAAGCCCTCCAAAATGCACGCCAGGTCCTCAACAACCAACCCCGCTGCAAATTAAAACAACCATGGCTGCGGTCACATGATGCACCGTCACCGGTACACGCCCAGTAATTTTATGCCTACCTTTCACATACGCTGCTGATGGCACGACAGACCAGAGCCCGCCACCGGAGCGCGCCAACACAGCCTCGACAGGTGAACAGCAAGGAACAATGAGCGCCCCGGTGACGCCAAGACCCATCAATAACCCTGGCACCGCCTCGCAATCGAGCCCCAACAGCTGATGCCAATTCAGGTGGAAGCGCAACAACGCTCAACCTACCAAAAATGCTGCACATGTAATTCATGTGGCAGCAAGAATATCTGTATTCATTAGTGCAGTTCATTAGTGGAGTGGAGTATTTTGAGGTAAGAGATTAAATTAATACAATTTGGAATGAGGCTGTAACTTGACAAAATGTGGAAAAAGTGAAGCGCTGTGAATACTTTCCGGATGCACTGTATGTGCCCTGGGATTGGCTGGCCACCGGTCCAGGGTGTACCCCGCCTCTCGCCCCAAATCAGGCTCCAGCATACCCCAACCCTAGTGAGGATAAGACATAGAAAAGAGTTTCTACCGGAGTGTCCACCAAACTTGACCTAAGAACCCAATGTAGCATGAAAACCAAATAAGACCTGAGACTAGTGTGCTTGGATATACGCAGCGCTCACTTTTGCATCACATCTGCCTCCCGTTTCTGCTGCTCAGTCGAGCGGTCGGAGTCTTTGGAAGTGAATTTAGCCTCATGATCACCACGAGGACATTTGCTCGGAATCAGCATCTGCAACAATTGCATGTGAAGTCTGGTGCGAGTTAAGACTAGAATGAGAGATCGCCTACCTTGAGTTCAGCTCGAAGAAGAATCTGACTCTCTGGGGAGGCGCCATCCAGATGGAACCACTGATCCAGGACCAGTTCTGGTTCCGAGAGCAGCTCTCTGATTGGGACGACTAAGGAACCCATGGGCAACGTCCAGCTGTGAGAGAGCTGGAGAAACAAAGTGTAAAGGTAGTAATACAAGTCAAGTTTGTTGATATCACATGGTGGAAATACTAAAAATAATATTGTTAACTTACCTTGACAACAACATTCTCTTCTCTAGGGTCATGAACCAGGAAGCAGAACGCCTCATTCCACTGAGGTGATGTCGTGCGATCACACACCTACAGCAAAGATGGACGTGTTAGTCCCGGATGCCAATACCCTGGTTATTATTTGGCTAGTTGCCACGCTTAGTAGTCTCACAGTAGTTTTGTGGGATGTTTTTCCAAGAAGCATATCCGCTCCCACTTTTGGCTCTTTTCCACTCTTTTCCACCTGTTGACACGCCACATGGGTCATAATAAAACACAGATCATGCCTCCTCAGTACCTCCTCGACTCACTTACTGGTAAACCATCTGCTTGTTCGATGAAGACAAACAAAAGTCCCACAGATGGAACGGCTTTGTTCTGGTAGGACTGCCTGGAGTAGAACTTGAGAATCTGAAGAGAATGGTTCGATATTAGTATTTTTTATAGTTGAATGAAGCATTAGTACGCTTTTTCTTCTTCTGGAAGCACCCCCCTTATCCAGTTGGTCTGCCTCCGAGGCTGTTGGAAGCCATTCCAGGATCAGGTGAACGCGACCTGACTTGACATCACTGAGCGTGTACTGATACACTGATACATAAAACACACACAATCCTTTGAATGCTTGAACAATTCAATGACAATAATATAAGCCGTTTCCATACCTGATCCGTGTACTGAGAATCAATTATGTCCTTCAGTTTGACCTTCAGCCTGCATGTTGAGAAACATGACAATTATTTCAACCACTTGATAATGGAATGGATTTCTTTTCTCTAATTCATGTTTATTTTTATTTATTTACACTGCAATATTTGATATTTATACATATATATTTAATATCATTTGCGTTCTACATGAATGTTCTAAATGATTCCAACCATATCAAATTCTACAACCTGTCTTTAATATACTGTAAGTGTGTGACATAATTTTTCTTGTGAATCGGACAATAAAGTGTAGATAAAGGAGGATGGCGGTGCTCTTCTCAATACTGGCATCGCTGCGCTGGAGGTAGTAAGCAGTATTATCAAGCAGTTGCAGTATGTGACAGTATCGATAATAACAACACTACTAATGTGTACTGGAAGCAGTACCTTCCCATAAAGTCATCCTTCATGTCCATGTCTTTATCAAACACCTCCAGATGTAACCTGATGGAGCAACAAAACTCATCATTTATCATCTGGTACATGTATTCATAATGTGACGAGTTGCTACTTTACTGTGGCCAGCAAGCTTTCTACAAATGGATTAAGGATTAAATATTCTAAAACAAAAGATGCAGATTGGGCATTGATACTTTTATGTTGAAAGAACTCAATTGTACATCAATAACTCCTGTAACCACAAATCTCACTCTCTCAATTTCTGCGGCAGTTTTTCCTTGTGTATGGAAGGCATCAGCTGTCATTCAATATATAAGAACGTAGATCCTTGTCCGTTTCCAATTTCAAACCAATCTTCGACTTGAAAAAAGGTTTTGACACTGTAAAGCATAGAATAACCTAAACCATGTTGGTGTCATTCAACAGCTGTACTGTAATCTTACCTTGTCTAAGCTGTTGGGACCAAATTCTTGAGCGTCAACATCCTTCAGTATTCTGTTAAATGGATGGAGAATGCTGCACATGTAATTCATGTGGCAGCCAGAATATCTGTATTCATTAGTGCAGTCCAAAAAAGGAAAAGCAAGGCGATGGGGGCAGAAGGCATACCATGGAGCAGTCCAGAGACAAAAGAACTCCCAAAAACAGCTGGAGGAGGTCGCGGTCCACTGGGCAGTACACTGAAAAAAAATTTGGAGTGCCATTTACTTGAGAAAAGCTAGGTAACAATTTGCACGCACAATTCCCAAGCAACTTTTCCTTGGGAAATACTCTGGTCAAATTTACTTTTTTTGAATGAAAGAGGTACTCTTTGCTAGTAAATTTGACCCCAAACTACCTTTGAATCTACTTCAAAATCCATATAAATGTACTCGCTTTTCAGGATTGTTTAACTAGTTTTCCCTGACTTTATTTGGAGCAATTTATAAGTAATATTTACATGATTTAAGCTACCACCTACACCACTTTTCTAATATGATTGTGTAGTATTTTTTTTAAGATGGCCTTCTTTGAATGAAATGATCTTAACACATCTTCTACAAAACATTATTTCAAACCAGAACAGCTTCACTGCATTTGTACTAAAGCTGTATTTACTTCCAGATGACGGTGCACAAAAACGCAACACAGCCACAGGTTGAGGTACCTGTGAAATTAATTCAACATTTCATAACTAAACCAAAGACCTGGGATTTATTCCCTTAATTGGGAATCGTATTATTAGAATGATTATTTTTTGACTTCCACTTTCCTCATGCAGGTATGGACTTCCCACACTAGTGTGCCAGTCGCCTCCTTCTGGACTTTTGGTGTCTACTATACACTCAATTGGAGTCCACCTGCAGTAAATTCAGTTGATTGGACATGATTTGGAAATATAATAACCTTTTTCACATTGTCATAATGGAGTATTTTGAGGTAAGAGATTAAATTAATACAATTTGGAATGAGGCTGTAACTTGACAAAATGTGGAAAAAGTGAAGCGCTGTGAATACTTTCCGGATGCGCTGTATGTGCCCTGGGATTGGCTGGCCACCGGTCCAGGGTGTACCCCGCCTCTCGCCCCAAATCAGGCTCCAGCATACCCCCACCCTAGTGAGGATAAGAGACATAGAAAATGAATGAATAACTAAACCATGTTGGTGTCATTCAACAGCTGTACTGTAATCTTACCTTGTCTAAGCTGTTGGGACCAAATTCTTGAGCGTCAACATCCTTCAGTATTCTGTTAAATGGATGGTCAAATTTATATCTGGCCCTAACGAGCCCTAGCCAGCCCTAAAGAGCCCTGGCCCCAACTCGCCCTAGCCAGCCCTGGCCCCAACTCGCCCTAGCCAGCCCTGGCCCCAACTCGCCCTAACTCGCCCTAGCCAGCCCTAAAGAGCCCTGGCCCCAACTCGCCCTAGCCAGCCCTAACTCGGCCCTAAAACCCTCCTCCAACCATAGCCCTAAAACCCTAACCCAAACATTCAAACGAGATCTATGTTGACTACTTACCCAACGGCGCAGCGCAGACTACTCATGTTTCCTTCGGTTAGCTGGTCCGTTGATACCACCATTCTCTGCCAGTCTGTCTTCTTCCTCTTTTGTTTCAACGCTCCAAGGCGTATTACTGCCCTCCACAGGTTGGGCACAAGTGTAAGAAGGCTGGGGGGGCTGGGGCGAGGGAGTGGGGGGCTGGGGTGTGGGACGGGTGAGGCTGGGCCTAAATGTAGAAGGCTGGGGGGCTCGGGGACTGGGGTGTGGAAGGCTGGGCCCAAATGAGGAAGGCAGGGGGTGAGGGAGGGGGGAGGCTGCTATTTCTACTTGCTATGTACTGCCAACTAGGGGTCACTTTAAAGTAATGCTATTCTACTCGGTAAATACCACCATCTCGTGGTCACTTTAATGGACTGCTGCTTCCAACAATGCAATCTCAATGGGCGACGTTTTTCGCCAGTAACTCCCCAACGAAAGGTCGTATAAACATAGAACCGACTTCTGCCTACACAAATTCAGCTGCAAGCTTTCCGTTGAGACCCCCAAGCCAAACAAACTTGGGTGCCCTCATTCCATCCCAAGACCTGCAAAACATCCTTACCGCCAAAGGACAAAACCCCTGAGACTCCAGCGCTACCCCCTGGGTCAGCACCCAGCGCAAACGCACGAGGAAAGAGAAAAACCTTGACCAAGGTCAGCCACCGGGAGAGGAATCCGGCGATTACGGTGACCAGCTGTCCCTGCTCTTGGATCTGATGGCGCGAGGGGAATCGGTTCCCCCCACTCCCCCACCAACCCGGGCCACAGAGGCCCTTCGGCGTTGGGAGTCAGAATTCGCTTTCTGTTGAGAACCCTAAGAAATTGAAAAATAGAATCCAGGAATATGAACCTGTAAAACCTGTAAAACCTCATCCCAAGACCTGCAAAACATGCTTACCGCCGAAGGACAAAACCCCTGAGACTCCAGCGCTACCGCACGAGTAAAGAGAAAAACCTCGACCAAGGTCAGCCACCGGGAGAGGAATCCGACCATTACGGTGACCAGCTGTCCCTGCTCTTGGATCTGATGGCGCGAGGGGAATTGGTTCCCCCCACTCCCCCACCAACCCGGGCCACAGAGGCCCTTCGGCGTTGGGAGTCAGAATTCGCTTTCCGTTGAGAACCCTAAGAAAGTGAAACCTGTGAAACCTGTGAAACCTGTGAAAACCTGTGAAAACCTGTGAAAACCTGTGAAAACCTGTGAAAACCTGTGAAAACCTGTGAAAACCTGTGAAAACCTGTGAAAACCTGTGAAAACCTGTGAAAACCTGTAAATCCTTATCCCAAGACCTGCAAAACATCCTTACCGCCGAAGGACAAAACCCCTGAGACTCCAGCGCTACCGCACGAGTAAAGAGAAAAACCTCGACCAAGGTCAGCCACCGGGAGAGGAATCCGACGATTACGGTGACCAGCTGTCCCTGCTCTTGGATCTGATGGCGCGAGGGGAATCGGTTCCCCCCACTCCCCCACCAACCCAGGCCACAGAGGCCCTTCGGCGTTGGGAGTCAGAATTCGCTTTCCGTTGAGAACCCTAGAGAAATTGAAAAATAGAATCCAGGAATATGAACCTGTAAAACCACCCGCACAAAACGAAGATCCGCCACCGACAAACCCTGACATCCAAGGATTGGAACAAGATTTGGAGGAACCCTCCACCTCTGGGAACCCTCCACCTCTGGGACGCCGGAAGGCCATCCATCCCAACCACTTCTCTTCGTTCTCGGCTCGATCCAACAGTTGCCGGGGCCTGCCTGGATGCCGGTATCCAAACAGAACCAGAGGTATCCTCATCCCAAGACCTGCAAGACCTGCAAAACATCCTTACCGCCGAAGGACAAAACCCCTGAGACTCCAGCGCTACCCCCTGGGTCAGCACCCAGCGCAAACGCACGAGGAAAGAGAAAAACCTCGACCAAGGTCAGCCACCGGGAGAGGAATCCGACGATTACGGTGACCAGCTGTCCCTGCTCTTGGATCAGATGGCGCGAGGGGAATCGGTTACCCCCCGGTCCCCTACCAACTCGGACCACATAGGCCCTTTGCTGTTGGGAGTCAGAATTTGCTTGACGACGCCCCACTACTTACGCCACCAAGGGAGTCACCTGCGGAAAAAGGCCAATGGGAAGATATACTGGCGGACATCAGCTTCGACAGTTCTATGTCCGGCTCAATCGGCGGGAGCCAAAAGCAACTGGTCCAGCGTCATCGGCACACCACCAGGAAAATGGTTGATTGGCAACTTGCCGTGCGGAAGAGATTCGTCATCCTGGGAGATTCCAGTTTCCACCAAATGACTTCCCAGACCTGCAGGTGGACAGCTTTCCGGGGGACACCTTCAGGAATGCCAAGGATCTTCTTGCCAACGCAATCGTTCCCACAAAGGTGGAAAAACTGGTGTTGTCC
Source organism: Doryrhamphus excisus (assembly GCF_037039965.1). Lineage (NCBI taxonomy): Eukaryota > Metazoa > Chordata > Actinopteri > Syngnathiformes > Syngnathidae > Doryrhamphus > Doryrhamphus excisus. Next base: position 16,268,585 of record NC_136376.1, on the reverse strand, counting down.
TTCGGGATCAACAGAAGAACCTGGAAGCACAAACACCCCACCTTTGCTAACTTGTGACTATTGTCAGGAGAAGACAGCATGAACATTTCAGTGCATCCTAACCCTTCCATTGGTTAAGACGGGGAGAAGAACCCAGAGTTGAAGCTGCAGATACTGTTTTTGCCCCACAGGCCTGGTGTGAGTGGAGAGCGCTAGCAAGGCTGGCCTTCATCCAGCCTGTAGAAGACAGCACAAACACTTCAGTTCATCCTAACCCCTGACTCCAACCCCGGACCCTAACCCTGGTTGTCAACGGGGGATCATCACTTGTGGTTAATACAAAAATATATATAATTATATTATATATTTATAGATATATAAATACAAAAATAGGGGTCACTGTAATCTACTGCTGTTTCTACTTGGTATGTACCGCCAACTAGTGGTCATCATGCACGTCACATGGCCTACTACAATTTGAGCTTGCAAGTGCAGTAATATCAGAACTGAAAATGACAGATGAGCACAAACTGACAACATGTACATTGTGCAAATGTGGCAAACTAATACATTTCAATGACTCGCGTGGCAAAGAACACTTTCTGGCAGTGTGATCTGGACAATTCTAAATGGGACAGGAAGACAATGGTTGAGAGAAGTTAACAAGGGACACTTCCTATAATTATTGTTTTTGCACAGGTAAATGCTTTGTGGTCAACATTCACCCACCAACTGTAAAATACAATTTCAGGTCAAATTCACAATTTTAGCACAAACTATATACTAGCTATGACTGTACAGCCAGCATAGATGTTCAACAATGGGTGACTTTTTCTCTCCTAAGACTCCTAACTCTCTTCTAAGTTATGACATATGCACTCACACACATCAACTGATGAGATGATAATTAAACTCATTGAATCCCTGAAAGCAACACATCAAGCTGTTGAGTAACACTATCATAAACAAGACCAAAAAAAATGTCCCTACTTAAATGACTGGGGTCAATATCTGGCACCATAGTACTACTGCACCTTTGTTTATTTAACTAACTAAACCAGGTTTAACTAACTATAAACGTTAGCTAAACCATTTGTTAGCTAGAAGGTTAGCCAAAACACTTGTTAGCTAGAACATTAGCACAGTTCAAACAGGCACTTTTGCAAATTTACCATTGGCTTAGCTCACAATACGTCTGTGGTAATGTTGGTTTAATACGAGAATATTACATGATAGAGATAAAGACATGCTACTCACCAGTGACGAAAGCGCACTGCTGCCGTCGGCGGGGTTTGAAAGAAATTCAAAATAAAAGCGCGCGCGCTAAAAATGTACAATAACGTCATACCATTTGTCAACAACATTCCAGCACATGAGGAGCAAATTGCCAGCACATGTCAACAACAACAAAATATAATCATTCACAAAAACAGGACTGGGGCTGCTCTTGGATCAGCTCACCTTGTACAGTATCTACAGTTAATGTCTATAGATACCGTGTTATTAGGAAAATATAGCCAGCCGAAAGCATGTTGATTGTGAGTATGCTCAAAGACAATGTCACTAGAAAAGTCTGATGCAAGACTCCCTTGGTGCACTCTACTTTTATGGCGTTCAATGAAGAGTAGACATTTGTGCTAACTCTAGCACCATGTGTTGTGTCTATTTAAAAGTTAAATGATCTGGTTAGATAATTATTTTATATACTATACCTCTGTCTCGTTCTTTTTTAAGTGTGATCTTATGTGACTGAGGAGTACAGACTGAAAATGGTTGCTCAGATGTGCATAAAGGACACTAAAAAGTCACAATTAAGTATGATATCTTGACAGGTGACTACTCAGTGCACCAAGTGTCTGAAATGTGCACATGCAATCATCATGGAGGCATGGGAGGGGGCTCATTTTTGAAAAGTGGTTGTGCTGCAATCTACAGTGTTTAAATAGATGTTCTAGTGGTAAAAAAAAAAGCTGAACAGAACTTACAGTGCCGAGTCACGTTCGTTGCAGCAACCTGAAAACACATACACAAAATATTAGACAGGGCACCACTTTTGAAGTTTAAACCTCTGTCAGAGCTAGCAAAGTACAACAGAACACACCGACATTGCTTCAAACAATATTATGTGTGTTAGCCTGTTAAACTATTCAATCTGCAACATTTTACACACACACACTGAATGTTGAACCTGAATTTGCCAACAAATAGTTTAACGTCTGTCACCCCCTTGTGACAGCTCTTAGTTTTCCTCAGTTCCTCGTTCATGCCCTTGTTTTGTATTTCCTTCCTGTGTTGCTCTGCTGTGTTTTCAGTTGATGTCCATTATCTCCCGCACCTGTTTCTCATTATTTGTGATGCCTATTTGGTTCAGGTGCGCGCTCCTTTCTTTGTTGGGTCATTGATGTTGTTTTCTCTGTTGAACATGCTAGTGCGTTGGTCTGCTGCATAGTATCAACAATAAATGCCTTTTTACCTGCTATTGGGTCCTCATCTCTGCATCCTGGGGTCGTGCCGTAAAGCTCCCAAGCCGGAACGTGACAACCTCTCTGTGCTAACCACAAAAAAGAAAATTAATTATCTAACCAGATCATTTAACTTTGAGACAGACAACATGTGGTGCTAAAGTTAGCTTTCTGCTTGTTTAAAGCATCGGCAGCTTACCGGAGCAAAGGTAGCTTAACACACAGCCAGTGCAATCCTAGCCTCAAGAGGCTGACACTGCACTTCCTGCAAGCCCTCCAAAATGCACGCCAGGTCCTCAACAACCAACCCCGCTGCAAATTAAAACAACCATGGCTGCGGTCACATGATGCACCGTCACCGGTACACGCCCAGTAATTTTATGCCTACCTTTCACATACGCTGCTGATGGCACGACAGACCAGAGCCCGCCACCGGAGCGCGCCAACACAGCCTCGACAGGTGAACAGCAAGGAACAATGAGCGCCCCGGTGACGCCAAGACCCATCAATAACCCTGGCACCGCCTCGCAATCGAGCCCCAACAGCTGATGCCAATTCAGGTGGAAGCGCAACAACGCTCAACCTACCAAAAATGCTGCACATGTAATTCATGTGGCAGCAAGAATATCTGTATTCATTAGTGCAGTTCATTAGTGGAGTGGAGTATTTTGAGGTAAGAGATTAAATTAATACAATTTGGAATGAGGCTGTAACTTGACAAAATGTGGAAAAAGTGAAGCGCTGTGAATACTTTCCGGATGCACTGTATGTGCCCTGGGATTGGCTGGCCACCGGTCCAGGGTGTACCCCGCCTCTCGCCCCAAATCAGGCTCCAGCATACCCCAACCCTAGTGAGGATAAGACATAGAAAAGAGTTTCTACCGGAGTGTCCACCAAACTTGACCTAAGAACCCAATGTAGCATGAAAACCAAATAAGACCTGAGACTAGTGTGCTTGGATATACGCAGCGCTCACTTTTGCATCACATCTGCCTCCCGTTTCTGCTGCTCAGTCGAGCGGTCGGAGTCTTTGGAAGTGAATTTAGCCTCATGATCACCACGAGGACATTTGCTCGGAATCAGCATCTGCAACAATTGCATGTGAAGTCTGGTGCGAGTTAAGACTAGAATGAGAGATCGCCTACCTTGAGTTCAGCTCGAAGAAGAATCTGACTCTCTGGGGAGGCGCCATCCAGATGGAACCACTGATCCAGGACCAGTTCTGGTTCCGAGAGCAGCTCTCTGATTGGGACGACTAAGGAACCCATGGGCAACGTCCAGCTGTGAGAGAGCTGGAGAAACAAAGTGTAAAGGTAGTAATACAAGTCAAGTTTGTTGATATCACATGGTGGAAATACTAAAAATAATATTGTTAACTTACCTTGACAACAACATTCTCTTCTCTAGGGTCATGAACCAGGAAGCAGAACGCCTCATTCCACTGAGGTGATGTCGTGCGATCACACACCTACAGCAAAGATGGACGTGTTAGTCCCGGATGCCAATACCCTGGTTATTATTTGGCTAGTTGCCACGCTTAGTCTCACAGTAGTTTTGTGGGATGTTTTTCCAAGAAGCATATCCGCTCCCACTTTTGGCTCTTTTCCACTCTTTTTCACCTGTTGACACGCCACATGGGTCATAATAAAACACAGATCATGCCTCCTCAGTACCTCCTCGACTCACTTACTGGTAAACCATCTGCTTGTTCGATGAAGACAAACAAAAGTCCCACAGATGGAACGGCTTTGTTCTGGTAGGACTGCCTGGAGTAGAACTTGAGAATCTGAAGAGAATGGTTCGATATTAGTATTTTTTATAGTTGAATGAAGCATTAGTACGCTTTTTCTTCTTCTGGAAGCACCCCCCTTATCCAGTTGGTCTGCCTCCGAGGCTGTTGGAAGCCATTCCAGGATCAGGTGAACGCGACCTGACTTGACATCACTGAGCGTGTACTGATACACTGATACATAAAACACACACAATCCTTTGAATGCTTGAACAATTCAATGACAATAATATAAGCCGTTTCCATACCTGATCCGTGTACTGAGAATCAATTATGTCCTTCAGTTTGACCTTCAGCCTGCATGTTGAGAAACATGACAATTATTTCAACCACTTGATAATGGAATGGATTTCTTTTCTCTAATTCATGTTTATTTTTATTTATTTACACTGCAATATTTGATATTTATACATATATATTTAATATCATTTGCGTTCTACATGAATGTTCTAAATGATTCCAACCATATCAAATTCTACAACCTGTCTTTAATATACTGTAAGTGTGTGACATAATTTTTCTTGTGAATCGGACAATAAAGTGTAGATAAAGGAGGATGGCGGTGCTCTTCTCAATACTGGCATCGCTGCGCTGGAGGTAGTAAGCAGTATTATCAAGCAGTTGCAGTATGTGACAGTATCGATAATAACAACACTACTAATGTGTACTGGAAGCAGTACCTTCCCATAAAGTCATCCTTCATGTCCATGTCTTTATCAAACACCTCCAGATGTAACCTGATGGAGCAACAAAACTCATCATTTATCATCTGGTACATGTATTCATAATGTGACGAGTTGCTACTTTACTGTGGCCAGCAAGCTTTCTACAAATGGATTAAGGATTAAATATTCTAAAACAAAAGATGCAGATTGGGCATTGATACTTTTATGTTGAAAGAACTCAATTGTACATCAATAACTCCTGTAACCACAAATCTCACTCTCTCAATTTCTGCGGCAGTTTTTCCTTGTGTATGGAAGGCATCAGCTGTCATTCAATATATAAGAACGTAGATCCTTGTCCGTTTCCAATTTCAAACCAATCTTCGACTTGAAAAAAGGTTTTGACACTGTAAAGCATAGAATAACCTAAACCATGTTGGTGTCATTCAACAGCTGTACTGTAATCTTACCTTGTCTAAGCTGTTGGGACCAAATTCTTGAGCGTCAACATCCTTCAGTATTCTGTTAAATGGATGGAGAATGCTGCACATGTAATTCATGTGGCAGCCAGAATATCTGTATTCATTAGTGCAGTCCAAAAAAGGAAAAGCAAGGCGATGGGGGCAGAAGGCATACCATGGAGCAGTCCAGAGACAAAAGAACTCCCAAAATCAGCTGGAGGAGGTCGCGGTCCACTGGGCAGTACACTGAAAAAAAATTTGGAGTGCCATTTACTTGAGCAAAGCTAGGTAACAATTTGCACGCACAATTCCCAAGCAACTTTTCCTTGGGAAATACTCTGGTCAAATTTACTTTTTTTGAATGAAAAAGGTACTCTTTGCTAGTAAATTTGACCCCAAACTACCTTTGAATCTACTTCAAAATCCATATAAATGTACTCGCTTTTCAGGATTGTTTAACTAGTTTTCCCTGACTTTATTTGGAGCAAATTATAAGTAATATTTACATGATTTAAGCTACCACCTACACCACTTTTCTAATATGATTGTGTAGTATTTTTTTAAGATGGCCTTCTTTGAATGAAATGATCTTAACACATCTTCTACAAAACATTATTTCAAACCAGAACAGCTTCACTGCATTTGTACTAAAGCTGTATTTACTTCCAGATGGCGGTGCACAAAAACACAACACAGCCACAGGTTGAGGCACCTGTGAAATTAATTCAACATTTCATAACTAAACCAAAGACCTGGGATTTATTCCCTTAATTGGGAATCGTATTATTAGAATGATTATTTTTGACTTCCACTTTCCTCATGCAGGTATGGACTTCCCACACTAGTGTGCCAGTCGCCTCCTTCTGGACGTTTGGTGTCTACTATACACTCAGTTGGAGTCCACCTGCAGTAAATTCAGTTGATTGGACATGATTTGGAAATATAATAACTGTCTATATAAGGTCCCACAGTTGACTGTGCATGTCAGAGCACAAACGCCAAGCATGAAGTCAAAAGAACTGTCTGTAGACCAGCGAGACAGGATTGTCTTGAGGCACAAATCTGGGGAAGGATACAGAAACACTTCAGCTGCTTTGAAGGTCCCAATGAGCACAGTGGCCTCCATCCCTACAGTGAAGCATGGTGGTGGCAGCATCATGCAGCAGCAGCAGGAACTGGCAGACTAGTCAGGATAGAAGGAAAAATGAATGCAACAATATATAGAGATATCCTGGATGAAAATATTGCTGCATTCATTTTTCCTTCTATCCTGGCTAGTCGAATAATGGGGGCCACTGTGCTCATTGGGACCTTCAAAGCAGCAGAAATGTTTCTGTATCCTTCCCCAGATTTGTGCCTCAAGACAATCCTGTCTCGCAGGTCTACAGACAGTTCTTTTGACTTCATGCTTGGCGTTTGTGCTCTGACATGCACAGTCAACTGTGGGACCTTATATAGACAGTTATTATCTCAAGGATGATCAGTGGAAAAAAGATGCACCTGAGCTCAATTTTGAGCTTCATGGCAAAGGCTGTGAATACTTATGTAAATGTGATTTTTTTGTTTTCTATTTTTAATAAATTCAAAAAAGTAAAAAAAAAAAACTTTTTCACATTGTCATAATGGAGTATTTTGTGTAGAATTTTGAGCTAAGAGATTAAATTAATACAATTGGGAATGAGGCTGTAACTTGACAAAATGTGGAAAAAGTGAAGCGCTGTGAATACTTTCCGGATGTACTGTATGTGCCCTGGGATTGGCTGGCCACCGGTCCAGGGTGTACCCCGCCTCTCGCCCCAAATCAGGCTCCAGCATACCCCCACCCTAGTGAGGATAAGAGACATAGAAAATGAATGAATAACTAAACCATGTTGGTGTCATTCAACAGCTGTACTGTAATCTTACCTTGTCTAAGCTGTTGGGACCAAATTCTTGAGCGTCAACATCCTTCAGTATTCTGTTAAATGGATGGAGAATGCTGCACATGTAATTCATGTGGCAGCCAGAATATCTGTATTCATTAGTGCAGTCCAAAAAAGGAAAAGCAAGGCGATGGGGGCAGAAGGCATACCATGGAGCAGTCCAGAGACAAAAGAACTCCCAAAATCAGCTGGAGGAGGTCGCGGTCCACTGGGCAGTACACTGAAAAAAATTTGGAGTGCCATTTACTTGAGAAAAGCTAGGTAACAATTTGCACGCACAATTCCCAAGCAACTTTTCCTTGGCAAACACTCTGGTCAAATTTACTTTTTTTGAATGAAAAAGGTACTCTTTGCTAGTAAATTTGACCCCAAACTACCTTTGAATCTACTTCAAAATCCATATAAATGTACTCGCTTTTCAGGATTGTTTAACTAGTTTTCCCTGACTTTATTTGGAGCAAATTATAAGTAATATTTACATGATTTAAGCTACCACCTACACCACTTTTCTAATATGATTGTGTAGTATTTTTTTTAAGATGGCCTTCTTTGAATGAAATGATCTTAACACATCTTCTACAAAACATTATTTCAAACCAGAACAGCTTCACTGCATTTGTACTAAAGCTGTATTTACTTCCAGATAGCGGTGCACAAAAACACAACACAGCCACAGGTTGAGGCACCTGTGAAATTAATTCAACATTTCATAACTAAACCAAAGACCTGGGATTTATTCCCTTAATTGGGAATCGTATTATTAGAATGATTATTTTTTGACTTCCACTTTCCTCATGCAGGTATGGACTTCCCACACTAGTGTGCCAGACGCCTCCTTCTGGACATTTGGTGTCTACTATACACTCAATTGGAGTCCACCTGCAGTAAATTCAGTTGATTGGACATGATTTGGAAATATAACAACTGTCTATATAAGGTCCCACAGTTGACTGTGCATGTCAGAGCACAAACGCCAAGCATGAAGTCAAAAGAACTGTCTGTAGACCTGCGAGACAGGATTGTCTTGAGGCACAAATCTGGGGAAGGATACAGAAACATTTCTGCTGCTTTGAAGGTCCCAATGAGCACAGTGGCCCCCATTATTCGACTAGCCAGGATAGAAGGGAAAAATGAATGCAGCAATATTTTCATCCAGGATATCTCTATATATTGCTGCATTCATTTTTCCTTCTATCCTGACTAGTCTGCCAGTTCCTGCTGCTGAAAAACATCCCCACAGCATGATGCTGCCACCACCATGCTTCACTGTAGGGATGGAGGCCACTGTGCTCATTGGGACCTTCAAAGCAGCAGAAATGTTTCTGTATCCTTCCCCAGATTTGTGCCTAAAGACAATCCTGTCTCGCAGGTCTACAGACAGTTCTTTTGACTTCATGCTTGGCGTTTGTGCTCTGACATGCACAGTCAACTGTGGGACCTTATATAGACAGTTATTATCTCAAGGATGATCAGTGGAAAAAAGATGCACCTGAGCTCAATTTTGAGCTTCATGGCAAAGGCTGTGAATACTTATGTAAATGTGATTTTTTTGTTTTCTATTTTTAATAAATTCAAAAACGTAAAAAAAAAAAACCTTTTTCACATTGTCATAATGGAGTATTTTGAGCTAAGAGATTAAATTAATACAATTGGGAATGAGGCTGTAACTTGACAAAATGTGGAAAAAGTGAAGCGCTGTGAATACTTTCCGGATGTACTGTATGTGCCCTGGGATTGGCTGGCCACCGGTCCAGGGTGTACCCCGCCTCTCGCCCCAAATCAGGCTCCAGCATACCCCCACCCTAGTGAGGATAAGAGACATAGAAAATGAATGAATAACTAAACCATGTTGGTGTCATTCAACAGCTGTACTGTAATCTTACCTTGTCTAAGCTGTTGGGACCAAATTCTTGAGCGTCAACATCCTTCAGCATTCTGTTAAATGGATGGAGAAATCATTTCAATTATGGCAACTACAAAATCTAAAATCATCACAATGGTTAGTAGTCCAAACGACAAAGCTGCTTGACAATATTTGTTGGGTTTTTTTTTTTTTTTTTTTTTTTTTTAAACAAAACACTCAAAATCAACTTAGTTCTTAACCCTAAGATGCATGAGTGACTGGACCCTACACTCTTCCATAAGAGTCCATATTTCTTGAAATGTATAAAAGCTAAGTTAAAAATTTGAATGGTATTATATTGAAAACATGTTTTTTTTCGGAATAACTGGAATATGAAATGATAAAAAAAAAATTCATTATGAAGATATTTCAAGAAAACAACCTGACTGGGTCATTTTTGACCCACTTATGCATCTACGGGTTAATACACATTTTTCATCTGTGTCTTGAAACCTAACCTAAACAAAACTCTTTTTTCCTCACAACGGGATATCGTTGAGGAACTCCATTATCCAACTCTTTAAATCAATAAAACTTAAAAGGCTAAACTGCCATTTCCAGATTCAAATAACCATATACATATTGTAATGTTACCTTCTGTAGGGGTTGGCCACCTTGACCCCGGCGGCGGCCTCTCTGTGGCGCGTCCTTCACCCCAGGTGTCTAGAGATGGTGTATGTGTATAGGTGAAATTAAAGTTCCAAAATTCACTTCCATGGAATACTTGTCACAAACAAAAACTCCCGCTCCCCGACGGTATCCACAAGACTCAGGTCGCTAGCATACTTCAACAAATGTTTGCGCTACACGCGGTTCCCATGGCTTAGAGGACACTGCTGCTGCCAAAATAATCACATAACATATATAAAAGGGACGAATCCTTACACATTTAATAAACATAAAAATCTCCTGTTCTGCAACCGAAAACAGCTCGCAGTTGATAGCGAGCTAGCTAGCTAGCTAGCTAGCTGGCTGGCAGGCTAAAGGTAAGCTAATGCTAACGTCGCGTATGTCACATTATGACACTGACGTAAACATTGAACAGGAACAGGAAAGGTGACAGAAAACAAGTCAGATAAGCATATGACCTACCCATATGGCTCCACATCGATGAATTTCCTTGTTAAACGACTGTCCACGTCGTCTTCCATTGTCTTCCCGTGAAAACATGGCGCCCTCGAACTTCGTCTTGGGAAGTCTGAGCTCAAACGATCCTCTGACGCATGCGCAGAATGGCATGGCACAAGGTGGCCATGTTCACTGTTAGTAGCTGCTGCAATCAATTACAGGTGTGACCGGTGGACCAGCCTCCTGCCATAGAAGGGAGTTCTGTAAAACAAAAAAAGGAGGGAAAGCGCAGTCAATATGCTTTCAAACTATATAGAATTCAGCCTGCTGTCTGCTTTAGTTTTTTGAATATGAGCCTCTGACGTTGAAGGCCGTGTGCTACTTAAGCTAGCTCAATGTATGCCGTTTAAAGGTCACTTAAAGCCATTTAACAATTATAATGTTTTAATAGCGTGTACAAAGAGTACAGAGAGTTTGCATACTTACTACTCACACTTGTTCAATTTTCTTCAAAGTGCGTAAGAAGCAGGTTGCCCTCAGGCCGTCCCTCTTTTATTTGAAACCGCTCTATAGCGTGCCGGGCGGGGCTTCCGGCCGTCCGTGCTTCATCTGAATGTTGCGACCATCGTTTCCGGAAAGTGCGTCATGGCCCTTTAAGAAAAATGGCATTGTGGGAAGTCTGTGTGCTGTAGTTCTGCGTTTTTGGCACTAGGTGTCTCTGTTCTGCTTGTACACAGTGTGAACGCACTTAAGTGCAAGTATGCAAGTGTATGTTAAAAGTTAGCTTCTGCATGCATGTGCTTCTACCATATAAGACCATTCACTCGGGAAAGAGACGCCCACAGGAGGACTGAGGCTTCCAAAAGAAGACTTTGACTTTGTACCGCCCATAAGCGAGATAGGTCAGAGTCATCCAAGCTCTCGTCCACCTGTTATTTTTGGAGAAAAGGTCTCTGATTTGCTGTGCTAACCCACTGTTCTTTTAAGGAGAAGGACCTTTGGTCAAGCAACTTTTTCCTACGGAGCGACAAATTTTTGGAACTCCGCACCAAGTGCCTGATCTACCCACTATTGCTTCATTTTCCAAGCATCTTCAACTTTGGAAAATCAAACCCGTTGCCACTGATTGTGATCATTTTTAACTTGTCCACTGCTGCTGATTTGTTGTGTGTTATTATCTATTGTATGTTATAATGTTGCATTTTTACATAGTTGGGTAGCCACAAATTATAACTGCTAATTCATTATTGTAGTATGTCATAAGTCTGTAATTCTGTCATCATTTATCTTTTATTCTTAGGCAGGAGAGCAACGTGCAATTCAACAAGCACTTTATATTTCTGTTCTATACACTCTAAAAAAAAATATAGTGGCTCAGCTTAATTCAATGAAGGTAACAATTTGCGTCAATCTTTTTAAGAAATTCCAACTAAAACCTTTCAGTAAATCCAACAAGTCTTTTAATGTTAGAAACTAAGTTATTTAAGGACAACCGACATGATTTACTTCATCCTGCAAACAGTTAATTAAGGTGAACCAACTTCATTTTAATAAAATGGTTCAAGTTCAATTCAGGTGAACCAACTCAATTTTAATAAAATGGTTCAAGTTCAATGAAGTTGTCAATATAATTAATTTAAGCTATTCCAGCTCATTTGTTTTTCATTCCTCATCACAAATATTTCAAATTGTTTTCTCAATTGTTTTTTTTATCAATAACATTAATTTTATGAACATAAATACAGTTCAGTCAGTTTAATGGTCAAACTTGTTTATTACATATAATCAGTGGTGGAAAGTAACGGAGTAAATTTACTTGAGTACAGATTTTAAGGATTTGTACTTTACTCGAGTAGAAAATTGATTTCATACTCTTACTCGAGTAACATTTTGACAGAGCTACTTTTACTTGTAGTGGAGTAAATTTGACAAGGAGGATTTGTACTCTTACTCAAGTACTGAAGTCGTGTACTCACTCCACCACTGCATATAATGGCCAACTTGTCCAACTGTTTACCATCAAATAAACATGGAGGAGCTCCAAATGAAGACATGAAATCAAATATTACATATTATACATATTTCTTCCTGAAGAATATTGAAACATATTTTACATAGCAGTCATACTTCTTCCAAAAAAGAACACAGAATATATCAAATGTGTACGTATGTATGTAGGTCTAAATATTGACAGCTAACAGCTCAAAAGTAAAAAAAAAAAATGACAAACTAGTCTTCAAAATGATCCTTCAAAGAAATGACTTGTATTAAACTGCATTAAACATAACAGTGAAATTAGAATGCAGCCTAATTTTCAGTGCAGCAGTTTAGCTTTTAGAGACATTACCTTGGGACTTGCTCTCAGAGCATCCAGCTCAAGGAATATCTTTTGAAATACCTCAAAAGTGCTTTTCAGGTAACTCTTTTGGGTAACTCAGGTTGAGTGCATACATTAGTCCCATGAGCAAGGCACATGCTCTTGGGACAGTCAGGCCATCCAGGACTTCTGCTCCCTCAATCACCACTGTTGCGTTGGCTGGTTCAGATGCCCCTCTGCTCACAACAATCTTCATCACTTCATCACCATTCTGGCATAAGTAGATCAGAGTCAACATCAGTGTTTTTTGTCTTATGTAAAAACAAGAATAATGTACAGTGAATCTGCACTTGGGTTAACTTCAGGATTTAACGTGGGCTTTGGGGACGGCTGTTTAGTAGCAAAACAAACATTTTTAATGACATACTTTTGACAAACAAACGCTGCCCATAAAGTTCTGATAAAACGTAGAAAACTTTCACTTTTCACCAAACTTCCTGAATATATCACTGATGGTCCTGATTTTGGTTCCTATCATTCAGTTGCACCCAGTCATTCAGTCTGCCACCCCTAAATACTGCCCAGGTTAAATCCTTGAAGTTGAAGTGTTGGATTACTTAGCAGCTGTTCTTTAAAGAGATCCTCCTCCTGTTCTCTCAGGTACACGATTAGGCTACGGATTGCAGCTTCTCTCCTACTTTCTACCGACTGGTCCTGTAAATAAAATAATACAAGAAAATGAAACAATCTTTAAAAAGATGAATTTATGATTTATTGATTGAAATATTTATTTAACTAACCCATCAACACCTCCTAAAAATAAAGTGATTTTTCTTTCTATTTGAAATGAACCTTGTTACATTTATTTATACCTCTAGCAGCATGTTCTTTATGTGCTGAATCTCCTCCTCTTGAGGACACCAGTGCCATTATTTTTGGGGTATACTGGTCCAGTTTTGCCATGAATGTTCTCTCAAGGCAACCAGCGGTGATCCTTCTGAATTCTTCATTTATCTGTATAAAATACAAATAAAAAGGTGCAATTTGTTCATGTAGTAAATTGACTGACATAGCACATACTGCAAACCATTTTATAAAACAAGATTAACCTGAGTTGCATCGAAAAGAGCCGGCCATCGGTCTCTTATGTCACAGATTTGTGGTGCTTGTGGTGCAACTTCCTGCCTGCGAATGGAGAAAGTCTTTGCCATTTTCTCACTGATGACCTGGCAGTTGTTCCTCTTCTTTACTTCATCAAGGAGCTCCAAAGTTCCTTCTGTTTCTCCTTGTGGGTGAGGAGGTAAATAGTTCACCTCTGCCTGCCCTTCTTGGCTTTTTTTTTGGATATTCTTTGCAGGGGCTTTCTCATGCTCTATGCTCGCTTCTTTCTGAGAGAGTTCACATCAAGCTCAGGGCATCCTAGCCCTCTCCATTTAGATCTATAGCTGGCCATTTTATGTTTTAGTCTTTGTTGCCATGCGTAGCATCCATTATATGACCCTGGTTCTTTAAGGCAAGGATGCTTCTGAATCAGTGCCTCAGCAACATGGTTAAACTGCGCACTAGTGGGGTAAGATGCTTTCAGCCAGCTTCTCAAGGATGTCTGGAGGCAAAGGATTGTGGCAAAGTTGAGCTGAATTCCATCCTTCTTGAAAACTTCATTTCCTGAGGCCAGCACAAGCTCTGTGTCGTAAGCAAAATTAGGTACAGGAAATGTAGTGGGCCAACACTGTGTACGGTGAGTAACCTGTTCAGGTGATGAAAGTGTGATCAGTGTGTCCTGCGATCCAGAGGAACAGCTGCTGCTAGCAGGATGGACAGAGGTCTCAGAATTAGGGAGCGAGGCTACTGATGCACTTTCAAAGGAACTGTCAGTACCCATCAGTAAAGGTCAGAGTAACTGTAGGAGGTTCAACAATGTGAACCACCTTAATGGTATCCTTGTCCTTGGTGTCACTTGTTGAGGTAAGAGAAAAATATTCCTCTCCAAAGTCAGCATCCTTATAATGCAAGGTAAAGTTCCCATCAAGCCCAAATTTCTCCCTCACAATAGACTCAAGTTCATCAGGGATTCCATCCGGTAAGTCCAGTTTGCCAATTTCACGGTCCTGAAGAATGATCCCAAGTTTGGCTTGAGGAGACATCAGGGTATCTATTAGAGAAAACATGACATCAGTTTGGGTTCTAGAATACATGCAGACACATCATATAATCATCATCATTCAGTATGGGAGAAGAATATGACCACTAAAAATGACTCTAGATAAATAAAAGCTTTGGACTTTGAATTTTCATCACATTTATCATATAGTAAACTAGTATGCTGACAAGTACTGGTTGATTCAGTCTCCAAGAAATTTGACATCACACATCCGTGACATTTCCTCATCATCAAACTTCACACCAAGTCTTAGATTTGTGTCCATAAGTATACTTCTACAAAAGCCAATGCAAAGAATCCTATATGCCTGCTTATACTATGATTAAATGTTGAAGACTTTTATTTCTGTGGCAAAGACAAGGATAGGAACAAAGCTTTGTTCACTTGAACATTTCCCCCTGAAGAATAATGTCATAAAAGTCAAACTACAAAGATCTTGTACCATCTTGTTGTCCATCTCGTGTCAGTATTATGGAGCTCATATTTACAACTACTACTAATCATAATTTCAGATCTCCATATTGGCATAGTCATCAAGAGCCTAACATCCTCTCCTCAGCGAGAATCAGTGTGGTCTGGGTTTAAAAGTCTTACCATGCTTCTGGCAAATTGACAAACTAATATTGTCTCATGTTTGATTATAGGTTGAACATTATCACACTTCATCACAAAAATATGATTGGAATACACACATTCAAGGAGTTGTATATTCTCACTACACCTGCAAGTGAAAATGATCATTTGTGCTCAAGTGTGGGGCAAGCACGTTCATTGAAAAAAAACAACAACTTTGTTTTTGTAATGAGACAGTAACCCCATATACAGAGAGGATGATGCCATTTTTGAGGTCTCTCCTATAAACTCAAACAAATGATGAGTTATACTGACCCCTTTGCAATCTATGGTACATTCATGTAGCACTTCTGGGTCACCATACGCTTCCCTGCAACACCGTATGCTGCCATGGGGAAGATGTCAAACAACTCACGAGGCTCAATGAGCTTGAAAACACTTGTTGTGTTTCTAAGATGCTCAATATACCATGAATTGAAACATTTGACAATGAAGCCAACCTTGCCATTTATGACAACAAGCTGCATCAATTCTACAAAATCTGGCAGACCACCTGTTGAACCATGTGCCAAGATCATGCCAGTGGAATAACTGGTGCCACTGTAGCACACTGTGTTTGCCATGTGGACAAATGATTCACCAGGGAATTTTCATTCCACTGCTTTCTTAATGTCTTCCCTCAGCACAGTCAAATCCACTGTTGACACTTTTGCTACTTGTAGAGACTGAACAATTTTACTGCCATGTAGATGGTATGCAATCATTAACTGATGCTTCACTGCAAGAGACAACAGAATGTTTCGGAAGCTATGCGTATGTCTGACCACACGCTTCAAAAAGCTGTGCTTAGCTTCAAAGCGCATAGTCCACAAAGTGAACCAAATGAACCAAGTGGACCAAAAGCTTTCATCTGGCTGGTGTGGGTAGTGTTCAAGAAAATGATGCTTTCCTGAGGGAAAACCTCCAGGAATCTGTGCCGATGCTCAGAAATCTTGCTTTCAAGGAAACAAACAGCGAGGTCTGTGTGAACAGGAGAAAGGACAAGTTCAACTATGTCCTTAAGGTTCAGAAGGATCAGCCATGCTGGTTCATTCTCAGGGATTCTTTCTCCAACTATCAGGGGAAGGAGGCGAAGCAAAGCCCAGTTTTCATGGGCATTTCCACCAACAGTTTTTCTTGCAGCAAAAGTCAGTGGAACTGGTTGCGGTGCATCCGTTCTATCTGTCCATCTGTATGGGAACTCTTTGATTCATTGATTTCATTCCTCGAGTGTGAAATATTTCTCTTTGATGAACACATTTAGGCATAGTGCTAACTCTAAAGGCACAACGCCTTCAAAGAGATCATGTAGCAAATCAGGTGGATAGCCAGATAAAACATTGAAATATTTGAGTTTGTCAGTCAGTGGGCACTGTCTCTTTACTCCATAACAATGAGAAGAATGCACTTGTATCTCTCTGTGCTGTCTGAACATGCAACCTGTGCTCTTGTGTTGTTCCTGTTTTAACTTCACTCACCTGGAATTGAGATCTTTCTCCAAGACAGAACCTGCAGGTGTGTGTACTTGTGAGACGTGAGAAGCTCTCCACAAACCCTCCAATAGAGTGGGCACCAAGGTTATCTGCAACGACACAATACACAGTACCTTTGACTCGTAGACCTATTGAAGGAATGTAAAGTCCTTCTTCTTCTAGGCTGGCAAGGAAGGTCCTTAAGCAGTGGTTCTAACACAGCACTATAGCCAAACTTTTGAACATCATCAGCCTTGCAGAGAATGGCAAGGTAGATTGATGTGAGCGAGGATCTGAGCAATGGTGGCACATTGGCTAAAACCCAATACACAGCAGTCATTTTGTGTTTTTTTCTTGATGTGCCAAGTGGATTACACACTTCAAAATCATCCACATACAGAATGAGAGAAATGGCTGGATTCTTTTCTCATAGCAATTTATTGTTTTTCAAATGTATGCCATCATGAAATGAATTGTAGTGAGTGTCAGAGCTGCTGTCTGCTTCAGAGCTATGTTTGAGCAAATCCTGGATCTCTTTTTTTCTTCAAAACCTCATGCAAGGACTTTCAAATTGGTACATGTTGGAAACTTTTCTTCTCCCTGAGAAGAACTGAGAAGACATGATTAGATATTCTGTAGGTTCCACCATGGAAAAATGCTCCCTTCTTTTGTAGGTGGAAAGGTGGAAAGAGGAGCAGTATGTCCTAGAGCTAATGTCATTGGCTTAGACTTGCACAGATAGGTCTGTCGCCATCTCTGAGATGATCACATCATCAACTTTTCATCAACAATTATGCCTCTTTAAGCATGACTGTAAAATATCTTTCAAAAGAGGACCTGAAGCTGATGAAGAAATAAAGTGCAGTTCTTCCACTAACTCATGAATACACCTTTGTGGTACATTGAATATGCTTTCCATTTTCAACAGCAGGTGGGCTACATTTTTTTCAATGAAGTTGCAGTGGCAGTTCTCTCATTTCTTCATCTTCAGGATCTTCACTCACTGTAACCTCCATATCCTCGTCAAAAGGATCATATCAAAAGGACCCCTGTATTTGAAAGATGAACATACAGTACCTCTGCAAGAGCTCAGGCTTGAAGTCATCCAGGGAATGAGGAGTGTGTTTCCGGCTCCTATGAGAGGCAAATGTTCCAGAAATGTTTGTTTTGAGAGCAAGAGCAATTTTCAAAAACACAAGACACTGTTTCCTGCTTTTTTAAATGACGGCCAATGTGTTCAAAGTATTCTCTTTCTGTGGAGATGGTGTTTAAAGAGCAACATGAACATTTCAAAGACAGAACTTCTCTGCGTGTCCCTGTCTCACGAGTTGAATGGCTTCTTGACAGATGGGTTCTCAGGCTGCCCCATGTTTTAAACGAGCAATAACGCTCCCAATAACGCTCCCAATGGAGGCAAGGGAGAAGTTCTCCACCATGGCCACCATGGTCTAAGCCTATAATGCTTTCAAAGATCACTTTTTCTTGACACAAGTTTACAGGTCCAATTCATTTTTAAAACTAAACAAAGCTCTATTTAAACGGCTTTGAATTTTTTCATGACATTTGGAATTGTTTAGTGATTCATAGCTTTAGTGCTTACAGCGTGTGCAGCATGACTTGGAAAAATATATTGCCTATGATGTGTTTCTAAATTGAAGATGGAAAAACTGTGAAAAATGTGCTTGCAACCAACTGCACAAAAATGATCCTTTGTCTTGGGTTCTAAAGGATTTGAAATATGGTTGAACTGCTTCACAATATTTTGGACTTTTAAAGTGAGCTAAATGAGAAAAAAAAACACTACACACCACTATACACACATTTTGTGTGTATACATTCATTCCTAACTTCAGAAAATGCCACCTGTCTCAATAGCAAAAGAGAAAAATAGCCAGGCCTACTGCAGCCTTACTAAAAGGAAACTTGTTCTATGGCGTATCTACAACTAATGTGGGTGCCTTAACCTCTCATAGACACACACCAACACGTCACTTAAAACAGAAACTACTAGCTGGCCAAACTTCATCAATGTAGTCCAAACTTGGAAAAAATGTGAACAAAACAATACACTCATTTCTCTTACCTTGATAAGAGTGATATACTAACTAACGTTTACCGCTAATTCAAATCGTTCGGCTGCCACAGACGTCTTTGTCTGACGATAAACGGTCGAGGGGCGGCGCTGGGCGAGAGAGCGCGGGCAAAAGGACATTTATGAACAGCTTCAGTTCTAAAGTTTTGTAACATGCAGTTATAGGCAGCTATGAAGCTACCATTTTACAAAATGGCTACATTAGCTTCATTTCAATGATGTCTGCGTTAACACGAATTAGTGCAACATTTGCTGATACAGTTAGTAGCCGTTATGAACAAAATAAAGCAAAAACAGTTACTTACCTCGTATTGCTCCATAGAAACTCTTGTTTTTTTCTTGGGATTTTGGGGATTTTCCAACAGGCATTAATAGCAGTCGCAGTCTGGCTCCTCTCTGTACGTGATTGCAGGATAAAACCAGAAGCAGGAGCAGGAGCAGAGCAGCTTCTGAAAGCTGTTGAACATTTGGCTCTAGCTGTGGGAATATGTCATTTCATCAAGTTTTAACAACCTTTTAAGTGAGAATGTGACCCTGTAGCTTACCTTCATCCAGAAAATTCGGAGAAACGTTTGGTCCTGACATCTCGGAGACATCGTACAATAGAACGTCTTCCCTGTTTTTTTCAAAATAAAAGCTCCCATTACTATGAACATGAAACATGAGCGGTGCTCTTGTTTTGAAACGGCATGTTTAATGTGGCCTTTGAATTACCCCTGGGGACAGATAAAGTTTTTGTATTTGAATTTGTTCAAAAGTTTGCTTCAAAATATACATACATATTTAAGTTAACATTTCTATTTTTCTATTTTCAGCTGGGCCAACTTCTTCAAATAAGTTAACAACTTGTTTTAATAAGTCAGTGACACAAGTTTATCGTTTTATGTTGAAAAAGCTCTTGATTTTAACTCAACTCAACTAACTAAGCCCATATTTTCAGCTGGACCAACTTCTTCAAATAAGTTACCAACTTGTTATAATAAGTCCATGTAACAACCTTATTCTTTTATGTTGAAAAAGCTCTTGATTTTAAGCTCAACTAACTAATCCCATGAATCATTTTTAGAGTCTAGTTCTCTCAGTATTATAAAATGACCATTGTTGGTATTTCATGATTGTAAAATGTTTTGAGAATTGTCAAATGAAAATAGCACTTTACAGCATCTAGTGTGCACTTGGGCAAGTTGCAATATAGTAATACGCATGAAACACATAACCTTGCATGTTTTATGAATAATGTGATTTATATGTTCAAAACCAAGCTGCCAATGGGAAGTGCAAATTAGCCATACGGCTATCATCTCCCATGTCCCATTTTTTCAAAAATCAATCAATCTACACATTTCTTACATATAGTACCTTTAAGACTGACAGCACTCAGTCTGTGACCATCGCTGTCTATGGTCCTGAAGTCTCAGACAGGTCACAGCCCAGAAGGTCCTACAATCAAACACATAGGATTTCTGAACATTTACACCTCTGATCACAACAGTCATAGTACATAGTACATAGTACATAGTACATAGTACATAGTACGGCTGACTTGGGGGCGAGAGGCGGGGTACACCCTGGACCGGTGGCCAGTACACCACAACGGTAATGTATTACAAGTAAGTATTACAATATCAAATTGCATTTTGTGAAAATGTAGCATATACGTATGAGAAATGCAAGAAAAGGTCAAGATGAATTAAATACAAGTACGGACTAGCTCAGAAGATCTATGCTCGGCTCTAGGGAGGTTGAGGTACAGTAATATCACACAAGACACAAAATGTACTTTTAAGTGGCTTGGTGCCTTATTATTTGCTTTAAGTGCAAACAGTGACAAATTATTGACAATATTTACAAACGGCAGTAAAATGGTATAGAGGTTTTGGGAATTCCTATAGCTGTTTGATGAAGTGCACTTCAGTCTTTCAATCTAGTTCATTTGTTTCTTACAAATAAAGAAATCACAATTCAACAGTGGTTCAGCACAGTCCAGGGTGTAAACGCCCTTCAAATCACACAAAGCACAAAATCACAGTATTCACAATAAAGGGTCAGTGGCCACAACAATGTGTGGAGCGAATGTCCATCTCATAGGAACCCAGAGTCCATGGTATATGTGGAAATTGTCCATGATCGCGCGCAACAGAGTTCATATGTGAACAGATAAAGTGACCAGTGCATAGGTGGGAGAGAACTGGCTGCCAACACCCCTACCAGACCGCAGGAGGATGTTGAAGTGGTTCGGTTCTCTTTGGGTCTAGCTCGCCTCGGGGTCCCCAACCAGGCACACCTGGCCTGTATATCACAGACAGGACCACTATCAGTAAATCAGTCATAATTATCATCAGCTAGCTCAGTGTACACAAATCAATGAATCAGTATGCAAAATCAGAATATAAAAATACATTTTCAATGATCAACCCCGGTTTAGCTTTAAAGAGGATTGTTTTAAAATGCAATTTAAGGTGCATAACATTCAGAATACACAGTAATCAAAAGCAGTGGCTCAATATTTAAACAGTTAATCAAGTTAAAAAGTTTGATTATCGTTTTGGGGGTTAGCATAACAATGAATCGCATTACAGCAGCGAAGTTGGTTGCCGATCGCATTGATATGCTAACGCTACATAAGCTAACCACACGCAACAATAGCATCCAGACTCACCGATTCCCTCGTAATTCAGTCCCCGCTAGAACCCAGATGTCTGCAGCGACGGCACGCGGCTTCTACAAGTTTTATAATGCACAAAGTTTTAGAGAACGATCAACAATATATATAAGTTGAAGTAGTTTGTTCGAGACTAACCGTGTTAGCAGCGTCCTGTAGCCTGTCTCCTCACCACTGTGTGTGAGGGAGAGCGCACCGGTGTATTTGATTGCGGCCCTGGCGAACCTGATTGGCTGAGACGCAGCGCAAGCGGAAGAACGTTCCGTCTTCCGTCATGTGACTGGGTTGCATTCACGGACGTTATAAAAGACCGGGGAATATTTTTATATGATAGAAATATTCATAATCATCATTTGATTATAAAATATATTTTCATTATTTTCCAAGGATGCATAACTTCCATGTGGGTTACAAAAACAAACTAAATGATGCTGTAAATAGTACAGGCTATAGACATTAAGCAAAACATCACATTAAAACATAACCATCTCAAATGATCCTTACTAATAACAATTCATGATTGGCAATGTTTACAAACATTAGGCCTAGCGTGCTGGAGGCTCCTAGCGTACTGCATAAGAGAGAAAAATGCAACATGGACATGTTTGACAATCTAGCGGACTCAAAGGTAGCACCAAACCAGTGGTATTATATGAATCTTGAGATTTCAACCAATCCATTGACACCAAATACATCATGCTTGCTGACCGGGAAAGGAGTGAAAAGTTGTTGCAAAGTTGAACTGTTTTACCGCGACGTGACCATAGACTTTTATTTCAACTGTATGTGGTGCAGCTAATTGTTTTGGAGTATCATGCTGTATAAGAGGAAAAAAATACAAGAGTGACACTTTTGACAATATAGCGGACTGAGCTTTAAAACTACTGCCAAACCATCATATAAGCTTTACGCAAGCTTTACGCAAACCCGGAAGACACCGGACTATTATTATTATTATTATTTACCCCCCCCTCAAATCACTGACTAGTGAAACGAGAATGCCTAGTGGGAGAAGCAATACACGGGACAAAGATAAGGACACGGCAGCAGCTGACGACATGGAAGAGATTAAAAAAGCATTGAATTTTATGTCTGGTGAGCTTGCAAAGCTAACATCACAACAGGAACGACTAATTGGACTGGTGGAGGAAGTAAAAACCTTGAAGGCTATGCTAATGGAAAAAGACAGAAGGATTATTGTGCTGGAGCAGAGGGTGGACGAATTGGAACAATACACGAAAAGAGACAACTTGGTACTAACAGGTCTGGAAACGCGACACCGAACTTACGCACGAGCTACAGCTAACTTGGAGACAACAGAAGATGCACCACGGGAAGAACTACTGACACTGGAGCAACAAGTAGTGGGATTTCTGCACAGTAAGAACATAAGCATTCAAAGTGCTGATATATCTATCTGTCACGTATTACCCAGAAAGACAGAGAAGGAGAAACCGGCTATCATCATAAGATTTATCAGTAGAAAGCATAGGAATGAACTGTTAATGCAAGCAAAGAAACTTAAAGGTACAAATGTATACTTAAATGAGCACTTGACAAAGAAAAATGGGGACATTGCACGAGAGGCAAGGATACTAAGAAAACAAAAAAGCATTTTCGCAACATGGACCAGAAATGGCAACATATGGATAAGAGAACAAGAAGGGTCACAGCCGAGGATGATAAGAGACTTGAAAGACCTTGAACAACTTAGAAGAAGGAAATGAACAATTGTTGTTATAATTGATTGAAAGACAGGCTATGGACAATATGTTGTGGTGGGATATAGAAAATGGGCATATATTAGAACATGGATGCATATATAAATATAGATATTGATATTATGAGTGAAATATATGAGGTAAATGAGGGTATGAACAAAAGTGCATTTATCCCAAATTATAACTGTGTTTATATGATACACTATGATGCCAATAATGGAACTGAACAATGAATATAGACTTCCCTTCAGTGATTTAGACGATGATGGACTGATTGAGACTGTGGCAGACAGCGTGAGCAGTGAACATCATGATTTAGAACAGCTGAATTTGGAAACTTTTGCATACACTGATCACAAGATGTATGATATAGACAATAGTATTGATTCAGAAAATCATCATTATAACACAATTAACTGTAGCTGTGACTACTACACAGATGAGACATTTACAGAAAAAAAATTAATGGATGGAACCTTTTCAGTCATACACTTCAACAGCAGAAGTTTGAGTAGAAACTTCACCAAAATCAGGGACTATTTAAAACAAATTCCTACCTTTAACGTGATTGCAATATCAGAGACTTGGTTGGACAGTGAGAAAGAAGCTGATGTTAGTTTAGATGGGTATGAATTATTTACCACAAATCGGAGCAATAAGAAGGGAGGAGGAGTTGCCCTATTTGTGAGCAGTGATTTCAAGTATAAAAAAATTGAGCATATGTCAGTGCAAATAGAAAACATCATGGAATGTGTCACAATAGAAATAGATATGGGGAAAACCAGTAACATAATAATAAGTTGCATCTACAGAACACCAGGATCTTGTATAGATGTATTTAATGATAAACTTATTGAAATGTATCATAAGATGAATGATAGAAAAATGGTAATTGTCTGTGGTGACTTTAACATAGATCTATTAAACCCACATAAACACAATAAGACAAAAAGCTATATTGAATCACTGTACAGTGTAAATTTATTTCCTACCATATTAAAACCTAGTAGAATAACAACAGACACTGCAACACTAATAGATAATATATTTACCAATGCAATGGAGAAAAAAATAGTAAGTGGACTTCTTCTTAATGACATCAGTGACCATTTACCTGTATTCATAACAGTACAATGTTCATATGACACCCAAACACAGGCAAACTCTGATACCTACAACATAAGATATAGAACAACTGAATCCATAGAAGCACTTAAGAAGGACTTAAAAGAGCAAAGATGGACAGGTATTTACTCAAACAATGACCCTAATAAAGCATACGAAGAATTTCTGGCAACTTTTACCAAATTATATGATAAACATTGTCCCATTACAACAAAAAAGAAGAAAATACAATGTGAAAAGCCTTGGATGACAAGGGGTTTGGAAAATGCGTGTAAAAAGAAAAACCTACTTTACAAACAGTTTCTGCAGTCAAGAACAAAGGAAGCTGAGAATAAATATAAAAAATATAAAAATAAATTAATTAGCATATTGAGAACCAATAAGAAGGATTACTATCATAGACAATTAGAAGAGCACAAAAATGACACACAGAGTTTATGGAAAGTGCTTAATACTATTATTAAAAAAGGAGTTACTAAATTATATTATCCTAATTACTTTACTAAAGAGAATCAGCCACATATAACCAAAGCTAATGAAATTACAAATGGCTTTAACAACTATTTTGTGAATATGGGCCATGACTTGTCAAAAGAAATTGTACACCCAACAGCAACTCAAGATGTAGATGAGAATATTATTAAGGTAAATCCAAATACCATCTTCCTCAAGAAAATAACTGAAAGAGAACTTGTGGATGTGGTAAATACATGTAAAAACAAAAAATCAGTTGACTATACTGGCATTGATATGCAATTAGTAAAAGAAGTTGTAGATTGTATAGCTACACCTCTGACCCATATTTGCAACCAGTCATTTCAAACAGGCATATTTCCTAATCAAATGAAAATAGCAAAAGTCATTCCAATATATAAAACCGAAAATAAACATATATTCGCTAATTATAGACCCATCTCTATACTTCCACAATTCTCCAAAATTTTAGAGAAACTTTTTAACCATAGACTTGATCACTTTATAGAAACACAAAAAGTACTAACTGAACATCAATATGGGTTCAGATCAAAGCGATCTACGACATTAGCAGTCATGGAACTTACAGAAAAAATAGCGACAGCAATAGATAATAAGGAATATGCAATTGGTATTTTTATGGACTTACAAAAAGCATTCGATACTATTGACCACAACTTATTAATAAAGAAGCTGGAAAGATATGGGATCAGAGGTATAGCACTAAGGTGGTTACAAGATTATTTAAATAATAGACAACAATATGTGCAACTAAATGATAATAAATCTGATCTACTGAATGTGACATGCGGGGTACCACAAGGTTCTGTGCTGGGTCCTAAATTATTTATTATATATATGAATGACATCTGTAAAGTGTCTAAGCTGTTACATTTTGTTTTGTTTGCCGATGACACAAATGTATTATGTACTGGTGGGGATCTGGAACATCTCCTGGTTACAGTGCAGAGGGAGCTCGGAACCATAAAAAGATGGCTCGCCACAAATAAATTATCATTAAACCTACATAAAACCAAATATATTATATTTGGAAACTATAAAAAAATAAAACAAACACAAATTAAAATAGAGAATACGGAAATTGAACGCGTAAAGGAAAGCAAATTTTTAGGAATTATTGTAGATGACAAACTCAACTGGAAATCACATATAAATCATATAAAAAACAAAATATCAAAAGTAATCGCAATACTATATAAACTAAAGTATATCCTCAATAAACACTCTCTACAATTACTATATCGAACTTTTATAGAGCCATATATTGTCTATGGCATTGAAATCTGGGGACACACCTACAAAACCATTGCAAAACCAATTTACATGATGCAAAAGAGAATAATAAGGATAATCAATCAAGCTGCTTACCAAGCACCAACAAGTAAATTCTATTTACATTCACAAATTGTAAAATTTTATGACCTAGTTGATTTCAAAACTGCGCAAATGATGTTTAAGGTAAATAAAAACATGCTCCCAAATGTTGTCCAGGGGATGTTTCAGATTCGTACTAGTCAATATGACCTACGAGGAATGAGTGTGTATACAAAAGGGAAAGTACGAACAAATGTAAAGCAAAGATGTATGTCAATCAACGGAGTAGATATATGGAATAATTTAGATTTAAAGATGAAAACTTGTGATACGCTAAATAGATTTAAACAACTATTTATAAACAATCTTATGAGTAAATATGAAAGGGAATCATGAGTACCAGAAAGCAAATTGTAAACCGCATTGTATAGATTACATAACAGTTGCTGTGAGCCAAGTTGCAACAAATCCAGTTGTTATGTTTACATCATGGTAACATCATTTATAGGCAGACAACATGAGGGGGGGGTGATGTCGGGCATCTAGGTGAAGCTCTGGGAAGGGCGGGAGTGTGCTGTGGCCTCGTAAAGTGGACCCTGCCTTGTCTGGCCTCCCCTGGCTACTGGGGGTGTGAGTCTGGGTCTCAGGTGCTTCAGCAGCTGCTTGCTGCTCTCTGGCGGGGCTGGGGCCTCAATAGCCGCAGATGGCGCTGTGGGCGCCCGGGCTTGGTGGGTGCTTCTTATGGGAGCATTCCGTGTGGCCTCACAATAATGAGGTAAATGATGGTTGGACATCGGGTGTCACGTTGACCACATGTTGGTAACATGTCTGTGGCACGAGGAAGAGGTCTGTTGGATAACAGAACAAACAATCCATCCAAATGTAGGCCCGCCCAGGGATCACACATACTTGTGGGTTCAGCCAAAATGGCGTCTTATTGGAGGGCAGCGGGGTGTGCGGGGACTGCTGGGGTGCTGGGCACTCGGTGGGTGCACTCAGGGGCTAGGGGGGTCGGGGCCAGGTGGGTTGACTGGCGGGGTTGGTGGTGTGCTTCAGCAATGTTCTGGGGTTTTGCTGGGGTGTCCGATGTTCCCACTCTTCTTTTGTTGTTTTGTCATAAGTGTGGAATAAAAAAGCAAACAAAAAAAAAAAAAAAACTTATTGAATTGGTAACTGCTATGGCGTGGAGAAGGGGTAGGATTTAATAAGCTTTGCTTCTTCCTGCTCCTTTTCAGACATGTGTAGTAATGAGGTGTTGTGTGTATGCATGTATGTGTATGTGTATATATGTATATATGTATGTATGTAGATATTTGTGTATGTATATGTATGTATATATTTGTGTATGTATATATATATATATATATATATATAAATAGATATTGTAAGTGCATATGTGAGAAAGAATAATGTAACATAGTATTCATGTCTGAAATAAATTAAGAAGAAGAAGAAGAAGAAGGGCCAGCTTAAAGGGCCTGCCTTAAAGGGCCAGCTTAAAAGGCCAGCCTTAGAGGGCCAGCTTTACAGGGCCAGCTTAAAGGGCCAGCCTTAAAGGGCCAGCTTAAAGGGCCAGCCTTAAAGGGCCAGCCTTAAAGGGCCAGCCTTAAGGGGCCAGCTTAAAGGGCCAGCCTTAAAGGGCAAGCCTTAAAGGGCCAGCCTTAGAGGGCCAGCTTAAAGGGCCAGCCTTAGAGGGCCAGCTTAAAGGGCCAGCCTTAAGGGGCCAGCTTAAAGGGCCAGCCTTAAAGGGCCAGCCTTAAAGGGCCAGCTTAAAGGGCCAGCCTTAAAGGGCCAGCCTTAAAGGGCCAGCTTAAAGGGCCAGCCTTAAAGGGCCAGCCTTAAAGGGCCAGCCTTAAAGGGCCAGCTTAAAGGGCCAGCCTTAAAGGGCCAGCCTTAAAGGGCCAGCTTACAGGGCCAGCCTTAAAGGGCCAGCTTAAAGGGCCAGCCTTAGAGGGCCAGCCCTAAGGGGCCAGCTTAAAGGGCCAGCCTTAAAGGGCCAGCCTTAAAGGGCCAGCCTTAGAGGGCCAGCTTAAAGGGCCAGCCTTAAAGGGCCAGCTTAAAAGGCCAGCCTTAGAGGGCCAGCTTTACAGGGCCAGCTTAAAGGGCCAGCCTTAAAGGGCCAGCTTAAAGGGCCAGCCTTAGAGGGCCAGCCTTAAAGGGCCAGCTTAAAGGGCCAGCCTTAAAGGGCCAGCTTAAAGGGCCAGCCTTAAAGGGCCAGCTTAAAGGGCCAGCCTTAGAGGGCCAGCCTTAAAGGGCCAGCTTAAAGGGCCAGCCTTAAAGGGCCAGCTTAAAGGGCCAGCCTTAAAGGGCCAGCTTAAAGGGCCAGCCTTAGATGGCCAGCCTTAAGGGGCCAGCTTAAAGGGCCAGCCTTAAAGGGCCAGCCTTAAAGGGCCAGCCTTAAAGGGCAAGCCTTAAAGGGCCAGCCTTAGAGGGCCAGCTTAAAGGGCCAGCCTTAGAGGGCCAGCTTAAAGGGCCAGCCTTAAGGGGCCAGCTTAAAGGGCCAGCCTTAAAGGGCCAGCCTTAAGGGGCCAGCTTAAAGGGCCAGCCTTAAAGGGCCAGCCTTAAAAGGCCAGTCTTAAAGGGCCAGCCTTAGAGGGCCAGCCTTAAAGGGCCAGCTTAAAGGGCCAGCCTTAAAGGGCCAGCTTAAAGGGCCAGCCTTAAAGGGCCAGCTTAAAGGGCCAGCCTTAGATGGCCAGCCTTAAGGGGCCAGCTTAAAGGGCCAGCCTTAAAGGGCCAGCCTTAAAGGGCCAGCCTTAGAGGGCCAGCCTTAAAGGGCCAGCCTTAAAGGGCCAGCCTTAAAGGGCCAGCCTTAGGGGGCCAGCCTTAAAGGGCCAGCTTAAAGGGCCAGCCTTTGAGGTCCAGCCTTAGAGGCCCAGCCTTAAAGGGCCAGTTTAAAGGGCCAGACTTAGATGGCCAGCCTTAAAGGGCCAGCTTAAAGGGCCAGCCTTAAAGGGCCAGCCTTAAAGGGCAAGCCTTAAAGGGCCAGCCATAGAGGGCCAGCTTAAAGGGCCAGCCTTAGAGGGCCAGCTTAAAGGGCCAGCCTTAAGGGGCCAGCTTAAAGGGCCAGCCTTAGAGGGCCAGCTTAAAGGGCCAGCCTTAAGGGGCCAGCTTAAAGGGCCAGCCTTAAAGGGCCAGCCTTAAAAGGCCAGTCTTAAAGGGCCAGCCTTAGAGGGCCAGCCTTAAAGGGCCAGCTTAAAGGGCCAGCCTTAAAGGGCCAGCTTAAAGGGCCAGCCTTAAAGGGCCAGCTTAAAGGGCCAGCCTTAGATGGCCAGCCTTAAGGGGCCAGCTTAAAGGGCCAGCCTTAAAGGGCCAGCCTTAAAGGGCCAGCCTTGGAGGGCCAGCCTTAAAGGGCCAGCCT
Source organism: Doryrhamphus excisus (assembly GCF_037039965.1). NCBI lineage: Eukaryota > Metazoa > Chordata > Actinopteri > Syngnathiformes > Syngnathidae > Doryrhamphus > Doryrhamphus excisus. The sequence goes on along the minus strand of NC_136376.1, from coordinate 16,239,007 downwards.
TAAAGGGCCAGCCTTAAAGGGCCAGCCTTAAAGGGCCAGCCTTAGGGGGCCAGCCTTAAAGGGCCAGCTTAAAGGGCCAGCCTTTGAGGTCCAGCCTTAGAGGCCCAGCCTTAAAGGGCCAGTTTAAAGGGCCAGACTTAGATGGCCAGCCTTAAAGGGCCAGCTTAAAGGGACAGCCTTAAAGGGCAAGCCTTAAAGGGCCAGCCTTAAAGGGCCAGCCTTAGAGGGCCAGCTTAAAGGGCCAGCCTTAGAGGGCCAGCTTAAAGGGCCAGCCTTAAGGGGCCAGCTTAAAGGGCCAGCCTTAAAGGGCCAGCCTTAAAGGGCCAGCCTTAAAGGGCCAGCTTAAAGGGCCAGCCTTAAAGGGCCAGCCTTAAAGGGCCAGCTTACAGGGCCAGCCTTAAAGGGCCAGCTTAAAGGGCCAGCCTTAGAGGGCCAGCCCTAAGGGGCCAGCTTAAAGGGCCAGCCTTAAAGGGCCAGCCTTAAAGGGCCAGGCTTAGAGGGCCAGCTTAAAGGGCCAGCCTTAAAGGGCCAGCTTAAAAGGCCAGCCTTAGAGGGCCAGCCTTAAAGGGCCAGCCTTAGAGGGCCAGCTTAAAGGGCCAGCCTTAAAGGGCCAGCTTAAAAGGCCAGGCTTAGAGGGCCAGCTTTACAGGGCCAGCTTAAAGGGCCAGCCTTAAAGGGCCAGCTTAAAGGGCCAGCCTTAGAGGGCCAGCTTAAAGGGCCAGCCTTAAGGGGCCAGCTTAAAGGGCCAGCCTTAAAGGGCAAGCCTTAAAGGGCCAGCCTTAGAGGGCCTGCCTTAAAGGGCAAGCCTTAAAGGGCCAGCCTTAAAGGGCCAGCCTTAGAGGGCCAGCTTAAAGGGCCAGCCTTAGAGGGCCAGCTTAAAGGGCCAGCCTTAAGGGGCCAGCTTAAAGGGCCAGCCTTAAAGGGCCAGCCTTAAAAGGCCAGTCTTAAAGGGCCAGCCTTAGAGGGCCAGCCTTAAAGGGCCAGCTTACAGGGCCAGCCTTAAAGGGCCAGCTTAAAGGGCCAGCCTTAGAGGGCCAGCCCTAAGGGGCCAGCTTAAAGGGCCAGCCTTAAAGGGCCAGCCTTAAAGGGCCAGCCTTAGAGGGCCAGCTTAAAGGGCCAGCCTTAAAGGGCCAGCTTAAAAGGCCAGCCTTAGAGGGCCAGCTTTACAGGGCCAGCTTAAAGGGCCAGCCTTAAAGGGCCAGCTTAAAGGGCCAGCCTTAGAGGGCCAGCTTAAAGGGCCAGCCTTAAGGGGCCAGCTTAAAGGGCCAGCCTTAAAGGGCAAGCCTTAAAGGGCCAGCCTTAGAGGGCCTGCCTTAAAGGGCAAGCCTTAAAGGGCCAGCCTTAAAGGGCCAGCCTTAGAGGGCCAGCTTAAAGGGCCAGCCTTAGAGGGCCAGCTTAAAGGGCCAGCCTTAAGGGGCCAGCTTAAAGGGCCAGCCTTAAAGGGCCAGCCTTAAAAGGCCAGTCTTAAAGGGCCAGCCTTAGAGGGCCAGCCTTAAAGGGCCAGCTTAAAGGGCCAGCCTTAAAGGGCCAGCTTAAAGGGCCAGCCTTAAAGGGCCAGCTTAAAGGGCCAGCCTTAGATGGCCAGCCTTAAGGGGCCAGCTTAAAGGGCCAGCCTTAAAGGGCCAGCCTTAGAGGGCCAGCCTTAAAGGGCCAGCCTTAAAGGGCCAGCCTTAAAGGGCCAGCTTTAGAGGGCCAGCCTTAAAGGGCCAGCTTAAAGGGCCAGCCTTTGAGGTCCAGCCTTAGAGGCCCAGCCTTAAAGGGCCAGCTTAAAGGGCCAGCCTTAGAGGACCAGCTTAAAGGGCCAGCCTTAAGGGGCCAGCTTAAAGGGCCAGCCTTAAAGGGCCAGCCTTAAAGGGCCAGCCTTAAAGGGCCAGCTTAAAGGGCCAGCCTTAAAGGGCCAGCTTAAAGGGCCAGCCTTAAAGGGCCAGCTTAAATGGCCAGCCTTAAAGGGCCAGCTTAAAGGGCCAGCCTTAAAGGGCAAGCCTTAAAGGGCCAGCCTTAAAGGGCCAGCCTTAGAGGGCCAGCTTAAAGGGCCAGCCTTAGAGGGCCAGCTTAAAGGGCCAGCCTTAAGGGGCCAGCTTAAAGGGCCAGCCTTAAACGGCCAGTCTTAAAGGGCCAGCCTTAGAGGGCCAGCCTTAAAGGGCCAGCTTAAAGGGCCAGCCTTAAAGGGCCAGCTTAAAGGGCCAGCCTTAAAGGGCCAGCTTAAAGGGCCAGCCTTAGATGGCCAGCCTTAAGGGGCCAGCTTAAAGGGCCAGCCTTAAAGGGCCAGCCTTAAAGGGCCAGCCTTAGAGGGCCAGCCTTAAAGGGCCAGCCTTAAAGGGCCAGCCTTAAAGGGCCAGCCTTAGGGGGCCAGCCTTAAAGGGCCAGCTTAAAGGGCCAGCCTTTGAGGTCCAGCCTTAGAGGCCCAGCCTTAAAGGGCCAGTTTAAAGGGCCAGACTTAGATGGCCAGCCTTAAAGGGCCAGCTTAAAGGGCCAGCCTTAAAGGGCCAGCCTTAAAGGGCAAGCCTTAAAGGGCCAGCCTTAAAGGGCCAGCCTTAGAGGGCCAGCTTAAAGGGCCAGCCTTAGAGGGCCAGCTTAAAGGGCCAGCCTTAAGGGGCCAGCTTAAAGGGCCAGCCTTAAAGGGCCAGCCTTAAAGGGCCAGTCTTAAAGGGCCAGCCTTAGAGGGCCAGCCTTAAAGGGCCATCTTAAAGGGCCAGCCTTAAAGGGCCAGCTTAAAGGGCCAGCCTTAAGGGGCCAGCTTAAAGGGCCAGCCTTAGAGGGCCAGCTTAAAGGGCCAGCCTTAGAGGGCCTGCTTAAAGGGCCAGCCTTAAGGGGCCAGCTTAAAGGGCCAGCCTTAAAGGGCCAGCCTTAAAGGGCCAGCCTTAAAGGGCCAGCTTAAAGGGCCAGCCTTAAAGGGCCAGCTTAAAGGGCCAGCCTTAAAGGGCCAGCCTTAAAGGGCCAGCTTAAATGGCCAGCCTTAAAGGGCCAGCTTAAAGGGCCAGCCTTAAAGGGCAAGCCTTAAAGGGCCAGCCTTAAAGGGCCAGCCTTAGAGGGCCAGCTTAAAGGGCCAGCCTTAGAGGGCCAGCTTAAAGGGCCAGCCTTAAGGGGCCAGCTTAAAGGGCCAGCCTTAAAGGGCCAGCCTTAAAAGGCCAGTCTTAAAGGGCCAGCCTTAGAGGGCCAGCCTTAAAGGGCCAGCTTAAAGGGCCAGCCTTAAAGGGCCAGCTTAAAGGGCCAGCCTTAAAGGGCCAGCTTAAAGGGCCAGCCTTAGATGGCCAGCCTTAAGGGGCCAGCTTAAAGGGCCAGCCTTAAAGGGCCAGCCTTAAAGGGCCAGCCTTAGAGGGCCAGCCTTAAAGGGCCAGCCTTAAAGGGCCAGCCTTAAAGGGCCAGCCTTAGGGGGCCAGCCTTAAAGGGCCAGCTTAAAGGGCCAGCCTTTGAGGTCCAGCCTTAGAGGCCCAGCCTTAAAGGGCCAGTTTAAAGGGCCAGACTTAGATGGCCAGCCTTAAAGGGCCAGCTTAAAGGGCCAGCCTTAAAGGGCAAGCCTTAAAGGGCCAGCCTTAAAGGGCCAGCCTTAGAGGGCCAGCTTAAAGGGCCAGCCTTAGAGGGCCAGCTTAAAGGGCCAGCCTTAAGGGGCCAGCTTAAAGGGCCAGCCTTAAAGGGCCAGCCTTAAAGGGCCAGTCTTAAAGGGCCAGCCTTAGAGGGCCAGCTTAAAGGGCCAGCCTTAGAGGGCCAGCTTAAAGGGCCAGCCTTAAGGGGCCAGCTTAAAGGGCCAGCCTTAAAGGGCCAGCCTTAAAGGGCCAGTCTTAAAGGGCCAGCCTTAGAGGGCCAGCCTTAAAGGGCCATCTTAAAGGGCCAGCCTTAAAGGGCCAGCTTAAAGGGCCAGCCTTAAGGGGCCAGCTTAAAGGGCCAGCCTTAGAGGGCCAGCTTAAAGGGCCAGCCTTAGAGGGCCTGCTTAAAGGGCCAGCCTTAAGGGGCCAGCTTAAAGGGCCAGCCTTAAAGGGCCAGCCTTAAAGGGCCAGCCTTAAAGGGCCAGCTTAAAGGGCCAGCCTTAAAGGGCCAGCTTAAAGGGCCAGCCTTAAAGGGCCAGCCTTAAAGGGCCAGCTTAAATGGCCAGCCTTAAAGGGCCAGCTTAAAGGGCCAGCCTTAAAGGGCAAGCCTTAAAGGGCCAGCCTTAAAGGGCCAGCCTTAGAGGGCCAGCTTAAAGGGCCAGCCTTAGAGGGCCAGCTTAAAGGGCCAGCCTTAAGGGGCCAGCTTAAAGGGCCAGCCTTAAAGGGCCAGCCTTAAAAGGCCAGTCTTAAAGGGCCAGCCTTAGAGGGCCAGCCTTAAAGGGCCAGCTTAAAGGGCCAGCCGTAAAGGGCCAGCTTAAAGGGCCAGCCTTAAAGGGCCAGCTTAAAGGGCCAGCCTTAGATGGCCAGCCTTAAGGGGCCAGCTTAAAGGGCCAGCCTTAAAGGGCCAGCCTTAAAGGGCCAGCCTTAGAGGGCCAGCCTTAAAGGGCCAGCCTTAAAGGGCCAGCCTTAAAGGGCCAGCCTTAGGGGGGCTGCCTTAAAGGGCCAGCTTAAAGGGCCAGCCTTTGAGGTCCAGCCTTAGAGGCCCAGCCTTAAAGGGCCAGTTTAAAGGGCCAGACTTAGATGGCCAGCCTTAAAGGGCCAGCTTAAAGGGCCAGCCTTAAAGGGCAAGCCTTAAAGGGCCAGCCTTAAAGGGCCAGCCTTAGAGGGCCAGCTTAAAGGGCCAGCCTTAGAGGGCCAGCTTAAAGGGCCAGCCTTAGAGGCCCAGCCTTAAAGGGCCAGTTTAAAGGGCCAGACTTAGATGGCCAGCCTTAAAGGGCCAGCTTAAAGGGCCAGCCTTAAGGGGCCAGCTTAAAGGGCCAGCCTTAAAGGGCAAGCCTTAAAGGGCCAGCCTTAGAGGGCCAGCTTAAAGGGCCAGCCTTAGAGGGCCAGCTTAAAGGGCCAGCCTTAAGGGGCCAGCTTAAAGGGCCAGCCTTAAAGGGCCAGCTTTAAAGGGCCAGCCTTAAAGGGCCAGCTTAAAGGGCCAGCCTTAAGGGGCCAGCTTAAAGGGCCAGCCTTAGAGGGCCAGCTTAAAAGGCCAGCCTTAGAGGGCCTGCTTAAAGGGCCAGCCTTAAGGGGCCAGCTTAAAGGGCCAGCCTTAAAGGGCCAGCCTTAAAGGGCCAGCCTTAAAGGGCCAGCTTAAAGGGCCAGCCTTAAAGGGCCAGCTTAAAGGGCCAGCCTTAAAGGGCCAGCTTAAAGGGCCGGCCTTAAAGGGCCAGCCTTAAAGGGCCAGCTTAAAGGGCCAGCCTTAAAGGGCCAGCTTAAAGGGCCAGCCTTAGAGGGCCAGCCTTAAGGGGCCAGCTTAAAGGGCCAGCCTTAAAGGGCCAGCCTTAGAGGGCCAGCTTAAAGGGCCAGCCTTAAAGGGCCAGCTTAAAGGGCCAGCCTTAGAGGGCCAGCTTTACAGGGCCAGCGTAAAGGGCCAGCTTAAAGGGCCAGCCTTAGAGGGCCAGCTTAAAGGGCCAGCCTTAAGGGGCCAGCTTAAAGGGCCAGCCTTAAAGGGCAAGCCTTAAAGGGCCAGCCTTAGAGGGCCAGCCTTAGAGGGCCAGCTTAAAGGGCCAGCCTTAGAGGGCCAGCTTAAAGGGCCAGCCTTAAGGGGCCAGCTTAAAGGGCCAGCCTCAAAGGGCCAGCCTTAAAGGGCCAGCTTAAAGGGCCAGCCTTAAAGGGCCAGCCTTAAAGGGCCAGCCTTAAAGGGCCAGCCTTAAAGGGCCAGCCTTAAAGGGCCAGCTTAAAGGGCCAGCCTTAAGGGGCCAGCTTAAAGGGCCAGCCTTAAAGGGCAAGCCTTAAAGGGACAGCCTTAGAGGGCCAGCTTAAAGGGCCAGCCTTAGAGGGCCAGCTTAAAGGGCCAGCCTTAAAGGGCCAGCTTAAAGGGCCAGCCTTAAAGGGCCAGCCTTAAAGGGCCAGCTTAAAGGGCCAGCCTTAAAGGGCCAGCCTTAAAGGGCCAGCTTAAAGGGCCAGCCTTAAAGGGCCAGCTTAAAGGGCCAGCCTTAAAGGGCCAGCCTTAAAGGGCCAGTTTAAAGGGCCGGCCTTAAAGGGCCAGCCTTAAAGGGCCAGCTTAAAGGGCCAGCCTTAAAGGGCCAGCTTAAAGGGCCAGCCTTAGAGGGCCAGCCTTAAGGGGCCAGCTTAAAGGGCCAGCCTTAAAGGGCCAGCCTTAAAGGGCCAGCCTTAGAGGGCCAGCTTAAAGGGCCAGCCTTAAAGGGCCAGCTTAAAGGGCCAGCCTTAGAGGGCCAGCTTAAAGGGCCAGCCTCAAAGGGCCAGCCTTAAAGGGCCAGCTTAAAGGGCCAGCCTTAAAGGGCCAGCCTTAAAGGGCCAGCCTTAAAGGGCCAGCTTAAAGGGCCAGCCTTAAAGGGCCAGCTTAAAGGGCCAGCCTTAAAGGGCCAGCCTTAAAGGGCCAGTTTAAAGGGCCGGCCTTAAAGGGCCAGCCTTAAAGGGCCAGCTTAAAGGGCCAGCCTTAGAGGGCCAGCTTAAAGGGCCAGCCTTAAGGGGCCAGCTTAAAGGGCCAGCCTTAAAGGGCAAGCCTTAAAGGGCCAGCCTTAGAGGGCCAGCCTTAGAGGGCCAGCTTAAAGGGCCAGCCTTAGAGGGCCAGCTTAAAGGGCCAGCCTTAAGGGGCCAGCTTAAAGGGCCAGCCTCAAAGGGCCAGCCTTAAAGGGCCAGCTTAAAGGGCCAGCCTTAAAGGGCCAGCCTTAAAGGGCCAGCCTTAAAGGGCCAGCCTTAAAGGGCCAGCCTTAAAGGGCCAGCTTAAAGGGCCAGCCTTAAGGGGCCAGCTTAAAGGGCCAGCCTTAAAGGGCAAGCCTTAAAGGGACAGCCTTAGAGGGCCAGCTTAAAGGGCCAGCCTTAGAGGGCCAGCTTAAAGGGCCAGCCTTAAAGGGCCAGCTTAAAGGGCCAGCCTTAAAGGGCCAGCCTTAAAGGGCCAGCCTTAAAGGGCCAGCTTAAAGGGCCAGCCTTAAAGGGCCAGCCTTAAAGGGCCAGCTTAAAGGGCCAGCCTTAAAGGGCCAGCTTAAAGGGCCAGCCTTAAAGGGCCAGCCTTAAAGGGCCAGTTTAAAGGGCCGGCCTTAAAGGGCCAGCCTTAAAGGGCCAGCTTAAAGGGCCAGCCTTAAAGGGCCAGCTTAAAGGGCCAGCCTTAGAGGGCCAGCCTTAAGGGGCCAGCTTAAAGGGCCAGCCTTAAAGGGCCAGCCTTAAAGGGCCAGCCTTAGAGGGCCAGCTTAAAGGGCCAGCCTTAAAGGGCCAGCTTAAAGGGCCAGCCTTAGAGGGCCAGCCTTAAGGGGCCAGCTTAAAGGGCCAGCCTTAAAGGGCCAGCCTTAAAGGGCCAGCCTTAAAGGGCCAGCCTTAGATGGCCAGCTTAAAGGGCCAGCCTTAGAGGGCCAGCTTAAAGGGCCAGCCTTAGAGGGCCAGCTTAAAGGGCCAGCCTTAAGGGGCCAGCTTAAAGGGCCAGCCTTAAAGGGCCAGTCTTAAAGGGCCAGCCTTAGAGGGCCAGCCTTAAAGGGCCAGCTTAAAGGGCCAGCCTTAAAGGGCCAGCTTAAAGGGCCAGCCTTAGATGGCCAGCCTTAAGGGGCCAGCTTAAAGGGCCAGCCTTAAAGGGCCAGCCTTAAAGGGCCAGCTTTAAAGGGCCAGCTTAAAGGGCCAGCCTTAAAGGGCCAGCCTAAAGGGCCAGCCTTAAAGGGCCAGCCTTAAAGGGCCAGCTTAAAGGGCCAGCCTTAAAGGGCCAGCCTTAAAGGGCCAGCTTACAGGGCCAGCCTTAAAGGGCCAGCTTAAAGGGCCAGCCTTAGAGGGCCAGCCCTAAGGGGCCAGCTTAAAGGGCCAACCTTAAAGGGCCAGCCTTAAAGGGCCAGCCTTAGAGGGCCAGCTTAAAGGGCCAGCCTTAAAGGGCCAGCTTAAAAGGCCAGCCTTAGAGGGCCAGCTTTACAGGGCCAGCTTAAAGGGCCAGCCTTAAAGGGCCAGCTTAAAGGGCCAGCCTTAGAGGGCCAGCTTAAAGGGCCAGCCTTAAGGGGCCAGCATAAAGGGCCAGCCTTAAAGGGCAAGCCTTAAAGGGCCAGCCTTAGAGGGCCTGCCTTAAAGGGCAAGCCTTAAAGGGCCAGCCTTAAAGGGCCAGCTTAAAGGGCCAGCCTTAAAGGGCCAGTCTTAAAGGGCCAGCCTTAGAGTGCCAGCCTTAAAGGGCCAGCTTAAAGGGCCAGCCTTAAAGGGCCAGCTTAAAGGGCCAGCCTTAAAGGGCCAGCTTAAAGGGCCAGCCTTAAAGGGCCAGCCTTAAAGGGCCAGCTTACAGGGCCAGCCTTAAAGGGCCAGCTTAAAGGGCCAGCCTTAGAGGGCCAGCCCTAAGGGGCCAGCTTAAAGGGCCAGCCTTAAGGGGCCAGCTTAAAGGGCCAGCCTTAAAGGGCCAGCCTTAAAGGGCCAGCCTTAGAGGGCCAGCCTTAAAGGGCCAGCCTTAAAGGGCCAGCCTTAAAGGGCCAGCCTTAGGGGGCCAGCCTTAAGGGGCCAGCTTAAAGGGCCAGCCTTAAAGGGCAAGCCTTAAAGGGCCAGCCTTAGAGGGCCAGCTTAAAGGGCCAGCCTTAGAGGGCCAGCTAAAAAGGGCCAGCCTTAAGGGGCCAGCTTAAAGGGCCAGCCTTCAAGGGCCAGCCTTAAAGGGCCAGCTTTAAAGGGCCAGCTTAAAGGGCCAGCCTTAAAGGGCCAGCTTAAAGGGCCAGCCTTAGAGGGCCAGCCCTAAGGGGCCAGCTTAAAGGGCCAGCCTTAAAGGGCCAGCCTTAAAGGGCCAGCCTTAAAGGGCCAGCCTTAGAGGGCCAGCTTAAAGGGCCAGCCTTAAAGGGCCAGCTTAAAAGGCCAGCCTTAAAGGGCCAGCTTAAAAGGCCAGCCTTAGATGGCCAGCCTTAAGGGGCCAGCTTAAAGGGCCAGCCTTAAAGGGCCAGCCTTAAAGGGCCAGCCTTAGAGGGCCAGCCTTAAAGGGCCAGCCTTAAAGGGCCAGCCTTAAAGGGCCAGCCTTAGAGGGCCAGCCTTAAAGGGCCAGCTTAAAGGGCCAGCCTTTGAGGTCCAGCCTTAGAGGCCCAGCCTTAAAGGGCCAGCTTAAAGGGCCAGCCTTAGAGGACCAGCTTAAAGGGCCAGCCTTAAGGGGCCAGCTTAAAGAGCCAGCCTTAAAGGGCCAGCCTTAAAGGGCCAGCCTTAAAGGGCCAGCTTAAAGGGCCAGCCTTAAAGGGCCAGCTTAAAGGGCCAGCCTTAAAGGGCCAGCCTTAAAGGGCCAGCTTAAATGGCCAGCCTTAAAGGGCCAGCTTAAAGGGCCAGCCTTAAAGGGCAAGCCTTAAAGGGCCAGCCTTAAAGGGCCAGCCTTAGAGGGCCAGCTTAAAGGGCCAGCCTTAGAGGGCCAGCTTAAAGGGCCAGCCTTAATCGGCCAGCTTAAAGGGCCAGCCTTAAAGAGCCAGCCTTAAAAGGCCAGTCTTAAAGGGCCAGCCTTAGAGGGCCAGCCTTAAAGGGCCAGCTTAAAGGGCCAGCCTTAAAGGGCCAGCTTAAAGGGCCAGCCTTAAAGGGCCAGCTTAAAGGGCCAGCCTTAGATGGCCAGCCTTAAGGGGCCAGCTTAAAGGGCCAGCCTTAAAGGGCCAGCCTTAAAGGGCCAGCCTTAGAGGGCCAGCCTTAAAGGGCCAGCCTTAAAGGGCCAGCCTTAAAGGGCCAGCCTTAGGGGGCCAGCCTTAAGGGACCAGCTTAAAGGGCCAGCCTTAAAGGGCAAGCCTTAAAGGGCCAGCCTTAGAGGGCCAGCTTAAAGGGCCAGCCTTAGAGGGCCAGCTTAAAGGGCCAGCCTTAAGGGGCCAGCTTAAAGGGCCAGCCTTAAAGGGCCAGCCTTAAAGGGCCAGCTTTAAAGGGCCAGCTTAAAGGGCCAGCCTTAAAGGGCCAGCCTTAAAGGGCCAGCTTAAAGGGCCAGCCTTAAGGGGCCAGCTTAAAGGGCCAGCCTTAAAGGGCAAGCCTTAAAGGGCCAGCCTTAGAGGGCCAGCTTAAAGGGCCAGCCTTAGAGGGCCTGCTTAAAGGGCCAGCCTTAAGGGGCCAGCTTAAAGGGCCAGCCTTAAAGGGCCAGCCTTAAAGGGCCAGCTTAAAGGGCCAGCCTTAGATGGCCAGCCTTAAAGGGCCAGCTTAAAGGGCCAGCCTTAAAGGGCAAGCCTTAAAGGGCCAGCCTTAAAGGGCCAGCCTTAGAGGGCCAGCCTTAAAGGGCCAGCCTTAGAGGGCCAGCTTAAAGGGCCAGCCTTAAGGGGCCAGCTTAAAGGGCCAGCCTTAAAGGGCAAGCCTTAAAGGGCCAGCCTTAAAGGGCCAGCCTTAGAGGGCCAGCTTAAAGGGCCAGCCTTAGAGGGCCAGCTTAAAGGGCCAGCCTTAAGGGGCCAGCTTAAAGGGCCAGCCTTAAAGGGCCAGCCTTAAAAGGCCAGTCTTAAAGGGCCAGCCTTAGAGGGCCAGCCTTAAAGGGCCAGCTTAAAGGGCCAGCCTTAAAGGGCCAGCTTAAAGGGCCAGCCTTAAAGGGCCAGCTTAAAGGGCCAGCCTTAGATGGCCAGCCTTAAGGGGCCAGCTTAAAGGGCCAGCCTTAAAGGGCCAGCCTTAAAGGGCCAGCCTTAGAGGGCCAGCCTTAAAGGGCCAGCCTTAAAGGGCCAGCCTTAAAGGGCCAGCCTTAGGGGGCCAGCCTTAAGGGGCCAGCTTAAAGGGCCAGCCTTAAAGGGCAAGCCTTAAAGGGCCAGCCTTAGAGGGCCAGCTTAAAGGGCCAGCCTTAGAGGGCCAGCTTAAAGGGCCAGCCTTAAGGGGCCAGCTTAAAGGGCCAGCCTTAAAGGGCCAGCCTTAAAGGGCCAGCTTAAAGGGCCAGCCTTAAGGGGCCAGCTTAAAGGGCCAGCCTTAAAGGGCAAGCCTTAAAGGGCCAGCCTTAGAGGGCCAGCTTAAAGGGCCAGCCTTAGAGGGCCTGCTTAAAGGGCCAGCCTTAAGGGGCCAGCTTAAAGGGCCAGCCTTAAAGGGCCAGCCTTAAAGGGCCAGCCTTAAAGGGCCAGCTTAAAGGGCCAGCCTTAGATGGCCAGCCTTAAAGGGCCAGCTTAAAGGGCCAGCCTTAAAGGGCCAGCCTTAAAGGGCAAGCCTTAAAGGGCCAGCCTTAGAGGGCCAGCTTAAAGGGCCAGCCTTAGAGGGCCTGCTTAAAGGGCCAGCCTTAAGGGGCCAGCTTAAAGGGCCAGCCTTAAAGGGCCAGCCTTAAAGGGCCAGCCTTAGAGGGCCAGCCTTAAAGGGCCAGCTTAAAGGGCCAGCCTTAAAGGGCCAGCTTAAAGGGCCAGCCTTAAAGGGCCAGCTTAAAGGGCCAGCCTTAAGGGGCCAGCCTTAGATGGCCAGCCTTAAGGGGCCAGCTTAAAGGGCCAGCCTTAAAGGGCCAGCCTTAAAGGGCCAGCCTTAAAGGGCCAGCCTTAAAGGGCCAGCTTAAAGGGCCAGCCTTAAGGGGCCAGCTTAAAGGGCAAGCCTTAAAGGGCAAGCCTTAAAGGGCCAGCCTTAGAGGGCCAGCTTAAAGGGCCAGCCTTAGAGGGCCAGCTTAAAGGGCCAGCCTTAAGGGGCCAGCTTAAAGGGCCAGCCTTAAAGGGCCAGCCTTAAAGGGCCAGCTTTAAAGGGCCAGCTTAAAGGGCCAGCCTTAAAGGGCCAGCCTTAAAGGGCCAGCTTAAAGGGCCAGCCTTAAGGGGCCAGCTTAAAGGGCCAGCCTTAAAGGGCAAGCCTTAAAGGGCCAGCCTTAGAGGGCCAGCTTAAAGGGCCACCCTTAGAGGGCCTGCTTAAAGGGCCAGCCTTAAGGGGCCAGCTTAAAGGGCCAGCCTTAAAGGGCCAGCCTTAAAGGGCCAGCCTTAAAGGGCCAGCTTAAAGGGCCAGCCTTAAAGGGCCAGCTTAAAGGGCCGGCCTTAAAGGGCCAGCCTTAAAGGGCCAGCTTAAAGGGCCAGCCTTAAAGGGCCAGCTTAAAGGGCCAGCCTTAGAGGGCCAGCCTTAAGGGGCCAGCTTAAAGGGCCAGCCTTAAAGGGCCAGCCTTAGAGGGCCAGCTTAAAGGGCCAGCCTTAAGGGGCCAGCTTAAAGGGCCAGCCTTAGAGGGCCAGCTTTACAGGGCCAGCTTAAAGGGCCAGCCTTAAAGGGCCAGCTTAAAGGGCCAGCCTTAGAGGGCCAGCTTAAAGGGCCAGCCTTAAGGGGCCAGCTTAAAGGGCCAGCCTTAAAGGGCAAGCCTTAAAGGGCCAGCCTTAGAGGGCCAGCCTTAGAGGGCCAGCTTAAAGGGCCAGCCTTAGAGGGCCAGCTTAAAGGGCCAGCCTTAAGGGGCCAGCTTAAAGGGCCAGCCTCAAAGGGCCAGCCTTAAAGGGCCAGCCTTAAAGGGCCAGCTTAAAGGGCCAGCCTTAAAGGGCCAGCTTAAAGGGCCAGCCTTAAAGGGCCAGCTTAAAGGGCCAGCCTTAAAGGGCCAGCTTAAAGGGCCAGCCTTAAAGGGCAAGCCTTAAAGGGCCAGCCTTAAAGGGCCAGCCTTAGAGGGCCAGCTTAAAGGGCCAGCCTTAGAGGGCCAGCTTAAAGGGCCAGCCTTAAGGGGCCAGCTTAAAGGGCCAGCCTTAAAGGGCCAGCCTTAAAGGGCCAGTCTTAAAGGGCCAGCCTTAGAGGGCCAGCCTTAAAGGGCCAGCTTAAAGGGCCAGCCTTAAAGGGCCAGCTTAAAGGGCCAGCTTTAGATGGCCAGCCTTAAGGGGCCAGCTTAAAGGGCCAGCCTTAAAGGGCCAGCCTTAAAGGGCCAGCCTTAAAGGGCCAGCCTTAAGGGGCCAGCTTAAAGGGCCAGCCTTAAAGGGCAAGCCTTAAAGGGCCAGCCTTAGAGGGCCAGCTTAAAGGGCCAGCCTTAGAGGGCCAGCTTAAAGGGCCAGCCTTAAGGGGCCAGCTTAAAGGGCCAGCCTTAAAGAGCCAGCCTTAAAGGGCCAGCCTTAAAGGGCCAGCTTAAAGGGCCAGCCTTAAAGGGCCAGCCTTAAAGGGCCAGCTTAAAGGGCCAGCCTTAAAGGGCCAGCCTTAGAGGGCCAGCTTAAAGGGCCAGCTTTAAAGGGCCAGCCTTAAAGGGCCAGCCTTAAAGGGCCAGCCTTAAAGGGCCAGCCTTAAAGGGCCAGCTTAAAGGGCCAGCCTTAAAGGGCCAGCCTTAAAGGGCCAGCTTAAAGGGCCAGCCTTAAGGGGCCAGCTTAAAGGGCCAGCCTTAAAGGGCAAGCCTTAAAGGGCCAGCCTTAGAGGGCCAGCTTAAAGGGCCAGCCTTAGAGGGCCAGCTTAAAGGGCCAGCCTTAAGGGGCCAGCTTAAAGGGCCAGCCTTAAAGGGCCAGCCTTAAAGGGCCAGCCTTAAAGGGCCAGCTTAAAGGGACAGCCTTAAAGGGCCAGCCTTAAAGGGCCAGCTTAAAGGGCCAGCCTTAAAGGGCCAGCCTTAGAGGGCCAGCTTAAAGGGCCAGCTTTAAAGGGCCAGCCTTAAAGGGCCAGCCTTAAAGGGCCAGCCTTAAAGGGCCAGCCTTAAAGGGCCAGCCTTAAAGGGCCAGCTTAAAGGGCCAGCCTTAAAGGGCCAGCCTTAAAGGGCCAGTTTAAAGGGCCGGCCTTAAAGGGCCAGCCTTAAAGGGCCAGCTTAAAGGGCCAGCCTTAAAGGGCCAGCTTAAAGGGCCAGCCTTAGAGGGCCAGCCTTAAGGGGCCAGCTTAAAGGGCCAGCCTTAAAGGGCCAGCCTTAAAGGGCCAGCCTTAGAGGGCCAGCTTAAAGGGCCAGCCTTAAAGGGCCAGCTTAAAGGGCCAGCCTTAGAGGGCCAGCCTTAAGGGGCCAGCTTAAAGGGCCAGCCTTAAAGGGCCAGCCTTAAAGGGCCAGCCTTAGATGGCCAGCTTAAAGGGCCAGCCTTAGAGGGCCAGCTTAAAGGGCCAGCCTTAGAGGGCCAGTTTAAAGGGCCAGCCTTAAGGGGCCAGCTTAAAGGGCCAGCCTTAAAGGGCCAGCCTTAAAGGGCCAGTCTTAAAGGGCCAGCCTTAGAGGGCCAGCCTTAAAGGGCCAGCTTAAAGGGCCAGCCTTAAAGGGCCAGCTTAAAGGGCCAGCCTTAGATGGCCAGCCTTAAGGGGCCAGCTTAAAGGGCCAGCCTTAAAGGGCCAGCCTTAAAGGGCCAGCTTTAAAGGGCCAGCTTAAAGGGCCAGCCTTAAAGGGCCAGCTTAAAGGGCCAGCCTTAAAGGGCCAGCTTAAAGGGCCAGCCTTAGAGGGCCAGCCCTAAGGGGCCAGCTTAAAGGGCCAGCCTTAAAGGGCCAGCTTAAAAGGCCAGCCTTAGAGGGCCAGCTTTACAGGGCCAGCTTAAAGGGCCAGCCTTAAAGGGCCAGCTTAAAGGGCCAGCCTTAGAGGGCCAGCTTAAAGGGACAGCCTTAAGGGGCCAGCTTAAAGGGCCAGCCTTAAAGGGCAAGCCTTAAAGGGCCAGCCTTAGAGGGCCTGCCTTAAAGGGCAAGCCTTAAAGGGCCAGCCTTAAAGGGCCAGCCTTAGAGGGCCAGCTTAAAGGGCCAGCCTTAGAGGGCCAGCTTAAAGGGCCAGCCTTAAGGGGCCAGCTTAAAGGGCCAGCCTTAAAGGGCCAGCCTTAAAAGGCCAGTCTTAAAGGGCCAGCCTTAGAGGGCCAGCCTTAAAGGGCCAGCTTAAAGGGCCAGCCTTAAAGGGCCAGCTTAAAGGGCCAGCCTTAAGGGCCAGCTTAAAGGGCCAGCCTTAGATGGCCAGCCTTAAGGGGCCAGCTTAAAGGGCCAGCCTTAAAGGGCCAGCCTTAAAGGGCCAGCCTTAGAGGGCGAGCCTTAAAGGGCCAGCCTTAAAGGGCCAGCCTTAAAGGGCCAGCCTTAGAGGGCCAGCCTTAAAGGGCCAGCTTAAAGGGCCAGCCTTTGAGGTCCAGCCTTAGAGGCCCAGCCTTAAAGGGCCAGCTTAAAGGGCCAGCCTTAGAGGACCAGCTTAAAGGGCCAGCCTTAAGGGGCCAGCTTAAAGAGCCAGCCTTAAAGGGCCAGCTTAAAGGGCCAGCCTTAAAGGGCCAGCTTAAAGGGCCAGCCTTAGAGGGCCAGCCTTAAGGGGCCAGCTTAAAGGGCCAGCCTTAAAGGGCCAGCCTTAAAGGGCCAGCCTTAGAGGGCCAGCTTAAAGGGCCAGCCTTAAAGGGCCAGCTTAAAGGGCCAGCCTTAGAGGGCCAGCCTTAAGGGGCCAGCTTAAAGGGCCAGCCTTAAAGGGCCAGCCTTAAAGGGCCAGCCTTAGATGGCCAGCTTAAAGGGCCAGCCTTAGAGGGCCAGCTTAAAGGGCCAGCCTTAGAGGGCCAGTTTAAAGGGCCAGCCTTAAGGGGCCAGCTTAAAGGGCCAGCCTTAAAGGGCCAGCCTTAAAGGGCCAGTCTTAAAGGGCCAGCCTTAGAGGGCCAGCCTTAAAGGGCCAGCTTAAAGGGCCAGCCTTAAAGGGCCAGCTTAAAGGGCCAGCCTTAGATGGCCAGCCTTAAGGGGCCAGCTTAAAGGGCCAGCCTTAAAGGGCCAGCCTTAAAGGGCCAGCTTTAAAGGGCCAGCTTAAAGGGCCAGCCTTAAAGGGCCAGCTTAAAGGGCCAGCCTTAAAGGGCCAGCTTAAAGGGCCAGCCTTAGAGGGCCAGCCCTAAGGGGCCAGCTTAAAGGGCCAGCCTTAAAGGGCCAGCTTAAAAGGCCAGCCTTAGAGGGCCAGCTTTACAGGGCCAGCTTAAAGGGCCAGCCTTAAAGGGCCAGCTTAAAGGGCCAGCCTTAGAGGGCCAGCTTAAAGGGACAGCCTTAAGGGGCCAGCTTAAAGGGCCAGCCTTAAAGGGCAAGCCTTAAAGGGCCAGCCTTAGAGGGCCTGCCTTAAAGGGCAAGCCTTAAAGGGCCAGCCTTAAAGGGCCAGCCTTAGAGGGCCAGCTTAAAGGGCCAGCCTTAGAGGGCCAGCTTAAAGGGCCAGCCTTAAGGGGCCAGCTTAAAGGGCCAGCCTTAAAGGGCCAGCCTTAAAAGGCCAGTCTTAAAGGGCCAGCCTTAGAGGGCCAGCCTTAAAGGGCCAGCTTAAAGGGCCAGCCTTAAAGGGCCAGCTTAAAGGGCCAGCCTTAAGGGCCAGCTTAAAGGGCCAGCCTTAGATGGCCAGCCTTAAGGGGCCAGCTTAAAGGGCCAGCCTTAAAGGGCCAGCCTTAAAGGGCCAGCCTTAGAGGGCGAGCCTTAAAGGGCCAGCCTTAAAGGGCCAGCCTTAAAGGGCCAGCCTTAGAGGGCCAGCCTTAAAGGGCCAGCTTAAAGGGCCAGCCTTTGAGGTCCAGCCTTAGAGGCCCAGCCTTAAAGGGCCAGCTTAAAGGGCCAGCCTTAGAGGACCAGCTTAAAGGGCCAGCCTTAAGGGGCCAGCTTAAAGAGCCAGCCTTAAAGGGCCAGCCTTAAAGGGCCAGCCTTAAAGGGCCAGCTTAAAGGGCCAGCCTTAAAGGGCCAGCTTAAAGGGCCAGCCTTAAAGGGCCAGCCTTAAAGGGCCAGCTTAAATGGCCAGCCTTAAAGGGCCAGCTTAAAGGGCCAGCCTTAAAGGGCAAGCCTTAAAGGGCCAGCCTTAAAGGGCCAGCCTTAGAGGGCCAGCTTAAAGGGCCAGCCTTAAAGGGCCAGCCTTAAAGGGCCAGCTTAAATGGCCAGCCTTAAAGGGCCAGCTTAAAGGGCCAGCCTTAAAGGGCAAGCCTTAAAGGGCCAGCCTTAAAGGGCCAGCCTTAGAGGGCCAGCTTAAAGGGCCAGCCTTAGAGGGCCAGCTTAAAGGGCCAGCCTTAAGGGGCCAGCTTAAAGGGCCAGCCTTAAAGGGCCAGCCTTAAAAGGCCAGTCTTAAAGGGCCAGCCTTAGAGGGCCAGCCTTAAAGGGCCAGCTTAAAGGGCCAGCCTTAAAGGGCCAGCTTAAAGGGCCAGCCTTAAAGGGCCAGCCTTAAAGGGCCAGCTTAAAGGGCCAGCCTTAAGGGGCCAGCTTAAAGAGCCAGCCTTAAAGGGCAAGCCTTAAAGGGCCAGCCTTAGAGGGCCAGCTTAAAGGGCCAGCCTTAGAAGGCCAGCTTAAAGGGCCAGCCTTAAGGGGCCAGCTTAAAGGGCCAGCCTTAAAGGGCCAGCCTTAAAGGGCCAGCCTTAAAGGGCCAGCTTAAAGGGCCAGCCTTAAAGGGCCAGCCTTAAAGGGCCAGCTTAAAGGGCCAGCCTTAAAGGGCCAGCCTTAGAGGGCCAGCTTAAAGGGCCAGCTTTAAAGGGCCAGCCTTAAAGGGCCAGCCTTAAAGGGCCAGCCTTAAAGGGCCAGCCTTAAAGGGCCAGCCTTAAAGGGCCAGCTTAAAGGGCCAGCCTTAAAGGGCCAGCCTTAAAGGGCCAGTTTAAAGGGCCGGCCTTAAAGGGCCAGCCTTAAAGGGCCAGCTTAAAGGGCCAGCCTTAAAGGGCCAGCTTAAAGGGCCAGCCTTAGAGGGCCAGCCTTAAGGGGCCAGCTTAAAGGGCCAGCCTTAAAGGGCCAGCCTTAAAGGGCCAGCCTTAGAGGGCCAGCTTAAAGGGCCAGCCTTAAAGGGCCAGCTTAAAGGGCCAGCCTTAGAGGGCCAGCCTTAAGGGGCCAGCTTAAAGGGCCAGCCTTAAAGGGCCAGCCTTAAAGGGCCAGCCTTAAAGGGCCAGCCTTAGATGGCCAGCTTAAAGGGCCAGCCTTAGAGGGCCAGCTTAAAGGGCCAGCCTTAGAGGGCCAGCTTAAAGGGCCAGCCTTAAGGGGCCAGCTTAAAGGGCCAGCCTTAAAGGGCCAGCCTTAAAGGGCCAGCCTTAAAGGGCCAGCCTTAGAGGGCCAGCCTTAAAGGGCCAGCTTAAAGGGCCAGCCTTAAAGGGCCAGCTTAAAGGGCCAGCCTTAGATGGCCAGCCTTAAGGGGCCAGCTTAAAGGGCCAGCCTTAAAGGGCCAGCTTAAAGGGCCAGCCTTAAAGGGCCAGCTTAAAGGGCCAGCCTTAGAGGGCCAGCCCTAAGGGGCCAGCTTAAAGGGCCAGCCTTAAAGGGCCAGCTTAAAAGGCCAGCCTTAGAGGGCCAGCTTTACAGGGCCAGCTTAAAGGGCCAGCCTTAAAGGGCCAGCTTAAAGGGCCAGCCTTAGAGGGCCAGCTTAAAGGGACAGCCTTAAGGGGCCAGCTTAAAGGGCCAGCCTTAAAGGGCAAGCCTTAAAGGGCCAGCCTTAGAGGGCCTGCCTTAAAGGGCAAGCCTTAAAGGGCCAGCCTTAAAGGGCCAGCCTTAGAGGGCCAGCTTAAAGGGCCAGCCTTAGAGGGCCAGCTTAAAGTGCCAGCCTTAAGGGGCCAGCTTAAAGGGCCAGCCTTAAAGGGCCAGCCTTAAAAGGCCAGTCTTAAAGGGCCAGCCTTAGAGGGCCAGCCTTAAAGGGCCAGCTTAAAGGGCCAGCCTTAAAGGGCCAGCTTAAAGGGCCAGCCTTAAAGGGCCAGCTTAAAGGGCCAGCCTTAGATGGCCAGCCTTAAGGGGCCAGCTTAAAGGGCCAGCCTTAAAGGGCCAGCCTTAGAGGGCCAGCCTTAAAGGGCCAGCCTTAAAGGGCCAGCCTTAAAGAGCCAGCCTTAGAGGGCCAGCCTTAAAGGGCCAGCTTAAAGGGCCAGCCTTTGAGGTCCAGCCTTAGAGGCCCAGCCTTAAAGGGCCAGCTTAAAGGGCCAGCCTTAGAGGACCAGCTTAAAGGGCCAGCCTTAAGGGGCCAGCTTAAAGAGCCAGCCTTAAAGGGCCAGCCTTAAAGGGCCAGCCTTAAAGGGCCAGCTTAAAGGGCCAGCCTTAAAGGGCCAGCTTAAAGGGCCAGCCTTAAAGGGCCAGCCTTAAAGGGCCAGCTTAAATGGCCAGCCTTAAAGGGCCAGCTTAAAGGGCCAGCCTTAAAGGGCAAGCCTTAAAGGGCCAGCCTTAAAGGGCCAGCCTTAGAGGGCCAGCTTAAAGGGCCAGCCTTAAAGGGCCAGCCTTAAAGGGCCAGCTTAAATGGCCAGCCTTAAAGGGCCAGCTTAAAGGGCCAGCCTTAAAGGGCAAGCCTTAAAGGGCCAGCCTTAAAGGGCCAGCCTTAGAGGGCCAGCTTAAAGGGCCAGCCTTCGAGGGCCAGCTTAAAGGGCCAGCCTTAAGGGGCCAGCTTAAAGGGCCAGCCTTAAAGGGCCAGCCTTAAAAGGCCAGTCTTAAAGGGCCAGCCTTAGAGGGCCAGCCTTAAAGGGCCAGCTTAAAGGGCCAGCCTTAAAGGGCCAGCTTAAAGGGCCAGCCTTAAAGGGCCAGCTTAAAGGGCCAGCCTTAGATGGCCAGCCTTAAGGGGCCAGCTTAAAGGGCCAGCCTTAAAGGGCCAGCCTTAAAGGGCCAGCCTTAGAGGGCCAGCCTTAAAGGGCCAGCCTTAAAGGGCCAACCTTAGGGGGCCAGCCTTAAAGGGCCAGCTTAAAGGGCCAGCCTTTGAGGTCCAGCCTTAGAGGCCCAGCCTTAAAGGGCCAGTTTAAAGGGCCAGACTTAGATGGCCAGGCTTAAAGGGCCAGCTTAAAGGGCCAGCCTTAAAGGGCCAGCTTAAAGGGCCAGCCTTAAAGGGCAAGCCTTAAAGGGCCAGCTTAAAGGGCCAGCCTTAAAGGGCCAGCCTTAAAGGGCCAGTCTTAAAGGGCCAGCCTTAAGGGGCCAGCTTAAAGGGCCAGCCTTAAAGGGCCAGCCTTAGAGGGCCAGCTTAAAGGGCCAGCCTTAGAGGGCCAGCTTAAAGGGCCAGCCTTAAGGGGCCAGCTTAAAGGGCCAGCCTCAAAGGGCCAGCCTTAAAGGGCCAGCCTTAAAGGGCCAGCCTTAAAGGGCCAGCCTTAAAGGGCCAGCCTTAAAGGGCCAGCCTTAAAGGGCCAGCCTTAAAGGGCCAGCCTTAAAGGGCCAGCTTAAAGGGCCAGCCTTAAGGGGCCAGCTTAAAGGGCCAGCCTTAAAGGGCAAGCCTTAAAGGGCCAGCCTTAGAGGGCCAGCTTAAAGGGCCAGCCTTAGAGGGCCAGCTTAAAGGGCCAGCCTTAAGGGGCCAGCTTAAAGGGCCAGCCTTAAAGGGCCAGCCTTAAAGGGCCAGCTTTAAAGGGCCAGCTTAAAGGGCCAGCCTTAAAGGGCCAGCCTTAAAGGGCCAGCTTAAAGGGCCAGCCTTAAGGGGCCAGCTTAAAGGGCCAGCCTTAAAGGGCAAGCCTTAAAGGGCCAGCCTTAGAGGGCCAGCTTAAAGGGCCAGCCTTAGAGGGCCTGCTTAAAGGGCCAGCCTTAAGGGGCCAGCTTAAAGGGCCAGCCTTAAAGGGCCAGCCTTAAAGGGCCAGCCTTAAAGGGCCAGCTTAAAGGGCCAGCCTTAGATGGCCAGCCTTAAAGGGCCAGCTTAAAGGGCCAGCCTTAAAGGGCCAGCTTAAAGGGCCAGCCTTAAAGGGCAAGCCTTAAAGGGCCAGCCTTAAAGGGCCAGCCTTAGAGGGCCAGCTTAAAGGGCCAGCCTTAGAGGGCCAGCTTAAAGGGCCAGCCTTAAGGGGCCAGCTTAAAGGGCCAGCCTTAAAGGGCCAGCCTTAAAGGGCCAGTCTTAAAGGGCCAGCCTTAGAGGGCCAGCCTTAAAGGGCCAGCTTAAAGGGCCAGCCTTAAAGGGCCAGCTTAAAGGGCCAGCCTTAAAGGGCCAGCTTAAAGGGCCAGCCTTAAAGGGCCAGCTTAAAGGGCCAGCCTTAAAGGGCCAGCCTTAAAGGGCCAGCTTAAAGAGCCAGCCTTAGAGGGCCAGCTTAAAGGGCCAGCCTTAAGGGGCCAGCTTAAAGGGCCAGCCTTAAAGGGCAAGCCTTAAAGGGCCAGCCTTAGAGGGCCAGCTTAAAGGGCCAGCCTTAGAGGGCCAGCTTAAAGGGCCAGCCTTAAGGGGCCAGCTTAAAGGGCCAGCCTCAAAGGGCCAGCCTTAAAGGGCCAGCTTAAAGGGCCAGCCTTAAAGGGCCAGCTTAAAGGGCCAGCCTTAAAGGGCCAGCCTTAAAGGGCCAGCTTAAAGGGCCAGCCTTAAAGGGTCAGCTTAAAGGGCCAGCCTTAAAGGGCAAGCCTTAAAGGGCCAGCCTTAAAGGGCCAGCCTTAGAGGGCCAGCTTAAAGGGCCAGCCTTAGAGGGCCAGCTTAAAGGGCCAGCCTTAGATGGCCAGCCTTAAGGGGCCAGCTTAAAGGGCCAGCCTTAAAGGGCCAGCCTTAAAGGGCCAGCCTTAAAGGGCCAGCCTTAAAGGGCCAGCCTTAAAGGGCCAGCCTTAAAGGGCCAGCTTAAAGGGCCAGCCTTAAGGGGCCAGCTTAAAGGGCCAGCCTTAAAGGGCAAGCCTTAAAGGGCCAGCCTTAGAGGGCCAGCTTAAAGGGCCAGCCTTAGAGGGCCAGCTTAAAGGGCCAGCCTTAAGGGGCCAGCTTAAAGGGCCAGCCTTAAAGGGCCAGCTTTAAAGGGCCAGCTTAAAGGGCCAGCCTTAAAGGGCCAGCCTTAAAGGGCCAGCTTAAAGGGCCAGCCTTAAGGGGCCAGCTTAAAGGGCCAGCCTTAAAGGGCAAGCCTTAAAGGGCCAGCCTTAGAGGGCCTGCTTAAAGGGCCAGCCTTAAGGGGCCAGCTTAAAGGGCCAGCCTTAAAGGGCCAGCCTTAAAGGGCCAGCCTTAAAGGGCCAGCTTAAAGGGCCAGCCTTAAAGGGCCAGCTTAAAGGGCCAGCCTTAAAGGGCCAGCTTAAAGGGCCGGCCTTAAAGGGCCAGCCTTAAAGGGCCAGCTTAAAGGGCCAGCCTTAAAGGGCCAGCTTAAAGGGCCAGCCTTAGAGGGCCAGCCTTAAGGGGCCAGCTTAAAGGGCCAGCCTTGAAGGGCCAGCCTTAGAGGGCCAGGTTAAAGGGCCAGCCTTAAGGGGCCAGCTTAAAGGGCCAGCCTTAGAGGGCCAGCTTTACAGGGCCAGCTTAAAGGGCCAGCCTTAAAGGGCCAGCTTAAAGGGCCAGCCTTAGAGGGCCAGCTTAAAGGGCCAGCCTTAAGGGGCCAGCTTAAAGGGCCAGCCTTAAAGGGCAAGCCTTAAAGGGCCAGTCTTAGAGGGCCAGCCTTAGAGGGCCAGCTTAAAGGGCCAGCCTTAGAGGGCCAGCTTAAAGGGCCAGCCTTAAGGGGCCAGCTTAAAGGGCCAGCCTCAAAGGGCCAGCCTTAAAGGGCCAGCCTTAAAGGGCCAGCTTAAAGGGCCAGCCTTAAAGGGCCAGCTTAAAGGGCCAGCCTTAAAGGGCCAGCCTTAAAGGGCCAGCTTAAAGGGCCAGCCTTAAAGGGCCAGCTTAAAGGGCCAGCTTTAGATGGCCAGCCTTAAGGGGCCAGCTTAAAGGGCCAGCCTTAAAGGGCCGCTTAAAGGGCCAGCCTTAAAGGGCCAGCTTAAAGGGCCAGCTTTAGATGGCCAGCCTTAAGGGGCCAGCTTAAAGGGCCAGCCTTAAAGGGCCAGCCTTAAAGGGCCAGCTTAAAGGGCCAGCCTTAAGGGGCCAGCTTAAAGGGCCAGCCTTAAAGGGCAAGCCTTAAAGGGCCAGCCTTAGAGGGCCAGCTTAAAGGGCCAGCCTTAGAGGGCCAGCTTAAAGGGCCAGCCTTAAGGGGCCAGCTTAAAGGGCCAGCCTTAAAGAGCCAGCCTTAAAGGGCCAGCCTTAAAGGGCCAGCTTAAAGGGCCAGCCTTAAAGGGCCAGCCTTAAAGGGCCAGCTTAAAGGGCCAGCCTTAGAGGGCCAGCTTAAAGGGCCAGCTTTAAAGGGCCAGCCTTAAAGGGCCAGCCTTAAAGGGCCAGCTTAAATGGCCAGCCTTAAAGGGCCAGCCTTAAAGGGCCAGTTTAAAGGGCCGGCCTTAAAGGGCCAGCCTTAAAGGGCCAGCTTAAAGGGCCAGCTTAAAGGGCCAGCCTTAAAGGGCCAGCTTAAAGGGCCAGCCTTAGAGGGCCAGCCTTAAGGGGCCAGCTTAAAGGGCCAGCCTTAAAGGGCCAGCCTTAAAGGGCCAGCCTTAGAGGGCCAGCTTAAAGGGCCAGCCTTAAAGGGCCAGCTTAAAGGGCCAGCCTTAGAGGGCCAGCCTTAAGGGGCCAGCTTAAAGGGCCAGCCTTAAAGGGCCAGCCTTAAAGGGCCAGCCTTAGATGGCCAGCTTAAAGGGCCAGCCTTAGAGGGCCAGCTTAAAGGGCCAGCCTTAGAGGGCCAGCTTAAAGGGCCAGCCTTAAGGGGCCAGCTTAAAGGGCCAGCCTTAAAGGGCCAGCCTTAAAGGGCCAGTCTTAAAGGGCCAGCCTTAGAGGGCCAGCCTTAAAGGGCCAGCTTAAAGGGCCAGCCTTAAAGGGCCAGCTTAAAGGGCCAGCCTTAGATGGCCAGCCTTAAGGGGCCAGCTTAAAGGGCCAGCCTTAAAGGGCCAGCCTTAAAGGGCCAGCTTTAAAGGGCCAGCTTAAAGGGCCAGCCTTAAAGGGCCAGCTTAAAGGGCCAGCCTTAAAGGGCCAGCTTAAAGGGCCAGCCTTAGAGGGCCAGCCCTAAGGGGCCAGCTTAAAGGGCCAGCCTTAAAGGGCCAGCCTTAGAGGGCCAGCTTAAAGGGCCAGCCTTAAAGGGCCAGCTTAAAAGGCCAGCCTTAGAGGGCCAGCTTTACAGGGCCAGCTTAAAGGGCCAGCCTTAAAGGGCCAGCTTAAAGGGCCAGCCTTAGAGGGCCAGCTTAAAGGGCCAGCCTTAAGGGGCCAGCTTAAAGGGCCAGCCTTAAAGGGCAAGCCTTAAAGGGCCAGCCTTAGAGGGCCTGCCTTAAAGGGCAAGCCTTAAAGGGCCAGCCTTAAAGGGCCAGCCTTAGAGGGCCAGCTTAAAGGGCCAGCCTTAGAGGGCCAGCTTAAAGGGCCAGCCTTAAAGGGCCAGCCTTAAGGGGCCAGCCTTAAAGGGCCAGCCTTAAAGGGCCAGCCTTAAAGGGCCAGCCTTAGAGGGCCAGCCTTAAAGGGCCAGCCTTAAAGGGCCAGCCTTAAAGGGCCAGCCTTAGAGGGCCAGCCTTAAAGGGCCAGCTTAAAGGGCCAGCCTTTGAGGTCCAGCCTTAGAGGCCCAGCCTTAAAGGGCCAGCTTAAAGGGCCAGCCTTAGAGGACCAGCTTAAAGGGCCAGCCTTAAGGGGCCAGCTTAAAGGGCCAGCCTTAAAGGGCCTGCCTTAAAGGAACAGCCTTAAAGGGCCAGCTTAAAGGGCCAGCCTTAAAGGGCCAGCTTAAAGGGCCAGCCTTAAAGGGCCAGCCTTAAAGGGCCAGCTTAAATGGCCAGCCTTAAAGGGCCAGCTTAAAGGGCCAGCCTTAAAGGGCAAGCCTTAAAGGGCCAGCCTTAAAGGGCCAGCCTTAGAGGGCCAGCTTAAAGGGCCAGCCTTAGAGGGCCAGCTTAAAGGGCCAGCCTTAAGGGGCCAGCTTAAAGGGCCAGCCTTAAAGGGCCAGCCTTAAAAGGCCAGTCTTAAAGGGCCAGCCTTAGAGGGCCAGCCTTAAAGGGCCAGCTTAAAGGGCCAGCCTTAAAGGGCCAGCTTAAAGGGCCAGCCTTAAAGGGCCAGCTTAAAGGGCCAGCCTTAGATGGCCAGCCTTAAGGGGCCAGCTTAAAGGGCCAGCCTTAAAGGGCCAGCCTTAAAGGGCCAGCCTTAGAGGGCCAGCCTTAAAGGGCCAGCCTTAAGGGGCCAGCCTTAAAGGGCCAGCCTTAGGGGGCCAGCCTTAAAGGGCCAGCTTAAAGGGCCAGCCTTTGAGGTCCAGCCTTAGAGGCCCAGCCTTAAAGGGCCAGTTTAAAGGGCCAGACTTAGATGGCCAGGCTTAAAGGGCCAGCTTAAAGGGCCAGCCTTAAAGGGCCAGCTTAAAGGGCCAGCCTTAAAGGGCAAGCCTTAAAGGGCCAGCCTTAAAGGGCCAGCCTTAGAGGGCCAGCTTAAAGGGCCAGCCTTAGAGGGCCAGCCTTAAAGGGCCAGCTTAAAGGGCCAGCCTTAGATGGCCAGCCTTAAGGGGCCAGCTTAAAGGGCCAGCCTTAAAGGGTCAGCCTTAGAGGACCAGCCTTAAAGGGCCAGCTTAAAGGGCCAGCCTTAAAGGTCCAGCTTAAAGGGCCAGCCTTAAGGGGCCAGCTTAAAGGGCCAGCCTTAAAGGGCAAGCCTTAAAGGGCCAGCCTTAGAGGGCCAGCTTAAAGGGCCAGCCTTAGAGGGCCTGCTTAAAGGGCCAGCCTTAAGGGGCCAGCTTAAAGGGCCAGCCTTAAAGGGCCAGCCTTAAAGGGCCAGCCTTAAAGGGCCAGCTTAAAGGGCCAGCCTTAAAGGGCCAGCTTAAAGGGCCAGCCTTAAAGGGCCAGCTTAAAGGGCCGGCCTTAAAGGGCCAGCCTTAAAGGGCCAGCCTTAAAGGGCCAGCCTTAAAGGGCCAGCCTTAGAGGGCCAGCCTTAAAGGGCCAGCCTTAAAGGGCCAGCCTTAAAGGGCCAGCCTTAGAGGGCCAGCCTTAAAGGGCCAGCTTAAAGGGCCAGCCTTTGAGGTCCAGCCTTAGAGGCCCAGCCTTAAAGGGCCAGCTTAAAGGGCCAGCCTTAGAGGACCAGCTTAAAGGGCCAGCCTTAAGGGGCCAGCTTAAAGGGCCAGCCTTAAAGGGCCTGCCTTAAAGGAACAGCCTTAAAGGGCCAGCTTAAAGGGCCAGCTTAAAGGGCCAGCCTTAAAGGGCCAGCTTAAAGGGCCAGCCTTAAAGGGCCAGCTTAAAGGGCCAGCCTTAGATGGCCAGCCTTAAGGGGCCAGCTTAAAGGGCCAGCCTTAAAGGGCCAGCCTTAAAGGGCCAGCCTTAGAGGGCCAGCCTTAAAGGGCCAGCCTTAAAGGGCCAGCCTTAAAGGGCCAGCCTTAGGGGGCCAGCCTTAAAGGGCCAGCTTAAAGGGCCAGCCTTTGAGGTCCAGCCTTAGAGGCCCAGCCTTAAAGGGCCAGTTTAAAGGGCCAGACTTAGATGGCCAGGCTTAAAGGGCCAGCTTAAAGGGCCAGCCTTAAAGGGCCAGCTTAAAGGGCCAGCCTTAAAGGGCAAGCCTTAAAGGGCCAGCCTTAAAGGGCCAGCCTTAGAGGGCCAGCTTAAAGGGCCAGCCTTAGAGGGCCAGCTTAAAGGGCCAGCCTTAAGGGGCCAGCTTAAAGGGCCAGCCTTAAAGGGCCAGCCTTAAAGGGCCAGTCTTAAAGGGCCAGCCTTAGAGGGCCAGCCTTAAAGGGCCAGCTTAAAGGGCCAGCCTTAAAGGGCCAGCTTAAAGGGCCAGCCTTAAAGGGCCAGCCTTAAAGGGCCAGCCTTAAAGGGCCAGCCTTAAAGGGCCAGCCTTAAAGGGCCAGATTAAAGGGCCAGCCTTAAGGGGCCAGCTTAAAGGGCCAGCCTTAAAGGGCAAGCCTTAAAGGGCCAGCCTTAAAGGGCCAGCCTTAAAGGGCCAGCTTAAAGGGCCAGCCTTAAAGGGCCAGCTTAAAGGGCCAGCCTTAAAGGGCCAGCCTTAAAGGGCCAGCTTAAAGGGCCAGCCTTAGAGGGCCAGCTTAAAGGGCCAGCCTTAAGGGGCCAGCTTAAAGGGCCAGCCTTAAAGGGCAAGCCTTAAAGGGCCAGCCTTAGAGGGCCAGCTTAAAGGGCCAGCCTTAGAGGGCCAGCTTAAAGGGCCAGCCTTAAGGGGCCAGCTTAAAGGGCCAGCCTCAAAGGGCCAGCCTTAAAGGGCCAGCTTAAAGGGCCAGCCTTAAAGGGCAGCTTAAAGGGCCAGCCTTAAAGGGCCGGCCTTAAAGGGCCAGCTTAAAGGGCCATCCTTAAAGGGCCAGCTTAAAGGGCCAGCCTTAAAGGGCAAGCCTTAAAGGGCCAGCCTTAAAGGGCCAGCCTTAGAGGGCCAGCTTAAAGGGCCAGCCTTAGAGGGCCAGCTTAAAGGGCCAGCCTTAAGGGGCCAGCTTAAAGGGCCAGCCTTAAAGGGCCAGCCTTAAAGGGCCAGCTTTAAAGGGCCAGCTTAAAGGGCCAGCCTTAAAGGGCCAGCCTTAAAGGTCCAGCTTAAAGGGCCAGCCTTAAGGGGCCAGCTTAAAGGGCCAGCCTTAAAGGGCAAGCCTTAAAGGGCCAGTCTTAGAGGGCCAGCTTAAAGGGCCAGCCTTAGAGGGCCTGCTTAAAGGGCCAGCCTTAAGGGGCCAGCTTAAAGGGCCAGCCTTAAAGGGCCAGCCTTAAAGGGCCAGCCTTAAAGGACCAGCTTAAAGGGCCAGCCTTAAAGGGCCAGCTTAAAGGGCCAGCCTTAAAGGGCCAGCTTAAAGGGCCGGCCTTAAAGGGCCAGCCTTAAAGGGCCAGCTTAAAGGGCCAGCCTTAAAGGGCCAGCTTAAAGGGCCAGCCTTAGAGGGCCAGCCTTAAGGGGCCAGCTTAAAGGGCCAGCCTTAAAGGGCCAGCCTTAGAGGGCCAGCTTAAAGGGCCAGCCTTAAAGGGCCAGCTTAAAGGGCCAGCCTTAAAGGGCCAGCTTAAAGGGCCAGCCTTAGAGGGCCAGCCCAAAGGGGCCAGCTTAAAGGGCCAGCCTTAAAGGGCCAGCCTTAAAGGGCCTGCCTTAGAGGGCCAGCTTAAAGGGCCAGCCTTAGAGGGCCAGCCCAAAGGGGCCAGCTTAAAGGGCCAGCCTTAAAGGGCCAGCCTTAAAGGGCCTGCCTTAGAGGGCCAGCTTAAAGGGCCAGCCTTAAAGGGCCAGCTTAAAAGGCCAGCCTTAGAGGGCCAGCTTTACAGGGCCAGCTTAAAGGGCCAGCCTTAGAGGGCCAGCTTAAAGGGCCAGCCTTAGAGGGCCAGCTTAAAGGGCCAGCCTTAAGGGGCCAGTTTAAAGGGCCAGCCTTAAAGGGCAAGCCTTAAAGGGCCAGCCTTAGAGGGCCTGCCTTAAAGGGCAAGCCTTAAAGGGCCAGCCTTAAAGGGCCAGCCTTAGAGGGCCAGCTTAAAGGGCCAGCCTTAGAGGGCCAGCTTAAAGGGCCAGCCTTAAGGGGCCAGCTTAAAGGGCCAGCCTTAAAGGGCCAGCCTTAAAAGGCCAGTCTTAAAGGGCCAGCCTTAGAGGGCCAGCCTTAAAGGGCCAGCTTAAAGGGCCAGCCTTAAAGGGCCAGCTTAAAGGGCCAGCCTTAAAGGGCCAGCTTAAAGGGCCAGCCTTAGATGGCCAGCCTTAAGGGGCCAGCTTAAAGGGCCAGCCTTAAAGGGCCAGCCTTAAAGGGCCAGCCTTAGAGGGCCAGCCTTAAAGGGCCAGCCTTAAAAGGCCAGCCTTAGAGGGCCAGCCTTAAAGGGCCAGCTTAAAGGGCCAGCCTTTGAGGTCCAGCCTTAGAGGCCCAGCCTTAAAGGGCCAGCTTAAAGGGCAAGCCTTAGAGGACCAGCTTAAAGGGCCAGCCTTAAGGGGCCAGCTTAAAGGGCCAGCCTTAAAGGGCCAGTTTAAAGGGCCAGACTTAGATGGCCAGGCTTAAAGAGCCAGCTTAAAGGGCCAGCCTTAAAGGGCCAGCTTAAAGGGCCAGCCTTAAAGGGCAAGCCTTAAAGGGCCAGCCTTAAAGGGCCAGCCTTAGAGGGCCAGCTTAAAGGGCCAGCCTTAGAGGGCCAGCTTAAAGGGCCAGCCTTAAGGGGCCAGCTTAAAGGGCCAGCCTTAAAGGGCCAGCCTTAAAGGGCCAGTCTTAAAGGGCCAGCCTTAGAGGACCAGCCTTAAAGGGCCAGCTTAAAGGGCCAGCCTTAAAGGGCCAGCTTAAAGGGCCAGCCTTAAAGGGCCAGCTTAAAGGGCCAGCCTTAGATGGCCAGCCTTAAGGGGCCAGCTTAAAGGGCCAGCCTTAAAGGGCCAGCCTTAAAGGGCCAGCCTTAAAGGGCCAGCCTTAAAGGGCCAGCCTTAAGGGGCCAGCTTAAAGGGCCAGCCTTAAAGGGCAAGCCTTAAAGGGCCAGCCTTAGAGGGCCAGCTTAAAGGGCCAGCCTTAGAGGGCCAGCTTAAAGGGCCAGCCTTAAGGGGCCAGCTTAAAGGGCCAGCCTTAAAGGGCCAGCCTTAAAGGGCCAGCTTTAAAGGGCCAGCTTAAAGGGCCAGCCTTAAAGGGCCAGCTTAAAGGGCCAGCCTTAAGGGGCCAGCTTAAAGGGCCAGCCTTAAAGGGCAAGCCTTAAAGGGCCAGCCTTAGAGGGCCAGCTTAAAGGGCCAGCCTTAGAGGGCCTGCTTAAAGGGCCAGCCTTAAGGGGCCAGCTTAAAGGGCCAGCCTTAAAGGGCCAGCCTTAAAGGGCCAGCCTTAAAGGGCCAGCTTAAAGGGCCAGCCTTAGATGGCCAGCCTTAAAGGGCCAGCTTAAAGGGCCAGCCTTAAAGGGCCAGCTTAAAGGGCCAGCCTTAAAGGGCCAGCCTTAAAGGGCCAGCTTAAAGGGCCAGCCTTAAAGGGCCAGCCTTAGAGGGCCAGCCTTAAAGGGCCAGCTTAAAGGGCCAGCCTTTGAGGTCCAGCCTTAGAGGCCCAGCCTTAAAGGGCCAGCTTAAAGGGCCAGCCTTAGAGGACCAGCTTAAAGGGCCAGCCTTAAGGGGCCAGCTTAAAGGGCCAGCCTTAAAGGGCCAGCCTTAAAGGGCCAGCTTAAAGGGCATGCCTTAAAGGGCCAGCTTAAAGGGCCAGCCTTAAAGGGCCAGCCTTAAAGGGCCAGCTTAAATGGCCAGCCTTAAAGGGCCAGCTTAAAGGGCCAGCCTTAAAGGGCAAGCCTTAAAGGGCCAGCCTTAGAGGGCCAGCTTAAAGGGCCAGCCTTAGAGGGCCAGCTTAAAGGGCCAGCCTTAAGGGGCCAGCTTAAAGGGCCAGCCTTAAAGGGCCAGCCTTAACAGGCCAGTCTTAAAGGGCCAGCTTAAAGGGCCAGCCTTAGATGGCCAGCCTTAAAGGGCCAGCTTAAAGGGCCAGCCTTAAAGGGCCAGCTTAAAGGGCCGGCCTTAAAGGGCCAGCCTTAAAGGGCCAGCTTAAAGGGCCAGCCTTAAAGGGCCAGCTTAAAGGGCCAGCCTTAGAGGGCCAGCCTTAAGGGGCCAGCTTAAAGGGCCAGCCTTAAAGGGCCAGCTTAAAGGGCCAGCCTTAGAGGGCCAGCTTTACAGGGCCAGCTTAAAGGGCCAGCCTTAAAGGGCCAGCTTAAAGGGCCAGCCTTAGAGGGCCAGCTTAAAGGGCCAGCCTTAAGGGGCCAGCTTAAAGGGCCAGCCTTAAAGGGCAAGCCTTAAAGGGCCAGCCTTAGAGGGCCAGCCTTAGAGGGCCAGCTTAAAGGGCCAGCCTTAGAGGGCCAGCTTAAAGGGCCAGCCTCGAAGGGCCAGCCTTAAAGGGCCAGCCTTAAAGGGCCAGCTTAAAGGGCCAGCCTTAAAGGGCCAGCTTAAAGGGCCAGCCTTAAAGGGCCAGCCTTAAAGGGCCAGCTTAAAGGGCCAGCCTCGAAGGGCCAGCCTTAAAGGGCCAGCCTTAGAGGGCCAGCTTAAAGGGCCAGCCTTAAGGGGCCAGCTTAAAGGGCCAGCCTTAAAGGGCCAGCCTTAAAGGGCCAGTCTTAAAGGGCCAGCCTTAGAGGGCCAGCCTTAAAGGGCCAGCTTAAAGGGCCAGCCTTAAAGGGCCAGCTTAAAGGGCCAGCCTTAAAGGGCCAGCTTAAAGGGCCAGCCTTAAAGGGCCAGCTTAAAGGGCCAGCCTTAGATGGCCAGCCTTAAGGGGCCAGCTTAAAGGGCCAGCCTTAAAGGGCCAGCCTTAAAGGGCCAGCCTTGGAGGGCCAGCCTTAAAGGGCCAGCCTTAAGGGGCCAGCTTAAAGGGCCAGCCTTAAAGGGCCAGTCTTAAAGGGCCAGCCTTAGAGGGCCAGCCTTAAAGGGCCAGCTTAAAGGGCCAGCCTTAAAGGGCCAGCTTAAAGGGCCAGCCTTAAAGGGCCAGCCTTAAAGGGCCAGCTTAAAGGGCCAGCCTTAAAGGGCCAGCTTAAAGGGCCAGCCTTAAAGGGCAAGCCTTAAAGGGCCAGCCTTAAAGGGCCAGCCTTAGAGGGCCAGCCTTAAAAGGCCAGCTTAAAGGGCCAGCCTTTGAGGTCCAGCCTTAGAGGCCCAGCCTTAAAGGGCCAGCTTAAAGGGCCAGCCTTAGAGGACCAGCTTAAAGGGCCAGCCTTAAGGGGCCAGCTTAAAGGGCCAGCCTTAAAGGGCCAGCCTTAAAGGGCCAGCCTTAAAGGGCCAGCTTAAAGGGCCAGCCTTAAAGGGCCAGCTTAAAGGGCCAGCCTTAAAGGGCCAGCCTTAAAGGGCCAGCTTAAAGGGCCAGCCTTAGAGGGCCAGCTTAAAGGGCCAGCCTTAAGGGGCCAGCTTAAAGGGCCAGCCTTAAAGGGCCAGCCTTAACAGGCCAGTCTTAAAGGGCCAGCCTTAGAGGGCCAGCCTTAAAGGGCCAGCTTAAAGGGCCAGCCTTAAAGGGCCAGCTTAAAGGGCCAGCCTTAAAGGGCCAGCTTAAAGGGCCAGCCTTAGATGGCCAGCCTTAAGGGGCCAGCTTAAAGGGCCAGCCTTAAAGGGCCAGCCTTAAAGGGCCAGCCTTAGAGGGCCAGCCTTAAAGGGCCAGCCTTAAAGGGCCAGCCTTAAAGGGCCAGCCTTAGGGGGCCAGCCTTAAAGGGCCAGCTTAAAGGGCCAGCCTTTGAAGTCCAGCCTTAGAGGCCCAGCCTTAAAGGGCCAGTTTAAAGGGCCAGACTTAGATGGCCAGGCTTAAAGGGCCAGCTTAAAGGGCCAGCCTTAAAGGGCCAGCTTAAAGGGCCAGCCTTAAAGGGCAAGCCTTAAAGGGCCAGCCTTAAAGGGCCAGCCTTAGAGGGCCAGCTTAAAGGGCCAGCCTTAGAGGGCCAGCTTAAAGGGCCAGCCTTAAGGGGCCAGCTTAAAGGGCCAGCCTTAAAGGGCCAGCCTTAAAGGGCCAGTCTTAAAGGGCCAGCCTTAGAGGGCCAGCCTTAAAGGGCCAGCTTAAAGGGCCAGCCTTAAAGGGCCAGCTTAAAGGGCCAGCCTTAAAGGGCAAGCCTTAAAGGGCCAGCCTTAAAGGGCCAGCCTTAAAGGGCCAGCTTAAAGGGCCAGCCTTAAAGGGCAAGCCTTAAAGGGCCAGCCTTAAAGGGCCAGCCTTAGAGGGCCAGCTTAAAGGGCCAGCCTTGGAGGGCCAACTTAAAGGGCCAGCCTTAAGGGGCCAGCTTAAAGGGCCAGCCTTAAAGGGCCAGCCTTAAAGGGCCAGTCTTAAAGGGCCAGCCTTAAAGGACCAGCCTTAAAGGGCCAGCTTAAAGGGCCAGCCTTAAAGGGCCAGCTTAAAGGGCCAGCCTTAAAGGGCCAGCTTAAAGGGCCAGCCTTAGATGGCCAGCCTTAAGGGGCCAGCTTAAAGGGCCAGCCTTAAAGGGCCAGCCTTAAAGGGCCAGCCTTAAAGGGCCAGCCTTAAAGGGCCAGCCTTAAAGGGCCAGCTTAAAGGGCCAGCCTTAAGGGGCCAGCTTAAAGGGCCAGCCTTAAAGGGCAAGCCTTAAAGGGCCAGCCTTAGAGGGCCAGCTTAAAGGGCCAGCCTTAGAGGGCCAGCTTAAAGGGCCAGCCTTAAGGGGCCAGCTTAAAGGGCCAGCCTTAAAGGGCCAGCCTTAAAGGGCCAGCTTTAAAGGGCCAGCTTAAAGGGCCAGCCTTAAAGGGCCAGCCTTAAAGGGCCAGCCTTAAGGGGCCAGCTTAAAGGGCCAGCCTTAAAGGGCAAGCCTTAAAGGGCCAGCCTTAGAGGGCCAGCTTAAAGGGCCAGCCTTAGAGGGCCTGCTTAAAGGGCCAGCCTTAAGGGGCCAGCTTAAAGGGCCAGCCTTAAAGGGCCAGCCTTAAAGGGCCAGCCTTAAATGACCAGCTTAAAGGGCCAGCTTAAAGGGCCAGCCTTAAAGGGCCAGCTTAAAGGGCCGGCCTTAAAGTGCCAGCCTTAAAGGGCCAGCTTAAAGGGCCAGCCTTAAAGGGCCAGCTTAAAGGGCCAGCCTTAAAGGGCCAGCTTAAAGGGCCAGCCTTAAAGGGCCAGCCTTAAAGGGCCAGCTTAAAGGGCCAGCCTTAAAGGGCCAGCTTAAAGGGCCAGCCTTAAAGGGCAAGCCTTAAAGGGCCAGCCTTAAAGGGCCAGCCTTAGAGGGCCAGCTTAAAGGGCCAGCCTTAGAGGGCCAGCTTAAAGGGCCAGCCTTAAGGGGCCAGCTTAAAGGGCCAGCCTTAAAGGGCCAGCCTTAAAGGGCCAGCCTTAAAGGGCCAGTCTTAAAGGGCCAGCCTTAGAGGACCAGCCTTAAAGGGCCAGCTTAAAGGGCCAGCCTTAAAGGGCCAGCTTAAAGGGCCAGCCTTAAAGGGCCAGCTTAAAGGGCCAGCCTTAGATGGCCAGCCTTAAGGGGCCAGCTTAAAGGGCCAGCCTTAAAGGGCCAGCCTTAAAGGGCCAGCCTTAAAGGGCCAGCCTTAAAGGGCCAGCCTTAAAGGGCCAGCTTAAAGGGCCAGCCTTAAGGGGCCAGCTTAAAGGGCCAGCCTTAAAGGGCAAGCCTTAAAGGGCAAGCCTTAGAGGGCCAGCTTAAAGGGCCAGCCTTAGAGGGCCAGCTTAAAGAGCCAGCCTTAAGGGGCCAGCTTAAAGAGCCAGATTTAAAGGGCCAGCCTTAAAGGGCCAGCTTTAAAGGGCCAGCTTAAAGGGCCAGCCTTAAAGGGCCAGCTTTAAAGGGCCAGCTTAAAGGGCCAGCCTTAACGGGCCAGCTTAAAGGGCCAGCCTTAAAGGGCAAGCCTTAAAGGGCCAGCCTTAGAGGGCCAGCTTAAAGGGCCAGCCTTAGAGGGCCTGCTTAAAGGGCCAGCCTTAAGGGGCCAGCTTAAAGGGCCAGCCTTAAAGGGCCAGCCTTAAAGGGCCAGCCTTAAAGGGCCAGCTTAAAGGGCAAGCCTTAAAGGGCCAGCTTAAAGGGCCAGCCTTAAAGGGCCAGCTTAAAGGGCCGGCCTTAAAGGGCCAGCCTTAAAGGGCCAGCTTAAAGGGCCAGCCTTAAAGGGCCAGCTTAAAGGGCCAGCCTTAGAGGGCCAGCCTTAAGGGGCCAGCTTAAAGGGCCAGCCTTAAAGGGCCAGCTTAAAGGGCCAGCCTTAGAGGGCCAGCTTTACAGGGCCAGCTTAAAGGGCCAGCCTTAAAGGGCCAGCTTAAAGGGCCAGCCTTAGAGGGCCAGCTTAAAGGGCCAGCCTTAAGGGGCCAGCTTAAAGGGCCAGCCTTAAAGGGCAAGCCTTAAAGGGCCAGCCTTAGAGGGCCAGCCTTAGAGGGCCAGCTTAAAGGGCCAGCCTTAGAGGGCCAGCTTAAAGGGCCAGCCTCGAAGGGCCAGCCTTAAAGGGCCAGCCTTAAAGGGCCAGCTTAAAGGGCCAGCCTTAAAGGGCCAGCTTAAAGGGCCAGCCTTAAAGGGCCAGCCTTAAAGGGCCAGCTTAAAGGGCCAGCCTCGAAGGGCCAGCCTTAAAGGGCCAGCCTTAGAGGGCCAGCTTAAAGGGCCAGCCTTAAGGGGCCAGCTTAAAGGGCCAGCCTTAAAGGGCCAGCCTTAAAGGGCCAGTCTTAAAGGGCCAGCCTTAGAGGGCCAGCCTTAAAGGGCCAGCTTAAAGGGCCAGCCTTAAAGGGCCAGCTTAAAGGGCCAGCCTTAAAGGGCCAGCTTAAAGGGCCAGCTTAAAGGGCCAGCCTTAAAGGGCAAGCCTTAAAGGGCCAGCCTTAAAGGGCCAGCCTTAGAGGGCCAGCTTAAAGGGCCAGCCTTAGAGTGCCAGCTTAAAGGGCCAGCCTTAAGGGGCCAGCTTAAAGGGCCAGCCTTAAAGGGCCAGTCTTAAAGGGCCAGCCTTAGAGGGCCAGCCTTAAAGGGCCAGCTTAAAGGGCCAGCCTTAAAGGGCCAGCTTAAAGGGCCAGCCTTAAAGGGCCAGCCTTAAAGGGCCAGCTTAAAGGGCCAGCCTTAAAGGGCCAGCTTAAAGGGCCAGCCTTAAAGGGCAAGCCTTAAAGGGCCAGCCTTAAAGGGCCAGCCTTAGAGGGCCAGCTTAAAGGGCCAGCCTTAGAGGGCCAGCTTAAAGGGCCAGCCTTAAGGGGCCAGCTTAAAGGGCCAGCCTTAAAGGGCCAGCCTTAAAGGGCCAGTCTTAAAGGGCCAGCCTTAGAGGACCAGCCTTAAAGGGCCAGCTTAAAGGGCCAGCCTTAAAGGGCCAGCTTAAAGGGCCAGCCTTAAAGGGCCAGCTTAAAAGGCCAGCCTTAAAGGGCCAGCTTAAAGGGCCAGCCTTAGATGGCCAGCCTTAAGGGGCCAGCTTAAAGGGCCAGCCTTAAAGGGCCAGCCTTAAAGGGCCAGCTTAAAGGGCCAGCCTTAAAGGGCCAGCCTTAAAGGGCCAGCTTAAAGGGCCAGCCTTAAAGGGCCTGCTTAAAGGGCCAGCCTTAAGGGGCCAGCTTAAAGGGCCAGCCTTAAAGGGCCAGCCTTAAAGGGCCAGCCTTAAAGGGCCAGCTTAAAGGGCCAGCCTTAGATGGCCAGCCTTAAAGGGCCAGCTTAAAGGGCCAGCCTTAAAGGGCCAGCTTAAAGGGCCAGCCTTAAAGGGCCAGCCTTAAAGGGCCAGCTTAAAGGGCCAGCCTTAAAGGGCCAGCCTTAGAGGGCCAGCCTTAAAGGGCCAGCTTAAAGGGCCAGCCTTTGAGGTCCAGCCTTAGAGGCCCAGCCTTAAAGGGCCAGCTTAAAGGGCCAGCCTTAGAGGACCAGCTTAAAGGGCCAGCCTTAAGGGGCCAGCTTAAAGGGCCAGCCTTAAAGGGCCAGCCTTAAAGGGCCAGCCTTAAAGGGCCAGCTTAAAGGGCCAGCCTTAAAGGGCCAGCTTAAAGGGCCAGCCTTAAAGGGCCAGCCTTAAAGGGCCAGCTTAAATGGCCAGCCTTAAAGGGCCAGCTTAAAGGGCCAGCCTTAAAGGGCAAGCCTTAAAGGGCCAGCCTTAGAGGGCCAGCTTAAAGGGCCAGCCTTAGAGGGCCAGCTTAAAGGGCCAGCCTTAAGGGGCCAGCTTAAAGGGCCAGCCTTAAAGGGCCAGCCTTAACAGGCCAGTCTTAAAGGGCCAGCTTAAAGGGCCAGCCTTAGATGGCCAGCCTTAAAGGGCCAGCTTAAAGGGCCAGCCTTAAAGGGCCAGCTTAAAGGGCCAGCCTTAAAGGGCAAGCCTTAAAAGGCCAGCCTTAAAGGGCCAGCCTTAGAGGGCCAGCTTAAAGGGCCAGCCTTAAAGGGCCAGCTTAAAGGGCCAGCCTTAAAGGGCCAGCTTAAATGGCCAGCCTTAAAGGGCCAGCTTAAAGGGCCAGCCTTAAAGGGCAAGCCTTAAAGGGCCAGCCTTAAAGGGCCAGCCTTAGAGGGCCAGCTTAAAGGGCCAGCCTTAGAGGGCCAGCTTAAAGGGCCAGCCTTAAGGGGCCAGCTTAAAGGGCCAGCCTTAAAGGGCCAGCCTTAAAAGGCCAGTCTTAAAGGGCCAGCCTTAGAGGGCCAGCCTTAAAGGGCCAGCTTAAAGGGCCAGCCTTAAAGGGCCAGCTTAAAGGGCCAGCCTTAAAGGGCCAGCTTAAAGGGCCAGCCTTAGATGGCCAGCCTTAAGGGGCCAGCTTAAAGGGCCAGCCTTAAAGGGCCAGCCTTAAAGGGCCAGCCTTAGAGGGCCAGCCTTAAAGGGCCAGCCTTAAAGGGCCAGCCTTAAAGGGCCAGCCTTAGGGGGCCAGCCTTAAAGGGCCAGCTTAAAGGGCCAGCCTTTGAAGTCCAGCCTTAGAGGCCCAGCCTTAAAGGGCCAGTTTAAAGGGCCAGACTTAGATGGCCAGGCTTAAAGGGCCAGCTTAAAGGGCCAGCCTTAAAGGGCCAGCTTAAAGGGCCAGCCTTAAAGGGCAGGCCTTAAAGGGCCAGCCTTAAAGGGCCAGCCTTAGAGGGCCAGCTTAAAGGGCCAGCCTTAGAGGGCCAGCTTAAAGGGCCAGCCTTAAGGGGCCAGCTTAAAGGGCCAGCCTTAAAGGGCCAGCCTTAAAGGGCCAGTCTTAAAGGGCCAGCCTTAGAGGACCAGCCTTAAAGGGCCAGCTTAAAGGGCCAGCCTTAAAGGGCCAGCTTAAAGGGCCAGCCTTAAAGGGCCAGCTTAAAGGGCCAGCCTTAGATGGCCAGCCTTAAGGGGCCAGCTTAAAGGGCCAGCCTTAAAGGGCCAGCCTTAAAGGGCCAGCCTTAAAGGGCCAGCCTTAAAGGGCCAGCCTTAAAGGGCCAGCCTTAAGGGGCCAGCTTAAAGGGCCAGCCTTAAAGGGCAAGCCTTAAAGGGCCAGCCTTAGAGGGCCAGCTTAAAGGGCCAGCCTTAGAGGGCCAGCTTAAAGGGCCAGCCTTAAGGGGCCAGCTTAAAGGGCCAGCCTTAAAGGGCCAGCCTTAAAGGGCCAGCTTTAAAGGGCCAGCTTAAAGGGCCAGCCTTAAAGGGCCAGCCTTAAAGGGCCAGCTTAAAGGGCCAGCCTTAAGGGGCCAGCTTAAAGGGCCAGCCTTAAAGGGCAAGCCTTAAAGGGCCAGCCTTAGAGGGCCAGCTTAAAGGGCCAGCCTTAGAGGGCCTGCTTAAAGATCCAGCCTTAAGGGGCCAGCTTAAAGGGCCAGCCTTAAAGGGCCAGCCTTAAAGGGCCAGCCTTAAAGGGCCAGCTTAAAGGGCCAGCCTTAGATGGCCAGCCTTAAAGGGCCAGCTTAAAGGGCCAGCCTTAAAGGGCCAGCTTAAAGGGCCAGCCTTAAAGGGCCAGCCTTAAAGGGCCAGCTTAAAGGGCCAGCCTTAAAGGGCCAGCCTTAGAGGGCCAGCCTTAAAGGGCCAGCTTAAAGGGCCAGCCTTTGAGGTCCAGCCTTAGAGGCCCAGCCTTAAAGGGCCAGCTTAAAGGGCCAGCCTTAGAGGACCAGCTTAAAGGGCCAGCCTTAAGGGGCCAGCTTAAAGGGCCAGCCTTAAAGGGCCAGCCTTAAAGGGCCAGCCTTAAAGGGCCAGCTTAAAGGGCCAGCCTTAAAGGGCCAGCTTAAAGGGCCAGCCTTAAAGGGCCAGCCTTAAAGGGCCAGCTTAAATGGCCAGCCTTAAGGGGCCAGCTTAAAGGGCCAGCCTTAAAGGGCAAGCCTTAAAGGGCCAGCCTTAGAGGGCCAGCTTAAAGGGCCAGCCTTAGAGGGCCAGCTTAAAGGGCCAGCCTTAAGGGGCCAGCTTAAAGGGCCAGCCTTAAAGGGCCAGCCTTAACAGGCCAGTCTTAAAGGGCCAGCCTTAGAGGGCCAGCCTTAAAGGGCCAGCTTAAAGGGCCAGCCTTAAAGGGCCAGCTTAAAGGGCCAGCCTTAAAGGGCCAGCTTAAAGGGCCAGCCTTAAAGGGCCAGCTTAAAGGGCCAGCCTTAAAGGGCCAGCTTAAAGGGCCAGCCTTAAAGGGCAAGCCTTAAAGGGCCAGCCTTAAAGGGCCAGCCTTAGAGGGCCAGCTTAAAGGGCCAGCCTTAGAGTGCCAGCTTAAAGGGCCAGCCTTAAGGGGCCAGCTTAAAGGGCCAGCCTTAAAGGGCCAGTCTTAAAGGGCCAGCCTTAGAGGGCCAGCCTTAAAGGGCCAGCTTAAAGGGCCAGCCTTAAAGGGCCAGCTTAAAGGGCCAGCCTTAAAGGGCCAGCCTTAAAGGGCCAGCTTAAAGGGCCAGCCTTAAAGGGCCAGCTTAAAGGGCAAGCCTTAAAGGGCCAGCCTTAAAGGGCCAGCCTTAGAGGGCCAGCTTAAAGGGCCAGCCTTAGAGGGCCAGCTTAAAGGGCCAGCCTTAAGGGGCCAGCTTAAAGGGCCAGCCTTAAAGGGCCAGCCTTAAAGGGCCAGTCTTAAAGGGCCAGCCTTAGAGGACCAGCCTTAAAGGGCCAGCTTAAAGGGCCAGCCTTAAAGGGCCAGCTTAAAGGGCCAGCCTTAAAGGGCCAGCTTAAAAGGCCAGCCTTAAAGGGCCAGCTTAAAGGGCCAGCCTTAGATGGCCAGCCTTAAGGGGCCAGCTTAAAGGGCCAGCCTTAAAGGGCCAGCCTTAAAGGGCCAGCTTAAAGGGCCAGCCTTAAAGGGCCAGCCTTAAAGGGCCAGCTTAAAGGGCCAGCCTTAAAGGGCCTGCTTAAAGGGCCAGCCTTAAGGGGCCAGCTTAAAGGGCCAGCCTTAAAGGGCCAGCCTTAAAGGGCCAGCCTTAAAGGGCCAGCTTAAAGGGCCAGCCTTAGATGGCCAGCCTTAAAGGGCCAGCTTAAAGGGCCAGCCTTAAAGGGCCAGCTTAAAGGGCCAGCCTTAAAGGGCCAGCCTTAAAGGGCCAGCTTAAAGGGCCAGCCTTAAAGGGCCAGCCTTAGAGGGCCAGCCTTAAAGGGCCAGCTTAAAGGGCCAGCCTTTGAGGTCCAGCCTTAGAGGCCCAGCCTTAAAGGGCCAGCTTAAAGGGCCAGCCTTAGAGGACCAGCTTAAAGGGCCAGCCTTAAGGGGCCAGCTTAAAGGGCCAGCCTTAAAGGGCCAGCCTTAAAGGGCCAGCCTTAAAGGGCCAGCTTAAAGGGCCAGCCTTAAAGGGCCAGCTTAAAGGGCCAGCCTTAAAGGGCCAGCCTTAAAGGGCCAGCTTAAATGGCCAGCCTTAAAGGGCCAGCTTAAAGGGCCAGCCTTAAAGGGCAAGCCTTAAAGGGCCAGCCTTAGAGGGCCAGCTTAAAGGGCCAGCCTTAGAGGGCCAGCTTAAAGGGCCAGCCTTAAGGGGCCAGCTTAAAGGGCCAGCCTTAAAGGGCCAGCCTTAACAGGCCAGTCTTAAAGGGCCAGCTTAAAGGGCCAGCCTTAGATGGCCAGCCTTAAAGGGCCAGCTTAAAGGGCCAGCCTTAAAGGGCCAGCTTAAAGGGCCAGCCTTAAAGGGCCAGCCTTAAAGGGCCAGCTTAAATGGCCAGCCTTAAAGGGCCAGCTTAAAGGGCCAGCCTTAAAGGGCAAGCCTTAAAGGGCCAGCCTTAAAGGGCCAGCCTTAGAGGGCCAGCTTAAAGGGCCAGCCTTAGAGGGCCAGCTTAAAGGGCCAGCCTTAAGGGGCCAGCTTAAAGGGCCAGCCTTAAAGGGCCAGCCTTAAAAGGCCAGTCTTAAAGGGCCAGCCTTAGAGGGCCAGCCTTAAAGGGCCAGCTTAAAGGGCCAGCCTTAAAGGGCCAGCTTAAAGGGCCAGCCTTAAAGGGCCAGCTTAAAGGGCCAGCCTTAGATGGCCAGCCTTAAGGGGCCAGCTTAAAGGGCCAGCCTTAAAGGGCCAGCCTTAAAGGGCCAGCCTTAGAGGGCCAGCCTTAAAGGGCCAGCCTTAAAGGGCCAGCCTTAAAGGGCCAGCCTTAGGGGGCCAGCCTTAAAGGGCCAGCTTAAAGGGCCAGCCTTTGAAGTCCAGCCTTAGAGGCCCAGCCTTAAAGGGCCAGTTTAAAGGGCCAGCCTTTGAAGTCCAGCCTTAGAGGCCCAGCCTTAAAGGGCCAGTTTAAAGGGCCAGACTTAGATGGCCAGGCTTAAAGGGCCAGCTTAAAGGGCCAGCCTTAAAGGGCCAGCTTAAAGGGCCAGCCTTAAAGGGCAAGCCTTAAAGGGCCAGCCTTAAAGGGCCAGCCTTAGAGGGCCAGCTTAAAGGGCCAGCCTTAGAGGGCCAGCTTAAAGGGCCAGCCTTAAAGGGCCAGCCTTAAAGGGCCAGTCTTAAAGGGCCAGCCTTAGAGGACCAGCCTTAAAGGGCCAGCTTAAAGGGCCAGCCTTAAAGGGCCAGCTTAAAGGGCCAGCCTTAAAGGGCCAGCTTAAAGGGCCAGCCTTAGATGGCCAGCCTTAAGGGGCCAGCTTAAAGGGCCAGCCTTAAAGGGCCAGCCTTAAAGGGCCAGCCTTAAAGGGCCAGCCTTAAAGGGCCAGCCTTAAGGGGCCAGCTTAAAGGGCCAGCCTTAAAGGGCAAGCCTTAAAGGGCCAGCCTTAGAGGGCCAGCTTAAAGGGCCAGCCTTAGAGGGCCAGCTTAAAGGGCCAGCCTTAAGGGGCCAGCTTAAAGGGCCAGCCTTAAAGGGCCAGCCTTAAAGGGCCAGCTTTAAAGGGCCAGCTTAAAGGGCCAGCCTTAAAGGGCAAGCCTTAAAGGGCCAGCCTTAGAGGGCCAGCTTAAAGGGCCAGCCTTAGAGGGCCTGCTTAAAGATCCAGCCTTAAGGGGCCAGCTTAAAGGGCCAGCCTTAAAGGGCCAGCCTTAAAGGGCCAGCCTTAAAGGGCCAGCTTAAAGGGCCAGCCTTAGATGGCCAGCCTTAAAGGGCCAGCTTAAAGGGCCAGCCTTAAAGGGCCAGCTTAAAGGGCCAGCCTTAAAGGGCCAGCCTTAAAGGGCCAGCTTAAAGGGCCAGCCTTAAAGGGCCAGCCTTAGAGGGCCAGCCTTAAAGGGCCAGCTTAAAGGGCCAGCCTTTGAGGTCCAGCCTTAGAGGCCCAGCCTTAAAGGGCCAGCTTAAAGGGCCAGCCTTAAAGGGCCAGCCTTAAAGGGCCAGCTTAAATGGCCAGCCTTAAAGGGCCAGCTTAAAGGGCCAGCCTTAAAGGGCAAGCCTTAAAGGGCCAGCCTTAAAGGGCCAGCCTTAGAGGGCCAGCTTAAAGGGCCAGCCTTAGAGGGCCAGCTTAAAGGGCCAGCCTTAAGGGGCCAGCTTAAAGGGCCAGCCTTAAAGGGCCAGCCTTAAAAGGCCAGTCTTAAAGGGCCAGCCTTAGAGGGCCAGCCTTAAAGGGCCAGCTTAAAGGGCCAGCCTTAAAGGGCCAGCTTAAAGGGCCAGCCTTAAAGGGCCAGCTTAAAGGGCCAGCCTTAGATGGCCAGCCTTAAGGGGCCAGCTTAAAGGGCCAGCCTTAAAGGGCCAGCCTTAAAGGGCCAGCCTTAGAGGGCCAGCCTTAAAGGGCCAGCCTTAAAGGGCCAGCCTTAAAGGGCCAGCCTTAGGGGGCCAGCCTTAAAGGGCCAGCTTAAAGGGCCAGCCTTTGAAGTCCAGCCTTAGAGGCCCAGCCTTAAAGGGCCAGTTTAAAGGGCCAGACTTAGATGGCCAGGCTTAAAGGGCCAGCTTAAAGGGCCAGCCTTAAAGGGCCAGCTTAAAGGGCCAGCCTTAAAGGGCAAGCCTTAAAGGGCCAGCCTTAAAGGGCCAGCCTTAGAGGGCCAGCTTAAAGGGCCAGCCTTAGAGGGCCAGCTTAAAGGGCCAGCCTTAAGGGGCCAGCTTAAAGGGCCAGCCTTAAAGGGCCAGCCTTAAAGGGCCAGTCTTAAAGGGCCAGCCTTAGAGGACCAGCCTTAAAGGGCCAGCTTAAAGGGCCAGCCTTAAAGGGCCAGCTTAAAGGGCCAGCCTTAAAGGGCCAGCTTAAAGGGCCAGCCTTAGATGGCCAGCCTTAAGGGGCCAGCTTAAAGGGCCAGCCTTAAAGGGCCAGCCTTAAAGGGCCAGCCTTAAAGGGCCAGCCTTAAAGGGCCAGCC
This sequence comes from Doryrhamphus excisus, assembly GCF_037039965.1. Lineage (NCBI taxonomy): Eukaryota > Metazoa > Chordata > Actinopteri > Syngnathiformes > Syngnathidae > Doryrhamphus > Doryrhamphus excisus. The sequence continues at coordinate 16,196,944 of NC_136376.1, read as the reverse complement.
TTAAAGGGCCAGCCTTAAGGGGCCAGCTTAAAGGGCCAGCCTTAAAGGGCAAGCCTTAAAGGGCCAGCCTTAGAGGGCCAGCTTAAAGGGCCAGCCTTAGAGGGCCAGCTTAAAGGGCCAGCCTTAAGGGGCCAGCTTAAAGGGCCAGCCTTAAAGGGCCAGCCTTAAAGGGCCAGCTTTAAAGGGCCAGCTTAAAGGGCCAGCCTTAAAGGGCCAGCCTTAAAGGGCCAGCTTAAAGGGCCAGCCTTAAGGGGCCAGCTTAAAGGGCCAGCCTTAAAGGGCAAGCCTTAAAGGGCCAGCCTTAGAGGGCCAGCTTAAAGGGCCAGCCTTAGAGGGCCTGCTTAAAGATCCAGCCTTAAGGGGCCAGCTTAAAGGGCCAGCCTTAAAGGGCCAGCCTTAAAGGGCCAGCCTTAAAGGGCCAGCTTAAAGGGCCAGCCTTAGATGGCCAGCCTTAAAGGGCCAGCTTAAAGGGCCAGCCTTAAAGGGCCAGCTTAAAGGGCCAGCCTTAAAGGGCCAGCCTTAAAGGGCCAGCTTAAAGGGCCAGCCTTAAAGGGCCAGCCTTAGAGGGCCAGCCTTAAAGGGCCAGCTTAAAGGGCCAGCCTTTGAGGTCCAGCCTTAGAGGCCCAGCCTTAAAGGGCCAGCTTAAAGGGCCAGCCTTAGAGGACCAGCTTAAAGGGCCAGCCTTAAGGGGCCAGCTTAAAGGGCCAGCCTTAAAGGGCCAGCCTTAAAGGGCCAGCCTTAAAGGGCCAGCTTAAAGGGCCAGCCTTAAAGGGCCAGCTTAAAGGGCCAGCCTTAAAGGGCCAGCCTTAAAGGGCCAGCTTAAATGGCCAGCCTTAAAGGGCCAGCTTAAAGGGCCAGCCTTAAAGGGCAAGCCTTAAAGGGCCAGCCTTAGAGGGCCAGCTTAAAGGGCCAGCCTTAGAGGGCCAGCTTAAAGGGCCAGCCTTAAGGGGCCAGCTTAAAGGGCCAGCCTTAAAGGGCCAGCCTTAACAGGCCAGTCTTAAAGGGCCAGCCTTAGAGGGCCAGCCTTAAAGGGCCAGCTTAAAGGGCCAGCCTTAAAGGGCCAGCTTAAAGGGCCAGCCTTAAAGGGCCAGCTTAAAGGGCCAGCCTTAGATGGCCAGCCTTAAGGGGCCAGCTTAAAGGGCCAGCCTTAAAGGGCCAGCCTTAAAGGGCCAGCCTTAGAGGGCCAGCCTTAAAGGGCCAGCCTTAAAGGGCCAGCCTTAAAGGGCCAGCCTTAGGGGGCCAGCCTTAAAGGGCCAGCTTAAAGGGCCAGCCTTTGAAGTCCAGCCTTAGAGGCCCAGCCTTAAAGGGCCAGTTTAAAGGGCCAGACTTAGATGGCCAGGCTTAAAGGGCCAGCTTAAAGGGCCAGCCTTAAAGGGCCAGCTTAAAGGGCCAGCCTTAAAGGGCAAGCCTTAAAGGGCCAGCCTTAAAGGGCCAGCCTTAGAGGGCCAGCTTAAAGGGCCAGCCTTAGAGGGCCAGCTTAAAGGGCCAGCCTTAAGGGGCCAGCTTAAAGGGCCAGCCTTAAAGGGCCAGCCTTAAAGGGCCAGCCTTAAAGGGCCAGCCTTAGAGGGCCAGCCTTAAAGGGCCAGCTTAAAGGGCCAGCCTTAAAGGGCCAGCTTAAAGGGCCAGCCTTAAAGGGCCAGCCTTAAAAGGCCAGCCTTAAAGGGCCAGCCTTAAAGGGTCAGCTTAAAGGGCCAGCCTTAAAGGGCCAGCCTTAAAGGGCCAGCTTAAAGGGCCAGCCTTAAAGGGCAAGCCTTAAAGGGCCAGCCTTAAAGGGCCAGCCTTAGAGGGACAGCTTAAAGGGCCAGCCTTGGAGGGCCAACTTAAAGGGCCAGCCTTAAGGGGCCAGCTTAAAGGGCCAGCCTTAAAGGGCCAGCCTTAAAGGGCCAGTCTTAAAGGGCCAGCCTTAGAGGACCAGCCTTAAAGGGCCAGCTTAAAGGGCCAGCCTTAAAGGGCCAGCTTAAAGGGCCAGCCTTAAAGGGCCAGCTTAAAGGGCCAGCCTTAGATGGCCAGCCTTAAGGGGCCAGCTTAAAGGGCCAGCCTTAAAGGGCCAGCCTTAAAGGGCCAGCCTTAAAGGGCCAGCCTTAAAGGGCCAGCCTTAAAGGGCCAGCCTTAAAGGGCCAGCTTAAAGGGCCAGCCTTAAGGGGCCAGCTTAAAGGGCCAGCCTTAAAGGGCAAGCCTTAAAGGGCCAGCCTTAGAGGGCCAGCTTAAAGGGCCAGCCTTAGAGGGCCAGCTTAAAGGGCCAGCCTTAAGGGGCCAGCTTAAAGGGCCAGCCTTAAAGGGCCAGCCTTAAAGGGCCAGCTTTAAAGGGCCAGCTTAAAGGGCCAGCCTTAAAGGGCCAGCCTTAAAGGGCCAGCCTTAGAGGGCCAGCTTAAAGGGCCAGCCTTAGAGGGCCAGCTTAAAGGGCCAGCCTTAAGGGGCCAGCTTAAAGGGCCAGCCTTAAAGGGCCAGCCTTAAAGGGCCAGTCTTAAAGGGCCAGCCTTAGAGGGCCAGCCTTAAAGGGCCAGCTTAAAGGGCCAGCCTTAAAGGGCCAGCTTAAAGGGCCAGCCTTAGATGGCCAGCCTTAAGGGGCCAGCTTAAAGGGCCAGCCTTAAAGGGCCAGCCTTAAAGGGCCAGCTTTAAAGGGCCAGCTTAAAGGGCCAGCCTTAAAGGGCCAGCCTTCAAGGGCCAGCCTTAAAGGGCCAGCTTAAAGGGCCAGCCTTAAAGGGCCAGCCTTAAAGGGCCAGCTTACAGGGCCAGCCTTACAGGGCCAGCTTAAAGGGCCAGCCTTAGAGGGCCAGCCCTAAGGGGCCAGCTTAAAGGGCCAGCCTTAATGGGCCAGCCTTAAAGGGCCAGCCTTAGAGGGCCAGCTTAAAGGGCCAGCCTTAAAGGGCCAGCTTAAAAGGCCAGCCTTAGAGGGCCAGCTTTACAGGGCCAGCTTAAAGGGCCAGCTTAAAGGGCCAGCCTTAAGGGGCCAGCTTAAAGGGCCAGCCTTAAAGGGCCAGCCTTAAAGGGCCAGCTTTAAAGGGCCAGCTTAAAGGGCCAGCCTTAAAGGGCCAGCCTTAAAGGGCCAGCTTAAAGGGCCAGCCTTAAGGGGCCAGCTTAAAGGGCCAGCCTTAAAGGGCAAGCCTTAAAGGGCCAGCCTTAGAGGGCCAGCTTAAAGGGCCAGCCTTAGAGGGCCTGCTTAAAGATCCAGCCTTAAGGGGCCAGCTTAAAGGGCCAGCCTTAAAGGGCCAGCCTTAAAGGGCCAGCCTTAAAGGGCCAGCTTAAAGGGCCAGCCTTAAAGGGCCAGCCTTAAAGGGCCAGCTTAAAGGGCCAGCCTTAAAGGGCCAGCCTTAAAGGGCCAGCTTAAATGGCCAGCCTTAAAGGGCCAGCTTAAAGGGCCAGCCTTAAAGGGCAAGCCTTAAAGGGCCAGCCTTAGAGGGCCAGCTTAAAGGGCCAGCCTTAGAGGGCCAGCTTAAAGGGCCAGCCTTAAGGGGCCAGCTTAAAGGGCCAGCCTTAAAGGGCCAGCCTTAACAGGCCAGTCTTAAAGGGCCAGCCTTAGAGGGCCAGCCTTAAAGGGCCAGCTTAAAGGGCCAGCCTTAAAGGGCCAGCTTAAAGGGCCAGCCTTAAAGGGCCAGCTTAAAGGGCCAGCCTTAGATGGCCAGCCTTAAGGGGCCAGCTTAAAGGGCCAGCCTTAAAGGGCCAGCCTTAAAGGGCCAGCCTTAGAGGGCCAGCCTTAAAGGGCCAGCCTTAAAGGGCCAGCCTTAAAGGGCCAGCCTTAGGGGGCCAGCCTTAAAGGGCCAGCTTAAAGGGCCAGCCTTTGAAGTCCAGCCTTAGAGGCCCAGCCTTAAAGGGCCAGTTTAAAGGGCCAGACTTAGATGGCCAGGCTTAAAGGGCCAGCTTAAAGGGCCAGCCTTAAAGGGCCAGCTTAAAGGGCCAGCCTTAAAGGGCAAGCCTTAAAGGGCCAGCCTTAAAGGGCCAGCCTTAGAGGGCCAGCTTAAAGGGCCAGCCTTAGAGGGCCAGCTTAAAGGGCCAGCCTTAAGGGGCCAGCTTAAAGGGCCAGCCTTAAAGGGCCAGCCTTAAAGGGCCAGCCTTAAAGGGCCAGCCTTAGAGGGCCAGCCTTAAAGGGCCAGCTTAAAGGGCCAGCCTTAAAGGGCCAGCTTAAAGGGCCAGCCTTAAAGGGCCAGCCTTAAAAGGCCAGCCTTAAAGGGCCAGCCTTAAAGGGTCAGCTTAAAGGGCCAGCCTTAAAGGGCCAGCCTTAAAGGGCCAGCTTAAAGGGCCAGCCTTAAAGGGCAAGCCTTAAAGGGCCAGCCTTAAAGGGCCAGCCTTAGAGGGACAGCTTAAAGGGCCAGCCTTGGAGGGCCAACTTAAAGGGCCAGCCTTAAGGGGCCAGCTTAAAGGGCCAGCCTTAAAGGGCCAGCCTTAAAGGGCCAGTCTTAAAGGGCCAGCCTTAGAGGACCAGCCTTAAAGGGCCAGCTTAAAGGGCCAGCCTTAAAGGGCCAGCTTAAAGGGCCAGCCTTAAAGGGCCAGCTTAAAGGGCCAGCCTTAGATGGCCAGCCTTAAGGGGCCAGCTTAAAGGGCCAGCCTTAAAGGGCCAGCCTTAAAGGGCCAGCCTTAAAGGGCCAGCTTAAAGGGCCAGCCTTAAGGGGCCAGCTTAAAGGGCCAGCCTTAAAGGGCAAGCCTTAAAGGGCCAGCCTTAGAGGGCCAGCTTAAAGGGCCAGCCTTAGAGGGCCAGCTTAAAGGGCCAGCCTTAAGGGGCCAGCTTAAAGGGCCAGCCTTAAAGGGCCAGCCTTAAAGGGCCAGCTTTAAAGGGCCAGCTTAAAGGGCCAGCCTTAAAGGGCCAGCCTTAAAGGGCCAGCCTTAGAGGGCCAGCTTAAAGGGCCAGCCTTAGAGGGCCAGCATAAAGGGCCAGCCTTAAGGGGCCAGCTTAAAGGGCCAGCCTTAAAGGGCCAGCCTTAAAGGGCCAGTCTTAAAGGGCCAGCCTTAGAGGGCCAGCCTTAAAGGGCCAGCTTAAAGGGCCAGCCTTAAAGGGCCAGCTTAAAGGGCCAGCCTTAGATGGCCAGCCTTAAGGGGCCAGCTTAAAGGGCCAGCCTTAAAGGGCCAGCCTTAAAGGGCCAGCTTTAAAGGGCCAGCTTAAAGGGCCAGCCTTAAAGGGCCAGCCTTAAAGGGCCAGCCTTAAAGGGCCAGCTTAAAGGGCCAGCCTTAAAGGGCCAGCCTTAAAGGGCCAGCTTACAGGGCCAGCCTTAAAGGGCCAGCTTAAAGGGCCAGCCTTAGAGGGCCAGCCCTAAGGGGCCAGCTTAAAGGGCCAGCCTTAATGGGCCAGCCTTAAAGGGCCAGCCTTAGAGGGCCAGCTTAAAGGGCCAGCCTTAAAGGGCCAGCTTAAAAGGCCAGCCTTAGAGGGCCAGCTTTACAGGGCCAGCTTAAAGGGCCAGCTTAAAGGGCCAGCCTTAAGGGGCCAGCTTAAAGGGCCAGCCTTAAAGGGCCAGCCTTAAAGGGCCAGCTTTAAAGGGCCAGCTTAAAGGGCCAGCCTTAAAGGGCCAGCCTTAAAGGGCCAGCTTAAAGGGCCAGCCTTAAGGGGCCAGCTTAAAGGGCCAGCCTTAAAGGGCAAGCCTTAAAGGGCCAGCCTTAGAGGGCCAGCTTAAAGGGCCAGCCTTAGAGGGCCTGCTTAAAGATCCAGCCTTAAGGGGCCAGCTTAAAGGGCCAGCCTTAAAGGGCCAGCCTTAAAGGGCCAGCCTTAAAGGGCCAGCTTAAAGGGCCAGCCTTAGATGGCCAGCCTTAAAGGGCCAGCTTAAAGGGCCAGCCTTAAAGGGCCAGCTTAAAGGGCCAGCCTTAAAGGGCCAGCCTTAAAGGGCCAGCTTAAAGGGCCAGCCTTAAAGGGCCAGCCTTAGAGGGCCAGCCTTAAAGGGCCAGCTTAAAGGGCCAGCCTTTGAGGTCCTGCCTTAGAGGCCCAGCCTTAAAGGGCCAGCTTAAAGGGCCAGCCTTAGAGGACCAGCTTAAAGGGCCAGCCTTAAGGGGCCAGCTTAAAGGGCCAGCCTTAAAGGGCCAGCCTTAAAGGGCCAGCCTTAAAGGGCCAGCTTAAAGGGCCAGCCTTAAAGGGCCAGCTTAAAGGGCCAGCCTTAAAGGGCCAGCTTAAATGGCCAGCCTTAAAGGGCCAGCTTAAAGGGCCAGCCTTAAAGGGCAAGCCTTAAAGGGCCAGCCTTAGAGGGCCAGCTTAAAGGGCCAGCCTTAGAGGGCCAGCTTAAAGGGCCAGCCTTAAGGGGCCAGCTTAAAGGGCCAGCCTTAAAGGGCCAGCCTTAACAGGCCAGTCTTAAAGGGCCAGCCTTAGAGGGCCAGCCTTAAAGGGCCAGCTTAAAGGGCCAGCCTTAAAGGGCCAGCTTAAAGGGCCAGCCTTAAAGGGCCAGCTTAAAGGGCCAGCCTTAGATGGCCAGCCTTAAGGGGCCAGCTTAAAGGGCCAGCCTTAAAGGGCCAGCCTTAAAGGGCCAGCCTTAGAGGGCCAGCCTTAAAGGGCCAGCCTTAAAGGGCCAGCCTTAAAGGGCCAGCCTTAGGGGGCCAGCCTTAAAGGGCCAGCTTAAAGGGCCAGCCTTTGAAGTCCAGCCTTAGAGGCCCAGCCTTAAAGGGCCAGTTTAAAGGGCCAGACTTAGATGGCCAGGCTTAAAGTGCCAGCTTAAAGGGCCAGCCTTAAAGGGCCAGCTTAAAGGGCCAGCCTTAAAGGGCAAGCCTTAAAGGGCCAGCCTTAGAGGGCCAGCTTAAAGGGCCAGCCTTAGAGGGCCAGCTTAAAGGGCCAGCCTTAAGGGGCCAGCTTAAAGGGCCAGCCTTAAAGGGCCAGCCTTAAAGGGCCAGCCTTAAAGGGCCAGTCTTAAAGGGCCAGCCTTAGAGGGCCAGCCTTAAAGGGCCAGCTTAAAGGGCCAGCCTTAAAGGGCCAGCTTAAAGGGCCAGCCTTAAAGGGCCAGCCTTAAAGGGCCAGCCTTAAAGGGCCAGCCTTAAAGGGTCAGCTTAAAGGGCCAGCCTTAAGGGGCCAGCTTAAAGGGCCAGCCTTAAAGGGCAAGCCTTAAAGGGCCAGCCTTAAAGGGCCAGCCTTAAAGGGCCAGCTTAAAGGGCCAGCCTTAAAGGGCAAGCCTTAAAGGGCCAGCCTTAAAGGGCCAGCCTTAGAGGGACAGCTTAAAGGGCCAGCCTTGGAGGGCCAACTTAAAGGGCCAGCCTTAAGGGGCCAGCTTAAAGGGCCAGCCTTAAAGGGCCAGCCTTAAAGGGCCAGTCTTAAAGGGCCAGCCTTAGAGGACCAGCCTTAAAGGGCCAGCTTAAAGGGCCAGCCTTAAAGGGCCAGCTTAAAGGGCCAGCCTTAAAGGGCCAGCTTAAAGGGCCAGCCTTAGATGGCCAGCCTTAAGGGGCCAGCTTAAAGGGCCAGCCTTAAAGGGCCAGCCTTAAAGGGCCAGCCTTAAAGGGCCAGCCTTAAAGGGCCAGCCTTAAAGGGCCAGCTTAAAGGGCCAGCCTTAAGGGGCCAGCTTAAAGGGCCAGCCTTAAAGGGCAAGCCTTAAAGGGCCAGCCTTAGAGGGCCAGCTTAAAGGGCCAGCCTTAGAGGGCCAGCTTAAAGGGCCAGCCTTAAGGGGCCAGCTTAAAGGGCCAGCCTTAAAGGGCCAGCCTTAAAGGGCCAGCTTTAAAGGGCCAGCTTAAAGGGCCAGCCTTAAAGGGCCAGCCTTAAAGGGCCAGCCTTAAGGGGCCAGCTTAAAGGGCCAGCCTTAAAGGGCAAGCCTTAAAGGGCCAGCCTTAGAGGGCCAGCTTAAAGGGCCAGCCTTAGAGGGCCTGCTTAAAGGGCCAGCCTTAAGGGGCCAGCTTAAAGGGCCAGCCTTAAAGGGCCAGCCTTAAATGACCAGCTTAAAGGGCCAGCTTAAAGGGCCAGCCTTAAAGGGCCAGCTTAAAGGGCCGGCCTTAAAGTGCCAGCCTTAAAGGGCCAGCTTAACGGGCCAGCCTTAAAGGGCCAGCTTAAAGGGCCAGCCTTAAAGGGCCAGCTTAAAGGGCCAGCCTTAAAGGGCCAGCCTTAAAGGGCCAGCTTAAAGGGCCAGCCTTAAAGGGCCAGCTTAAAGGGCCAGCCTTAAAGGGCAAGCCTTAAAGGGCCAGCCTTAAAGGGCCAGCCTTAGAGGGCCAGCTTAAAGGGCCAGCCTTAGAGGGCCAGCTTAAAGGGCCAGCCTTAAGGGGCCAGCTTAAAGGGCCAGCCTTAAAGGGCCAGCCTTAAAGGGCCAGTCTTAAAGGGCCAGCCTTAGAGGACCAGCCTTAAAGGGCCAGCTTAAAGGGCCAGCCTTAAAGGGCCAGCTTAAAGGGCCAGCCTTAAAGGGCCAGCTTAAAGGGCCAGCCTTAGATGGCCAGCCTTAAGGGGCCAGCTTAAAGGGCCAGCCTTAAAGGGCCAGCCTTAAAGGGCCAGCCTTAAAGGGCCAGCCTTAAAGGGCCAGCCGTAAAGGGCCAGCCTTAAAGGGCCAGCTTAAAGGGCCAGCCTTAAGGGGCCAGCTTAAAGGGCCAGCCTTAAAGGGCAAGCCTTAAAGGGCAAGTCTTAGAGGGCCAGCTTAAAGGGCCAGCCTTAGAGGGCCAGCTTAAAGAGCCAGCCTTAAGGGGCCAGCTTAAAGGGCCAGCCTTAAAGGGCCAGCCTTAAAGGGCCAGCTTTAAAGGGCCAGCTTAAAGGGCCAGCCTTAAAGGGCCAGCTTTAAAGGGCCAGCTTAAAGGGCCAGCCTTAAGGGGCCAGCTTAAAGGGCCAGCCTTAAAGGGCAAGCCTTAAAGGGCCAGCCTTAGAGGGCCAGCTTAAAGGGCCAGCCTTAGAGGGCCTGCTTAAAGGGCCAGCCTTAAGGGGCCAGCTTAAAGGGCCAGCCTTAAAGGGCCAGCCTTAAAGGGCCAGCCTTAAAGGGCCAGCTTAAAGGGCAAGCCTTAAAGGGCCAGCTTAAAGGGCCAGCCTTAAAGGGCCAGCTTAAAGGGCCGGCCTTAAAGGGCCAGCCTTAAAGGGCCAGCTTAAAGGGCCAGCCTTAGAGGGCCAGCCTTAAGGGGCCAGCTTAGAGGGCCAGCCTTAAGGGGCCAGCTTAAAGGGCCAGCCTTAAAGGGCAAGCCTTAAAGGGCCAGCCTTAGAGGGCCAGCCTTAGAGGGCCAGCTTAAAGGGCCAGCCTTAGAGGGCCAGCTTAAAGGGCCAGCCTCGAAGGGCCAGCCTTAAAGAGCCAGCCTTAAAGGGCCAGCTTAAAGGGCCAGCCTTAAAGGGCCAGCTTAAAGGGCCAGCCTTAAAGGGCCAGCCTTAAAGGGCCAGCTTAAAGGGCCAGCCTCGAAGGGCCAGCCTTAAAGGGCCAGCCTTAGAGGGCCAGCTTAAAGGGCCAGCCTTAAGGGGCCAGCTTAAAGGGCCAGCCTTAAAGGGCCAGTCTTAAAGGGCCAGCCTTAGAGGGCCAGCCTTAAAGGGCCAGCTTAAAGGGCCAGCCTTAAAGGGCCAGCTTAAAGGGCCAGCCTTAAAGGGCCAGCTTAAAGGGCCAGCCTTAGATGGCCAGCCTTAAGGGGCCAGCTTAAAGGGCCAGCCTTAAAGGGCCAGCCTTAAAGGGCCAGCCTTAAAGGGCCAGCCTTAAAGGGCCAGCTTAAAGGGCCAGCCTTAAGGGGCCAGCTTAAAGGGCCAGCCTTAAAAGGCAAGCCTTAAAGGGCCAGCCTTAGAGGGCCAGCTTAAAGGGCCAGCCTTAGAGGGCCAGCTTAAAGGGCCAGCCTTAAGGGGCCAACTTAAAGGGCCAGCCTTAAAGGGCCAGCCTTAAAGGGCCAGCCTTAAAGGGCCAGCTTAAAGGGCCAGCCTTAAAGGGCCAGCCTTAAAGGGCCAGCTTAAAGGGCCAGCCTTAAAGGGCCAGCCTTAGAGGGCCAGCTTAAAGGGCCAGCTTTAAAGGGCCAGCCTTAAAGGGCCAGCCTTAAAGGGCCAGCCTTAAAGGGCCAGCTTAAAGGGCCAGCCTTAAAGGGCACGCTTAAAGGGCCAGCCTTAAAGGGCCAGCCTTAAAGGGCCAGTTTAAAGGGCCGGCCTTAAAGGGCCAGCCTTAAAGGGCCAGCTTAAAGGGCCAGCCTTAAAGGGCCAGCTTAAAGGGCCAGCCTTAGAGGGCCAGCCTTAAGGGGCCAGTTTAAAGGGCCAGCCTTAGAGGGCCAGCCTTAAAGGGCCAGCCTTAAAGGGCCAGCCTTAGATGGCCAGCTTAAAGGGCCAGCCTTAGAGGGCCAGCTTAAAGGGCCAGCCTTAGAGGGCCAGCTTAAAGGGCCAGCCTTAAGGGGCCAGCTTAAAGGGCCAGCCTTAAAGGGCCAGTCTTAAAGGGCCAGCCTTAGAGGGCCAGCCTTAAAGGGCCAGCTTAAAGGGCCAGCCTTAAAGGGCCAGCTTAAAGGGCCAGCCTTAGATGGCCAGCCTTAAGGGGCCAGCTTAAAGGGCCAGCCTTAAAGGGCCAGCCTTAAAGGGCCAGCTTTAAAGGGCCAGCTTAAAGGGCCAGCCTTAAAGGGCCAGCCTTAAAGGGCCAGCCTTAAAGGGCCAGCTTAAAGGGCCAGCCTTAAAGGGCCAGCCTTAAAGGGCCAGCTTACAGGGCCAGCCTTAAAGGGCCAGCTTAAAGGGCCAGCCTTAGAGGGCCAGCCCTAAGGGGCCAGCTTAAAGGGCCAGCCTTAATGGGCCAGCCTTAAAGGGCCAGCCTTAGAGGGCCAGCTTAAAGGGCCAGCCTTAAAGGGCCAGCTTAAAAGGCCAGCCTTAGAGGGCCAGCTTTACAGGGCCAGCTTAAAGGGCCAGCCTTAAAGGGCCAGCTTAAAGGGCCAGCCTTAGAGGGCCAGCTTAAAGGGCCAGCCTTAAGGGGCCAGCTTAAAGGGCCAGCCTTAAAGGGCAAGCCTTAAAGGGCCAGCCATAGAGGGCCAGCTTAAAGGGCCAGCTTAAAGGGCCAGCCTTAAGGGGCCAGCTTAAAGGGCCAGCCTTAAAGGGCCAGCCTTAAAGGGCCAGCCTTAAAGGGCCAGCTTTAAAGGGCCAGCCTTAAAGGGCCAGCCTTAAAGGGCCAGCTTAAAGGGCCAGCCTTAAAGGGCCAGCCTTAGAGGGCCAGCTTAAAGGGCCAGCTTTAAAGGGCCAGCCTTAAAGGGCCAGCCTTAAAGGGCCAGCCTTAAAGGGCCAGCTTAAAGGGCCAGCCTTAAAGGGCACGCTTAAAGGGCCAGCCTTAAAGGGCCAGCCTTAAAGGGCCAGTTTAAAGGGCCGGCCTTAAAGGGCCAGCCTTAAAGGGCCAGCCTTAAAGGGCCAGCTTAAAGGGCCAGCCTTAAAGGGCCAGCTTAAAGGGCCAGCCTTAGAGGGCCAGCCTTAAGGGGCCAGCTTAAAGGGCCAGCCTTAAAGGGCCAGCCTTAAAGGGCCAGCCTTAAAGGGCCAGCCTTAGATGGCCAGCTTAAAGGGCCAGCCTTAGAGGGCCAGCTTAAAGGGCCAGCCTTAGAGGGCCAGCTTAAAGGGCCAGCCTTAGAGGGCCTGCTTAAAGGGCCAGCCTTAAGGGGCCAGCTTAAAGGGCCAGCCTTAAGGGGCCAGCTTAAAGGGCCAGCCTTAAAGGGCAAGCCTTAAAGGGCCAGCCTTAGAGGGCCAGCTTAAAGGGCCAGCCTTAGAGGGCCTGCTTAAAGGGCCAGCCTTAAGGGGCCAGCTTAAAGGGCCAGCCTTAAAGGGCCAGCCTTAAAGGGCCAGCTTAAAGGGCCAGCCTTAAAGGGCCAGCTTAAAGGGCCAGCCTTAAAGGGCCAGCTTAAATGGCCAGCCTTAAAGGGCCAGCTTAAAGGGCCAGCCTTAAAGGGCAAGCCTTAAAGGGCCAGCCTTAGAGGGCCAGCTTAAAGGGCCAGCCTTAGAGGGCCAGCTTAAAGGGCCAGCCTTAAGGGGCCAGCTTAAAGGGCCAGCCTTAAAGGGCCAGCCTTAACAGGCCAGTCTTAAAGGGCCAGCCTTAGAGGGCCAGCCTTAAAGGGCCAGCTTAAAGGGCCAGCCTTAAAGGGCCAGCTTAAAGGGCCAGCCTTAAAGGGCCAGCTTAAAGGGCCAGCCTTAGATGGCCAGCCTTAAGGGGCCAGCTTAAAGGGCCAGCCTTAAAGGGCCAGCCTTAAAGGGCCAGCCTTAGAGGGCCAGCCTTAAAGGGCCAGCCTTAAAGGGCCAGCCTTAAAGGGCCAGCCTTAGGGGGCCAGCCTTAAAGGGCCAGCTTAAAGGGCCAGCCTTTGAAGTCCAGCCTTAGAGGCCCAGCCTTAAAGGGCCAGTTTAAAGGGCCAGACTTAGATGGCCAGGCTTAAAGTGCCAGCTTAAAGGGCCAGCCTTAAAGGGCCAGCTTAAAGGGCCAGCCTTAAAGGGCAAGCCTTAAAGGGCCAGCCTTAGAGGGCCAGCTTAAAGGGCCAGCCTTAGAGGGCCAGCTTAAAGGGCCAGCCTTAAGGGGCCAGCTTAAAGGGCCAGCCTTAAAGGGCCAGCCTTAAAGGGCCAGCCTTAAAGGGCCAGTCTTAAAGGGCCAGCCTTAGAGGGCCAGCCTTAAAGGGCCAGCTTAAAGGGCCAGCCTTAAAGGGCCAGCTTAAAGGGCCAGCCTTAAAGGGCCAGCCTTAAAGGGCCAGCCTTAAAGGGCCAGCCTTAAAGGGTCAGCTTAAAGGGCCAGCCTTAAGGGGCCAGCTTAAAGGGCCAGCCTTAAAGGGCAAGCCTTAAAGGGCCAGCCTTAAAGGGCCAGCCTTAAAGGGCCAGCTTAAAGGGCCAGCCTTAAAGGGCAAGCCTTAAAGGGCCAGCCTTAAAGGGCCAGCCTTAGAGGGACAGCTTAAAGGGCCAGCCTTGGAGGGCCAACTTAAAGGGCCAGCCTTAAGGGGCCAGCTTAAAGGGCCAGCCTTAAAGGGCCAGCCTTAAAGGGCCAGTCTTAAAGGGCCAGCCTTAGAGGACCAGCCTTAAAGGGCCAGCTTAAAGGGCCAGCCTTAAAGGGCCAGCTTAAAGGGCCAGCCTTAAAGGGCCAGCTTAAAGGGCCAGCCTTAGATGGCCAGCCTTAAGGGGCCAGCTTAAAGGGCCAGCCTTAAAGGGCCAGCCTTAAAGGGCCAGCCTTAAAGGGCCAGCCTTAAAGGGCCAGCCTTAAAGGGCCAGCCTTAAAGGGCCAGCTTAAAGGGCCAGCCTTAAGGGGCCAGCTTAAAGGGCCAGCCTTAAAGGGCAAGCCTTAAAGGGCCAGCCTTAGAGGGCCAGCTTAAAGGGCCAGCCTTAGAGGGCCAGCTTAAAGGGCCAGCCTTAAGGGGCCAGCTTAAAGGGCCAGCCTTAAAGGGCCAGCCTTAAAGGGCCAGCTTTAAAGGGCCAGCTTAAAGGGCCAGCCTTAAAGGGCCAGCCTTAAAGGGCCAGCCTTAAGGGGCCAGCTTAAAGGGCCAGCCTTAAAGGGCAAGCCTTAAAGGGCCAGCCTTAGAGGGCCAGCTTAAAGGGCCAGCCTTAGAGGGCCTGCTTAAAGGGCCAGCCTTAAGGGGCCAGCTTAAAGGGCCAGCCTTAAAGGGCCAGCCTTAAATGACCAGCTTAAAGGGCCAGCTTAAAGGGCCAGCCTTAAAGGGCCAGCTTAAAGGGCCGGCCTTAAAGTGCCAGCCTTAAAGGGCCAGCTTAACGGGCCAGCCTTAAAGGGCCAGCTTAAAGGGCCAGCCTTAAAGGGCCAGCTTAAAGGGCCAGCCTTAAAGGGCCAGCCTTAAAGGGCCAGCTTAAAGGGCCAGCCTTAAAGGGCCAGCTTAAAGGGCCAGCCTTAAAGGGCAAGCCTTAAAGGGCCAGCCTTAAAGGGCCAGCCTTAGAGGGCCAGCTTAAAGGGCCAGCCTTAGAGGGCCAGCTTAAAGGGCCAGCCTTAAGGGGCCAGCTTAAAGGGCCAGCCTTAAAGGGCCAGCCTTAAAGGGCCAGTCTTAAAGGGCCAGCCTTAGAGGACCAGCCTTAAAGGGCCAGCTTAAAGGGCCAGCCTTAAAGGGCCAGCTTAAAGGGCCAGCCTTAAAGGGCCAGCTTAAAGGGCCAGCCTTAGATGGCCAGCCTTAAGGGGCCAGCTTAAAGGGCCAGCCTTAAAGGGCCAGCCTTAAAGGGCCAGCCTTAAAGGGCCAGCCTTAAAGGGCCAGCCGTAAAGGGCCAGCCTTAAAGGGCCAGCTTAAAGGGCCAGCCTTAAGGGGCCAGCTTAAAGGGCCAGCCTTAAAGGGCAAGCCTTAAAGGGCAAGTCTTAGAGGGCCAGCTTAAAGGGCCAGCCTTAGAGGGCCAGCTTAAAGAGCCAGCCTTAAGGGGCCAGCTTAAAGGGCCAGCCTTAAAGGGCCAGCCTTAAAGGGCCAGCTTTAAAGGGCCAGCTTAAAGGGCCAGCCTTAAAGGGCCAGCTTTAAAGGGCCAGCTTAAAGGGCCAGCCTTAAGGGGCCAGCTTAAAGGGCCAGCCTTAAAGGGCAAGCCTTAAAGGGCCAGCCTTAGAGGGCCAGCTTAAAGGGCCAGCCTTAGAGGGCCTGCTTAAAGGGCCAGCCTTAAGGGGCCAGCTTAAAGGGCCAGCCTTAAAGGGCCAGCCTTAAAGGGCCAGCCTTAAAGGGCCAGCTTAAAGGGCAAGCCTTAAAGGGCCAGCTTAAAGGGCCAGCCTTAAAGGGCCAGCTTAAAGGGCCGGCCTTAAAGGGCCAGCCTTAAAGGGCCAGCTTAAAGGGCCAGCCTTAGAGGGCCAGCCTTAAGGGGCCAGCTTAGAGGGCCAGCCTTAAGGGGCCAGCTTAAAGGGCCAGCCTTAAAGGGCAAGCCTTAAAGGGCCAGCCTTAGAGGGCCAGCCTTAGAGGGCCAGCTTAAAGGGCCAGCCTTAGAGGGCCAGCTTAAAGGGCCAGCCTCGAAGGGCCAGCCTTAAAGAGCCAGCCTTAAAGGGCCAGCTTAAAGGGCCAGCCTTAAAGGGCCAGCTTAAAGGGCCAGCCTTAAAGGGCCAGCCTTAAAGGGCCAGCTTAAAGGGCCAGCCTCGAAGGGCCAGCCTTAAAGGGCCAGCCTTAGAGGGCCAGCTTAAAGGGCCAGCCTTAAGGGGCCAGCTTAAAGGGCCAGCCTTAAAGGGCCAGTCTTAAAGGGCCAGCCTTAGAGGGCCAGCCTTAAAGGGCCAGCTTAAAGGGCCAGCCTTAAAGGGCCAGCTTAAAGGGCCAGCCTTAAAGGGCCAGCTTAAAGGGCCAGCCTTAGATGGCCAGCCTTAAGGGGCCAGCTTAAAGGGCCAGCCTTAAAGGTTCAGCCTTAAAGGGCCAGCCTTAAAGGGCCAGCCTTAAAGGGCCAGCTTAAAGGGCCAGCCTTAAGGGGCCAGCTTAAAGGGCCAGCCTTAAAAGGCAAGCCTTAAAGGGCCAGCCTTAGAGGGCCAGCTTAAAGGGCCAGCCTTAGAGGGCCAGCTTAAAGGGCCAGCCTTAAGGGGCCAACTTAAAGGGCCAGCCTTAAAGGGCCAGCCTTAAAGGGCCAGCCTTAAAGGGCCAGCTTAAAGGGCCAGCCTTAAAGGGCCAGCCTTAAAGGGCCAGCTTAAAGGGCCAGCCTTAAAGGGCCAGCCTTAGAGGGCCAGCTTAAAGGGCCAGCTTTAAAGGGCCAGCCTTAAAGGGCCAGCCTTAAAGGGCCAGCCTTAAAGGGCCAGCTTAAAGGGCCAGCCTTAAAGGGCACGCTTAAAGGGCCAGCCTTAAAGGGCCAGCCTTAAAGGGCCAGTTTAAAGGGCCGGCCTTAAAGGGCCAGCCTTAAAGGGCCAGCTTAAAGGGCCAGCCTTAAAGGGCCAGCTTAAAGGGCCAGCCTTAGAGGGCCAGCCTTAAGGGGCCAGTTTAAAGGGCCAGCCTTAGAGGGCCAGCCTTAAAGGGCCAGCCTTAAAGGGCCAGCCTTAGATGGCCAGCTTAAAGGGCCAGCCTTAGAGGGCCAGCTTAAAGGGCCAGCCTTAGAGGGCCAGCTTAAAGGGCCAGCCTTAAGGGGCCAGCTTAAAGGGCCAGCCTTAAAGGGCCAGTCTTAAAGGGCCAGCCTTAGAGGGCCAGCCTTAAAGGGCCAGCTTAAAGGGCCAGCCTTAAAGGGCCAGCTTAAAGGGCCAGCCTTAGATGGCCAGCCTTAAGGGGCCAGCTTAAAGGGCCAGCCTTAAAGGGCCAGCCTTAAAGGGCCAGCTTTAAAGGGCCAGCTTAAAGGGCCAGCCTTAAAGGGCCAGCCTTAAAGGGCCAGCCTTAAAGGGCCAGCTTAAAGGGCCAGCCTTAAAGGGCCAGCCTTAAAGGGCCAGCTTACAGGGCCAGCCTTAAAGGGCCAGCTTAAAGGGCCAGCCTTAGAGGGCCAGCCCTAAGGGGCCAGCTTAAAGGGCCAGCCTTAATGGGCCAGCCTTAAAGGGCCAGCCTTAGAGGGCCAGCTTAAAGGGCCAGCCTTAAAGGGCCAGCTTAAAAGGCCAGCCTTAGAGGGCCAGCTTTACAGGGCCAGCTTAAAGGGCCAGCCTTAAAGGGCCAGCTTAAAGGGCCAGCCTTAGAGGGCCAGCTTAAAGGGCCAGCCTTAAGGGGCCAGCTTAAAGGGCCAGCCTTAAAGGGCAAGCCTTAAAGGGCCAGCCATAGAGGGCCAGCTTAAAGGGCCAGCTTAAAGGGCCAGCCTTAAGGGGCCAGCTTAAAGGGCCAGCCTTAAAGGGCCAGCCTTAAAGGGCCAGCCTTAAAGGGCCAGCTTTAAAGGGCCAGCCTTAAAGGGCCAGCCTTAAAGGGCCAGCTTAAAGGGCCAGCCTTAAAGGGCCAGCCTTAGAGGGCCAGCTTAAAGGGCCAGCTTTAAAGGGCCAGCCTTAAAGGGCCAGCCTTAAAGGGCCAGCCTTAAAGGGCCAGCTTAAAGGGCCAGCCTTAAAGGGCACGCTTAAAGGGCCAGCCTTAAAGGGCCAGCCTTAAAGGGCCAGTTTAAAGGGCCGGCCTTAAAGGGCCAGCCTTAAAGGGCCAGCCTTAAAGGGCCAGCTTAAAGGGCCAGCCTTAAAGGGCCAGCTTAAAGGGCCAGCCTTAGAGGGCCAGCCTTAAGGGGCCAGCTTAAAGGGCCAGCCTTAAAGGGCCAGCCTTAAAGGGCCAGCCTTAAAGGGCCAGCCTTAGATGGCCAGCTTAAAGGGCCAGCCTTAGAGGGCCAGCTTAAAGGGCCAGCCTTAGAGGGCCAGCTTAAAGGGCCAGCCTTAGAGGGCCTGCTTAAAGGGCCAGCCTTAAGGGGCCAGCTTAAAGGGCCAGCCTTAAGGGGCCAGCTTAAAGGGCCAGCCTTAAAGGGCAAGCCTTAAAGGGCCAGCCTTAGAGGGCCAGCTTAAAGGGCCAGCCTTAGAGGGCCTGCTTAAAGGGCCAGCCTTAAGGGGCCAGCTTAAAGGGCCAGCCTTAAAGGGCCAGCCTTAAAGGGCCAGCCTTAAATGACCAGCTTAAAGGGCCAGCTTAAAGGGCCAGCCTTAAAGGGCCAGCTTAAAGGGCCGGCCTTAAAGTGCCAGCCTTAAAGGGCCAGCTTAAAGGGCCAGCCTTAAAGGGCCAGCTTAAAGGGCCAGCCTTAAAGGGCTAGCTTAAAGGGCCAGCCTTAAAGGGCCAGCCTTAAAGGGCCAGCTTAAAGGGCCAGCCTTAAAGGGCCAGCTTAAAGGGCCAGCCTTAAAGGGCAAGCCTTAAAGGGCCAGCCTTAAAGGGCCAGCCTTAGAGGGCCAGCTTAAAGGGCCAGCCTTAGAGGGCCAGCTTAAAAGGCCAGCCTTAAGGGGCCAGCTTAAAGGGCCAGCCTTAAAGGGCCAGCCTTAAAGGGCCAGTCCTAAAGGGCCAGCCTTAGAGGACCAGCCTTAAAGGGCCAGCTTAAAGGGCCAGCCTTAAAGGGCCAGCTTAAAGGGCCAGCCTTAAAGGGCCAGCTTAAAGGGCCAGCCTTAGATGGCCAGCCTTAAGGGGCCAGCTTAAAGGGCCAGCCTTAAAGGGCCAGCCTTAAAGGGCCAGCCTTAAAGGGCCAGCCTTAAAGGGCCAGCCTTAAAGGGCCAGCTTAAAGGGCCAGCCTTAAGGGGCCAGCTTAAAGGGCCGGCCTTAAAGGGCAAGCCTTAAAGGGCAAGCCTTAGAGGGCCAGCTTAAAGGGCCAGCCTTAGAGGGCCAGCTTAAAGAGCCAGCCTTAAGGGGCCAGCTTAAAGGGCCAGCCTTAAAGGGCCAGCCTTAAAGGGCCAGCTTTAAAGGGCCAGCTTAAAGGGCCAGCCTTAAAGGGCCAGCTTTAAAGGGCCAGCTTAAAGGGCCAGCCTTAAGGGGCCAGCTTAAAGGGCCAGCCTTAAAGGGCAAGCCTTAAAGGGCCAGCCTTAGAGGGCCAGCTTAAAGGGCCAGCCTTAGAGGGCCTGCTTAAAGGGCCAGCCTTAAGGGGCCAGCTTAAAGGGCCAGCCTTAAAGGGCCAGCCTTAAAGGGCCAGCCTTAAAGGGCCAGCTTAAAGGGCAAGCCTTAAAGGGCCAGCTTAAAGGGCCAGCCTTAAAGGGCCAGCTTAAAGGGCCGGCCTTAAAGGGCCAGCCTTAAAGGGCCAGCTTAAAGGGCCAGCCTTAAAGGGCCAGCTTAAAGGGCCAGCCTTAGAGGGCCAGCCTTAAGGGGCCAGCTTAAAGGGCCAGCCTTAAAGGGCCAGCTTAAAGGGCCAGCCTTAGAGGGCCAGCTTTACAGGGCCAGCTTAAAGGGCCAGCCTTAAAGGGCCAGCTTAAAGGGCCAGCCTTAGAGGGCCAGCTTAAAGGGCCAGCCTTAAGGGGCCAGCTTAAAGGGCCAGCCTTAAAGGGCAAGCCTTAAAGGGCCAGCCTTAGAGGGCCAGCCTTAGAGGGCCAGCTTAAAGGGCCAGCCTTAGAGGGCCAGCTTAAAGGGCCAGCCTCGAAGGGCCAGCCTTAAAGGGCCAGCCTTAAAGGGCCAGCTTAAAGGGCCAGCCTTAAAGGGCCAGCTTAAAGGGCCAGCCTTAAAGGGCCAGCCTTAAAGGGCCAGCTTAAAGGGCCAGCCTCGAAGGGCCAGCCTTAAAGGGCCAGCCTTAGAGGGCCAGCTTAAAGGGCCAGCCTTAAGGGGCCAGCTTAAAGGGCCAGCCTTAAAGGGCCAGCCTTAAAGGGCCAGTCTTAAAGGGCCAGCCTTAGAGGGCCAGCCTTAAAGGGCCAGCTTAAAGGGCCAGCCTTAAAGGGCCAGCCTTAAAGGGCCAGCCTTAAAGGGCCAGCCTTAAAGGGCCAGCTTAAAGGGCCAGCCTTAAAGGGCCAGCTTACAGGGCCAGCCTTAAAGGGCCAGCTTAAAGGGCCAGCCTTAGAGGGCCAGCCCTAAGGGGCCAGCTTAAAGGGCCAGCCTTAATGGGCCAGCCTTAAAGGGCCAGCCTTAGAGGGCCAGCTTAAAGGGCCAGCCTTAAAGGGCCAGCTTAAAAGGCCAGCCTTAGAGGGCCAGCTTTACAGGGCCAGCTTAAAGGGCCAGCCTTAAAGGGCCAGCTTAAAGGGCCAGCCTTAGAGGGCCAGCTTAAAGGGCCAGCCTTAAAGGGCAAGCCTTAAAGGGCCAGCCATAGAGGGCCAGCTTAAAGGGCCAGCTTAAAGGGCCAGCCTTAAGGGGCCAGCTTAAAGGGCCAGCCTTAAAGGGCCAGCCTTAAAGGGCCAGCCTTAAAGGGCCAGCTTTAAAGGGCCAGCCTTAAAGGGCCAGCCTTAAAGGGCCAGCTTAAAGGGCCAGCCTTAAAGGGCCAGCCTTAGAGGGCCAGCTTAAAGGGCCAGCTTTAAAGGGCCAGCCTTAAAGGGCCAGCCTTAAAGGGCCAGCCTTAAAGGGCCAGCTTAAAGGGCCAGCCTTAAAGGGCACGCTTAAAGGGCCAGCCTTAAAGGGCCAGCCTTAAAGGGCCAGTTTAAAGAGCCGGCCTTAAAGGGCCAGCCTTAAAGGGCCAGCTTAAAGGGCCAGCCTTAAAGGGCCAGCTTAAAGGGCCAGCCTTAGAGGGCCAGCCTTAAGGGGCCAGCTTAAAGGGCCAGCCTTAAAGGGCCAGCCTTAAAGGGCCAGCCTTAAAGGGCCAGCCTTAGATGGCCAGCTTAAAGGGCCAGCCTTAGAGGGCCAGCTTAAAGGGCCAGCCTTAGAGGGCCTGCTTAAAGGGCCAGCCTTAAGGGGCCAGCTTAAAGGGCCAGCCTTAAGGGGCCAGCTTAAAGGGCCAGCCTTAAAGGGCAAGCCTTAAAGGGCCAGCCTTAGAGGGCCAGCTTAAAGGGCCAGCCTTAGAGGGCCTGCTTAAAGGGCCAGCCTTAAGGGGCCAGCTTAAAGGGCCAGCCTTAAAGGGCCAGCCTTAAAGGGCCAGCCTTAAATGACCAGCTTAAAGGGCCAGCTTAAAGGGCCAGCCTTAAAGGGCCAGCTTAAAGGGCCGGCCTTAAAGTGCCAGCCTTAAAGGGCCAGCTTAAAGGGCCAGCCTTAAAGGGCCAGCTTAAAGGGCCAGCCTTAAAGGGCTAGCTTAAAGGGCCAGCCTTAAAGGGCCAGCCTTAAAGGGCCAGCTTAAAGGGCCAGCCTTAAAGGGCCAGCTTAAAGGGCCAGCCTTAAAGGGCAAGCCTTAAAGGGCCAGCCTTAAAGGGCCAGCCTTAGAGGGCCAGCTTAAAGGGCCAGCCTTAGAGGGCCAGCTTAAAAGGCCAGCCTTAAGGGGCCAGCTTAAAGGGCCAGCCTTAAAGGGCCAGCCTTAAAGGGCCAGTCCTAAAGGGCCAGCCTTAGAGGACCAGCCTTAAAGGGCCAGCTTAAAGGGCCAGCCTTAAAGGGCCAGCCTTAGAGGACCAGCCTTAAAGGGCCAGCTTAAAGGGCCAGCCTTAAAGGGCCAGCTTAAAGGGCCAGCCTTAAAGGGCCAGCTTAAAGGGCCAGCCTTAGATGGCCAGCCTTAAGGGGCCAGCTTAAAGGGCCAGCCTTAAAGGGCCAGCCTTAAAGGGCCAGCCTTAAAGGGCCAGCCTTAAAGGGCCAGCTTAAAGGGCCAGCCTCGAAGGGCCAGCCTTAAAGGGCCAGCCTTAGAGGGCCAGCTTAAAGGGCCAGCCTTAAGGGGCCAGCTTAAAGGGCCAGCCTTAAAGGGCCAGCCTTAAAGGGCCAGTCTTAAAGGGCCAGCCTTAGAGGGCCAGCCTTAAAGGGCCAGCTTAAAGGGCCAGCCTTAAAGGGCCAGCCTTAAAGGGCCAGCCTTAAAGGGCCAGCCTTAAAGGGCCAGCTTAAAGGGCCAGCCTTAAAGGGCCAGCTTACAGGGCCAGCCTTAAAGGGCCAGCTTAAAGGGCCAGCCTTAGAGGGCCAGCCCTAAGGGGCCAGCTTAAAGGGCCAGCCTTAATGGGCCAGCCTTAAAGGGCCAGCCTTAGAGGGCCAGCTTAAAGGGCCAGCCTTAAAGGGCCAGCTTAAAAGGCCAGCCTTAGAGGGCCAGCTTTACAGGGCCAGCTTAAAGGGCCAGCCTTAAAGGGCCAGCTTAAAGGGCCAGCCTTAGAGGGCCAGCTTAAAGGGCCAGCCTTAAAGGGCAAGCCTTAAAGGGCCAGCCATAGAGGGCCAGCTTAAAGGGCCAGCTTAAAGGGCCAGCCTTAAGGGGCCAGCTTAAAGGGCCAGCCTTAAAGGGCCAGCCTTAAAGGGCCAGCCTTAAAGGGCCAGCTTTAAAGGGCCAGCCTTAAAGGGCCAGCCTTAAAGGGCCAGCTTAAAGGGCCAGCCTTAAAGGGCCAGCCTTAGAGGGCCAGCTTAAAGGGCCAGCTTTAAAGGGCCAGCCTTAAAGGGCCAGCCTTAAAGGGCCAGCCTTAAAGGGCCAGCTTAAAGGGCCAGCCTTAAAGGGCACGCTTAAAGGGCCAGCCTTAAAGGGCCAGCCTTAAAGGGCCAGTTTAAAGAGCCGGCCTTAAAGGGCCAGCCTTAAAGGGCCAGCTTAAAGGGCCAGCCTTAAAGGGCCAGCTTAAAGGGCCAGCCTTAGAGGGCCAGCCTTAAGGGGCCAGCTTAAAGGGCCAGCCTTAAAGGGCCAGCCTTAAAGGGCCAGCCTTAAAGGGCCAGCCTTAGATGGCCAGCTTAAAGGGCCAGCCTTAGAGGGCCAGCTTAAAGGGCCAGCCTTAGAGGGCCTGCTTAAAGGGCCAGCCTTAAGGGGCCAGCTTAAAGGGCCAGCCTTAAGGGGCCAGCTTAAAGGGCCAGCCTTAAAGGGCAAGCCTTAAAGGGCCAGCCTTAGAGGGCCAGCTTAAAGGGCCAGCCTTAGAGGGCCTGCTTAAAGGGCCAGCCTTAAGGGGCCAGCTTAAAGGGCCAGCCTTAAAGGGCCAGCCTTAAAGGGCCAGCCTTAAATGACCAGCTTAAAGGGCCAGCTTAAAGGGCCAGCCTTAAAGGGCCAGCTTAAAGGGCCGGCCTTAAAGTGCCAGCCTTAAAGGGCCAGCTTAAAGGGCCAGCCTTAAAGGGCCAGCTTAAAGGGCCAGCCTTAAAGGGCTAGCTTAAAGGGCCAGCCTTAAAGGGCCAGCCTTAAAGGGCCAGCTTAAAGGGCCAGCCTTAAAGGGCCAGCTTAAAGGGCCAGCCTTAAAGGGCAAGCCTTAAAGGGCCAGCCTTAAAGGGCCAGCCTTAGAGGGCCAGCTTAAAGGGCCAGCCTTAGAGGGCCAGCTTAAAAGGCCAGCCTTAAGGGGCCAGCTTAAAGGGCCAGCCTTAAAGGGCCAGCCTTAAAGGGCCAGTCCTAAAGGGCCAGCCTTAGAGGACCAGCCTTAAAGGGCCAGCTTAAAGGGCCAGCCTTAAAGGGCCAGCCTTAGAGGACCAGCCTTAAAGGGCCAGCTTAAAGGGCCAGCCTTAAAGGGCCAGCTTAAAGGGCCAGCCTTAAAGGGCCAGCTTAAAGGGCCAGCCTTAGATGGCCAGCCTTAAGGGGCCAGCTTAAAGGGCCAGCCTTAAAGGGCCAGCCTTAAAGGGCCAGCCTTAAAGGGCCAGCCTTAAAGGGCCAGCTTAAAGGGCCAGCCTTAAGGGGCCAGCTTAAAGGGCCGGCCTTAAAGGGCAAGCCTTAAAGGGCAAGCCTTAGAGGGCCAGCTTAAAGGGCCAGCCTTAGAGGGCCAGCTTAAAGAGCCAGCCTTAAGGGGCCAGCTTAAAGGGCCAGCCTTAAAGGGCCAGCCTTAAAGGGCCAGCTTTAAAGGGCCAGCTTAAAGGGCCAGCCTTAAAGGGCCAGCTTTAAAGGGCCAGCTTAAAGGGCCAGCCTTAAGGGGCCAGCTTAAAGGGCCAGCCTTAAAGGGCAAGCCTTAAAGGGCCAGCCTTAGAGGGCCAGCTTAAAGGGCCAGCCTTAGAGGGCCTGCTTAAAGGGCCAGCCTTAAGGGGCCAGCTTAAAGGGCCAGCCTTAAAGGGCCAGCCTTAAAGGGCCAGCCTTAAAGGGCCAGCTTAAAGGGCAAGCCTTAAAGGGCCAGCTTAAAGGGCCAGCCTTAAAGGGCCAGCTTAAAGGGCCGGCCTTAAAGGGCCAGCCTTAAAGGGCCAGCTTAAAGGGCCAGCCTTAAAGGGCCAGCTTAAAGGGCCAGCCTTAGAGGGCCAGCCTTAAGGGGCCAGCTTAAAGGGCCAGCCTTAAAGGGCCAGCTTAAAGGGCCAGCCTTAGAGGGCCAGCTTTACAGGGCCAGCTTAAAGGGCCAGCCTTAAAGGGCCAGCTTAAAGGGCCAGCCTTAGAGGGCCAGCTTAAAGGGCCAGCCTTAAGGGGCCAGCTTAAAGGGCCAGCCTTAAAGGGCAAGCCTTAAAGGGCCAGCCTTAGAGGGCCAGCCTTAGAGGGCCAGCTTAAAGGGCCAGCCTTAGAGGGCCAGCTTAAAGGGCCAGCCTCGAAGGGCCAGCCTTAAAGGGCCAGCCTTAAAGGGCCAGCTTAAAGGGCCAGCCTTAAAGGGCCAGCTTAAAGGGCCAGCCTTAAAGGGCCAGCCTTAAAGGGCCAGCTTAAAGGGCCAGCCTCGAAGGGCCAGCCTTAAAGGGCCAGCCTTAGAGGGCCAGCTTAAAGGGCCAGCCTTAAGGGGCCAGCTTAAAGGGCCAGCCTTAAAGGGCCAGCCTTAAAGGGCCAGTCTTAAAGGGCCAGCCTTAGAGGGCCAGCCTTAAAGGGCCAGCTTAAAGGGCCAGCCTTAAAGGGCCAGCCTTAAAGGGCCAGCCTTAAAGGGCCAGCCTTAAAGGGCCAGCTTAAAGGGCCAGCCTTAAAGGGCACGCTTAAAGGGCCAGCCTTAAAGGGCCAGCCTTAAAGGGCCAGTTTAAAGGGCCGGCCTTAAAGGGCCAGCCTTAAAGGGCCAGCTTAAAGGGCCAGCCTTAAAGGGCCAGCTTAAAGGGCCAGCCTTAGAGGGCCAGCCTTAAGGGGCCAGCTTAAAGGGCCAGCCTTAAAGGGCCAGCCTTAAAGGGCCAGCCTTAAAGGGCCAGCCTTAGATGGCCAGCTTAAAGGGCCAGCCTTAGAGGGCCAGCTTAAAGGGCCAGCCTTAGAGGGCCAGCTTAAAGGGCCAGCCTTAAGGGGCCAGCTTAAAGGGCCAGCCTTAAAGGGCCAGCCTTAAAGGGCCAGTCTTAAAGGGCCAGCCTTAGAGGGCCAGCCTTAAAGGGCCAGCTTAAAGGGCCAGCCTTAAAGGGCCAGCTTAAAGGGCCAGCCTTAGATGGCCAGCCTTAAGGGGCCAGCTTAAAGGGCCAGCCTTAAAGGGCCAGCCTTAAAGGGCCAGCTTTAAAGGGCCAGCTTAAAGGGCCAGCCTTAAAGGGCCAGCCTTAAAGGGCCAGCTTAAAGGGCCAGCCTTAAAGGGCCAGCCTTAAAGGGCCAGCCTTAGATGGCCAGCTTAAAGGGCCAGCCTTAGAGGGCCAGCTTAAAGGGCCAGCCTTAGAGGGCCAGCTTAAAGGGCCAGCCTTAAGGGGCCAGCTTAAAGGGCCAGCCTTAAAGGGCCAGCCTTAAAGGGCCAGTCTTAAAGGGCCAGCCTTAGAGGGCCAGCCTTAAAGGGCCAGCTTAAAGGGCCAGCCTTAAAGGGCCAGCTTAAAGGGCCAGCCTTAGATGGCCAGCCTTAAGGGGCCAGCTTAAAGGGCCAGCCTTAAAGGGCCAGCCTTAAAGGGCCAGCTTTAAAGGGCCAGCTTAAAGGGCCAGCCTTAAAGGGCCAGCCTTAAAGGGCCAGCCTTAAAGGGCCAGCCTTAGAGGGCCAGCCTTAAAGGGCCAGCTTAAAGGGCCAGCCTTAAAGGGCCAGCTTAAAGGGCCAGCCTTAGATGGCCAGCCTTAAGGGGCCAGCTTAAAGGGCCAGCCTTAAAGGGCCAGCCTTAAAGGGCCAGCTTTAAAGGGCCAGCTTAAAGGGCCAGCCTTAAAGGGCCAGCCTTAAAGGGCCAGCCTTAAAGGGCCAGCTTAAAGGGCCAGCCTTAAAGGGCCAGCCTTAAAGGGCCAGCTTACAGGGCCAGCCTTAAAGGGCCAGCTTAAAGGGCCAGCCTTAGAGGGCCAGCCCTAAGGGGCCAGCTTAAAGGGCCAGCCTTAATGGGCCAGCCTTAAAGGGCCAGCCTTAGAGGGCCAGCTTAAAGGGCCAGCCTTAAAGGGCCAGCTTAAAAGGCCAGCCTTAGAGGGCCAGCTTTACAGGGCCAGCTTAAAGGGCCAGCCTTAAAGGGCCAGCTTAAAGGGCCAGCCTTAGAGGGCCAGCTTAAAGGGCCAGCCTTAAGGGGCCAGCTTAAAGGGCCAGCCTTAAAGGGCAAGCCTTAAAGGGCCAGCCATAGAGGGCCTGCCTTAAAGGGCAAGCCTTAAAGGGCCAGCCTTAAAGGGCCAGCCTTAGAGGGCCAGCTTAAAGGGCCAGCCTTAGAGGGCCAGCTTAAAGGGCCAGCCTTAAGGGGCCAGCTTAAAGGGCCAGCCTTAGAGGGCCAGCTTAAAGGGCCAGCCTTAAGGGGCCAGCTTAAAGGGCCAGCTTAAAGGGCCAGCCTTAAAGGGCCAGCTTAAAGGGCCAGCCTTAAAGGGCCAGCCTTAAAGGGCCAGCTTAAAGGGCCAGCCTTAAAGGGCCAGCTTAAAGGGCCAGCCTTAAAGGGCAAGCCTTAAAGGGCCAGCCTTAAAGGGCCAGCCTTAGAGGGCCAGCTTAAAGGGCCAGCCTTAGAGGGCCAGCTTAAAGGGCCAGCCTTAAGGGGCCAGCTTAAAGGGCCAGCCTTAAAGGGCCAGCTTAAAGGGCCAGCCTTAAAGGGCCAGCTTAAAGGGCCAGCCTTAGATGGCCAGCCTTAAGGGGCCAGCTTAAAGGGCCAGCCTTAGATGGCCAGCCTTAAGGGGCCAGCTTAAAGGGCCAGCCTTAGATGGCCAGCCTTAAGGGGCCAGCTTAAAGGGCCAGCCTTAAAGGGCCAGCCTTAGAGGGCCAGCTTAAAGGGCCAGCCTTAGAGGGCCAGCTTAAAGGGCCAGCCTTAAGGGGCCAGCTTAAAGGGCCAGCCTTAGAGGGCCAGCTTAAAGGGCCAGCCTTAAGGGGCCAGCTTAAAGGGCCAGCTTAAAGGGCCAGCCTTAAAGGGCCAGCTTAAAGGGCCAGCCTTAAAGGGCCAGCCTTAAAGGGCCAGCTTAAAGGGCCAGCCTTAAAGGGCCAGCTTAAAGGGCCAGCCTTAAAGGGCAAGCCTTAAAGGGCCAGCCTTAAAGGGCCAGCCTTAGAGGGCCAGCTTAAAGGGCCAGCCTTAGAGGGCCAGCTTAAAGGGCCAGCCTTAAGGGGCCAGCTTAAAGGGCCAGCCTTAAAGGGCCAGCTTAAAGGGCCAGCCTTAAAGGGCCAGCTTAAAGGGCCAGCCTTAGATGGCCAGCCTTAAGGGGCCAGCTTAAAGGGCCAGCCTTAGATGGCCAGCCTTAAGGGGCCAGCTTAAAGGGCCAGCCTTAGATGGCCAGCCTTAAGGGGCCAGCTTAAAGGGCCAGCCTTAAAGGGCCAGCCTTAGAGGGCCAGCTTAAAGGGCCAGCCTTAGAGGGCCAGCTTAAAGGGCCAGCCTTAAGGGGCCAGCTTAAAGGGCCAGCCTTAAAGGGCCAGCTTAAAGGGCCAGCCTTAAAGGGCCAGCTTAAAGGGCCAGCCTTAGATGGCCAGCCTTAAAGGGCCAGCTTAAAGGGCCAGCCTTAGATGGCCAGCCTTAAGGGGCCAGCTTAAAGGGCCAGCCTTAAAGGGCCAGCCTTAAAGGGCCAGCCATAAAGGGCCAGCCTTAAAGGGCCAGCCTTAAAGGGCCAGCTTAAAGGGCCAGCCTTAAGGGGCCAGCTTAAAGGGCCAGCCTTAAAGGGCCAGCCTTAGAGGGCCAGCTTAAAGGGCCAGCCTTAGAGGGCCAGCTTAAAGGGCCAGCCTTAAGGGGCCAGCTTAAAGGGCCAGCCTTAAAGGGCCAGCCTTAAAGGGCCAGCCTTAAAGGGCCAGCTTAAAGGGCCAGCCTTAAAGGGCCAGCCTTAAAGGGCCAGCTTAAAGGGCCAGCCTTAAAGGGCCAGCCTTAGAGGGCCAGCTTAAAGGGCCAGCCTTAAAGGGCCAGCTTAAAGGGCCAGCCTTAGAGGGCCAGCCCTAAGGGGCCAGCTTAAAGGGCCAGCCTTAATGGGCCAGCCTTAAAGGGCCAGCCTTAGAGGGCCAGCTTAAAGGGCCAGCCTTAAAGGGCCAGCTTAAAAGGCCAGCCTTAGAGGGCCAGCTTTACAGGGCCAGCTTAAAGGGCCAGCCTTAAAGGGCCAGCTTAAAGGGCCAGCCTTAGAGGGCCAGCTTAAAGGGCCAGCCTTAAGGGGCCAGCTTAAAGGGCCAGCCTTAAAGGGCAAGCCTTAAAGGGCCAGCCATAGAGGGCCTGCATTAAAGGGCAAGCCTTAAAGGGCCAGCCTTAAAGGGCCAGCCTTAGAGGGCCAGCTTAAAGGGCCAGCCTTAGAGGGCCAGCTTAAAGGGCCAGCCTTAAGGGGCCAGCTTAAAGGGCCAGCCTTAGAGGGCCAGCTTAAAGGGCCAGCCTTAAGGGGCCAGCTTAAAGGGCCAGCTTAAAGGGCCAGCCTTAAAGGGCCAGCTTAAAGGGCCAGCCTTAAAGGGCCAGCCTTAAAGGGCCAGCTTAAAGGGCCAGCCTTAAAGGGCCAGCTTAAAGGGCCAGCCTTAAAGGGCAAGCCTTAAAGGGCCAGCCTTAAAGGGCCAGCCTTAGAGGGCCAGCTTAAAGGGCCAGCCTTAGAGGGCCAGCTTAAAGGGCCAGCCTTAAGGGGCCAGCTTAAAGGGCCAGCCTTAAAGGGCCAGCTTAAAGGGCCAGCCTTAAAGGGCCAGCTTAAAGGGCCAGCCTTAGATGGCCAGCCTTAAGGGGCCAGCTTAAAGGGCCAGCCTTAGATGGCCAGCCTTAAGGGGCCAGCTTAAAGGGCCAGCCTTAAAGGGCCAGCCTTAGAGGGCCAGCTTAAAGGGCCAGCCTTAGAGGGCCAGCTTAAAGGGCCAGCCTTAAGGGGCCAGCTTAAAGGGCCAGCCTTAAAGGGCCAGCTTAAAGGGCCAGCCTTAAAGGGCCAGCTTAAAGGGCCAGCCTTAGATGGCCAGCCTTAAAGGGCCAGCTTAAAGGGCCAGCCTTAGATGGCCAGCCTTAAGGGGCCAGCTTAAAGGGCCAGCCTTAAAGGGCCAGCCTTAAAGGGCCAGCCATAAAGGGCCAGCCTTAAAGGGCCAGCCTTAAAGGGCCAGCTTAAAGGGCCAGCCTTAAGGGGCCAGCTTAAAGGGCCAGCCTTAAAGGGCAAGCCTTAAAGGGCCAGCCTTAGAGGGCCAGCTTAAAGGGCCAGCCTTAGAGGGCCAGCTTAAAGGGCCAGCCTTAAGGGGCCAGCTTAAAGGGCCAGCCTTAAAGGGCCAGCCTTAAAGGGCCAGCCTTAAAGGGCCAGCTTAAAGGGCCAGCCTTAAAGGGCCAGCCTTAAAGGGCCAGCTTAAAGGGCCAGCCTTAAAGGGCCAGCCTTAGAGGGCCAGCTTAAAGGGCCAGCTTTAAAGGGCCAGCCTTAAAGGGCCAGCCTTAAAGGGCCAGCTTAAAGGGCCAGCCTTAAAGGGCCAGCTTAAAGGGCCAGCCTTAAAGGGCCAGCCTTAAAGGGCCAGTTTAAAGGGCCGGCCTTAAAGGGCCAGCCTTAAAGGGCCAGCTTAAAGGGCCAGCCTTAAAGGGCCAGCTTAAAGGGCCAGCCTTAGAGGGCCAGCCTTAAGGGGCAAGCTTAAAGGGCCAGCCTTAAAGGGCCAGCCTTAAAGGGCCAGCCTTAAAGGGCCAGCCTTAGATGGCCAGCTTAAAGGGCCAGCCTTAGAGGGCCAGCTTAAAGGGCCAGCCTTAGAGGGCCAGCTTAAAGGGCCAGCCTTAAGGGGCCAGCTTAAAGGGCCAGCCTTAAAGGGCCAGCCTTAAAGGGCCAGTCTTAAAGGGCCAGCCTTAGAGGGCCAGCCTTAAAGGGCCAGCTTAAAGGGCCAGCCTTAAAGGGCCAGCTTAAAGGGCCAGCCTTAGATGGCCAGCCTTAAGGGGCCAGCTTAAAGGGCCAGCCTTAAAGGGCCAGCCTTAAAGGGCCAGCTTTAAAGGGCCAGCTTAAAGGGCCAGCCTTAAAGGGCCAGCCTTAAAGGGCCAGCCTTAAAGGGCCAGCTTAAAGGGCCAGCCTTAAAGGGCCAGCCTTAAAGGGCCAGCTTACAGGGCCAGCCTTAAAGGGCCAGCTTAAAGGGCCAGCCTTAGAGGGCCAGCCCTAAGGGGCCAGCTTAAAGGGCCAGCCTTAAAGGGCCAGCCTTAAAGGGCCAGCCTTAGAGGGCCAGCTTAAAGGGCCAGCCTTAAAGGGCCAGCTTAAAAGGCCAGCCTTAGAGGGCCAGCTTTACAGGGCCAGCTTAAAGGGCCAGCCTTAAAGGGCCAGCTTAAAGGGCCAGCCTTAAAGGGCCAGTTTAAAGGGCCGGCCTTAAAGGGCCAGCCTTAAAGGGCCAGCTTAAAGGGCCAGCCTTAAAGGGCCAGCTTAAAGGGCCAGCCTTAGAGGGCCAGCTTAAACGGCCAGCCTTAAGGGGCCAGCTTAAAGGGCCAGCCTTAAAGGGCCAGCCTTAAAGGGCCAGCCTTAGAGGGCCAGCTTAAAGGGCCAGCCTTAAAGGGCCAGCTTAAAAGGCCAGCCTTAGAGGGCCAGCTTTACAGGGCCAGCTTAAAGGGCCAGCCTTAAAGGGCCAGCTTAAAGGGCCAGCCTTAGAGGGCCAGCTTAAAGGGCCAGCCTTAAGGGGCCAGCTTAAAGGGCCAGCTTTAAAGGGCAAGCCTTAAAGGGCCAGCCTTAGAGGGCCTGCCTTAAAGGGCAAGCCTTAAAGGGCCAGCCTTAAAGGGCCAGCCTTAGAGGGCCAGCTTAAAGGGCCAGCCTTAGAGGGCCAGCTTAAAGGGCCAGCCTTAAGGGGCCAGCCTTAAAGGGCCAGTCTTAAAGGGCCAGCCTTAGAGGGCCAGCCTTAAAGGGCCAGCCTTAAAGGGCCAGCTTTAAAGGGCCAGCTTAAAGGGCCAGCCTTAAAGGGCCAGCTTAAAGGGCCAGCCTTAAAGGACCAGCTTAAAGGGCCAGCCTTAGATGGCCAGCCTTAAGGGGCCAGCTTAAAGGGCCAGCCTTAAAGGGCCAGCCTTAAAGGGCCAGCCTTAGAGGGCCAGCCTTAAAGGGCCAGCCTTAGAGGGCCAGCCTTAAGGGGCCAGCCTTAAAGGGCCAGCCTTAGAGGGCCAGCCTTAAAGGGCCAGCTTAAAGGGCCAGCCTTTGAGGTCCAGCCTTAGAGGCCCAGCCTTAAAGGGCCAGCTTAAAGGGCCAGCCTTAGAGGACCAGCTTAAAGGGCCAGCCTTAAGGGGCCAGCTTAAAGGGCCAGCCTTAAAGGGCCAGCCTTAAAGGGCCAGCCTTAAAGGGCCAGCTTAAAGGGCCAGCCTTAATGGGCCAGCTTAAAGGGCCAGCCTTAAAGGGCCAGCCTTAAAGGGCCAGCTTAAATGGCCAGCCTTAAAGGGCCAGCTTAAAGGGCCAGCCTTAAAGGGCAAGCCTTAAAGGGCCAGCCTTAAAGCGCCAGCCTTAGAGGGCCAGCTTAAAGGGCCAGCCTTAGAGGGCCAGCTTAAAGGGCCAGCCTTAAGGGGCCAGCTTAAAGGTCCAGCCTTAAAGGGCCAGCCTTAAAAGGCCAGTCTTAAAGGGCCAGCCTTAGAGGGCCAGCCTTAAAGGGCCAGCTTAAAGGGTCAGCCTTAAAGGGCCAGCTTAAAGGGCCAGCCTTAAAGGGCCAGCTTAAAGGGCCAGCCTTAGATGGCCAGCCTTAAGGGGCCAGCTTAAAGGGCCAGCCTTAAAGGGCCAGCCTTAAAGGGCCAGCCTTAGAGGGCCAGCCTTAAAGGGCCAGCCTTAAAGGGCCAGCCTTAAAGGGCCAGCCTTAGAGGGCCAGCCTTAAAGGGCCAGCTTTAAAGGGCCAGTCTTAAAGGGCCAGCCTTAGAGGGCCAGCCTTAAAGGGCCAGCTTAAAGGGCCAGCCTTAAAGGGCCAGCTTAAAGGGCCCGCCTTAAAGGGCCAGCCTTAAAGGGCCAGCTTAAAGGGCCAGCCTTAAAGGGCCAGCTTAAAGAGCCAGCCTTAGAGGGCCAGCCTTAAGGGGCCAGCTTAAAGGGCCAGCCTTAAAGGGCCAGCCTTAGAGGGCCAGCTTAAAGGGCCAGCCTTAAAGGGCCAGCTTAAAGGGCCACCCTTAGAGGGCCAGCCTTAAGGGGCCAGCTTAAAGGGCCAGCCTTAAAGGGCCAGCCTTAGATGGCCAGCTTAAAGGGCCAGCCTTAGAGGGCCAGCTTAAAGGGCAAGCCTTAAGGGGCCAGCTTAAAGGGCCAGCCTTAAAGGCCCAGCCTTAAAGGGCCAGTCTTAAAGGGCCAGCCTTAGAGGGCCAGCTTTAAAGGGCCAGCTTAAAGGGCCAGCCTTAAAGGGCCAGCTTAAAGGGCCAGCCTTAGAGGGCCAGCTTAAAGGGCCAGCCTTAAGGGGCCAGCTTAAAGGGCCAGCCTTAAAGGGCAAGCCTTAAAGGGCCAGCCTTAGAGGGCCAGCTTAAAGGGCCAGCCGTAGAGGGCCTGCTTAAAGGGCCAGCCTTAAGGGGCCAGCTTAAAGGGCCAGCCTTAAAGGGCCAGCCTTAAAGGGCCAGCTTAAAGGGCCAGCCTTAAAGGGCCAGCTTAAAGGGCCAGCCTTAAAGGGCCAGCTTAAAGGGCCGGCCTTAAAGGGCCAGCCTTAAAGGGCCAGCTTAAAGGGCCAGCCTTAAAGGGCCAGCTTAAAGGGCCAGCCTTAGAGGGCAAGCCTTAAGGGGCCAGCTTAAAGGGCCAGCCTTAAAGGGCCAGCCTTAGAGGGCCAGCTTAAAGGGCCAGCCTTAAAGGGCCAGCTTAAAGGGCCAGCCTTAGAGGGCCAGCTTTACAGGGCCAGCTTAAAGGGCCAGCCTTAAAGGGCCAGCCTTAGAGGGCCAGCTTAAAGGGCCAGCCTTAAGGGGCCAGCTTAAAGGTCCAGCCTTAAAGGGCAAGCCTTAAAGGGCCAGCCTTAGAGGGCCAGCATTAGAGGGCCAGCTTAAAGGGCCAGCCTTAGAGGGCCAGCTTAAAGGGCCAGCCTTAAGGGGCCAGCTTAAAGGGCCAGCCTCAAAGGGCCAGCCTTAAAGGGCCAGCCTTAAAGGGCCAGCTTAAAGGGCCAGCCTTAAAGGGCCAGCTTAAATGGCCAGCCTTAAAGGGCCAGCCTTAAAGGGCCAGCTTAAAGGGCCAGCCTTAAAGGGCCAGCTTAAAGGGCCAGCCTTAAAGGGCCAGCCTTAGAGGGCCAGCTTAAAGGGCCAGCCTTAGAGGGCCAGCTTAAAGGGCCAGCCTTAAGGGACCAGCTTAAAGGGCCAGCCTTAAAGGGCCAGTCTTAAAGGGCCAGCCTTAGAGGGCCAGCCTTAAAGGGCCAGCTTAAAGGGCCAGCCTTAGAGGGCCAGCTTAAAGGGCCAGCCTTAGAGGGCCAGCTTAAACAGCCAGCCTTAAGGGGCCAGCTTAAAGGGCCAGCCTTAAAGGGCCAGCCTTAAAGGGCCAGTCTTAAAGGGCCAGCCTTAGAGGACCAGCCTTAAAGGGCCAGCTTAAAGGGCCAGCTTAAAGGGCCAGCCTTAAGGGGGAGGGCTTAAAGGGCCAGCCTTAAAGGGCCTGCCTTAAAGGGCCAGCTTTAAAGGGCCAGCTTAAAGGGCCAGCCTTAGAGGGCCAGCTTAAAGGGCCAGCCTTAAGGGGCCAGCTTAAAGGGCCAGCCTTAAAGGGCAAGCCTTAAAGGGCCAGCCTTAGAGGGCCAGCTTAAAGGGCCAGCCTTAGAGGGCCAGCTTAAAGGGCCAGCCTTAAGGGGCCAGCTTAAAGGGCCAGCCTCAAAGGGCCAGCCTTAAAGGGCCAGCTTAAAGGGCCAGCCTCAAAGGGCCAGCCTTAAAGGGCCAGCTTAAAGGGCCAGCCTTAAAGGGCCAGCTTAAAGGGCCAGCCTTAAAGGGCCAGCCTTAAAGGGCCAGCTTAAAGGGCCAGCTTTAAAGGGCCAGCTTAAAGGGCCAGCCTTAAAGGGCCAGCCTTAAAGGGCCAGCCTTAAAGGGCCAGCTTAAAGGGCCAGCCTTAAAGGGCCAGCTTAAAGGGCCAGCCTTAAAGGGCCAGCTTAAAGTGCCGGCCTTAAAGGGCCAGCCTTAAGGGGCCAGCTTAAAGGGCCAGCTTAAAGGGCCAGCCTTAGAGGGCCAGCTTAAAGGGCCAGCCTTAAGGGGCCAGCTTAAAGGGCCAGCCTTAAAGGGCAAGCCTTAAAGGGCCAGCCTTAGAGGGCCAGCTTAAAGGGCCAGCCTTAGAGGGCCAGCTTAAAGGGCCAGCCTTAAGGGGCCAGCTTAAAGGGCCAGCCTCAAAGGGCCAGCCTTAAAGGGCCAGCTTAAAGGGCCAGCCTCAAAGGGCCAGCCTTAAAGGGCCAGCTTAAAGGGCCAGCCTTAAAGGGCCAGCTTAAAGGGCCAGCCTTAAAGGGCCAGCCTTAAAGGGCCAGCTTAAAGGGCCAGCTTTAAAGGGCCAGCTTAAAGGGCCAGCCTTAAAGGGCCAGCCTTAAAGGGCCAGCCTTAAAGGGCCAGCCTTAAAGGGCCAGTCTTAAAGGGCCAGCCTTAGAGGGCCAGCCTTAAAGGGCCAGCTTAAAGGGCCAGCCTTAGAGGGCCAGCTTAAAGGGCCAGCCTTAAAGGGCCAGCCTTAGAGGGCCAGCCTTAAAGGGCCAGCTTAAAGGGCCAGCCTTAGAGGGCCAGCTTAAAGGGCCAGCCTTAAGGGGCCAGCTTAAAGGGCCAGCCTTAAAGGGCCAGCTTAAAGGGCCAGCCTTAAAGGGCCAGCCTTAAAGGGCCAGCTTAAAGGGCCAGCCTTAAAGGGCCAGCTTAAAGGGCCAGCCTTAAAGGGCAAGCCTTAAAGGGCCAGCCTTAAAGGGCAAGCCTTAAAGGGCCAGCCTTAAAGGGCCAGCCTTAGAGGGCCAGCTTAAAGGGCCAGCCTTAGAGGGCCAGCTTAAACAGCCAGCCTTAAGGGGCCAGCTTAAAGGGCCAGCCTTAAAGGGCCAGCCTTAAAGGGCCAGTCTTAAAGGGCCAGCCTTAGAGGACCAGCCTTAAAGGGCCAGCTTAAAGGGCCAGCTTAAAGGGCCAGCCTTAAGGGGGAGGGCTTAAAGGGCCAGCCTTAAAGGGCCTGCCTTAAAGGGCCAGCTTTAAAGGGCCAGCTTAAAGGGCCAGCCTTAAAGGGCCAGCCTTAAAGGGCCAGCTTAAAGGGCCAGCCTTAAGGGGCCAGCTTAAAGGGCCAGCCTTAAAGGGCAAGCCTTAAGGGGCCAGCCTTAGAGGGCCAGCTTAAAGGGCCAGCCTTAGAGGGCCTGCTTAAAGGGCCAGCCTTAAGGGGCCAGCTTAAAGGGCCAGCCTTAAAGGGCCAGCCTTAAAGGGCCAGCTTAAAGGGCCAGCCTTAAAGGGCCAGCTTAAAGGGCCAGCCTTAAAGGGCCAGCTTAAAGGGCCGGCCTTAAAGGGCCAGCCTTAAGGGGCCAGCTTAAAGGGCCAGCTTAAAGGGCCAGCCTTAGAGGGCCAGCTTAAAGGGCCAGCCTTAAGGGGCCAGCTTAAAGGGCCAGCCTTAAAGGGCAAGCCTTAAAGGGCCAGCCTTAGAGGGCCAGCTTAAAGGGCCAGCTTTAGAGGGCCAGCTTAAAGGGCCAGCCTTAAGGGGCCAGCTTAAAGGGCCAGCCTCAAAGGGCCAGCCTTAAAGGGCCAGCTTAAAGGGCCAGCCTTAAAGGGCCAGCTTAAAGGGCCAGCCTTAAAGGGCCAGCCTTAAAGGGCCAGCTTCAAGGGCCAGCTTTAAAGGGCCAGCTTAAAGGGCCAGCCTTAAAGGGCCAGCCTTAAAGGGCCAGCCTTAGAGGGCCAGCTTAAAGGGCCAGCCTTAGAGGGCCAGCCTTAAAGGGTTAGGGTTAGGGTTAGGGTTAGGGTTAGGGTTAGGGCTAGGGCTAGGGTTAGGGTTAGGGTTAGGGTTAGGGTTAGGGTTAGGGTTAGGGTTAGGGTTAGGGTTAGGGTTAAGCTTTAAGCTGGCCCTCTAAGGCTGGCCCTTTAAGGCTTGCCCTTTAAGGCTGGCCCTTTAAGGCTGGCCCTTTAAGCTGGCCCTCTAAGGCTGGCCCTTTAAGACTGGCCCTTTAAGACTGGCCCTTTAAGGCTGGCCCTTTAAGGCTGGCCCTTTAAGCTGGCCCCTTAAGGCTGGCCCTTTAAGCAGGCCCTCTAAGGCTGGCCCTTTAAGCTGGCCCTATAAGGCTGGCCCTTTAAGGCTGGCCCTTTAAGACTGGCCCTTTAAGCTGGCCCCTTAAGGCTGGCCCTTTAAGGCTGGCCCTTTAAGGCTGGCCCTTTAAGCTGGCCCCTTAAGGCTGGCCCTTTAAGCAGGCCCTCTAAGGCTGGCCCTTTAAGCTGGCCCTCTAAGGCTGGCCCTTTAAGGCTTGCCCTTTAAGGCTGGCCCTTTAAGCTGGCCCCTTAAGGCTGGCCCTTTAAGCTGGCCCTCTAAGGCTGGCCCTTTAAGCTGGCCCTTTAAGGCTGGCCCTTTAAGGTGGCCCCTTAAGGCTGGCCCCTTAAGCTGGCCCTCTAAGGCTGGCCCTTTAAGCTGGCCCTCTAAGGCTGGCACTCTAAGGCTGGCCCTTTAAGGCTTGCCCTTTAAGGCTGGCCCTTTAAGGCTTGCCCTTTAAGGCTGGCCCTTTAAGCTGGCCCCTTAAGGCTGGCCCTTTAAGCTGGCCCTCTAAGGCTGGCCCTTTAAGCTGGCCCTTTAAGGCTGGCCCTTTAAGCTGGCCCTGTAAAGCTGGCCCTCTAAGGCTGGCCCTTTAAGCTGGCCCTTTAAGGCTGGCCCTTTAAGCTGGCCCTCTAAGGCTGGCCCTTTAAGCTGGCCCTTTAAGATTGGCCCTTTAAGCTGGCCCTTTAAGGCTGGCCCTTTAAGCTGGCCCCTTAAGGCTGGCCCTCTAAGGCTGGCCCTTTAAGCTGGCCCTTTAAGGCTGGCCCTTTAAGGTGGCCCTCTAAGGCTGGCCCTCTAAGGCTGGCCCTTTAAGCTGGCCCCTTAAGGCTGGCCCTCTAAGGCTGGCCCTTTAAGCTGGCCCTTTAAGGCTGGCCCTTTAAGCTGGCCCTTTAAGGCTGGCCCTTTAAGGCCGGCCCTTTAAGCTGGCCCTTTAAGGCTGGCCGTTTAAGCTGGCCCTTTAAGGCTGGCCCTTTAAGACTGGCTCTTTAAGGCTGGCCCTTTAAGGCTGGCCCTTTAAGCTGGCCCCTTAAGGCTGGCCCTTTAAGCTGGCCCTCTAAGGCTGGCCCTTTAAGCTGGCCCTCTAAGGCTGGCCCCTTAAGGCTGGCCCTTTAAGCTCGCCCCCTAAGGCTTGCCCTTTAAGCTGGCCCTCTAAGGCTGGCCCTTTAAGCTGGCCCTTTAAGGCTGGCCCTTTAAGCTGACCCTGTAAAGCTGGCCCTCTAAGGCTGGCCCTTTAAGACTGGCCCTTTAAGGCTGGCCCTTTAAGCTGGCCCCTTAAGGCTGGCCCTTTAAGCTCGCCCCCTAAGGCTGGCCTTTTAAGCTGGCCCTCTAAGGCTGGCCCTTTAAGCTGGCCTTTTAAGGCTGGCCCTTTAAGCTGACCCTGTAAAGCTGGCCCTCTAAGGCTGGCCCTTTAAGACTGGCCCTTTAAGGCTGGCCCTTTAAGGCTGGCCCTTTAAGCTGGCCCCTTAAGGCTGGCCCTTTAAGCTGGCCCTGTAAAGCTGGCCCTCTAAGGCTGGCCCTTTAGGCTGGCCCTTTAAGCTGGCCCTCTAAGGCTGGCCCTTTAAGGCTGGCCCTTTAAGGCTGGCCCTTTAAGCTGGCCCCTTAAGGCTGGCCCTTTAAGCTGGCCCTCTAAGGCTGGCCCTTTAAGCTGGCCCTTTAAGGCTGGCCCTTTAAGCTGGCCCTCTAAGGCTGGCCCTTTAAGACTGGCCCTTTAAGACTGGCCCTTTAAGACTGGCCCTTTAAGGCTGGCTTTTTAAGGCTGGCCCTTTAAGCTGGCCCCTTAAGGCTTGCCCTTTAAGCTGGCCCTCTAAGGCTGGCCCTTTAAGCTGGCCATCTAAGGCTGGCCCTTTAAGGCTGGCCCTTTAAGCTGGCCCCTTAAGGCTCGCCCTCTAAGGCTGGCCCTTTAAGCTGGCCCTCTAAGGCTGGCCCTTTAAGGCTTGCCCTTTAAGGCTGGCCCTTTAAGCTGGCCCCTTAAGGCTGGCCCTTTAAGCTGGCCCTCTAAGGCTGGCCCTTTAAGCTGGCCCTTTAAGGCTGGCCCTTTAAGCTGGCCCTTTAAAGCTGGCCCTCTAAGGCTGGCCCTTTAAGACTGGCCCTTTAAGGCTGGCCCTTTAAGCTGGCCCCTTAAGGCTTGCCCTTTAAGCTGGCGCTCTAAGGCTGGCCCTTTAAGCTGGCCATCTAAGGCTGGCCCTTTAAGGCTGGCCCTTTAAGCTGGCCCCTTAAGGCTGGCCCTCTAAGGCTGGCCCTTTAAGCTGGCCCTTTAAGGCTGGCCCTTTAAGCTGGCCCTTTAAGGCTGGCCCTTTAAGACTGGGCCTTTAAGACTGGCTCTTTAAGGCTGGCCCTTTAAGGCTGGCCCTTTAAGCTGGCCCCTTAAGGCTGGCCCTTTAAGCTGGCCCTCTAAGGCTGGCCCCTTAAGGCTGGCCCTTTAAGCTCGCCCCCTAAGGCTTGCCCTTTAAGCTGGCCCTCTAAGGCTGGCCCTTTAAGCTGGCCCTTTAAGGCTGGCCCTTTAAGCTGACCCTGTAAAGCTGGCCCTCTAAGGCTGGCCCTTTAAGACTGGCCCTTTAAGGCTGGCCCTTTAAGGCTGGCCCTTTAAGCTGGCCCCTTAAGGCTGGCCCTTTAAGCTCGCCCCCTAAGGCTGGCCTTTTAAGCTGGCCCTCTAAGGCTGGCCCTTTAAGCTGGCCCTTTAAGGCTGGCCCTTTAAGCTGACCCTGTAAAGCTGGACCTCTAAGGCTGGCCCTTTAAGACTGGCCCTTTAAGGCTGGCCCTTTAAGCTGGCCCCTTAAGGCTGGCCCTTTAAGCTGGCCCTGTAAAGCTGGCCCTCTAAGGCTGGCCCTTTAAGACTGGCCCTTTAAGGCTGGCCTTTTAAGGCTGGCCCTTTAAGCTGGCCCCTTAAGGCTTGCCCTTTAAGCTGGCCCTCTAAGGCTGGCCCTTTAAGCTGGCCATCTAAGGCTGGCCCTTTAAGGCTGGCCCTTTAAGCTGGCCCCTTAAGGCTGGCCCTCTAAGGCTGGCCCTTTAAGCTGGCCCTTTAAGGCTGGCCCTTTAAGCTGGCCCTCTAAGGCTGGC
This sequence comes from Doryrhamphus excisus, assembly GCF_037039965.1. Lineage (NCBI taxonomy): Eukaryota > Metazoa > Chordata > Actinopteri > Syngnathiformes > Syngnathidae > Doryrhamphus > Doryrhamphus excisus. The sequence continues at coordinate 16,158,612 of NC_136376.1, read as the reverse complement.
CCTCTAAGGCTGGCCCTTTAAGCTGGCCCCTTAAGGCTGGCCCTCTAAGGCTAGCCCTTTAAGCTGGCCCTTTAAGGCTGGCCCTTTAAGCTGGCCCTTTAAGGCTGGCCCTTTAAGGCCGGCCCTTTAAGCTGGCCCTTTAAGGCTGGCCCTTTAAGCTGGCCCTTTAAGGCTGGCCCTCTAAGGCTGGCCCTTTAAGACTGGCCCTTTAAGGCTGGCCCTTTAAGCTGGCCCCTTAAGGCTGGCCCTTTAAGCTGGCCCTCTAAGGCTGGCCCCTTAAGGCTGGCCCTTTAAGCTCGCCCCCTAAGGCTGGCCCTTTAAGCTGGCCCTCTAAGGCTGGCCCTTTAAGCTGGCCCTTTAAGGCTGGCCCTTTAAGCTGACCCTGTAAAGCTGGCCCTCTAAGGCTGGCCCTTTAAGGCTGGCCCTTTAAGGCTGGCCCCTTAAGGCTGGCCCTTTAAGCTCGCCCCCTAAGGCTGGCCTTTTAAGCTGGCCCTCTAAGGCTGGCCCTTTAAGCTGGCCCTTTAAGGCTGGCCCTTTAAGCTGACCCTGTAAAGCTGGCCCTCTAAGGCTGGCCCTTTAAGACTGGCCCTTTAAGGCTGGCCCTTTAAGGCTGGCCCTTTAAGCTGGCCCCTTAAGGCTGGCCCTTTAAGCTGGCCCTGTAAAGCTGGCCCTCTAAGGCTGGCCCTTTAAGCTGGCCCTTTAAGGCTGGCCCTTTAAGCTGGCCCTCTAAGGCTGGCCCTTTAAGGCTTGCCCTTTAAGGCTGGCCCTTTAAGGCTGGCCCTTTAAGCTGGCCCCTTAAGGCTGGCCCTTTAAGCTGGCCCTCTAAGGCTGGCCCTTTAAGGCTGGCCCTTTAAGGCTGGCCCTTTAAGGCTTGCCCTCTAAGGCTGGCCCTTTAAGGCTGGCCCTTTAAGGCTGGCCCTTTAAGCTGGCCCCTTAAGGCTGGCCATCTAAGGCTGGCCCTTTAAGCTGGCCCTTTAAGGCTGGCCCTTTAGGCTGGCCCTTTAAGGCTGGCCCTTTAAGCTGGCCCTTTAAGGCTTGCCCTCTAAGGCTGGCCCTTTAAGACTGGCCCTTTAAGGCTGGCCCTTTAAGACTGGCCCTTTAAGCTGGCCCCTTAAGGCTGGCCCTTTAAGGCTGGCCCTTTAAGCTGGCCCCTTCAGGCTGGCCCTTTAAGCAGGCCCTCTAAGGCTGGCCCTTTAAGCTGGCCCTCTAAGGCTGGCCCTTTAAGGCTTGCCCTTTAAGGCTGGCCCTTTAAGCTGGCCCTCTAAGGCTGGCCCTTTAAGGCTTGCCCTTTAAGGCTGGCCCTTTAAGCTGGCCCCTTAAGGCTGGCCCTTTAAGCTGGCCCTCTAAGGCTGGCCCTTTAAGCTGGCCCTTTAAGGCTGGCCCTTTAAGCTGGCCCCTTAAGGCTGGCCCTTTAAGCTGGCCCTCTAAGGCTGGCCCTTTAAGGCTGGCCCTTTAAGGCTTGCCCTTTAAGGCTGGCCCTTTAAGCTGGCCCCTTAAGGCTGGCCCTTTAAGCTGGCCCTCTATGGCTGGCCCTTTAAGCTGGCCCTTTAAGGCTGGCCCTTAAAGCTGGCCCTGTAAAGCTGGCCCTCTAAGGCTGGCCCTTTAAGCTGGCCCTTTAAGGCTGGCCCTTTAAGCTGGCCCTCTAAGGCTGGCCCTTTAAGGCTGGCCCTTTAAGCTGGCCCCATAAGGCTGGCCCTCTAAGGCTGGCCCTTTAAGCTGGCCCTTTAAGGCTGGCCCTTTAAGCTGGCCCTTTAAGGCTGGCCCTTTAAGGCCGGCCCTTTAAGGCTGGCCCTTTAAGGCTGGCCCTTTAAGCTGGCCCCTTAAGGCTGGCCCTTTAAGCAGGCCCTCTAAGGCTGGCCCTTTAAGCTGGCCCTCTAAGGCTGGCCCTTTAAGGCTTGCCCTCTAAGGCTGGCCCTTTAAGCTGGCCCCTTAAGGCTGGCCCTTTAAGCTGGCCCTCTAAGGCTGGCCCTTTAAGCTGGCCCTTTAAGGCTGGCCCTTTAAGCTGGCCCTTTAAAGCTGGCCCTCTAAGGCTGGCCCTTTAAGGCTGGCCCTTTAAGCTGGCCCCTTAAGGCTGGCCCTCTAAGGCTGGCCCTTTAAGCTGGCCCTTTAAGGCTGGCCCTTTAAGGTGGCCCTTTAAGGCTGGCCCTTTAAGGCTGGCCCTTTAAGCTGGCCCCTTAAGGCTGGCCCTTTAAGCTGGCCCTCTAAGGCTGGCCCTCTAAGGCTGGCCCTTTAAGCTGGCCCTTTAAGGCTGGCCCTTTAAGGTGACCCTGTAAAGCTGGCCCTCTAAGGCTGGCCCTTTAAGACTGGCCCTTTAAGGCTGGCCCTTTAAGGCTGGCCCTTTAAGCTGGCCCCTTAAGGCTGGCCCTTTAAGCTGGCCCTGTAAAGCTGGCCCTCTAAGGCTGGCCCTTTACGGCTGGCCCTTTACGGCTGGCCCTTTAAGCTGGCCCTCTAAGGCTGGCCCTTTAAGGCTTGCCCTTTAAGGCTGGCCCTTTAAGCTGGCCCCTTAAGGCTGGCCCTTTAAGCTGGCCCTCTAAGGCTGGCCCTTTAAGGCTGGCCCTCTAAGGCTGGCCCTTTAAGGGTTGCCCTTTAAGGCTGGCCCTTTAAGCTGGCCCCTTAAGGCTGGCCCTTTAAGCTGGCCCTCTAAGGCTGGCCCTTTAAGGCTGGCCCCTTAAGGCTGGCCCTTTAAGGCTTGCCCTCTAAGGCTGGCCCTTTAAGGCTGGCCATCTAAGGCTGGCCCTTTAAGCTGGCCCTTTAAGGCTGGCCCTTTAAGGCTGGCCCTTTAAGCTGGCCCTTTAAGGCTGGCCCTCTAAGGCTGGCCCTTTAAGACTGGCCCTTTAAGGCTGGCCCTTTAAGACTGGCCCTTTAAGCTGGCCCCTTAAGGCTGGCCCTTTAAGGCTGGCCCTTTAAGCTGGCCCCTTAAGGCTGGCCCTTTAAGCAGGCCCTCTAAGGCTGGCCCTTTAAGCTGGCCCTCTAAGGCTGGCCCTTTAAGGCTTGCCCTTTAAGGCTGGCCCTTTAAGCTGGCCCCTTAAGGCTGGCCCTTTAAGCTGGCCCTCTAAGGCTGGCCCTTTAAGCTGGCCCTTTAAGGCTGGCCCTTTAAGGCTGGCCCTTTAAGGCTGGCCCTTTAAGCTGGCCCCTTAAGGCTGGCCCTTTAAGCTGGCCCTCTAAGGCTGGCCCTTTAAGCTGGCCCTTTAAGGCTGGCCCTTTAAGGCTGGCCCTTTAAGGCTGGCCCTTTAAGCTGGCCCTCTAAGGCTGGCCCTCTAAGGCTGGCCCTCTAAGGCTGGCCCTTTAAGGCTTTCCCTTTAAGGCTGGCCCTTTAAGCTGGCCCTCTAAGGCTGGCCCTTTAAGCTGGCCCTTTAAGGTTGGCCCTTTAAGCTGGCCCTTTAAAGCTGGCCCTCTAAGGCTGGCCCTTTAAGACTGGACCTTTAAGGCTGGCCCTTTAAGGCTGGCCCTTTAAGCTGGCCCCTTAAGGCTTGCCCTTTAAGCTGCCCCTTTAAGGCTGGCCCTTTAAGGCTGGCCCTTTAAGCTGGCCCCTTAAGGCTGGCCCTTTAAGCTGGCCCTGTAAAGCTGGCCCTCTAAGGCTGGCCCTTTAAGCTGGCCCTTTAAGGCTGGCCCTTTAATTTGGCACTCTAAGGCTGGCCCTTTAAGGCTTGCCCTTTAAGGCTGGCCCTTTAAGCTGGCCCCTTAAGGCTGGCCCTTTAAGCTGGCCCTCTAAGGCTGGCCCTTTAAGGCTGGCCCTCTAAGGCTGGCCCTTTAAGGCTTGCCCTTTAAGGCTGGCCCTTTAAGCTGGCCCCTTAAGGCTGGCCCTTTAAGCTGGCCCTCTAAGGCTTGCCCTTTAAGGCTGGCCCTTTAAGGCTGGCCCTCTAAGGCTGGCCCTTTAAGCTGGCCATCCAAGGCTGGCCCTTTAAGGCTGGCCCTTTAAGGCTGGCCCTTTAAGCTGGCCCCTTAAGGCTGGCCCTCTAAGGCTGGCCCTTTAAGCTGGCCCTTTAAGGCTGGCCCTTTAAGGCTGGTCCTTTAAGCTGGCCCCTTAAGGCTGTTCCTCTAAGGCTGGCCCTTTAAGCTGGCCCTTTAAGGCTGGCCCTTTAAGCTGGCCCTTTAAGGCTGGCCCTTTAAGGCCGGCCCTTTAAGCTGGCCTTTTAAGGCTGGCCCTTTAAGCTGGCCCTTTAAGGCTGGCCCTCTAAGGCTGGCCCTTTAAGACTGGCCCTTTAAAGCTGGCCCTTTAAGGCTGGCCCTTTAAGCTGGCCCTTTAAGCTGGCCCTCTAAGGTTGGCCCTTTAAGGCTGGCCCTTTAAGGCTTGCCCTTTAAGCTGGCCCCTTAAGGCTGGCCCTTTAAGCTGGCCCTCTAAGGCTGGCCCTTTAAGCTGGCCCTCTAAGGCTGGCCCTTTAAGACTGGCCCTTTAAAGCTGGCCCTTTAAGGCTGGCCCTTTAAGCTGGCCCTTTAAGCAGGCCCTCTAAGGCTGGCCCTTTAAGCTGGCCCTCTAAGGCTGGCCCTTTAAGGCTTGCCCTTTAAGGCTGGCCCTTTAAGCTGGCCCCTTAAGGCTGGCCCTTTAAGCTGTCCCTCTAAGGCTGGCCCTTTAAGCTGGCCCTTTAAGGCTGGCCCTTTAAGGCTGGCCCTTTAAGGCTGGCCCTTTAAGCTGGCCCCTTAAGGCTGGCCCTTTAAGCTGGCCCTCTAAGGCTGGCCCTTTAAGCTGGCCCTTTAAGGCTGGCCCTTTAAGGCTGGCCCTTTAAGGCTGGCCCTTTAAGCTGGCCCTCTAAGGCTGGCCCTCTAAGGCTGGCCCTCTAAGGCTGGCCCTTTAAGGCTTTCCCTTTAAGGCTGGCCCTTTAAGCTGGCCCTCTAAGGCTGGCCCTTTAAGCTGGCCCTTTAAGGCTGGCCCTTTAAGCTGGCCCTTTAAAGCTGGCCCTCTAAGGCTGGCCCTTTAAGACTGGACCTTTAAGGCTGGCCCTTTAAGGCTGGCCCTTTAAGCTGGCCCCTTAAGGCTTGCCCTTTAAGCTGGCCCTTTAAGGCTGGCCCTTTAAGGCTGGCCCTTTAAGCTGGCCCCTTAAGGCTGGCCCTTTAAGCTGGCCCTGTAAAGCTGGCCCTCTAAGGCTGGCCCTTTAAGCTGGCCCTTTAAGGCTGGCCCTTTAAGCTGGCACTCTAAGGCTGGCCCTTTAAGGCTTGCCCTTTAAGGCTGGCCCTTTAAGCTGGCCCCTTAAGGCTGGCCCTTTAAGCTGGCCCTCTAAGGCTGGCCCTTTAAGGCTGGCCCTCTAAGGCTGGCCCTTTAAGGCTTGCCCTTTAAGGCTGGCCCTTTAAGCTGGCCCCTTAAGGCTGGCCCTTTAAGCTGGCCCTCTAAGGCTTGCCCTTTAAGGCTGGCCCTTTAAGGCTGGCCCTTTAAGGCTTGCCCTCTAAGGCTGGCCCTTTAAGGCTGGCCCTTTAAGCTGGCCCCTTAAGGCTGGCCATCTAAGGCTGGCCCTTTAAGCTGGCCCTTTAAGGCTGGCCCTTTAAGGCTGGCCCTTTAAGCTGGCCCTGTAAAGCTGGCCCTTTAAGCTGGCCCTTTAAGGCTGGCCCTTTAAGCTGGCCCTCTAAGGCTGGCCCTTTAAGGCTGGCCCTTTAAGGCTGGCCCTTTAAGCTGGCCCCTTAAGGCTGGCCCTCTAAGGCTGGCCCTTTAAGCTGGCCCTTTAAGGCTGGCCCTTTAAGCTGGCCCTTTATGGCTGGCCCTTTAAGGCCGGCCCTTTAAGCTGGCCCTTTAAGGCTGGCCCTTTAAGGCTGGCCCTTTAAGCTGGCCCTTTAAGCTGGCCCTTTAAGGTTGGCCCTTTAAGGCTGGCCCTTTAAGCTGGCCCCTTAAGGCTGGCCCTTTAAGCAGGCCCTCTAAGGCTGGCCCTTTAAGCTGGCCCTCTAAGGCTGGCCCTTTAAGGCTTGCCCTTTAAGGCTGGCCCTTTAAGCTGGCCCCTTAAGGCTGGCCCTTTAAGCTGGCCCTCTAAGGCTGGCCCTTTTAGCTGGCCCTTTAAGGCTGGCCCTTTAAGCTGGCCCTTTAAAGCTGGCCCTCTAAGGCTGGCCCTTTAAGACTGGCCCTTTAAGGCTGGCCCTTTAAGGCTGGCCCTTTAAGCTGGCCCCTTAAGGCTTGCCCTTTAAGCTGGCCCTCTAAGGCTGGCCCTTTAAGCTGGCCATCCAAGGCTGGCCCTTTAAGGCTGGCCCTTTAAGGCTGGCCCTTTAAGCTGGCCCCTTAAGGCTGGCCCTCTAAGGCTGGCCCTTTAAGCTGGCCCTCTAAGGCTGGCCCTTTAAGGCTGGTCCTTTAAGCTGGCCCCTTAAGGCTGTTCCTCTAAGGCTGGCCCTTTAAGCTGGCCCTTTAAGGCTGGCCCTTTAAGCTGGCCCTTTAAGGCTGGCCCTTTAAGGCCGGCCCTTTAAGCTGGCCTTTTAAGGCTGGCCCTTTAAGCTGGCCCTTTAAGGCGTGCCCTCTAAGGCTGGCCCTTTAAGACTGGCCCTTTAAAGCTGGCCCTTTAAGGCTGGCCCTTTAAGCTGGCCCTTTAAGCTGGCCCTCTAAGGTTGGCCCTTTAAGGCTTGCCCTTTAAGCTGGCCCCTTAAGGCTGGCCCTTTAAGCTGGCCCTCTAAGGCTGGCCCTTTAAGCTGGCCCTCTAAGGCTGGCCCTTTAAGCTGGCCCTTTAAGGCTGGCCCTTTAAGCTGACCCTGTAAAGCTGGCCCTCTAAGGCTGGCCCTTTAAGACTGGCCCTTTAAGGCTGGCCCTTTAAGGCTGGCCCTTTAAGCTGGCCCCTTAAGGCTGGCCCTTTAAGCTGGCCCTGTAAAGCTGGCCCTCTAAGGCTGGCCCTTTAAGCTGGCCCTTTAAGGCTGACCCTTTAAGCTGGCCCTCTAAGGCTGGCCCTTTAAGGCTGGCCCTTTAAGCTGGCCCCTTAAGGCTGGCCCTCTAAGGCTGGCCCTTTAAGCTGGCCCTTTAAGGCTGGCCCTTTAAGCTGGCCCTTTAAGGCTGGCCCTTTAAGCTGGCCCCTTAAGGCTGGCCCTTTAAGCTGGCCCTTTAAGGCTGGCCCTTTAAGGCTGGCCCTTTAAGGCTGGCCCTTTAAGCTGGCCCTTTAAGGCTGGCCCTCTAAGGCTGGCCCTTTAAGGCTGGCCCTTTAAGGCTGGCCCTTTAAGCTGGCCCCATAAGCCTGGCCCTTTAAGCTGGCCCTCTAAGGCTGGCCCTTTAAGCTGGCCCTTTAAGGCTGGCCCTTTAAGCTGGCCCTTTAAGGCTGGCCCTTTAAGCTGACCCTGTAAAGCTGGCCCTCTAAGGCTGGCCCTTTAAGACTGGCCCTTTAAGGCTGGCCCTTTAAGCTGGCCCCTTAAGGCTGGCCCTTTAAGCTGGCCCTCTAAGGCTGGCCCTTTAAGCTGGCCATCTAAGGCTGGCCCTTTAAGGCTGGCCCTTTAAGGCTTGCCCTTTAAGGCTGGCCCTTTAAGCTGGCCCTTTAAGGCTGGCCCTCTAAGGCTGGCCTTTTAAGCTGGCCCTTTAAGCTGGCCCCTTAAGGCTGGCCCTTTAAGCTGGCCCTCTAAGGCTGGCCCTTTAAGCTGGCCATCTAAGGATGGCCCTTTAAGGCTGGCCCTTTAAGCTGGCCCTTTAAGGCTGGCCCTCTAAGGCTGGCCCTTTAAGCTGGCCCTTTAAGGCTGGCCCTTTAAGCTGGCCCTCTAAGGCTGGCCCTTTAAGGCTGGCCCTTTAAGGCTGGCCCTTTAAGCTGGCCCCTTAAGGCTGGCCCTTTAAGCTGGCCCTCTAAGGCTGGCCCTTTAAGCTGGCCCCTTAAGGCTGGCCCTTTAAGCTGGCCCTGTAAAGCTGGCCCTCTAAGGCTGGCCCTTTAAGCTGGCCCTTTAAGGCTGACCCTTTAAGCTGGCCCTCTAAGGCTGGCCCTTTAAGGCTGGCCCTTTAAGCTGGCCCCTTAAGGCTGGCCCTCTAAGGCTGGCCCTTTAAGCTGGCCCTTTAAGGCTGGCCCTTTAAGCTGGCCCTTTAAGGCTGGCCCTTTAAGCTGGCCCCTTAAGGCTGGCCCTTTAAGCTGGCCCTTTAAGGCTGGCCCTTTAAGGCTGGCCCTTTAAGGCTGGCCCTTTAAGCTGGCCCTTTAAGGCTGGCCCTCTAAGGCTGGCCCTTTAAGGCTGGCCCTTTAAGGCTGGCCCTTTAAGCTGGCCCCATAAGCCTGGCCCTTTAAGCTGGCCCTCTAAGGCTGGCCCTTTAAGCTGGCCCTTTAAGGCTGGCCCTTTAAGCTGGCCCTTTAAGGCTGGCCCTTTAAGCTGACCCTGTAAAGCTGGCCCTCTAAGGCTGGCCCTTTAAGACTGGCCCTTTAAGGCTGGCCCTTTAAGCTGGCCCCTTAAGGCTGGCCCTTTAAGCTGGCCCTCTAAGGCTGGCCCTTTAAGCTGGCCATCTAAGGCTGGCCCTTTAAGGCTGGCCCTTTAAGGCTTGCCCTTTAAGGCTGGCCCTTTAAGCTGGCCCTTTAAGGCTGGCCCTCTAAGGCTGGCCTTTTAAGCTGGCCCTTTAAGCTGGCCCCTTAAGGCTGGCCCTTTAAGCTGGCCCTCTAAGGCTGGCCCTTTAAGCTGGCCATCTAAGGATGGCCCTTTAAGGCTGGCCCTTTAAGCTGGCCCTTTAAGGCTGGCCCTCTAAGGCTGGCCCTTTAAGCTGGCCCTTTAAGGCTGGCCCTTTAAGCTGGCCCTCTAAGGCTGGCCCTTTAAGGCTGGCCCTTTAAGGCTGGCCCTTTAAGCTGGCCCCTTAAGGCTGGCCCTTTAAGCTGGCCCTCTAAGGCTGGCCCTTTAAGCTGGCCCTCTAAGGCTGGCCCTGAAAGGCTGGCCCTTTAAGGCTTGCCCTTTAAGGCTGGCCCTTTAAGCTGGCCCCTTAAGGCTGGCCCTTTAAGCTGGCCCTCTAAGGCTGGCCCTTTAAGCTGGCCCTTTAAGGCTGGCCCTTTAAGCTGGCCCTCTAAGGCTGGCCCTTTAAGACTGGCCCTTTAAGGCTGGCCCTCTAAGGCTGGCCCTTTAAGCTGGCCCCTTAAGGCGTGCCCTTTAAGCTGGCCATCTAAGGCTGGCCCTTTAAGGCTGGCCCTTTAAGCTGGCCCTTTAAGCTGGCCCTTTAAGGCTGGCCCTTTAAGGCTGGCCCTTTAAGCTGGCCCTTTAAGGCTGGCCCTTTAAGCTGGCCCTTTAAGGCTGGCCCTCTAAGGCTGGCCCTTTAAGGCTGGCCCTTTAAGGCTGGCCCTTTAAGCTGGCCCCTTAAGGCTGGCCCTTTAAGCTGGCCCTCTAAGGCTGGCCCTTTAAGCTGGCCCTTTAAGGCTGGCCCTTTAAGCTGGCCCTTTAAGGCTGGCCCTTTAAGCTGACCCTGTAAAGCTGGCCCTCTAAGGCTGGCCCTTTAAGACTGGCCCTTTAAGGCTGGCCCTTTAAGCTGGCCCCTTAAGGCTGGCCCTTTAAGCTGGCCCTCTAAGGCTGGCCCTTTAAGCTGGCCATCTAAGGCTGGCCCTTTAAGGCTGGCCCTTTAAGGCTTGCCCTTTAAGGCTTGCCCTTTAAGCTGGCCCTTTCAGGCTGGCCCTTTAAGCTGGCCCTTTAAGGCTGGCCCTCTAAGGCTGGCCTTTTAAGCTGGCCCTTTAAGCTGGCCATCTAAGGCTGGCCCTTTAAGCTGGCCCTTTAAGCCTGGCCCTTTAAGATGGCCCTTTAAGGCTGGCCCTTTAAGGCTGGCCCTTTAAGCTGGCCCTTTAAGGCTGGCCCTCTAAGGCTGGCCCTTTAAGCTGGCCCTTTAAGGCTGGCCCTTTAAGCTGGCCCTTTAAGGCTCGCCCTTTAAGGCTCGCCCTTTAAGGCCGGCCCTTTAAGCTGGCCCTTTAAGGCTGGCCCTTTAAGCTGGCCCTTTAAGGCTGGCCCTCTAAGGCTGGCCCTTTAAGACTGGCCCTTTAAAGCTGGCCCCTTAAGGCTGGCCCTTTAAGCTGGCCCCTTAAGGCTGGCCCTCTAAGGCTGGCCCTTTAAGCTGGCCCTTTAAGGCTGGCCCTTTAAGCTGGCCCTCTAAGGCTGGCCCTTTAAGGCTGGCCCTTTAAGCTGGCCCCTTAAGGCTGGCCCTCTAAGGCTGGCTCTTTAAGCTGGCCCTTTAAGGCTGGCCCTTTAAGCTGGCCCTTTAAGGCTGGCCCTTCAAGGCCGGCCCTTTAAGCTGGCCCTCTAAGGCTGGCCCTTTAAGGCTGGCCCTTCAAGGCTTGCCCTTTAAGGCTGGCCCTTTAAGCTGGCCCCTTAAGGCTGGCCCTTTAAGCTGGCCCTCTAAGGCTGGCCCTTTAAGCTGGCCCTTTAAGGCTGGCCCTTTAAGCTGGCCCTGTAAAGCTGGCCCTCTAAGGCTGGCCCTTTAAGACTGGCCCTTTAAGGCTGGCCCTTTAAGCTGGCCACTTAAGGCTGGCCCTTTAAGCTGGCCCTCTAAGGCTGGCCCTTTAAGGCTGGCCCTTTAAGGCTGGCCCTTTAAGCTGGCCCTTTAAGGCTGGCCCTCTAAGGCTGGCCCTTTAAGCTGGCCCTTTAAGGCTGGCCCTTTAAGCTGGCCCTCTAAGGCTGGCCCTTTAAGGCTGGCCCTTTAAGCTGGCCCCTTAAGGCTGGCCCTCTAAGGCTGGCCCTTTAAGCTGGCCCTTTAAGGCTGGCCCTTTAAGGCTGGCCATTCAAGCTGGCTATTTAAGGCTGGCCCTTTAAGGCTGGCCCTTTAAGCTGGCCCTTTAAGGATGGCCCTTTAAGCTGGCCCTTTAAGGCTGGCCCTTTAAGGCTGGCCCTTTAAGCTGGCCCCTTAAGGCTGGCCCTTTAAGCTCGCCCTCTAAGGCTGGCCCTTTAAGCTGGCCCTCTAAGGCTGGCCCTGAAAGGCTGGCCCTTTAAGGCTTGCCCTTTAAGGCTGGCCCTTTAGGCTGGCCCTTTAAGCTGGCCCCTTAAGGCTGGCCCTCTAAGGCTGGCCCTTTAAGCTGGCCCTTTAAGGCTGGCCCTTTAAGCTGGCCCTTTAAGGCTGGCCCTTTAAGGCCGGCCCTTTAAGCTGGCCCTTTAAGGCTGGCCCTTTAAGCTGGCCCTTTAAGGCTGGCCCTCTAAGGCTGGCCCTTTAAGACTGGCCCTTTAAAGCTGGCCCCTTAAGGCTGGCCCTTTAAGCTGGCCCTCTAAGGCTGGCCCTTTAAGGCTGGCCCTTTAAGCTGGCCCTTTAAGGCTGGCCCTTTAAGCTGGCCCTTTAAAGCTGGCCCTCTAAGGCTGGCCCTTTAAGACTGGCCCTTTAAGGTTGGCCCTTTAAGGCTGGCCCTTTAAGCTGGCCCCTTAAGGCTGGCCCTTTAAGCTGGCCCTCTAAGGCTGGCCCTTTAAGCTGGCCCTTTAAGGCCGGCCCTTTAAGCTGGCCCTTTAAGGCTGGCCCTTTAAGCTGGCCCTTTAAGGCTGGCCCTTTAAGCTGGCCCTTTAAGGTTGGCCCTTTAAGGCTGGCCCTTTAAGCTGGCCCCTTAAGGCTGGCCCTTTAAGCAGGCCCTCTAAGGCTGGCCCTTTAAGCTGGCCCTCTAAGGCTGGCCCTTTAAGGCTTGCCCTTTAAGGCTGGCCCTTTAAGCTGGCCCCTTAAGGCTGGCCCTTTAAGCTGGCCCTCTAAGGCTGGCCCTTTTAGCTGGCCCTTTAAGGCTGGCCCTTTAAGCTGGCCCTTTAAAGCTGGCCCTCTAAGGCTAGCCCTTTAAGACTGGCCCTTTAAGGCTGGCCCTTTAAGGCTGGCCCTTTAAGCTGGCCCCTTAAGGCTTGCCCTTTAAGCTGGCCCCTTAAGGCTGGCCCTTTAAGCTGGCCCTCTAAGGCTGGCCCTTTAAGCTGGCCCTTTAAGGCTGGCCCTTTAAGCTGGCCCTTTAAGGCTGGCCCTTTAAGCTGACCCTGTAAAGCTGGCCCTCTAAGGCTGGCCCTTTAAGACTGGCCCTTTAAGGCTGGCCCTTTAAGCTGGCCCCTTAAGGCTGGCCCTTTAAGCTGGCCCTCTAAGGCTGGCCCTTTAAGCTGGCCATCTAAGGCTGGCCCTTTAAGCTGGCCATCTAAGGCTGGCCCTTTAAGGCTGGCCCTTTAAGGCTTGCCCTTTAAGGCTTGCCCTTTAAGCTGGCCCTTTCAGGCTGGCCCTTTAAGCTGGCCCTTTAAGGCTGGCCCTCTAAGGCTGGCCTTTTAAGCTGGCCCTTTAAGCTGGCCATCTAAGGCTGGCCCTTTAAGCTGGCCCTTTAAGCCTGGCCCTTTAAGATGGCCCTTTAAGGCTGGCCCTTTAAGGCTGGCCCTTTAAGCTGGCCCTTTAAGGCTGGCCCTCTAAGGCTGGCCCTTTAAGCTGGCCCTTTAAGGCTGGCCCTTTAAGCTGGCCCTTTAAGGCTCGCCCTTTAAGGCTCGCCCTTTAAGGCCGGCCCTTTAAGCTGGCCCTTTAAGGCTGGCCCTTTAAGCTGGCCCTTTAAGGCTGGCCCTCTAAGGCTGGCCCTTTAAGACTGGCCCTTTAAAGCTGGCCCCTTAAGGCTGGCCCTTTAAGCTGGCCCCTTAAGGCTGGCCCTCTAAGGCTGGCCCTTTAAGCTGGCCCTTTAAGGCTGGCCCTTTAAGCTGGCCCTCTAAGGCTGGCCCTTTAAGGCTGGCCCTTTAAGGCTGGCCCTTTAAGCTGGCCCCTTAAGGCTGGCCCTCTAAGGCTGGCTCTTTAAGCTGGCCCTTTAAGGCTGGCCCTTTAAGCTGGCCCTTTAAGGCTGGCCCTTCAAGGCCGGCCCTTTAAGCTGGCCCTCTAAGGCTGGCCCTTTAAGGCTGGCCCTTCAAGGCTTGCCCTTTAAGGCTGGCCCTTTAAGCTGGCCCCTTAAGGCTGGCCCTTTAAGCTGGCCCTCTAAGGCTGGCCCTTTAAGCTGGCCCTTTAAGGCTGGCCCTTTAAGCTGGCCCTGTAAAGCTGGCCCTCTAAGGCTGGCCCTTTAAGACTGGCCCTTTAAGGCTGGCCCTTTAAGCTGGCCACTTAAGGCTGGCCCTTTAAGCTGGCCCTCTAAGGCTGGCCCTTTAAGGCTGGCCCTTTAAGGCTGGCCCTTTAAGCTGGCCCTTTAAGGCTGGCCCTCTAAGGCTGGCCCTTTAAGCTGGCCCTTTAAGGCTGGCCCTTTAAGCTGGCCCTCTAAGGCTGGCCCTTTAAGGCTGGCCCTTTAAGCTGGCCCCTTAAGGCTGGCCCTCTAAGGCTGGCCCTTTAAGCTGGCCCTTTAAGGCTGGCCCTTTAAGGCTGGCCATTCAAGCTGGCTATTTAAGGCTGGCCCTTTAAGGCTGGCCCTTTAAGCTGGCCCTTTAAGGATGGCCCTTTAAGCTGGCCCTTTAAGGCTGGCCCTTTAAGGCTGGCCCTTTAAGCTGGCCCCTTAAGGCTGGCCCTTTAAGCTCGCCCTCTAAGGCTGGCCCTTTAAGCTGGCCCTCTAAGGCTGGCCCTGAAAGGCTGGCCCTTTAAGGCTTGCCCTTTAAGGCTGGCCCTTTAGGCTGGCCCTTTAAGCTGGCCCCTTAAGGCTGGCCCTCTAAGGCTGGCCCTTTAAGCTGGCCCTTTAAGGCTGGCCCTTTAAGCTGGCCCTTTAAGGCTGGCCCTTTAAGGCCGGCCCTTTAAGCTGGCCCTTTAAGGCTGGCCCTTTAAGCTGGCCCTTTAAGGCTGGCCCTCTAAGGCTGGCCCTTTAAGACTGGCCCTTTAAAGCTGGCCCCTTAAGGCTGGCCCTTTAAGCTGGCCCTCTAAGGCTGGCCCTTTAAGGCTGGCCCTTTAAGCTGGCCCTTTAAGGCTGGCCCTTTAAGCTGGCCCTTTAAAGCTGGCCCTCTAAGGCTGGCCCTTTAAGACTGGCCCTTTAAGGTTGGCCCTTTAAGGCTGGCCCTTTAAGCTGGCCCCTTAAGGCTGGCCCTTTAAGCTGGCCCTCTAAGGCTGGCCCTTTAAGCTGGCCCTTTAAGGCCGGCCCTTTAAGCTGGCCCTTTAAGGCTGGCCCTTTAAGCTGGCCCTTTAAGGCTGGCCCTTTAAGCTGGCCCTTTAAGGTTGGCCCTTTAAGGCTGGCCCTTTAAGCTGGCCCCTTAAGGCTGGCCCTTTAAGCAGGCCCTCTAAGGCTGGCCCTTTAAGCTGGCCCTCTAAGGCTGGCCCTTTAAGGCTTGCCCTTTAAGGCTGGCCCTTTAAGCTGGCCCCTTAAGGCTGGCCCTTTAAGCTGGCCCTCTAAGGCTGGCCCTTTTAGCTGGCCCTTTAAGGCTGGCCCTTTAAGCTGGCCCTTTAAAGCTGGCCCTCTAAGGCTAGCCCTTTAAGACTGGCCCTTTAAGGCTGGCCCTTTAAGGCTGGCCCTTTAAGCTGGCCCCTTAAGGCTTGCCCTTTAAGCTGGCCCTCTAAGGCTGGCCCTTTAAGCTGGCCATCCAAGGCTGGCCCTTTAAGGCTGGCCCTTTAAGGCTGGCCCTTTAAGCTGGCCCCTTAAGGCTGGCCCTCTAAGGCTGGCCCTTTAAGCTGGCCCTCTAAGGCTGGCCCTTTAAGGCTGGTCCTTTAAGCTGGCCCCTTAAGGCTGTTCCTCTAAGGCTGGCCCTTTAAGCTGGCCCTTTAAGGCTGGCCCTTTAAGCTGGCCCTTTAAGGCTGGCCCTTTAAGGCCGGCCCTTTAAGCTGGCCTTTTAAGGCTGGCCCTTTAAGCTGGCCCTTTAAGGCTGGCCCTTTAAGGCTGGCCCTTTAAGGCTGGCCCTTTAAGCTGGCCCCTTAAGGCTGGCCCTTTAAGCAGGCCCTCTAAGGCTGGCCCTTTAAGCTGGCCCTCTAAGGCTGGCCCTTTAAGGCTTGCCCTTTAAGGCTGGCCCTTTAAGCTGGCCCCTTAAGGCTGGCCCTTTAAGCTGGCCCTCTAAGGCTGGCCCTTTAAGCTGGCCCTTTAAGGCTGGCCCTTTAAGGCTGGCCCTTTAAGGCTGGCCCTTTAAGCTGGCCCCTTAAGGCTGGCCCTTTAAGCTGGCCCTCTAAGGCTGGCCCTTTAAGCTGGCCCTTTAAGGCTGGCCCTTTAAGGCTGGCCCTTTAAGGCTGGCCCTTTAAGCTGGCCCTCTAAGGCTGGCCCTCTAAGGCTGGCCCTCTAAGGCTGGCCCTTTAAGGCTTTCCCTTTAAGGCTGGCCCTTTAAGCTGGCCCTCTAAGGCTGGCCCTTTAAGCTGGCCCTTTAAGGTTGGCCCTTTAAGCTGGCCCTTTAAAGCTGGCCCTCTAAGGCTGGCCCTTTAAGACTGGACCTTTAAGGCTGGCCCTTTAAGGCTGGCCCTTTAAGCTGGCCCCTTAAGGCTTGCCCTTTAAGCTGGCCCTTTAAGGCTGGCCCTTTAAGGCTGGCCCTTTAAGCTGGCCCCTTAAGGCTGGCCCTTTAAGCTGGCCCTGTAAAGCTGGCCCTCTAAGGCTGGCCCTTTAAGCTGGCCCTTTAAGGCTGGCCCTTTAAGCTGGCACTCTAAGGCTGGCCCTTTAAGGCTTGCCCTTTAAGGCTGGCCCTTTAAGCTGGCCCCTTAAGGCTGGCCCTTTAAGCTGGCCCTCTAAGGCTGGCCCTTTAAGGCTGGCCCTCTAAGGCTGGCCCTTTAAGGCTTGCCCTTTAAGGCTGGCCCTTTAAGCTGGCCCCTTAAGGCTGGCCCTTTAAGCTGGCCCTCTAAGGCTTGCCCTTTAAGGCTGGCCCTTTAAGGCTGGCCCTTTAAGGCTTGCCCTCTAAGGCTGGCCCTTTAAGGCTGGCCCTTTAAGCTGGCCCCTTAAGGCTGGCCATCTAAGGCTGGCCCTTTAAGCTGGCCCTTTAAATCTGGCCCTTTAAGGCTGGCCCTTTAAGCTGGCCCTGTAAAGCTGGCCCTTTAAGCTGGCCCTTTAAGGCTGGCCCTTTAAGCTGGCCCTCTAAGGCTGGCCCTTTAAGGCTGGCCCTTTAAGGCTGGCCCTTTAAGCTGGCCCCTTAAGGCTGGCCCTCTAAGGCTGGCCCTTTAAGCTGGCCCTTTAAGGCTGGCCCTTTAAGCTGGCCCTTTATGGCTGGCCCTTTAAGGCCGGCCCTTTAAGCTGGCCCTTTAAGGCTGGCCCTTTAAGCTGGCCCTTTAAGGCTGGCCCTTTAAGCTGGCCCTTTAAGGTTGGCCCTTTAAGGCTGGCCCTTTAAGCTGGCCCCTTAAGGCTGGCCCTTTAAGCTGGCCCCTTAAGGCTGGCCCTCTAAGGCTGGCCCTTTAAGCTGGCCCTCTAAGGCTGGCCCTTTAAGGCTTGCCCTTTAAGGCTGGCCCTTTAAGCTGGCCCCTTAAGGCTGGCCCTTTAAGCTGGCCCTCTAAGGCTGGCCCTTTTAGCTGGCCCTTTAAGGCTGGCCCTTTAAGCTGGCCCTTTAAAGCTGGCCCTCTAAGGCTAGCCCTTTAAGACTGGCCCTTTAAGGCTGGCCCTTTAAGGCTGGCCCTTTAAGCTGGCCCCTTAAGGCTTGCCCTTTAAGCTGGCCCTCTAAGGCTGGCCCTTTAAGCTGGCCATCCAAGGCTGGCCCTTTAAGGCTGGCCCTTTAAGGCTGGCCCTTTAAGCTGGCCCCTTAAGGCTGGCCCTCTAAGGCTGGCCCTTTAAGCTGGCCCTCTAAGGCTGGCCCTTTAAGGCTGGTCCTTTAAGCTGGCCCCTTAAGGCTGTTCCTCTAAGGCTGGCCCTTTAAGCTGGCCCTTTAAGGCTGGCCCTTTAAGCTGGCCCTTTAAGGCTGGCCCTTTAAGGCC
This sequence comes from Doryrhamphus excisus, assembly GCF_037039965.1. Classification (NCBI taxonomy): domain Eukaryota; kingdom Metazoa; phylum Chordata; class Actinopteri; order Syngnathiformes; family Syngnathidae; genus Doryrhamphus; species Doryrhamphus excisus. The sequence continues at coordinate 16,142,039 of NC_136376.1, read as the reverse complement.
GGCCCTTTAAGCTGGCCTTTTAAGGCTGGCCCTTTAAGCTGGCCCTTTAAGGCTGGCCCTTTAAGGCTGGCCCTTTAAGGCTGGCCCTTTAAGCTGGCCCCTTAAGGCTGGCCCTTTAAGCAGGCCCTCTAAGGCTGGCCCTTTAAGCTGGCCCTCTAAGGCTGGCCCTTTAAGGCTTGCCCTTTAAGGCTGGCCCTTTAAGCTGGCCCCTTAAGGCTGGCCCTTTAAGCTGGCCCTCTAAGGCTGGCCCTTTAAGCTGGCCCTTTAAGGCTGGCCCTTTAAGGCTGGCCCTTTAAGGCTGGCCCTTTAAGCTGGCCCCTTAAGGCTGGCCCTTTAAGCTGGCCCTCTAAGGCTGGCCCTTTAAGCTGGCCCTTTAAGGCTGGCCCTTTAAGGCTGGCCCTTTAAGGCTGGCCCTTTAAGCTGGCCCTCTAAGGCTGGCCCTCTAAGGCTGGCCCTCTAAGGCTGGCCCTTTAAGGCTTTCCCTTTAAGGCTGGCCCTTTAAGCTGGCCCTCTAAGGCTGGCCCTTTAAGCTGGCCCTTTAAGGTTGGCCCTTTAAGCTGGCCCTTTAAAGCTGGCCCTCTAAGGCTGGCCCTTTAAGACTGGACCTTTAAGGCTGGCCCTTTAAGGCTGGCCCTTTAAGCTGGCCCCTTAAGGCTTGCCCTTTAAGCTGGCCCTTTAAGGCTGGCCCTTTAAGGCTGGCCCTTTAAGCTGGCCCCTTAAGGCTGGCCCTTTAAGCTGGCCCTGTAAAGCTGGCCCTCTAAGGCTGGCCCTTTAAGCTGGCCCTTTAAGGCTGGCCCTTTAAGCTGGCACTCTAAGGCTGGCCCTTTAAGGCTTGCCCTTTAAGGCTGGCCCTTTAAGCTGGCCCCTTAAGGCTGGCCCTTTAAGCTGGCCCTCTAAGGCTGGCCCTTTAAGGCTGGCCCTCTAAGGCTGGCCCTTTAAGGCTTGCCCTTTAAGGCTGGCCCTTTAAGCTGGCCCCTTAAGGCTGGCCCTTTAAGCTGGCCCTCTAAGGCTTGCCCTTTAAGGCTGGCCCTTTAAGGCTGGCCCTTTAAGGCTTGCCCTCTAAGGCTGGCCCTTTAAGGCTGGCCCTTTAAGCTGGCCCCTTAAGGCTGGCCATCTAAGGCTGGCCCTTTAAGCTGGCCCTTTAAATCTGGCCCTTTAAGGCTGGCCCTTTAAGCTGGCCCTGTAAAGCTGGCCCTTTAAGCTGGCCCTTTAAGGCTGGCCCTTTAAGCTGGCCCTCTAAGGCTGGCCCTTTAAGGCTGGCCCTTTAAGGCTGGCCCTTTAAGCTGGCCCCTTAAGGCTGGCCCTCTAAGGCTGGCCCTTTAAGCTGGCCCTTTAAGGCTGGCCCTTTAAGCTGGCCCTTTATGGCTGGCCCTTTAAGGCCGGCCCTTTAAGCTGGCCCTTTAAGGCTGGCCCTTTAAGCTGGCCCTTTAAGGCTGGCCCTTTAAGCTGGCCCTTTAAGGTTGGCCCTTTAAGGCTGGCCCTTTAAGCTGGCCCCTTAAGGCTGGCCCTTTAAGCAGGCCCTCTAAGGCTGGCCCTTTAAGCTGGCCCTCTAAGGCTGGCCCTTTAAGGCTTGCCCTTTAAGGCTGGCCCTTTAAGCTGGCCCCTTAAGGCTGGCCCTTTAAGCTGGCCCTCTAAGGCTGGCCCTTTTAGCTGGCCCTTTAAGGCTGGCCCTTTAAGCTGGCCCTTTAAAGCTGGCCCTCTAAGGCTGGCCCTTTAAGACTGGCCCTTTAAGGCTGGCCCTTTAAGGCTGGCCCTTTAAGCTGGCCCCTTAAGGCTTGCCCTTTAAGCTGGCCCTCTAAGGCTGGCCCTTTAAGCTGGCCATCCAAGGCTGGCCCTTTAAGGCTGGCCCTTTAAGGCTGGCCCTTTAAGCTGGCCCCTTAAGGCTGGCCCTCTAAGGCTGGCCCTTTAAGCTGGCCCTTTAAGGCTGGCCCTTTAAGGCTGGTCCTTTAAGCTGGCCCCTTAAGGCTGTTCCTCTAAGGCTGGCCCTTTAAGCTGGCCCTTTAAGGCTGGCCCTTTAAGCTGGCCCTTTAAGGCTGGCCCTTTAAGGCCGGCCCTTTAAGCTGGCCTTTTAAGGCTGGCCCTTTAAGCTGGCCCTTTAAGGCTGGCCCTCTAAGGCTGGCCCTTTAAGACTGGCCCTTTAAAGCTGGCCCTTTAAGGCTGGCCCTTTAAGCTGGCCCTTTAAGCTGGCCCTCTAAGGTTGGCCCTTTAAGGCTGGCCCTTTAAGGCTTGCCCTTTAAGCTGGCCCCTTAAGGCTGGCCCTTTAAGCTGGCCCTCTAAGGCTGGCCCTTTAAGCTGGCCCTCTAAGGCTGGCCCTTTAAGACTGGCCCTTTAAAGCTGGCCCTTTAAGGCTGGCCCTTTAAGCTGGCCCTTTAAGCAGGCCCTCTAAGGCTGGCCCTTTAAGCTGGCCCTCTAAGGCTGGCCCTTTAAGGCTTGCCCTTTAAGGCTGGCCCTTTAAGCTGGCCCCTTAAGGCTGGCCCTTTAAGCTGTCCCTCTAAGGCTGGCCCTTTAAGCTGGCCCTTTAAGGCTGGCCCTTTAAGGCTGGCCCTTTAAGGCTGGCCCTTTAAGCTGGCCCCTTAAGGCTGGCCCTTTAAGCTGGCCCTCTAAGGCTGGCCCTTTAAGCTGGCCCTTTAAGGCTGGCCCTTTAAGGCTGGCCCTTTAAGGCTGGCCCTTTAAGCTGGCCCTCTAAGGCTGGCCCTCTAAGGCTGGCCCTCTAAGGCTGGCCCTTTAAGGCTTTCCCTTTAAGGCTGGCCCTTTAAGCTGGCCCTCTAAGGCTGGCCCTTTAAGCTGGCCCTTTAAGGCTGGCCCTTTAAGCTGGCCCTTTAAAGCTGGCCCTCTAAGGCTGGCCCTTTAAGACTGGACCTTTAAGGCTGGCCCTTTAAGGCTGGCCCTTTAAGCTGGCCCCTTAAGGCTTGCCCTTTAAGCTGGCCCTTTAAGGCTGGTACTTTAAGGCTGGCCCTTTAAGCTGGCCCCTTAAGGCTGGCCCTTTAAGCTGGCCCTGTAAAGCTGGCCCTCTAAGGCTGGCCCTTTAAGCTGGCCCTTTAAGGCTGGCCCTTTAAGCTGGCACTCTAAGGCTGGCCCTTTAAGGCTTGCCCTTTAAGGCTGGCCCTTTAAGCTGGCCCCTTAAGGCTGGCCCTTTAAGCTGGCCCTCTAAGGCTGGCCCTTTAAGGCTGGCCCTCTAAGGCTGGCCCTTTAAGGCTTGCCCTTTAAGGCTGGCCCTTTAAGCTGGCCCCTTAAGGCTGGCCCTTTAAGCTGGCCCTCTAAGGCTTGCCCTTTAAGGCTGGCCCTTTAAGGCTGGCCCTTTAAGGCTTGCCCTCTAAGGCTGGCCCTTTAAGGCTGGCCCTTTAAGCTGGCCCCTTAAGGCTGGCCATCTAAGGCTGGCCCTTTAAGCTGGCCCTTTAAGGCTGGCCCTTTAAGGCTGGCCCTTTAAGCTGGCCCTGTAAAGCTGGCCCTTTAAGCTGGCCCTTTAAGGCTGGCCCTTTAAGCTGGCCCTCTAAGGCTGGCCCTTTAAGCTGGCCCTTTAAGGCTGGCCCTTTAAGCTGACCCTGTAAAGCTGGCCCTCTAAGGCTGGCCCTTTAAGACTGGCCCTTTAAGGCTGGCCCTTTAAGGCTGGCCCTTTAAGCTGGCCCCTTAAGGCTGGCCCTTTAAGCTGGCCCTGTAAAGCTGGCCCTCTAAGGCTGGCCCTTTAAGCTGGCCCTTTAAGGCTGACCCTTTAAGCTGGCCCTCTAAGGCTGGCCCTTTAAGGCTGGCCCTTTAAGCTGGCCCCTTAAGGCTGGCCCTCTAAGGCTGGCCCTTTAAGCTGGCCCTTTAAGGCTGGCCCTTTAAGCTGGCCCTTTAAGGCTGGCCCTTTAAGCTGGCCCCTTAAGGCTGGCCCTTTAAGCTGGCCCTTTAAGGCTGGCCCTTTAAGGCTGGCCCTTTAAGGCTGGCCCTTTAAGCTGGCCCTTTAAGGCTGGCCCTCTAAGGCTGGCCCTTTAAGGCTGGCCCTTTAAGGCTGGCCCTTTAAGCTGGCCCCATAAGGCTGGCCCTTTAAGCTGGCCCTCTAAGGCTGGCCCTTTAAGCTGGCCCTTTAAGGCTGGCCCTTTAAGCTGGCCCTTTAAGGCTGGCCCTTTAAGCTGACCCTGTAAAGCTGGCCCTCTAAGGCTGGCCCTTTAAGACTGGCCCTTTAAGGCTGGCCCTTTAAGCTGGCCCCTTAAGGCTGGCCCTTTAAGCTGGCCCTCTAAGGCTGGCCCTTTAAGCTGGCCATCTAAGGCTGGCCCTTTAAGGCTGGCCCTTTAAGGCTTGCCCTTTAAGGCTGGCCCTTTAAGCTGGCCCTTTAAGGCTGGCCCTCTAAGGCTGGCCTTTTAAGCTGGCCCTTTAAGCTGGCCATCTAAGGCTGGCCCTTTAAGCTGGCCCTTTAAGCCTGGCCCTTTAAGATGGCCCTTTAAGTCTGGCCCTCTAAGGCTGGCCCTTTAAGGCTGGCCCTTTAAGCTGGCCCTTTAAGGCTGGCCCTTTAAGGCTGGCCCTTTAAGCTGGCCCTTTAAGGCTGGCCCTTTAAGCTGGCCCTGTAAAGCTGGCCCTCTAAGGCTGGCCCTTTAAGACTGGCCCTTTAAGGCTGGCCCTTTAAGCTGGCCCCTTAAGGCTGGCCCTTTAAGCTGGCCCTCTAAGGCTGGCCCTTTAAGCTGGCCATCTAAGGATGGCCCTTTAAGGCTGGCCCTTTAAGGCTGGCCCTTTAAGGCTGGCCCTTTAAGCTGGCCCTTTAAGGCTGGCCCTCTAAGGCTGGCCCTTTAAGCTGGCCCTTTAAGGCTGGCCCTTTAAGCTGGCCCTCTAAGGCTGGCCCTTTAAGGCTGGCCCTTTAAGGCTGGCCCTTTAAGCTGGCCCCTTAAGGCTGGCCCTTTAAGCTGGCCCTCTAAGGCTGGCCCTTTAAGCTGGCCCTCTAAGGCTGGCCCTGAAAGGCTGGCCCTTTAAGGCTTGCCCTTTAAGGCTGGCCCTTTAAGCTGGCCCCTTAAGGCTGGCCCTTTAAGCTGGCCCTCTAAGGCTGGCCCTTTAAGCTGGCCCTTTAAGGCTGGCCCTTTAAGCTGGCCCTCTAAGGCTGGCCCTTTAAGACTGGCCCTTTAAGGCTGGCCCTCTAAGGCTGGCCCTTTAAGCTGGCCCCTTAAGGCGTGCCCTTTAAGCTGGCCATCTAAGGCTGGCCCTTTAAGGCTGGCCCTTTAAGCTGGCCCTTTAAGCTGGCCCTTTAAGGCTGGCCCTTTAAGGCTGGCCCTTTAAGCTGGCCCTTTAAGGCTGGCCCTTTAAGCTGGCCCTTTAAGGCTGGCCCTCTAAGGCTGGCCCTTTAAGGCTGGCCCTTTAAGGCTGGCCCTTTAAGCTGGCCCCTTAAGGCTGGCCCTTTAAGCTGGCCCTCTAAGGCTGGCCCTTTAAGCTGGCCCTTTAAGGCTGGCCCTTTAAGCTGGCCCTTTAAGGCTGGCCCTTTAAGCTGACCCTGTAAAGCTGGCCCTCTAAGGCTGGCCCTTTAAGACTGGCCCTTTAAGGCTGGCCCTTTAAGCTGGCCCCTTAAGGCTGGCCCTTTAAGCTGGCCCTCTAAGGCTGGCCCTTTAAGCTGGCCATCTAAGGCTGGCCCTTTAAGGCTGGCCCTTTAAGGCTTGCCCTTTAAGGCTTGCCCTTTAAGCTGGCCCTTTCAGGCTGGCCCTTTAAGCTGGCCCTTTAAGGCTGGCCCTCTAAGGCTGGCCTTTTAAGCTGGCCCTTTAAGCTGGCCATCTAAGGCTGGCCCTTTAAGCTGGCCCTTTAAGCCTGGCCCTTTAAGATGGCCCTTTAAGGCTGGCCCTTTAAGGCTGGCCCTTTAAGCTGGCCCTTTAAGGCTGGCCCTCTAAGGCTGGCCCTTTAAGCTGGCCCTTTAAGGCTGGCCCTTTAAGCTGGCCCTTTAAGGCTCGCCCTTTAAGGCTCGCCCTTTAAGGCCGGCCCTTTAAGCTGGCCCTTTAAGGCTGGCCCTTTAAGCTGGCCCTTTAAGGCTGGCCCTCTAAGGCTGGCCCTTTAAGACTGGCCCTTTAAAGCTGGCCCCTTAAGGCTGGCCCTTTAAGCTGGCCCCTTAAGGCTGGCCCTCTAAGGCTGGCCCTTTAAGCTGGCCCTTTAAGGCTGGCCCTTTAAGCTGGCCCTCTAAGGCTGGCCCTTTAAGGCTGGCCCTTTAAGGCTGGCCCTTTAAGCTGGCCCCTTAAGGCTGGCCCTCTAAGGCTGGCTCTTTAAGCTGGCCCTTTAAGGCTGGCCCTTTAAGCTGGCCCTTTAAGGCTGGCCCTTCAAGGCCGGCCCTTTAAGCTGGCCCTCTAAGGCTGGCCCTTTAAGGCTGGCCCTTCAAGGCTTGCCCTTTAAGGCTGGCCCTTTAAGCTGGCCCCTTAAGGCTGGCCCTTTAAGCTGGCCCTCTAAGGCTGGCCCTTTAAGCTGGCCCTTTAAGGCTGGCCCTTTAAGCTGGCCCTGTAAAGCTGGCCCTCTAAGGCTGGCCCTTTAAGACTGGCCCTTTAAGGCTGGCCCTTTAAGCTGGCCCCTTAAGGCTGGCCCTTTAAGCTGGCCCTCTAAGGCTGGCCCTTTAAGGCTGGCCCTTTAAGGCTGGCCCTTTAAGCTGGCCCTTTAAGGCTGGCCCTCTAAGGCTGGCCCTTTAAGCTGGCCCTTTAAGGCTGGCCCTTTAAGCTGGCCCTCTAAGGCTGGCCCTTTAAGGCTGGCCCTTTAAGCTGGCCCCTTAAGGCTGGCCCTCTAAGGCTGGCCCTTTAAGCTGGCCCTTTAAGGCTGGCCCTTTAAGGCTGGCCATTCAAGCTGGCTATTTAAGGCTGGCCCTTTAAGGCTGGCCCTTTAAGCTGGCCCTTTAAGGATGGCCCTTTAAGCTGGCCCTTTAAGGCTGGCCCTTTAAGGCTGGCCCTTTAAGCTGGCCCCTTAAGGCTGGCCCTTTAAGCTCGCCCTCTAAGGCTGGCCCTTTAAGCTGGCCCTCTAAGGCTGGCCCTGAAAGGCTGGCCCTTTAAGGCTTGCCCTTTAAGGCTGGCCCTTTAGGCTGGCCCTTTAAGCTGGCCCCTTAAGGCTGGCCCTCTAAGGCTGGCCCTTTAAGCTGGCCCTTTAAGGCTGGCCCTTTAAGCTGGCCCTTTAAGGCTGGCCCTTTAAGGCCGGCCCTTTAAGCTGGCCCTTTAAGGCTGGCCCTTTAAGCTGGCCCTTTAAGGCTGGCCCTCTAAGGCTGGCCCTTTAAGACTGGCCCTTTAAAGCTGGCCCCTTAAGGCTGGCCCTTTAAGCTGGCCCTCTAAGGCTGGCCCTTTAAGGCTGGCCCTTTAAGCTGGCCCTTTAAGGCTGGCCCTTTAAGCTGGCCCTTTAAAGCTGGCCCTCTAAGGCTGGCCCTTTAAGACTGGCCCTTTAAGGTTGGCCCTTTAAGGCTGGCCCTTTAAGCTGGCCCCTTAAGGCTGGCCCTTTAAGCTGGCCCTCTAAGGCTGGCCCTTTAAGCTGGCCCTTTAAGGCCGGCCCTTTAAGCTGGCCCTTTAAGGCTGGCCCTTTAAGCTGGCCCTTTAAGGCTGGCCCTTTAAGCTGGCCCTTTAAGGTTGGCCCTTTAAGGCTGGCCCTTTAAGCTGGCCCCTTAAGGCTGGCCCTTTAAGCAGGCCCTCTAAGGCTGGCCCTTTAAGCTGGCCCTCTAAGGCTGGCCCTTTAAGGCTTGCCCTTTAAGGCTGGCCCTTTAAGCTGGCCCCTTAAGGCTGGCCCTTTAAGCTGGCCCTCTAAGGCTGGCCCTTTTAGCTGGCCCTTTAAGGCTGGCCCTTTAAGCTGGCCCTTTAAAGCTGGCCCTCTAAGGCTGGCCCTTTAAGACTGGCCCTTTAAGGCTGGCCCTTTAAGGCTGGCCCTTTAAGCTGGCCCCTTAAGGCTTGCCCTTTAAGCTGGCCCTCTAAGGCTGGCCCTTTAAGCTGGCCATCCAAGGCTGGCCCTTTAAGGCTGGCCCTTTAAGGCTGGCCCTTTAAGCTGGCCCCTTAAGGCTGGCCCTCTAAGGCTGGCCCTTTAAGCTGGCCCTCTAAGGCTGGCCCTTTAAGGCTGGTCCTTTAAGCTGGCCCCTTAAGGCTGTTCCTCTAAGGCTGGCCCTTTAAGCTGGCCCTTTAAGGCTGGCCCTTTAAGCTGGCCCTTTAAGGCTGGCCCTTTAAGGCCGGCCCTTTAAGCTGGCCTTTTAAGGCTGGCCCTTTAAGCTGGCCCTTTAAGGCTGGCCCTCTAAGGCTGGCCCTTTAAGACTGGCCCTTTAAAGCTGGCCCTTTAAGGCTGGCCCTTTAAGCTGGCCCTTTAAGCTGGCCCTCTAAGGTTGGCCCTTTAAGGCTTGCCCTTTAAGCTGGCCCCTTAAGGCTGGCCCTTTAAGCTGGCCCTCTAAGGCTGGCCCTTTAAGCTGGCCCTCTAAGGCTGGCCCTTTAAGCTGGCCCTTTAAGGCTGGCCCTTTAAGCTGACCCTGTAAAGCTGGCCCTCTAAGGCTGGCCCTTTAAGACTGGCCCTTTAAGGCTGGCCCTTTAAGGCTGGCCCTTTAAGCTGGCCCCTTAAGGCTGGCCCTTTAAGCTGGCCCTGTAAAGCTGGCCCTCTAAGGCTGGCCCTTTAAGCTGGCCCTTTAAGGCTGACCCTTTAAGCTGGCCCTCTAAGGCTGGCCCTTTAAGGCTGGCCCTTTAAGCTGGCCCCTTAAGGCTGGCCCTCTAAGGCTGGCCCTTTAAGCTGGCCCTTTAAGGCTGGCCCTTTAAGCTGGCCCTTTAAGGCTGGCCCTTTAAGCTGGCCCCTTAAGGCTGGCCCTTTAAGCTGGCCCTTTAAGGCTGGCCCTTTAAGGCTGGCCCTTTAAGGCTGGCCCTTTAAGCTGGCCCTTTAAGGCTGGCCCTCTAAGGCTGGCCCTTTAAGGCTGGCCCTTTAAGGCTGGCCCTTTAAGCTGGCCCCATAAGGCTGGCCCTTTAAGCTGGCCCTCTAAGGCTGGCCCTTTAAGCTGGCCCTTTAAGGCTGGCCCTTTAAGCTGGCCCTTTAAGGCTGGCCCTTTAAGCTGACCCTGTAAAGCTGGCCCTCTAAGGCTGGCCCTTTAAGACTGGCCCTTTAAGGCTGGCCCTTTAAGCTGGCCCCTTAAGGCTGGCCCTTTAAGCTGGCCCTCTAAGGCTGGCCCTTTAAGCTGGCCATCTAAGGCTGGCCCTTTAAGGCTGGCCCTTTAAGGCTTGCCCTTTAAGGCTGGCCCTTTAAGCTGGCCCTTTAAGGCTGGCCCTCTAAGGCTGGCCTTTTAAGCTGGCCCTTTAAGCTGGCCATCTAAGGCTGGCCCTTTAAGCTGGCCCTTTAAGCCTGGCCCTTTAAGATGGCCCTTTAAGTCTGGCCCTCTAAGGCTGGCCCTTTAAGGCTGGCCCTTTAAGCTGGCCCTTTAAGGCTGGCCCTTTAAGGCTGGCCCTTTAAGCTGGCCCTTTAAGGCTGGCCCTTTAAGCTGGCCCTGTAAAGCTGGCCCTCTAAGGCTGGCCCTTTAAGACTGGCCCTTTAAGGCTGGCCCTTTAAGCTGGCCCCTTAAGGCTGGCCCTTTAAGCTGGCCCTCTAAGGCTGGCCCTTTAAGCTGGCCATCTAAGGATGGCCCTTTAAGGCTGGCCCTTTAAGGCTGGCCCTTTAAGGCTGGCCCTTTAAGCTGGCCCTTTAAGGCTGGCCCTCTAAGGCTGGCCCTTTAAGCTGGCCCTTTAAGGCTGGCCCTTTAAGCTGGCCCTCTAAGGCTGGCCCTTTAAGGCTGGCCCTTTAAGGCTGGCCCTTTAAGCTGGCCCCTTAAGGCTGGCCCTTTAAGCTGGCCCTCTAAGGCTGGCCCTTTAAGCTGGCCCTCTAAGGCTGGCCCTGAAAGGCTGGCCCTTTAAGGCTTGCCCTTTAAGGCTGGCCCTTTAAGCTGGCCCCTTAAGGCTGGCCCTTTAAGCTGGCCCTCTAAGGCTGGCCCTTTAAGCTGGCCCTTTAAGGCTGGCCCTTTAAGCTGGCCCTCTAAGGCTGGCCCTTTAAGACTGGCCCTTTAAGGCTGGCCCTCTAAGGCTGGCCCTTTAAGCTGGCCCCTTAAGGCGTGCCCTTTAAGCTGGCCATCTAAGGCTGGCCCTTTAAGGCTGGCCCTTTAAGCTGGCCCTTTAAGCTGGCCCTTTAAGGCTGGCCCTTTAAGGCTGGCCCTTTAAGCTGGCCCTTTAAGGCTGGCCCTTTAAGCTGGCCCTTTAAGGCTGGCCCTCTAAGGCTGGCCCTTTAAGGCTGGCCCTTTAAGGCTGGCCCTTTAAGCTGGCCCCTTAAGGCTGGCCCTTTAAGCTGGCCCTCTAAGGCTGGCCCTTTAAGCTGGCCCTTTAAGGCTGGCCCTTTAAGCTGGCCCTTTAAGGCTGGCCCTTTAAGCTGACCCTGTAAAGCTGGCCCTCTAAGGCTGGCCCTTTAAGACTGGCCCTTTAAGGCTGGCCCTTTAAGCTGGCCCCTTAAGGCTGGCCCTTTAAGCTGGCCCTCTAAGGCTGGCCCTTTAAGCTGGCCATCTAAGGCTGGCCCTTTAAGGCTGGCCCTTTAAGGCTTGCCCTTTAAGGCTTGCCCTTTAAGCTGGCCCTTTCAGGCTGGCCCTTTAAGCTGGCCCTTTAAGGCTGGCCCTCTAAGGCTGGCCTTTTAAGCTGGCCCTTTAAGCTGGCCATCTAAGGCTGGCCCTTTAAGCTGGCCCTTTAAGCCTGGCCCTTTAAGATGGCCCTTTAAGGCTGGCCCTTTAAGGCTGGCCCTTTAAGCTGGCCCTTTAAGGCTGGCCCTCTAAGGCTGGCCCTTTAAGCTGGCCCTTTAAGGCTGGCCCTTTAAGCTGGCCCTTTAAGGCTCGCCCTTTAAGGCTCGCCCTTTAAGGCCGGCCCTTTAAGCTGGCCCTTTAAGGCTGGCCCTTTAAGCTGGCCCTTTAAGGCTGGCCCTCTAAGGCTGGCCCTTTAAGACTGGCCCTTTAAAGCTGGCCCCTTAAGGCTGGCCCTTTAAGCTGGCCCCTTAAGGCTGGCCCTCTAAGGCTGGCCCTTTAAGCTGGCCCTTTAAGGCTGGCCCTTTAAGCTGGCCCTCTAAGGCTGGCCCTTTAAGGCTGGCCCTTTAAGGCTGGCCCTTTAAGCTGGCCCCTTAAGGCTGGCCCTCTAAGGCTGGCTCTTTAAGCTGGCCCTTTAAGGCTGGCCCTTTAAGCTGGCCCTTTAAGGCTGGCCCTTCAAGGCCGGCCCTTTAAGCTGGCCCTCTAAGGCTGGCCCTTTAAGGCTGGCCCTTCAAGGCTTGCCCTTTAAGGCTGGCCCTTTAAGCTGGCCCCTTAAGGCTGGCCCTTTAAGCTGGCCCTCTAAGGCTGGCCCTTTAAGCTGGCCCTTTAAGGCTGGCCCTTTAAGCTGGCCCTGTAAAGCTGGCCCTCTAAGGCTGGCCCTTTAAGACTGGCCCTTTAAGGCTGGCCCTTTAAGCTGGCCCCTTAAGGCTGGCCCTTTAAGCTGGCCCTCTAAGGCTGGCCCTTTAAGCTGGCCATCTTAGGATGGCCCTTTAAGGCTGGCCCTTTAAGGCTGGCCCTTTAAGGCTGGCCCTTTAAGCTGGCCCTTTAAGGCTGGCCCTCTAAGGCTGGCCCTTTAAGCTGGCCCTTTAAGGCTGGCCCTTTAAGCTGGCCCTCTAAGGCTGGCCCTTTAAGGCTGGCCCTTTAAGCTGGCCCCTTAAGGCTGGCCCTCTAAGGCTGGCCCTTTAAGCTGGCCCTTTAAGGCTGGCCCTTTAAGCTGGCCCTTTAAGGCTGGCCATTCAAGCTGGCTATTTAAGGCTGGCCCTTTAAGGCTGGCCCTTTAAGCTGGCCCTTTAAGGATGGCCCTTTAAGCTGGCCCTTTAAGGCTGGCCCTTTAAGGCTGGCCCTTTAAGCTGGCCCCTTAAGGCTGGCCCTTTAAGCTCGCCCTCTAAGGCTGGCCCTTTAAGCTGGCCCTCTAAGGCTGGCCCTGAAAGGCTGGCCCTTTAAGGCTTGCCCTTTAAGGCTGGCCCTTTAGGCTGGCCCTTTAAGCTGGCCCCTTAAGGCTGGCCCTCTAAGGCTGGCCCTTTAAGCTGGCCCTTTAAGGCTGGCCCTTTAAGCTGGCCCTTTAAGGCTGGCCCTTTAAGGCCGGCCCTTTAAGCTGGCCCTTTAAGGCTGGCCCTTTAAGCTGGCCCTTTAAGGCTGGCCCTCTAAGGCTGGCCCTTTAAGACTGGCCCTTTAAAGCTGGCCCCTTAAGGCTGGCCCTTTAAGCTGGCCCTCTAAGGCTGGCCCTTTAAGGCTGGCCCTTTAAGCTGGCCCTTTAAGGCTGGCCCTTTAAGCTGGCCCTTTAAAGCTGGCCCTCTAAGGCTGGCCCTTTAAGACTGGCCCTTTAAGGTTGGCCCTTTAAGGCTGGCCCTTTAAGCTGGCCCCTTAAGGCTGGCCCTTTAAGCTGGCCCTCTAAGGCTGGCCCTTTAAGCTGGCCCTCTAAGGCTGGCCCTTTAAGGCTGGCCCTTTAAGCTGGCCCCTTAAGGCTGGCCCTCTAAGCCTGGCCCTTTAAGCTGGCCCTTTAAGGCTGGCCCTTTAAGCTGGCCCTTTAAGGCTGGCCTTTTAAGGCCGGCCCTTTAAGCTGGCCCTTTAAGGCTGGGCCTTTAAGCTGGCCCTTTAAGGCTGGCCCTCTAAGGCTGGCCCTTTAAGACTGGCCCTTTAAAGCTTGCCCCTTAAGGCTGGCCCTTTAAGCTGGCCCTCTAAGGCTGGCCCTTTAAGCTGGCCCTCTAAGGCTGGCCCTTTAAGGCTGGCCCTTTAAGGCTTGCCCTTTAAGGCTGGCCCTTTAAGCTGGCCCTTTAAGGCTGTCCCTTTAAGCTGGCCCTTTAAGGCTGTCCCTTTAAGGCTGGCCCTTTAAGCTGGCCCTCTAAGGCTGGCCCTTTAAGGCTGGCCCTTTAAGGCTTGCCCTTTAAGGCTGGCCCTTTAAGCTGGCCCCTTAAGGCTGGCCCTTTAAGCTGGCCCCTTAAAGCTGGCCCTTTAAGCTGGCCCTCTAAGGCTGGCCCTTTAAGCTGGCCCTTTAAGCCTGGCCCTTTAAGATGGCCCTTTAAGTCTGGCCCTCTAAGGCTGGCCCTTTAAGGATGGCCCTTTAAGCTGGCCCTTTAAGGCTGGCCCTTTAAGGCTGGCCCTTTAAGCTGGCCCTTTAAGGCTGGCCCTTTAAGCTGGCCCTTTAAGGCTGGCCCTTTAAGGCTGGCCCTCTAAGGCTGGCCCTTTAAGACTGGCCCTTTAAAGCTGGCCCCTTAAGGCTGGCCCTTTAAGCTGGCCCTCTAAGACTGGCCCTTTAAGCTGGCCCTCTAAGGCTGGCCCTTTAAGGCTGGCCCTTTAAGCTGGCCCTCTAAGGCTGGCCCTTTAAGCAGGCCCTCTAAGGCTGGCCCTTTAAGGCTGGCCCTTTAAGGCTTGCCCTTTAAGGCTGGCCCTTTAAGCTGGCCCTTTAAGGCTGGCCCTTTAAGGCTGGCCCTTTAAGCTGGCCCTCTAAGGCTGGCCTTTTAAGGCTGGCCCTTTAAGGCTGGCCCTTTAAGCTGGCCCCTTAAGGCTGGCCCTCTAAGGCTGGCCCTTTGTGCTGGCCCTTTAAGGCTGGCCCTTTAAGCTGGCCCTTTAAGGCTGGCCCTTTAAGGCCGGCCCTTTAAGCTGGCCCTTTAAGGCTGGCCCTTTAAGCTGGCCCTTCAAGGCTGGCCCTCTAAGGCTGGCCCTTTAAGACTGGCCCTTTAAAGCTGGCCCCTTAAGGCTGGCCCTTTAAGCTGGCCCCTTAAGGCTGGCCCTCTAAGGCTGGCCCTTTAAGGCTGGCCCTTTAAGCTGGCCCTCTAAGGCTGGCCCTTTAAGGCTGGCCCTTTAAGGCTGGCCCTTTAAGGCTGGCCCTTTAAGCTGGCCCCTTAAGGCTGGCCCTCTAAGGCTGGCTCTCTAAGGCTGGCTCTTTAAGCTGGCCCTTTAAGCTGGCCCTTTAAGGCTGGCCCTTTAAGGCCGGCCTTTTAAGCTGGCCCTTTAAGCTGGCCCTTTAAGGCTGGCCCTTTAAGGCTGGCCCTTTAAGCTGGCCCTTTAAGGCTGGCCCTTTAAGCTGGCCCCTTAAGGCTGGCCCTTTAAGCTGGCCCTCTAAGGCTGGCCCTTTAAGCTGGCCCTTTAAGGCTGGCCCTTTAAGCTGGCCCTTTAAGGCTGGCCCTTTAAGCTGGCCCTTTAAAGCTGGCCCTCTAAGGCTGGCCCTTTAAGACTGGCCCTTTAAGGCTGGCCCTTTAAGGCTGGCCCTCTAAGGCTGGCCCTTTAAGACTGGCCCTTTAAAGCTTGCCCCTTAAGGCTGGCCCTTTAAGCTGGCCCTCTAAGGCTGGCCCTTTAAGCTGGCCCTTTAAGGCTGGCCCTTTAAGCTGGCCCTTTAAGGCTGGCCATCTAAGGCTGGCCCTTTAAGCTGGCCCTTTAAGCTGGCCCTTTAAGCTGGCCCTTTAAGATGGCCCTTTAAGTCTGGCCCTCTAAGGCTGGCCCTTTAAGGCTGGCCCTTTAAGCTGGCCCTTTAAGGCTGGCCCTTTTAGGCTGGCCCTTTAAGCTGGCCCTTTAAGGCTGGCCCTTTAAGCTGGCCCTTTAAGGCTGGCCCTCTAAGGCTGGCCCTTTAAGGCTGGCCCTTTAAGCTGGCCCCTTAAGGCTGGCCCTTTAAGCTGGCCCTCTAGGGCTGGCCCTTTAAGCTGGCCCTCTAAGGCTGGCCCTTTAAGCTGGCCCTTTAAGGCTGGCCCTTTAAGCTGGCCCTGTAAAGCTGGCCCTGTAAAGCTGGCCCTTTAAGCTGGCCCCTAAAGGCTGGCCCTTTAAGGCTGGCCCTTTAAGCTGGCCATCTAAGGCTGGCCCTTTAAGGCTGGCCCTTTAAGGCTGGCCCTTTAAGGCTGGCCCTTTAAGCTGGCCCCTTAAGGCTGGCCCTTTAAGCTGGCCCTTTAAGGCTGGCCCTTTAAGCTGGCCCTTTAAGGCTGGCCCTTTAAGCTGGCCCTTTAAGGCTGGCCCTTTAAGGCTGGCCCTTTAAGCTGGCCCTTTAAGGCTGGCCCTCTAAGGCTGGCCCTCTAAGGCTGGCCCTTTAAGACTGGCCCTTTAAAGCTGGCCCCTTAAGGCTGGCCCTTTAAGCTGGCCCTCTAAGACTGGCCCTTTAAGCTGGCCCTCTAAGGCTGGCCCTTTAAGGCTGGCCCTTTAAGCTGGCCCTCTAAGGCTGGCCCTTTAAGCAGGCCCTCTAAGGCTGGCCCTTTAAGGCTGGCCCTTTAAGGCTTGCCCTTTAAGGCTGGCCCTTTAAGCTGGCCCTTTAAGGCTGGCCCTTTAAGGCTGGCCCTTTAAGCTGGCCCTCTAAGGCTGGCCTTTTAAGGCTGGCCCTTTAAGGCTGGCCCTTTAAGCTGGCCCCTTAAGGCTGGCCCTCTAAGGCTGGCCCTTTGTGCTGGCCCTTTAAGGCTGGCCCTTTAAGCTGGCCCTTTAAGGCTGGCCCTTTAAGGCCGGCCCTTTAAGCTGGCCCTTTAAGGCTGGCCCTTTAAGCTGGCCCTTCAAGGCTGGCCCTCTAAGGCTGGCCCTTTAAGACTGGCCCTTTAAAGCTGGCCCCTTAAGGCTGGCCCTTTAAGCTGGCCCCTTAAGGCTGGCCCTCTAAGGCTGGCCCTTTAAGGCTGGCCCTTTAAGCTGGCCCTCTAAGGCTGGCCCTTTAAGGCTGGCCCTTTAAGGCTGGCCCTTTAAGGCTGGCCCTTTAAGCTGGCCCCTTAAGGCTGGCCCTCTAAGGCTGGCTCTCTAAGGCTGGCTCTTTAAGCTGGCCCTTTAAGCTGGCCCTTTAAGGCTGGCCCTTTAAGGCCGGCCTTTTAAGCTGGCCCTTTAAGCTGGCCCTTTAAGGCTGGCCCTTTAAGGCTGGCCCTTTAAGCTGGCCCTTTAAGGCTGGCCCTTTAAGCTGGCCCCTTAAGGCTGGCCCTTTAAGCTGGCCCTCTAAGGCTGGCCCTTTAAGCTGGCCCTTTAAGGCTGGCCCTTTAAGCTGGCCCTTTAAGGCTGGCCCTTTAAGCTGGCCCTTTAAAGCTGGCCCTCTAAGGCTGGCCCTTTAAGACTGGCCCTTTAAGGCTGGCCCTTTAAGGCTGGCCCTCTAAGGCTGGCCCTTTAAGACTGGCCCTTTAAAGCTTGCCCCTTAAGGCTGGCCCTTTAAGCTGGCCCTCTAAGGCTGGCCCTTTAAGCTGGCCCTTTAAGGCTGGCCCTTTAAGCTGGCCCTTTAAGGCTGGCCATCTAAGGCTGGCCCTTTAAGCTGGCCCTTTAAGCTGGCCCTTTAAGCTGGCCCTTTAAGATGGCCCTTTAAGTCTGGCCCTCTAAGGCTGGCCCTTTAAGGCTGGCCCTTTAAGCTGGCCCTTTAAGGCTGGCCCTTTTAGGCTGGCCCTTTAAGCTGGCCCTTTAAGGCTGGCCCTTTAAGCTGGCCCTTTAAGGCTGGCCCTCTAAGGCTGGCCCTTTAAGGCTGGCCCTTTAAGCTGGCCCCTTAAGGCTGGCCCTTTAAGCTGGCCCTCTAGGGCTGGCCCTTTAAGCTGGCCCTCTAAGGCTGGCCCTTTAAGCTGGCCCTTTAAGGCTGGCCCTTTAAGCTGGCCCTGTAAAGCTGGCCCTGTAAAGCTGGCCCTTTAAGCTGGCCCCTAAAGGCTGGCCCTTTAAGGCTGGCCCTTTAAGCTGGCCATCTAAGGCTGGCCCTTTAAGGCTGGCCCTTTAAGGCTGGCCCTTTAAGGCTGGCCCTTTAAGCTGGCCCCTTAAGGCTGGCCCTTTAAGCTGGCCCTTTAAGGCTGGCCCTTTAAGCTGGCCCTTTAAGGCTGGCCCTTTAAGCTGGCCCTTTAAGGCTGGCCCTTTAAGGCTGGCCCTTTAAGCTGGCCCTTTAAGGCTGGCCCTCTAAGGCTGGCCCTTTAAGGCTGGCCCTTTAAGGCTGGCCCTTTAAGCTGGCCCCTTAAGGCTGGCCCTTTAAGCTGGACCTCTAGGGCTGGCCCTTTAAGCTGGCCCTCTAAGGCTGGCCCTTTAAGCTGGCACTTTAAGGCTGGCCCTTTAAGGCTTGCCATCTAAGGCTGGCCCTTTAAGCTGGCCTTTTAAGGCTGGCCCTTTAAGCTGGCCCTTTAAGGCTGGCCCTTTAAGGCTGGCCCTCTAAGGCTGGCCCTTTAAGGCTGGCCCTTTAAGGCTGGCCCTTTAAGCTGGCCCCTTAAGGCTGGCCCTTTAAGCTGGCCCTCTAGGGCTGGCCCTTTAAGCTGGCCCTCTAAGGCTGGCCCTTTAAGCTGGCCCTTTAAGGCTGGCCCTTTAAGCTGGCCCTGTAAAGCTGGCCCTTTAAGCTGGCCCCTTAAGGCTGGCCCTTTAAGGCTGGCCCTTTAAGCTGGCCATCTAAGGCTGGACCTTTAAGGCTGGCCCTTTAAGGCTGGCCCTTTAAGGCTGGCCCTTTAAGCTGGCCCCTTAAGGCTGGCCCTTTAAGCTGGCCCTTTAAGGCTGGCCCTTTAAGCTGGCCCTTTAAGGCTGGCCCTTTAAGATGGCCCTTTAAGGCTGGCCCTTTAAGCTGGCCCTTTAAGGCTGGCCCTCTAAGGCTGGCCCTTTAAGGCTGGCCCTTTAAGCTGGCCCCTTAAGGCTGGCCCTTTAAGCTGGCCCTCTAGGGCTGGCCCTTTAAGCTGGCCCTCTAAGGCTGGCCCTTTAAGCTGGCCCTTTAAGGCTGGCCCTTTAAGCTGGCCCTGTAAAGCTGGCCCTTTAAGCTGGCCCCTTAAGGCTGGCCCTTTAAGGCTGGCCCTTTAAGCTGGCCATCTAAGGCTGGCCCTTTAAGGCTGGCCCTTTAAGGCTGGCCCTTTAAGGCTGGCCCTTTAAGCTGGCTCCTTAAGGCTGGCCCTCTAAGGCTGGCCCTTTAAGGCTGGCCCTTTAGGCTGGCCCTCTAAGGCTGGCCCTTTAAGGCTGGCCCTTTAAGGCTGGCCCTTTAAGCTGGCCCCTTAAGGCTGGCCCTCTAAGGCTGGCCCTTTAAGCTGGCCCTTTAAGGCTTGCCCTTTAAGCTGGCCCTTTAAGGCTGGCCCTTTAAGGCTGGCCCTTTAAGGCTGGCCCTTTAAGCTGGACCCTTAAGGCTGGCCATCTAAGGCTGGCCCTTTAAGCTGGCCCTTTAAGGCTGGCCCTTTAAGCTGGCCCTCTAAGGCTGGCCCTTTAAGCTGGCCCTCTAAGGCTGGCCCTTTAAGGCTGGCCCTTTAAGGCTTGCCATCTAAGGCTGGCCCTTTAAGCTGGCCTTTTAAGGCTGGCCCTTTAAGCTGGCCCTTTAAGCTGGCCCTTTAAGGCTGGCCCTTTAAGGCCGGCCCTTTAAGCTGGCCCCTTTAGGCTGGCCCTTTAAGCTGGCCCTCTAAGGCTGGCCCTTTAAGCTGGCCCTCTAAGGCTGGCCCTTTAAGGCTGGCCCTTTAAGCTGGCCCCTTAAGGCTGGCCCTTTAAGCTGGCCCCTTAAGGCTGGCCCTTTAAGCTGGTCCTCTAAGGCTGGCCCTTTAAGCTGGCCCTTTAAGGCTGGCCCTTTAAGGCTGGCCCTCTAAGGCTGGCCCTTTAAGGCTGGCCCTTTAAGGCTGGCCCTTTAAGCTGGCCCCTTAAGGCTGGCCCTTTAAGCTGGCCCTCTAGGGCTGGCCCTTTAAGCTGGCCCTCTAAGGCTGGCCCTTTAAGCTGGCCCTTTAAGGCTGGCCCTTTAAGCTGGCCCTGTAAAGCTGGCCCTTTAAGCTGGCCCCTTAAGGCTGGCCCTTTAAGGCTGGCCCTTTAAGCTGGCCATCTAAGGCTGGACCTTTAAGGCTGGCCCTTTAAGGCTGGCCCTTTAAGGCTGGCCCTTTAAGCTGGCCCCTTAAGGCTGGCCCTTTAAGCTGGCCCTTTAAGGCTGGCCCTTTAAGCTGGCCCTTTAAGGCTGGCCCTTTAAGATGGCCCTTTAAGGCTGGCCCTTTAAGCTGGCCCTTTAAGGCTGGCCCTCTAAGGCTGGCCCTTTAAGGCTGGCCCTTTAAGCTGGCCCCTTAAGGCTGGCCCTTTAAGCTGGCCCTCTAGGGCTGGCCCTTTAAGCTGGCCCTCTAAGGCTGGCCCTTTAAGCTGGCCCTTTAAGGCTGGCCCTTTAAGCTGGCCCTGTAAAGCTGGCCCTTTAAGCTGGCCCCTTAAGGCTGGCCCTTTAAGGCTGGCCCTTTAAGCTGGCCATCTAAGGCTGGCCCTTTAAGGCTGGCCCTTTAAGGCTGGCCCTTTAAGGCTGGCCCTTTAAGCTGGCTCCTTAAGGCTGGCCCTCTAAGGCTGGCCCTTTAAGGCTGGCCCTTTAGGCTGGCCCTCTAAGGCTGGCCCTTTAAGGCTGGCCCTTTAAGGCTGGCCCTTTAAGCTGGCCCCTTAAGGCTGGCCCTCTAAGGCTGGCCCTTTAAGCTGGCCCTTTAAGGCTTGCCCTTTAAGCTGGCCCTTTAAGGCTGGCCCTTTAAGGCTGGCCCTTTAAGGCTGGCCCTTTAAGCTGGACCCTTAAGGCTGGCCATCTAAGGCTGGCCCTTTAAGCTGGCCCTTTAAGGCTGGCCCTTTAAGCTGGCCCTCTAAGGCTGGCCCTTTAAGCTGGCCCTCTAAGGCTGGCCCTTTAAGGCTGGCCCTTTAAGGCTTGCCATCTAAGGCTGGCCCTTTAAGCTGGCCTTTTAAGGCTGGCCCTTTAAGCTGGCCCTTTAAGCTGGCCCTTTAAGGCTGGCCCTTTAAGGCCGGCCCTTTAAGCTGGCCCCTTTAGGCTGGCCCTTTAAGCTGGCCCTCTAAGGCTGGCCCTTTAAGCTGGCCCTCTAAGGCTGGCCCTTTAAGGCTGGCCCTTTAAGCTGGCCCCTTAAGGCTGGCCCTTTAAGCTGGCCCCTTAAGGCTGGCCCTTTAAGCTGGTCCTCTAAGGCTGGCCCTTTAAGCTGGCCCTTTAAGGCTGGCCCTTTAAGGCTGGCCCTTTAAGCTGGCCCCTTAAGGCTGGCCCTTTAAGCTGGCCCTTTAAGCCTGGCCCTTTAAGATGGCCCTTTAAGTCTGGCCCTCTAAGTCTGGCCCTTTAAGGCTGGCCCTTTAAGCTGGCCCTTTAAGGCTGGCCCTTTAAGGCTGGCCCTTTAAGCTGGCCCTTTAAAGCTGGCCCTCTGAGGCTGGCCCTCTGAGGCTGGCCCTTTAAGGCTGGCCCTTTAAGGCTGGCCCTTTAAGCTGGCCCCTTAAGGCTGGCCCTTTAAGCTGGCCCTCTAAGGCTGGCCCTTTAAGCTGTGCCTTTAAGGCTGGCCCTTTAAGCTGGCCCCTCTAAGGCTGGCCCTTTAAGCTGGCCCTTTAAGGCTGGCCCTTTAAGCTGGCCCTGTAAAGCTGGCCCTTTAAGCTGGCCCCTAAAGGCTGGCCCTTTAAGGCTGGCCCTTTAAGCTGGCCATCTAAGGCTGGCCCTTTAAGGCTGGCCCTTTAAGGCTGGCCCTTTAAGGCTGGCCCTCTGAGGCTGGCCCTCTGAGGCTGGCCCTTTAAGGCTGGCCCTTTAAGGCTGGCCCTTTAAGCTGGCCCCTTAAGGCTGGCCCTTTAAGCTGGCCCTCTAAGGCTGGCCCTTTAAGCTGTGCCTTTAAGGCTGGCCCTTTAAGCTGGCCCCTCTAAGGCTGGCCCTTTAAGCTGGCCCTTTAAGGCTGGCCCTTTAAGCTGGCCCTGTAAAGCTGGCCCTTTAAGCTGGCCCCTAAAGGCTGGCCCTTTAAGGCTGGCCCTTTAAGCTGGCCATCTAAGGCTGGCCCTTTAAGGCTGGCCCTTTAAGGCTGGCCCTTTAAGGCTGGCCCTTTAAGCTGGCCCCTTAAGGCTGGCCCTTTAAGCTGGCCCTTTAAGGCTGGCCCTTTAAGCTGGCCCTTTAAGGCTGGCCCTTTAAGCTGGCCCTTTAAGGCTGGCCCTCTAAGGCTGGCCCTTTAAGGCTGGCCCTTTAAGGCTGGCCCTTTAAGCTGGCCCCTTAAGGCTGGCCCTTTAAGCTGGACCTCTAGGGCTGGCCCTTTAAGCTGGCCCTCTAAGGCTGGCCCTTTAAGCTGGCACTTTAAGGCTGGCCCTTTAAGGCTTGCCATCTAAGGCTGGCCCTTTAAGCTGGCCTTTTAAGGCTGGCCCTTTAAGCTGGCCCTTTAAGGCTGGCCCTTTAAGGCTGGCCCTCTAAGGCTGGCCCTTTAAGGCTGGCCCTTTAAGGCTGGCCCTTTAAGCTGGCCCCTTAAGGCTGGCCCTTTAAGCTGGCCCTCTAGGGCTGGCCCTTTAAGCTGGCCCTCTAAGGCTGGCCCTTTAAGCTGGCCCTTTAAGGCTGGCCCTTTAACCTGGCCCTGTAAAGCTGGCCCTTTAAGCTGGCCCCTTAAGGCTGGCCCTTTAAGGCTGGCCCTTTAAGCTGGCCATCTAAGGCTGGACCTTTAAGGCTGGCCCTTTAAGGCTGGCCCTTTAAGGCTGGCCCTTTAAGCTGGCCCCTTAAGGCTGGCCCTTTAAGCTGGCCCTTTAAGGCTGGCCCTTTAAGCTGGCCCTTTAAGGCTGGCCCTTTAAGGCTGGCCCTTTAAGATGGCCCTTTAAGGCTGGCCCTTTAAGCTGGCCCTTTAAGGCTGGCCCTCTAAGGCTGGCCCTTTAAGGCTGGCCCTTTAAGCTGGCCCCTTAAGGCTGGCCCTTTAAGCTGGCCCTCTAGGGCTGGCCCTTTAAGCTGGCCCTCTAAGGCTGGCCCTTTAAGCTGGCCCTTTAAGGCTGGCCCTTTAAGCTGGCCCTGTAAAGCTGGCCCTTTAAGCTGGCCCCTTAAGGCTGGCCCTTTAAGGCTGGCCCTTTAAGCTGGCCATCTAAGGCTGGCCCTTTAAGGCTGGCCCTTTAAGGCTGGCCCTTTAAGGCATGCCCTTTAAGCTGGCTCCTTAAGGCTGGCCCTCTAAGGCTGGCCCTTTAAGCTGGCCCTTTAAGGCTGGCCCTTTAAGCTGGCCCTCTAAGGCTGGCCCTTTAAGGCTGGCCCTTTAAGGCTGGCCCTTTAAGCTGGCCCCTTAAGGCTGGCCCTCTAAGGCTGGCCCTTTAAGCTGGCCCTTTAAGGCTTGCCCTTTAAGCTGGCCCTTTAAGGCTGGCCCTTTAAGGCTGGCCCTTTAAGCTGGACCCTTAAGGCTGGCCATCTAAGGCTGGCCCTTTAAGCTGGCCCTTTAAGGCTGGCCCTTTAAGCTGGCCCTCTAAGGCTGGCCCTTTAAGCTGGCCCTCTAAGGCTGGCCCTTTAAGGCTGGCCCTTTAAGGCTTGCCATCTAAGGCTGGCCCTTTAAGCTGGCCTTTTAAGGCTGGCCCTTTAAGCTGGCCCTTTAAGCTGGCCCTTTAAGGCTGGCCCTTTAAGGCCGGCCCTTTAAGCTGGCCCCTTTAGGCTGGCCCTTTAAGCTGGCCCTCTAAGGCTGGCCCTTTAAGCTGGCCCTCTAAGGCTGGCCCTTTAAGGCTGGCCCTTTAAGCTGGCCCCTTAAGGCTGGCCCTTTAAGCTGGCCCCTTAAGGCTGGCCCTTTAAGCTGGTCCTCTAAGGCTGGCCCTTTAAGCTGGCCCTTTAAGGCTGGCCCTTTAAGGCTGGCCCTTTAAGCTGGCCCCTTAAGGCTGGCCCTTTAAGCTGGTCCTCTAAGGCTGGCCCTTTAAGCTGGCCCTTTAAGCCTGGCCCTTTAAGATGGCCCTTTAAGTCTGGCCCTCTAAGTCTGGCCCTTTAAGGCTGGCCCTTTAAGCTGGCCCTTTAAGGCTGGCCCTTTAAGGCTGGCCCTTTAAGCTGGCCCTTTAAAGCTGGCCCTCTGAGGCTGGCCCTCTGAGGCTGGCCCTTTAAGGCTGGCCCTTTAAGGCTGGCCCTTTAAGCTGGCCCCTTAAGGCTGGCCCTTTAAGCTGGCCCTCTAAGGCTGGCCCTTTAAGCTGTGCCTTTAAGGCTGGCCCTTTAAGCTGGCCCTGTAAAGCTGGCCCTTTAAGACTGGCCCTTTAAGGCTGGGCCTTTAAGGCTGGCCCTTTAAGCTGGCCACTTAAGGCTGGCCCTTTAAGCTGGCCCTCTAAGGCTGGCCCTTTAAGATGGCCCCTTAAGGCTGGCCCTTT
Source organism: Doryrhamphus excisus (assembly GCF_037039965.1). Lineage (NCBI taxonomy): Eukaryota > Metazoa > Chordata > Actinopteri > Syngnathiformes > Syngnathidae > Doryrhamphus > Doryrhamphus excisus. The sequence continues at coordinate 16,119,157 of NC_136376.1, read as the reverse complement.
AAGATGGCCCTTTAAGGCTGGCCCTTTAAGCTGGCCCCTTAAGGCTGGCCCTCTAAGGCTGGCCCTTTAAACTGGCCCTTTAAGGCTGGCCCTTTAAGCTGGCCCTCTAAGGCTGGCCCTTTAAGGCTGGCCCTTTAAGGCTGGCCCTTTAAGCTGGCCCCTTAAGGCTGGCCCTCTAAGGCTGGCCCTTTAAGCTGGCCCTTTAAGGCTGGCCCTTTAAGCTGGCCCTTTAAGGCTGGCCCTTTAAGGCTGGCCATTCAAGCTGGCCCTTTAAGGCTGGCCCTTTAAGGCTGGCCCTTTAAGCTGGCCCCTTAAGGCTGGCCCTTTAAACTGGCCCTCTAAGGCTGGCCCTTTAAGGCTGGCCCTTTAAGGCTGGCCCTTTAAGGCTGGCCCTCTAAGGCTGGCCTTTTAAGCTGGCCTTTAAAGCTGGCCCTTTAAGCTGGCCCTTTAAGGCTGGCCATCTAAGGTTGGCCCTTTAAGCTGGCCCTTTAAGGCTGGCCATCTAAGTCTGGCCCTTTAAACTGGCCCTTTAAGGCTGGGCCTCTAAGGCTGGACCTCAAAGGCTGGCCCTTTAAGCTGGCCCTTTAAGGCTGGCCCTCTAAGGCTGGCCCTTTAAGGCTGGCCCTTTAAGGCTGGCCCTTTAAGGCTGGCCCTTTAAGGCTGGCCCTTTAAGGCTGGCCCTTTAAGGCTGGCCCTTTAAGCTGGCCCCTTAAGGCTGGCCATCTAAGGCTGGCCCTTTAAGCTGGCCCTTTAAGGCTGGCCCTTTAAGCTGGCCCTTTAAGGCTGGCCCTTTAAGCTGGCCCCTTAAGGCTGGCCCTTTAAGCTGGCCCTTTAAGGCTGGCCCTTTAAGGCTGGCCCTTTAAGGCTGGCCCTTTAAGGCTGGCCCTTTAAGGCTGGCCCTTTAAGCTGGCCCCTTAAGGCTGGCCATCTAAGGCTGGCCCTTTAAGCTGGCCCTTTAAGGCTGGCCCTTTAAGCTGGCCCTTTAAGGCTGGCCCTTTAAGCTGGCCCTTTAAGGCTGGTCCTCTAAGGCTGGCCCTTTAAGACTGGCCCTTTAAGGCTGGCCCTTTAAGCTGGCCCTTTAAGGCTGGCCCTTTAAGCTGACCCTGTAAAGCTGGCCCTCTAAGGCTGGCCCTTTAAGACTGGCCCTTTAAGGCTGGCCCTTTAAGCTGGCCCCTTAAGGCTGGCCCTTTAAGCTGGCCCTCTAAGGCTGGCCCTTTAAGCTGGCAATCTAAGGCTGGCCCTTTAAGGCTGGCCCTTTAAGGCTGGCCCTTTAAGGCTGGCCCTTTAAGCTGGCCCTTTAAGGCTGGCCCTTTAAGCTGGCCCTTTAAGGCTGACCCTCTAAGGCTGGCCTTTTAAGCTGGCCCTTTAAGCTGGCCATCTAAGGCTGGCCGTTTAAGCTGGCCCTTTAAGCCTGGCCCTTTAAGATGGCCCTTTAAGGCTGGCCCTTTAAGGCTGGCCCTTTAAGCTGGCCCTTTAAGGCTGGCCCTCTAAGGCTGGCCCTTTAAGCTGGCCCTTTAAGGCTGGCCCTTTAAGCTGGCCCTTTAAGGCTCGCCCTTTAAGGCCGGCCCTTTAAGCTGGCCCTTTAAGGCTGGCCCTTTAAGCTGGCCCTTTAAGGCTGGCCCTCTAAGGCTGGCCCTTTAAGACTGGCCCTTTAAAGCTGGCCCCTTAAGGCTGGCCCTTTAAGCTGGCCCCTTAAGGCTGGCCCTCTAAGGCTGGCCCTTTAAGCTGGCCCTTTAAGGCTGGCCCTTTAAGCTGGCCCTGTAAAGCTGGCCCTCTAAGGCTGGCCCTTTAAGACTGGCCCTTTAAGGCTGGCCCTTTAAGCTGGCCCCTTAAGGCTGGCCCTTTAAGGCTGGCCCTTTAAGGCTGGCCCTTTAAGCTGGCCCCTTAAGGCTGGCCCTTTAAGGCTGGCCCTTTAAGGCTGGCCCTTTAAGCTGGCCCTTTAAGGCTGGCCCTCTAAGGCTGGCCCTTTAAGCTGGCCCTTTAAGGTTGGCCCTTTAAGCTGGCCCTCTAAGGCTGGCCCTTTAAGCTGGCCCCTTAAGGCTGGCCCTCTAAGGCTGGCCCTTTAAGCTGGCCCTTTAAGGCTGGCCCTTTAAGCTGGCCCTTTAAGGCTGGCCATTCAAGCTGGCTATTTAAGCTGGCCCTTTAAGGCTGGCCCCTTAAGCTGGCCCTTTAAGGCTGTCCCTTTAAGGCTGGCCCTTTAAGCTGGCCCTCTAAAGCTGGCCCTTTAAGGCTGGCCCTTTAAGGCTTGCCCTTTAAGGCTGGCCCTTTAAGCTGGCCCCTTAAGGCTGGCCCTTTAAGCTGGCCCCTTAAGGCTGGCCCTTTAAGCTGGCCCTCTAAGGCTGGCCCTTTAAGGCTGGCCCTTTAAGGCTGGCCCTTTAAGCTGGCCCCTTAAGGCTGGCCCTCTAAGGCTGGCCCTTTAAGCTGGCCCTTTAAGGCTGGCCCTTTAAGCTGGCCCTTTAAGGCTGGCCCTTTAAGGCTGGCCATTCAAGCTGGCCCTTTAAGGCTGGCCCTTTAAGGCTGGCCCTTTAAGCTGGCCCCTTAAGGCTGGCCCTTTAAACTGGCCCTCTAAGGCTGGCCCTTTAAGGCTGGCCCTTTAAGGCTGGCCCTTTAAGGCTGGCCCTCTAAGGCTGGCCTTTTAAGCTGGCCTTTAAAGCTGGCCCTTTAAGCTGGCCCTTTAAGGCTGGCCATCTAAGGTTGGCCCTTTAAGCTGGCCCTTTAAGGCTGGCCATCTAAGTCTGGCCCTTTAAACTGGCCCTTTAAGGCTGGGCCTCTAAGGCTGGACCTCAAAGGCTGGCCCTTTAAGCTGGCCCTTTAAGGCTGGCCCTCTAAGGCTGGCCCTTTAAGGCTGGCCCTTTAAGGCTGGCCCTTTAAGGCTGGCCCTTTAAGGCTGGCCCTTTAAGGCTGGCCCTTTAAGGCTGGCCCTTTAAGCTGGCCCCTTAAGGCTGGCCATCTAAGGCTGGCCCTTTAAGCTGGCCCTTTAAGGCTGGCCCTTTAAGCTGGCCCTTTAAGGCTGGCCCTTTAAGCTGGCCCCTTAAGGCTGGCCCTTTAAGCTGGCCCTTTAAGGCTGGCCCTTTAAGGCTGGCCCTTTAAGGCTGGCCCTTTAAGGCTGGCCCTTTAAGGCTGGCCCTTTAAGCTGGCCCCTTAAGGCTGGCCATCTAAGGCTGGCCCTTTAAGCTGGCCCTTTAAGGCTGGCCCTTTAAGCTGGCCCTTTAAGGCTGGCCCTTTAAGCTGGCCCTTTAAGGCTGGTCCTCTAAGGCTGGCCCTTTAAGACTGGCCCTTTAAGGCTGGCCCTTTAAGCTGGCCCTTTAAGGCTGGCCCTTTAAGCTGACCCTGTAAAGCTGGCCCTCTAAGGCTGGCCCTTTAAGACTGGCCCTTTAAGGCTGGCCCTTTAAGCTGGCCCCTTAAGGCTGGCCCTTTAAGCTGGCCCTCTAAGGCTGGCCCTTTAAGCTGGCAATCTAAGGCTGGCCCTTTAAGGCTGGCCCTTTAAGGCTGGCCCTTTAAGGCTGGCCCTTTAAGCTGGCCCTTTAAGGCTGGCCCTTTAAGCTGGCCCTTTAAGGCTGACCCTCTAAGGCTGGCCTTTTAAGCTGGCCCTTTAAGCTGGCCATCTAAGGCTGGCCGTTTAAGCTGGCCCTTTAAGCCTGGCCCTTTAAGATGGCCCTTTAAGGCTGGCCCTTTAAGGCTGGCCCTTTAAGCTGGCCCTTTAAGGCTGGCCCTCTAAGGCTGGCCCTTTAAGCTGGCCCTTTAAGGCTGGCCCTTTAAGCTGGCCCTTTAAGGCTCGCCCTTTAAGGCCGGCCCTTTAAGCTGGCCCTTTAAGGCTGGCCCTTTAAGCTGGCCCTTTAAGGCTGGCCCTCTAAGGCTGGCCCTTTAAGACTGGCCCTTTAAAGCTGGCCCCTTAAGGCTGGCCCTTTAAGCTGGCCCCTTAAGGCTGGCCCTCTAAGGCTGGCCCTTTAAGCTGGCCCTTTAAGGCTGGCCCTTTAAGCTGGCCCTGTAAAGCTGGCCCTCTAAGGCTGGCCCTTTAAGACTGGCCCTTTAAGGCTGGCCCTTTAAGCTGGCCCCTTAAGGCTGGCCCTTTAAGGCTGGCCCTTTAAGGCTGGCCCTTTAAGCTGGCCCCTTAAGGCTGGCCCTTTAAGGCTGGCCCTTTAAGGCTGGCCCTTTAAGCTGGCCCTTTAAGGCTGGCCCTCTAAGGCTGGCCCTTTAAGCTGGCCCTTTAAGGTTGGCCCTTTAAGCTGGCCCTCTAAGGCTGGCCCTTTAAGCTGGCCCCTTAAGGCTGGCCCTCTAAGGCTGGCCCTTTAAGCTGGCCCTTTAAGGCTGGCCCTTTAAGCTGGCCCTTTAAGGCTGGCCATTCAAGCTGGCTATTTAAGCTGGCCCTTTAAGGCTGGCCCCTTAAGCTGGCCCTTTAAGGCTGTCCCTTTAAGGCTGGCCCTTTAAGCTGGCCCTCTAAAGCTGGCCCTTTAAGGCTGGCCCTTTAAGGCTTGCCCTTTAAGGCTGGCCCTTTAAGCTGGCCCCTTAAGGCTGGCCCTTTAAGCTGGCCCCTTAAAGCTGGCCCTTTAAGCTGGCCCTCTAAGGCTGGCCCTTTAAGCTGGCCCTCTAAGACTGGCCCTTTAAGCTGGCCCTCTAAGGCTGGCCCTTTAAGGCTGGCCCTTTAAGGCTTGCCCTTTAAGGCTGGCCTTTTAAGCTGGCCCTTTAAGATGGCCCTTCAAGGCTGGCCCTCTAAGGCTGGCCCTTTAAGACTGGCCCTTTAAAGCTGGCCCCTTAAGGCTGGCCCTTTAAGCTGGCCCCTTAAGGCTGGCCCTCTAAGGCTGGCCCTTTAAGCTGGCCCTTTAAGGCTGGCCCTTTAAGCTGGCCCTCTAAGGCTGGCCCTTTAAGGCTGGCCCTTTAAGGCTGGCCCTTTAAGCTGGCCCCTTAAGGCTGGCCCTCTAAGGCTGGCTCTCTAAGGCTGGCTCTTTAAGCTGGCCCTTTAAGGCTGGCCCTTTAAGCTGGCCCTTTAAGGCTGGCCCTTTAAGCTGGCCCTTTAAGGCTGGCCCTTTAAGCTGGCCCTTTAAAGCTGGCCCTCTAAGGCTGGCCCTTTAAGACTGGCCCTTTAAGGCTGGCCCTTTAAGGCTGGCCCTTTAAGCTGGCCCCTTAAGGCTGGCCCTTTAAGGCTGGCCCTTTAAGGCTGGCCCTTTAAGCTGGCCCTTTAAGGCTGGCCCTCTAAGGCTGGCCCTTTAAGCTGGCCCTTTAAGGTTGGCCCTTTAAGCTGGCCCTCTAAGGCTGGCCCTTTAAGCTGGCCCCTTAAGGCTGGCCCTCTAAGGCTGGCCCTTTAAGCTGGCCCTTTAAGGCTGGCCCTTTAAGCTGGCCCTTTAAGGCTGGCCATTCAAGCTGGCTATTTAAGGCTGGCCCTTTAAGGCTGGCCCTTTAAGCTGGCCCTTTAAGGCTGGCCCTTTAAGCTGGCCCTTTAAGGCTGGCCCTTTAAGGCTGGCCCTTTAAGGCTGGCCCTTTAAGCTGGCCCCTTAAGGCTGGCCCTTTAAGCTCGCCCTCTAAGGCTGGCCCTTTAAGCTGGCCCTCTAAGGCTGGCCCTGAAAGGCTGGCCCTTTAAGGCTTGCCCTTTAAGGCTGGCCCTTTAGGCTGGCCCTTTAAGCTGGCCCCTTAAGGCTGGCCCTCTAAGGCTGGCCCTTTAAGCTGGCCCTTTAAGGCTGGCCCTTTAAGCTGGCCCTTTAAGGCTGGCCCTTTAAGGCCGGCCCTTTAAGCTGGCCCTTTAAGGCTGGCCCTTTAAGCTGGCCCTTTAAGGCTGGCCCTCTAAGGCTGGCCCTTTAAGACTGGCCCTTTAAAGCTGGCCCCTTAAGGCTGGCCCTTTAAGCTGGCCTTCTAAGGCTGGCCCTTTAAGGCTGGCCCTTTAAGCTGGCCCTTTAAGGCTGGCCCTTTAAGCTGGCCCTTTAAAGCTGGCCCTCTAAGGCTGGCCCTTTAAGACTGGCCCTTTAAGGCTGGCCCTTTAAGGCTGGCCCTTTAAGCTGGCCCCTTAAGGCTGGCCCTTTAAGCTGGCCCTCTAAGGCTGGCCCTTTAAGCTGGCCCTCTAAGGCTGGCCCTTTAAGGCTGGCCCTTTAAGCTGGCCCCTTAAGGCTGGCCCTCTAAGCCTGGCCCTTTAAGCTGGCCCTTTAAGGCTGGCCCTTTAAGCTGGCCCTTTAAGGCTGGCCTTTTAAGGCCGGCCCTTTAAGCTGGCCCTTTAAGGCTGGGCCTTTAAGCTGGCCGTTTAAGGCTGGCCCTCTAAGGCTGGCCCTTTAAGACTGGCCCTTTAAAGCTTGCCCCTTAAGGCTGGCCCTTTAAGCTGGCCCTCTAAGCCTGGCCCTTTAAGCTGGCCCTTTAAGGCTGGCCCTTTAAGCTGGCCCTTTAAGGCTGGCCTTTTAAGGCCGGCCCTTTAAGCTGGCCCTTTAAGGCTGGGCCTTTAAGCTGGCCGTTTAAGGCTGGCCCTCTAAGGCTGGCCCTTTAAGACTGGCCCTTTAAAGCTTGCCCCTTAAGGCTGGCCCTTTAAGCTGGCCCTCTAAGGCTGGCCCTTTAAGCTGGCCCTCTAAGGCTGGCCCTTTAAGGCTGGCCCTTTAAGGCTTGCCCTTTAAGGCTGGCCCTTTAAGCTGGCCCTTTAAGGCTGGCCCCTTAAGCTGGCCCTTTAAGGCTGTCCCTTTAAGGCTGGCCCTTTAAGGCTGGCCCTTTAAGGCTGGCCCTTTAAGCTGGCCCCTTAAGGCTGGCCCTTTAAGCTGGACCTCTAGGGCTGGCCCTTTAAGCTGGCCCTCTAAGGCTGGCCCTTTAAGCTGGCACTTTAAGGCTGGCCCTTTAAGGCTTGCCATCTAAGGCTGGCCCTTTAAGCTGGCCTTTTAAGGCTGGCCCTTTAAGCTGGCCCTTTAAGGCTGGCCCTTTAAGGCTGGCCCTCTAAGGCTGGCCCTTTAAGGCTGGCCCTTTAAGGCTGGCCCTTTAAGCTGGCCCCTTAAGGCTGGCCCTTTAAGCTGGCCCTCTAGGGCTGGCCCTTTAAGCTGGCCCTCTAAGGCTGGCCCTTTAAGCTGGCCCTTTAAGGCTGGCCCTTTAAGCTGGCCCTGTAAAGCTGGCCCTTTAAGCTGGCCCCTTAAGGCTGGCCCTTTAAGGCTGGCCCTTTAAGCTGGCCATCTAAGGCTGGACCTTTAAGGCTGGCCCTTTAAGGCTGGCCCTTTAAGGCTGGCCCTTTAAGCTGGCCCCTTAAGGCTGGCCCTTTAAGCTGGCCCTTTAAGGCTGGCCCTTTAAGCTGGCCCTTTAAGGCTGGCCCTTTAAGGCTGGCCCTTTAAGATGGCCCTTTAAGGCTGGCCCTTTAAGCTGGCCCTTTAAGGCTGGCCCTCTAAGGCTGGCCCTTTAAGGCTGGCCCTTTAAGCTGGCCCCTTAAGGCTGGCCCTTTAAGCTGGCCCTTTAAGGCTGGCCCTTTAAGCTGGCCCTTTAAGGCTGGCCCTTTAAGGCTGGCCCTTTAAGATGGCCCTTTAAGGCTGGCCCTTTAAGCTGGCCCTTTAAGGCTGGCCCTCTAAGGCTGGCCCTTTAAGGCTGGCCCTTTAAGCTGGCCCCTTAAGGCTGGCCCTTTAAGCTGGCCCTCTAGGGCTGGCCCTTTAAGCTGGCCCTCTAAGGCTGGCCCTTTAAGCTGGCCCTTTAAGGCTGGCCCTTTAAGCTGGCCCTGTAAAGCTGGCCCTTTAAGCTGGCCCCTTAAGGCTGGCCCTTTAAGGCTGGCCCTTTAAGCTGGCCATCTAAGGCTGGCCCTTTAAGGCTGGCCCTTTAAGGCTGGCCCTTTAAGGCTGGCCCTTTAACCTGGCTCCTTAAGGCTGGCCCTCTAAGGCTGGCCCTTTAAGCTGGCCCTTTAAGGCTGGCCCTTTAAGCTGGCCCTCTAAGGCTGGCCCTTTAAGGCTGGCCCTTTAAGGCTGGCCCTTTAAGCTGGCCCCTTAAGGCTGGCCCTCTAAGGCTGGCCCTTTAAGCTGGCCCTTTAAGGCTTGCCCTTTAAGCTGGCCCTTTAAGGCTGGCCCTTTAAGGCTGGCCCTTTAAGGCTGGCCCTTTAAGCTGGACCCTTAAGGCTGGCCATCTAAGGCTGGCCCTTTAAGCTGGCCCTTTAAGGCTGGCCCTTTAAGCTGGCCCTCTAAGGCTGGCCCTTTAAGCTGGCCCTCTAAGGCTGGCCCTTTAAGGCTGGCCCTTTAAGGCTTGCCATCTAAGGCTGGCCCTTTAAGCTGGCCTTTTAAGGCTGGCCCTTTAAGCTGGCCCTTTAAGCTGGCCCTTTAAGGCTGGCCCTTTAAGGCCGGCCCTTTAAGCTGGCCCCTTTAGGCTGGCCCTTTAAGCTGGCCCTCTAAGGCTGGCCCTTTAAGCTGGCCCTCTAAGGCTGGCCCTTTAAGGCTGGCCCTTTAAGCTGGCCCCTTAAGGCTGGCCCTTTAAGCTGGCCCCTTAAGGCTGGCCCTTTAAGCTGGTCCTCTAAGGCTGGCCCTTTAAGCTGGCCCTTTAAGGCTGGCCCTTTAAGGCTGGCCCTTTAAGCTGGCCCCTTAAGGCTGGCCCTTTAAGCTGGTCCTCTAAGGCTGGCCCTTTAAGCTGGCCCTTTAAGCCTGGCCCTTTAAGATGGCCCTTTAAGTCTGGCCCTCTAAGTCTGGCCCTTTAAGGCTGGCCCTTTAAGCTGGCCCTTTAAGGCTGGCCCTTTAAGGCTGGCCCTTTAAGCTGGCCCTTTAAAGCTGGCCCTCTGAGGCTGGCCCTCTGAGGCTGGCCCTTTAAGGCTGGCCCTTTAAGGCTGGCCCTTTAAGCTGGCCCCTTAAGGCTGGCCCTTTAAGCTGGCCCTCTAAGGCTGGCCCTTTAAGCTGTGCCTTTAAGGCTGGCCCTTTAAGCTGGCCCCTCTAAGGCTGGCCCTTTAAGCTGGCCCTTTAAGGCTGGCCCTTTAAGCTGGCCCTGTAAAGCTGGCCCTTTAAGCTGGCCCCTAAAGGCTGGCCCTTTAAGGCTGGCCCTTTAAGCTGGCCATCTAAGGCTGGCCCTTTAAGGCTGGCCCTTTAAGGCTGGCCCTTTAAGGCTGGCCCTTTAAGCTGGCCCCTTAAGGCTGGCCCTTTAAGCTGGCCCTTTAAGGCTGGCCCTTTAAGCTGGCCCTTTAAGGCTGGCCCTTTAAGCTGGCCCTTTAAGGCTGGCCCTTTAAGGCTGGCCCTTTAAGCTGGCCCTTTAAGGCTGGCCCTCTAAGGCTGGCCCTTTAAGGCTGGCCCTTTAAGGCTGGCCCTTTAAGCTGGCCCCTTAAGGCTGGCCCTTTAAGCTGGACCTCTAGGGCTGGCCCTTTAAGCTGGCCCTCTAAGGCTGGCCCTTTAAGCTGGCACTTTAAGGCTGGCCCTTTAAGGCTTGCCATCTAAGGCTGGCCCTTTAAGCTGGCCTTTTAAGGCTGGCCCTTTAAGCTGGCCCTTTAAGGCTGGCCCTTTAAGGCTGGCCCTCTAAGGCTGGCCCTTTAAGGCTGGCCCTTTAAGGCTGGCCCTTTAAGCTGGCCCCTTAAGGCTGGCCCTTTAAGCTGGCCCTCTAGGGCTGGCCCTTTAAGCTGGCCCTCTAAGGCTGGTCCTTTAAGCTGGCCCTTTAAGGCTGGCCCTTTAACCTGGCCCTGTAAAGCTGGCCCTTTAAGCTGGCCCCTTAAGGCTGGCCCTTTAAGGCTGGCCCTTTAAGCTGGCCATCTAAGGCTGGACCTTTAAGGCTGGCCCTTTAAGGCTGGCCCTTTAAGGCTGGCCCTTTAAGCTGGCCCCTTAAGGCTGGCCCTTTAAGCTGGCCCTTTAAGGCTGGCCCTTTAAGCTGGCCCTTTAAGGCTGGCCCTTTAAGGCTGGCCCTTTAAGATGGCCCTTTAAGGCTGGCCCTTTAAGCTGGCCCTTTAAGGCTGGCCCTCTAAGGCTGGCCCTTTAAGGCTGGCCCTTTAAGCTGGCCCCTTAAGGCTGGCCCTTTAAGCTGGCCCTCTAGGGCTGGCCCTTTAAGCTGGCCCTCTAAGGCTGGCCCTTTAAGCTGGCCCTTTAAGGCTGGCCCTTTAAGCTGGCCCTGTAAAGCTGGCCCTTTAAGCTGGCCCCTTAAGGCTGGCCCTTTAAGGCTGGCCCTTTAAGCTGGCCATCTAAGGCTGGCCCTTTAAGGCTGGCCCTTTAAGGCTGGCCCTTTAAGGCTGGCCCTTTAAGCTGGCTCCTTAAGGCTGGCCCTCTAAGGCTGGCCCTTTAAGCTGGCCCTTTAAGGCTGGCCCTTTAAGCTGGCCCTCTAAGGCTGGCCCTTTAAGGCTGGCCCTTTAAGGCTGGCCCTTTAAGCTGGCCCCTTAAGGCTGGCCCTCTAAGGCTGGCCCTTTAAGCTGGCCCTTTAAGGCTTGCCCTTTAAGCTGGCCCTTTAAGGCTGGCCCTTTAAGGCTGGCCCTTTAAGCTGGACCCTTAAGGCTGGCCATCTAAGGCTGGCCCTTTAAGCTGGCCCTTTAAGGCTGGCCCTTTAAGCTGGCCCTCTAAGGCTGGCCCTTTAAGCTGGCCCTCTAAGGCTGGCCCTTTAAGGCTGGCCCTTTAAGGCTGGCCCCTTAAGGCTGGCCCTTTAAGCTGGCCCCTTAAGGCTGGCCCTTTAAGCTGGTCCTCTAAGGCTGGCCCTTTAAGCTGGCCCTTTAAGGCTGGCCCTTTAAGGCTGGCCCTTTAAGCTGGCCCCTTAAGGCTGGCCCTTTAAGCTGGTCCTCTAAGGCTGGCCCTTTAAGCTGGCCCTTTAAGCCTGGCCCTTTAAGATGGCCCTTTAAGTCTGGCCCTCTAAGTCTGGCCCTTTAAGGCTGGCCCTTTAAGCTGGCCCTTTAAGGCTGGCCCTTTAAGGCTGGCCCTTTAAGCTGGCCCTTTAAAGCTGGCCCTCTGAGGCTGGCCCTCTGAGGCTGGCCCTTTAAGGCTGGCCCTTTAAGGCTGGCCCTTTAAGCTGGCCCCTTAAGGCTGGCCCTTTAAGCTGGCCCTCTAAGGCTGGCCCTTTAAGCTGTGCCTTTAAGGCTGGCCCTTTAAGCTGGCCCTGTAAAGCTGGCCCTTTAAGACTGGCCCTTTAAGGCTGGGCCTTTAAGGCTGGCCCTTTAAGCTGGCCACTTAAGGCTGGCCCTTTAAGCTGGCCCTCTAAGGCTGGCCCTTTAAGATGGCCCCTTAAGGCTGGCCCTTTAAGATGGCCCTTTAAGGCTGGCCCTTTAAGCTGGCCCCTTAAGGCTGGCCCTCTAAGGCTGGCCCTTTAAACTGGCCCTTTAAGGCTGGCCCTTTAAGCTGGCCCTCTAAGGCTGGCCCTTTAAGGCTGGCCCTTTAAGGCTGGCCCTTTAAGCTGGCCCCTTAAGGCTGGCCCTCTAAGGCTGGCCCTTTAAGCTGGCCCTTTAAGGCTGGCCCTTTAAGCTGGCCCTTTAAGGCTGGCCCTTTAAGGCTGGCCATTCAAGCTGGCCCTTTAAGGCTGGCCCTTTAAGGCTGGCCCTTTAAGCTGGCCCCTTAAGGCTGGCCCTTTAAGCTGGCCCTCTAAGGCTGGCCCTTTAAGGCTGGCCCTTTAAGGCTGGCCCTTTAAGGCTGGCCCTCTAAGGCTGGCCTTTTAAGCTGGCCTTTAAAGCTGGCCCTTTAAGCTGGCCCTTTAAGGCTGGCCATCTAAGGTTGGCCCTTTAAGCTGGCCCTTTAAGGCTGGCCATCTAAGTCTGGCCCTTTAAACTGGCCCTTTAAGGCTGGGCCTCTAAGGCTGGACCTCAAAGGCTGGCCCTTTAAGCTGGCCCTTTAAGGCTGGCCCTCTAAGGCTGGCCCTTTAAGGCTGGCCCTTTAAGGCTGGCCCTTTAAGGCTGGCCCTTTAAGGCTGGCCCTTTAAGGCTGGCCCTTTAAGGCTGGCCCTTTAAGCTGGCCCCTTAAGGCTGGCCATCTAAGGCTGGCCCTTTAAGCTGGCCCTTTAAGGCTGGCCCTTTAAGCTGGCCCTTTAAGGCTGGCCCTTTAAGCTGGCCCCTTAAGGCTGGCCCTTTAAGCTGGCCCTTTAAGGCTGGCCCTTTAAGGCTGGCCCTTTAAGGCTGGCCCTTTAAGGCTGGCCCTTTAAGGCTGGCCCTTTAAGCTGGCCCCTTAAGGCTGGCCATCTAAGGCTGGCCCTTTAAGCTGGCCCTTTAAGGCTGGCCCTTTAAGCTGGCCCTTTAAGGCTGGCCCTTTAAGCTGGCCCTTTAAGGCTGGTCCTCTAAGGCTGGCCCTTTAAGACTGGCCCTTTAAGGCTGGCCCTTTAAGCTGGCCCTTTAAGGCTGGCCCTTTAAGCTGACCCTGTAAAGCTGGCCCTCTAAGGCTGGCCCTTTAAGACTGGCCCTTTAAGGCTGGCCCTTTAAGCTGGCCCCTTAAGGCTGGCCCTTTAAGCTGGCCCTCTAAGGCTGGCCCTTTAAGCTGGCCATCTAAGGCTGGCCCTTTAAGGCTGGCCCTTTAAGGCTGGCCCTTTAAGGCTGGCCCTTTAAGCTGGCCCTTTAAGGCTGGCCCTTTAAGCTGGCCCTTTAAGGCTGACCCTCTAAGGCTGGCCTTTTAAGCTGGCCCTTTAAGCTGGCCATCTAAGGCTGGCCCTTTAAGCTGGCCCTTTAAGCCTGGCCCTTTAAGATGGCCCTTTAAGGCTGGCCCTTTAAGGCTGGCCCTTTAAGCTGGCCCTTTAAGGCTGGCCCTCTAAGGCTGGCCCTTTAAGCTGGCCCTTTAAGGCTGGCCCTTTAAGCTGGCCCTTTAAGGCTCGCCCTTTAAGGCCGGCCCTTTAAGCTGGCCCTTTAATGCTGGCCCTTTAAGCTGGCCCTTTAAGGCTGGCCCTCTAAGGCTGGCCCTTTAAGACTGGCCCTTTAAAGCTGGCCCCTTAAGGCTGGCCCTTTAAGCTGGCCCCTTAAGGCTGGCCCTCTAAGGCTGGCCCTTTAAGCTGGCCCTTTAAGGCTGGCCCTTTAAGCTGGCCCTCTAAGGCTGGCCCTTTAAGGCTGGCCCTTTAAGGCTGGCCCTTTAAGCTGGCCCCTTAAGGCTGGCCCTCTAAGGCTGGCTCTTTAAGCTGGCCCTTTAAGGCTGGCCCTTTAAGCTGGCCCTTTAAGGCTGGCCCTTCAAGGCCGGCCCTTTAAGCTGGCCCTCTAAGGCTGGCCCTTTAAGGCTGGCCCTTTAAGGCTTGCCCTTTAAGGCTGGCCCTTTAAGCTGGCCCCTTAAGGCTGGCCCTTTAAGCTGGCCCTCTAAGGCTGGCCCTTTAAGCTGGCCCTTTAAGGCTGGCCCTTTAAGCTGGCCCTGTAAAGCTGGCCCTCTAAGGCTGGCCCTTTAAGACTGGCCCTTTAAGGCTGGCCCTTTAAGCTGGCCCCTTAAGGCTGGCCCTTTAAGCTGGCCCTCTAAGGCTGGCCCTTTAAGCTGGCCATCTTAGGATGGCCCTTTAAGGCTGGCCCTTTAAGGCTGGCCCTTTAAGGCTGGCCCTTTAAGCTGGCCCTTTAAGGCTGGCCCTCTAAGGCTGGCCCTTTAAGCTGGCCCTTTAAGGTTGGCCCTTTAAGCTGGCCCTCTAAGGCTGGCCCTTTAAGCTGGCCCCTTAAGGCTGGCCCTCTAAGGCTGGCCCTTTAAGCTGGCCCTTTAAGGCTGGCCCTTTAAGCTGGCCCTTTAAGGCTGGCCATTCAAGCTGGCTATTTAAGGCTGGCCCTTTAAGGCTGGCCCTTTAAGCTGGCCCTTTAAGGCTGGCCCTTTAAGCTGGCCCTTTAAGGCTGGCCCTTTAAGGCTGGCCCTTTAAGGCTGGCCCTTTAAGCTGGCCCCTTAAGGCTGGCCCTTTAAGCTCGCCCTCTAAGGCTGGCCCTTTAAGCTGGCCCTCTAAGGCTGGCCCTGAAAGGCTGGCCCTTTAAGGCTTGCCCTTTAAGGCTGGCCCTTTAGGCTGGCCCTTTAAGCTGGCCCCTTAAGGCTGGCCCTCTAAGGCTGGCCCTTTAAGCTGGCCCTTTAAGGCTGGCCCTTTAAGCTGGCCCTTTAAGGCTGGCCCTTTAAGGCCGGCCCTTTAAGCTGGCCCTTTAAGGCTGGCCCTTTAAGCTGGCCCTTTAAGGCTGGCCCTCTAAGGCTGGCCCTTTAAGACTGGCCCTTTAAAGCTGGCCCCTTAAGGCTGGCCCTTTAAGCTGGCCTTCTAAGGCTGGCCCTTTAAGGCTGGCCCTTTAAGCTGGCCCTTTAAGGCTGGCCCTTTAAGCTGGCCCTTTAAAGCTGGCCCTCTAAGGCTGGCCCTTTAAGACTGGCCCTTTAAGGCTGGCCCTTTAAGGCTGGCCCTTTAAGCTGGCCCCTTAAGGCTGGCCCTTTAAGCTGGCCCTCTAAGGCTGGCCCTTTAAGCTGGCCCTCTAAGGCTGGCCCTTTAAGGCTGGCCCTTTAAGCTGGCCCCTTAAGGCTGGCCCTCTAAGCCTGGCCCTTTAAGCTGGCCCTTTAAGGCTGGCCCTTTAAGCTGGCCCTTTAAGGCTGGCCTTTTAAGGCCGGCCCTTTAAGCTGGCCCTTTAAGGCTGGGCCTTTAAGCTGGCCGTTTAAGGCTGGCCCTCTAAGGCTGGCCCTTTAAGACTGGCCCTTTAAAGCTTGCCCCTTAAGGCTGGCCCTTTAAGCTGGCCCTCTAAGGCTGGCCCTTTAAGCTGGCCCTCTAAGGCTGGCCCTTTAAGGCTGGCCCTTTAAGGCTTGCCCTTTAAGGCTGGCCCTTTAAGCTGGCCCTTTAAGGCTGGCCCCTTAAGCTGGCCCTTTAAGGCTGTCCCTTTAAGGCTGGCCCTTTAAGCTGGCCCTCTAAAGCTGGCCCTTTAAGGCTGGCCCTTTAAGGCTTGCCCTTTAAGGCTGGCCCTTTAAGCTGGCCCCTTAAGGCTGGCCCTTTAAGCTGGCCCCTTAAAGCTGGCCCTTTAAGCTGGCCCTCTAAGGCTGGCCCTTTAAGCTGGCCCTCTAAGACTGGCCCTTTAAGCTGGCCCTCTAAGGCTGGCCCTTTAAGGCTGGCCCTTTAAGGCTTGCCCTTTAAGGCTGGCCTTTTAAGCTGGCCCTTTAAGATGGCCCTTTAAGGCTGGCCCTTTAAGGCTGGCCCTTTAAGCTGGCCCTTTAAAGCTGGCCCTCTAAGGCTGGCCCTTTAAGACTGGCCCTTTAAGGCTGGCCCTTTAAGGCTGGCCCTTTAAGCTGGCCCCTTAAGGCTGGCCCTTTAAGCTGGCCCTCTAAGGCTGGCCCTTTAAGCTGGCCCTCTAAGGCTGGCCCTTTAAGGCTGGCCCTTTAAGGCTTGCCCTTTAAGGCTGGCCCTTTAAGCTGGCCCTTTAAGGCTGGCCCTTTAAGGCTGGCCCTTTAAGCTGGCCCTCTAAGGCTGGCCTTTTAAGGCTGGCCCTTTAAGGCTGGCCCTTTAAGCTGGCCCCTTAAGGCTGGCCCTCTAAGGCTGGCCCTTTGTGCTGGCCCTTTAAGGCTGGCCCTTTAAGCTGGCCCTTTAAGGCTGGCCCTTTAAGGCCGGCCCTTTAAGCTGGCCCTTTAAGGCTGGCCCTTTAAGCTGGCCCTTCAAGGCTGGCCCTCTAAGGCTGGCCCTTTAAGACTGGCCCTTTAAAGCTGGCCCCTTAAGGCTGGCCCTTTAAGCTGGCCCCTTAAGGCTGGCCCTCTAAGGCTGGCCCTTTAAGCTGGCCCTTTAAGGCTGGCCCTTTAAGCTGGCCCTCTAAGGCTGGCCCTTTAAGGCTGGCCCTTTAAGGCTGGCCCTTTAAGCTGGCCCCTTAAGGCTGGCCCTCTAAGGCTGGCTCTCTAAGGCTGGCTCTTTAAGCTGGCCCTTTAAGGCTGGCCCTTTAAGCTGGCCCTTTAAGGCTGGCCCTTTAAGCTGGCCCTTTAAGGCTGGCCCTTTAAGCTGGCCCTTTAAAGCTGGCCCTCTAAGGCTGGCCCTTTAAGACTGGCCCTTTAAGGCTGGCCCTTTAAGGCTGGCCCTTTAAGCTGGCCCCTTAAGGCTGGCCCTTTAAGGCTGGCCCTTTAAGGCTGGCCCTTTAAGCTGGCCCTTTAAGGCTGGCCCTCTAAGGCTGGCCCTTTAAGCTGGCCCTTTAAGGTTGGCCCTTTAAGCTGGCCCTCTAAGGCTGGCCCTTTAAGCTGGCCCCTTAAGGCTGGCCCTCTAAGGCTGGCCCTTTAAGCTGGCCCTTTAAGGCTGGCCCTTTAAGCTGGCCCTTTAAGGCTGGCCATTCAAGCTGGCTATTTAAGGCTGGCCCTTTAAGGCTGGCCCTTTAAGCTGGCCCTTTAAGGCTGGCCCTTTAAGCTGGCCCTTTAAGGCTGGCCCTTTAAGGCTGGCCCTTTAAGGCTGGCCCTTTAAGCTGGCCCCTTAAGGCTGGCCCTTTAAGCTCGCCCTCTAAGGCTGGCCCTTTAAGCTGGCCCTCTAAGGCTGGCCCTGAAAGGCTGGCCCTTTAAGGCTTGCCCTTTAAGGCTGGCCCTTTAGGCTGGCCCTTTAAGCTGGCCCCTTAAGGCTGGCCCTCTAAGGCTGGCCCTTTAAGCTGGCCCTTTAAGGCTGGCCCTTTAAGCTGGCCCTTTAAGGCTGGCCCTTTAAGGCCGGCCCTTTAAGCTGGCCCTTTAAGGCTGGCCCTTTAAGCTGGCCCTTTAAGGCTGGCCCTCTAAGGCTGGCCCTTTAAGACTGGCCCTTTAAAGCTGGCCCCTTAAGGCTGGCCCTTTAAGCTGGCCTTCTAAGGCTGGCCCTTTAAGGCTGGCCCTTTAAGCTGGCCCTTTAAGGCTGGCCCTTTAAGCTGGCCCTTTAAAGCTGGCCCTCTAAGGCTGGCCCTTTAAGACTGGCCCTTTAAGGCTGGCCCTTTAAGGCTGGCCCTTTAAGCTGGCCCCTTAAGGCTGGCCCTTTAAGCTGGCCCTCTAAGGCTGGCCCTTTAAGCTGGCCCTCTAAGGCTGGCCCTTTAAGGCTGGCCCTTTAAGCTGGCCCCTTAAGGCTGGCCCTCTAAGCCTGGCCCTTTAAGCTGGCCCTTTAAGGCTGGCCCTTTAAGCTGGCCCTTTAAGGCTGGCCTTTTAAGGCCGGCCCTTTAAGCTGGCCCTTTAAGGCTGGGCCTTTAAGCTGGCCGTTTAAGGCTGGCCCTCTAAGGCTGGCCCTTTAAGACTGGCCCTTTAAAGCTTGCCCCTTAAGGCTGGCCCTTTAAGCTGGCCCTCTAAAGCTGGCCCTTTAAGCTGGCCCTCTAAGGCTGGCCCTTTAAGGCTGGCCCTTTAAGGCTTGCCCTTTAAGGCTGGCCCTTTAAGCTGGCCCTTTAAGGCTGGCCCCTTAAGCTGGCCCTTTAAGGCTGTCCCTTTAAGGCTGGCCCTTTAAGCTGGCCCTCTAAAGCTGGCCCTTTAAGGCTGGCCCTTTAAGGCTTGCCCTTTAAGGCTGGCCCTTTAAGCTGGCCCCTTAAGGCTGGCCCTTTAAGCTGGCCCCTTAAAGCTGGCCCTTTAAGCTGGCCCTCTAAGGCTGGCCCTTTAAGCTGGCCCTCTAAGACTGGCCTTTTAAGCTGGCCCTCTAAGGCTGGCCCTTTAAGGCTGGCCCTTTAAGGCTTGCCCTTTAAGGCTGGCCTTTTAAGCTGGCCCTTTAAGATGGCCCTTTAAGGCTGGCCCTTTAAGGCTGGCCCTTTAAGCTGGCCCTTTAAAGCTGGCCCTCTAAGGCTGGCCCTTTAAGACTGGCCCTTTAAGGCTGGCCCTTTAAGGCTGGCCCTTTAAGCTGGCCCCTTAAGGCTGGCCCTTTAAGCTGGCCCTCTAAGGCTGGCCCTTTAAGCTGGCCCTCTAAGGCTGGCCCTTTAAGGCTGGCCCTTTAAGGCTTGCCCTTTAAGGCTGGCCCTTTAAGCTGGCCCTTTAAGGCTGGCCCTTTAAGGCTGGCCCTTTAAGCTGGCCCTCTAAGGCTGGCCTTTTAAGGCTGGCCCTTTAAGGCTGGCCCTTTAAGCTGGCCCCTTAAGGCTGGCCCTCTAAGGCTGGCCCTTTGTGCTGGCCCTTTAAGGCTGGCCCTTTAAGCTGGCCCTTTAAGGCTGGCCCTTTAAGGCCGGCCCTTTAAGCTGGCCCTTTAAGGCTGGCCCTTTAAGCTGGCCCTTCAAGGCTGGCCCTCTAAGGCTGGCCCTTTAAGACTGGCCCTTTAAAGCTGGCCCCTTAAGGCTGGCCCTTTAAGCTGGCCCCTTAAGGCTGGCCCTCTAAGGCTGGCCCTTTAAGCTGGCCCTTTAAGGCTGGCCCTTTAAGCTGGCCCTCTAAGGCTGGCCCTTTAAGGCTGGCCCTTTAAGGCTGGCCCTTTAAGCTGGCCCCTTAAGGCTGGCCCTCTAAGGCTGGCTCTCTAAGGCTGGCTCTTTAAGCTGGCCCTTTAAGGCTGGCCCTTTAAGCTGGCCCTTTAAGGCTGGCCCTTTAAGCTGGCCCTTTAAGGCTGGCCCTTTAAGCTGGCCCTTTAAAGCTGGCCCTCTAAGGCTGGCCCTTTAAGACTGGCCCTTTAAGGCTGGCCCTTTAAGGCTGGCCCTTTAAGCTGGCCCCTTAAGGCTGGCCCTTTAAGCTGGCCCTCTAAGGCTGGCCCTTTAAGCTGGCCCTCTAAGGCTGGCCCTTTAAGGCTGGCCCTTTAAGGCTGGCCCTTTAAGCTGGCCCCTTAAGGCTGGCCCTCTAAGGCTGGCCCTTTAAGCTGGCCCTTTAAGGCTGGCCCTTTAAGCTGGCCCTTTAAGGCTGGCCCTTTAAGGCCGGCCCTTTAAGCTGGCCCTTTAAGGCTGGCCCTTTAAGCTGGCCCTTTAAGGCTGGCCCTCTAAGGCTGGCCCTTTAAGACTGGCCCTTTAAAGCTTGCCCCTTAAGGCTGGCCCTTTAAGCTGGCCCTCTAAGGCTGGCCCTTTGAGCTGGCCCTTTAAGGCTGGCCCTTTAAGCTGGCCCTTTAAGGCTGGCCATCTAAGGCTGGCCCTTTAAGCTGGCCCTTAAAGCTGGCCCTTTAAGCTGGCCCTTTAAGATGGCCCTTTAAGTCTGGCCCTCTAAGGCTGGCCCTTTAAGGCTGGCCCTTTAAGCTGGCCCTTTAAGGCTGGCCCTTTTAGGCTGGCCCTTTAAGATGGCCCTTTAAGGCTGGCCCTTTAAGCTGGCCCTTTAAGGCTGGCCCTCTAAGGCTGGCCCTTTAAGGCTGGCCCTTTAAGGCTGGCCCTTTAAGCTGGCCCCTTAAGGCTGGCCCTTTAAGCTGGCCCTCTAGGGCTGGCCCTTTAAGCTGGCCCTCTAAGGCTGGCCCTTTAAGCTGGCCCTTTAAGGCTGGCCCTTTAAGCTGGCCCTGTAAAGCTGGCCCTTTAAGCTGGCCCCTTAAGGCTGGCCCTTTAAGGCTGGCCCTTTAAGCTGGCCATCTAAGGCTGGCCCTTTAAGGCTGGCCCTTTAAGGCTGGCCCTTTAAGGCTGGCCCTTTAAGCTGGCCCCCTTAAGGCTGGCCCTTTAAGGCTGGCCCTTTAAGCTGGCCCTTTAAGGCTGGCCCTTTTAGGCTGGCCCTTTAAGCTGGCCCTTTAAGGCTGGCCCTTTAAGCTGGCCCTTTAAGGCTGGCCCTCTAAGGCTGGCCCTTTAAGGCTGGCCCTTTAAGGCTGGCCCTTTAAGCTGGCCCCTTAAGGCTGGCCCTTTAAGCTGGCCCTCTAGGGCTGGCCCTTTAAGCTGGCCCTCTAAGGCTGGCCCTTTAAGCTGGCCCTTTAAGGCTGGCCCTTTAAGCTGGCCCTGTAAAGCTGGCCCTCTAGGGCTGGCCCTTTAAGGCTTGCCATCTAAGGCTGGCCCTTTAAGCTGGCCTTTTAAGGCTGGCCCTTTAAGCTGGCCCTTTAAGGCTGGCCCTTTAAGGCTGGCCCTCTAAGGCTGGCCCTTTAAGGCTGGCCCTTTAAGGCTGGCCCTTTAAGCTGGCCCCTTAAGGCTGGCCCTTAGAGCTGGCCCTCTAGGGCTGGCCCTTTAAGCTGGCCCTCTAAGGCTGGCCCTTTAAGCTGGCCCTTTAAGGCTGGCCCTTTAAGCTGGCCCTGTAAAGCGGGCCCTTTAAGCTGGCCCCTTAAGGCTGGCCCTTTAAGGCTGGCCCTTTAAGCTGGCCATCTAAGGCTGGACCTTTAAGGCTGGCCCTTTAAGGCTGGCCCTTTAAGGCTGGCCCTTTAAGCTGGCCCCTTAAGGCTGGCCCTTTAAGCTGGCCCTTTAAGGCTGGCCCTTTAAGCTGGCCCTTTAAGGCTGGCCCTTTAAGGCTGGCCCTTTAAGATGGCCCTTTAAGGCTGGCCCTTTAAGCTGGCCCTTTAAGGCTGGCCCTCTAAGGCTGGCTTAAGGCTGGCCCTTTAAGCTGGCCCCTTAAGGCTGGCCCTTTAAGCTGGCCCTCTAGGGCTGGCCCTTTAAGCTGGCCCTCTAAGGCTGGCCCTTTAAGCTGGCCCTTTAAGGCTGGCCCTTTAAGCTGGCCCTGTAAAGCTGGCCCTTTAAGCTGGCCCCTTAAGGCTGGCCCTTTAAGGCTGGCCCTTTAAGCTGGCCATCTAAGGCTGGCCCTTTAAGGCTGGCCCTTTAAGGCTGGCCCTTTAAGGCTGGCCCTTTAAGCTGGCTCCTTAAGGCTGGCCCTCTAAGGCTGGCCCTTTAAGCTGGCCCTTTAAGGCTGGCCCTTTAAGCTGGCCCTCTAAGGCTGGCCCTTTAAGGCTGGCCCTTCAAGGCTGGCCCTCTAAGGCTGGCCCTTTAAGACTGGCCCTTTAAAGCTGGCCCCTTAAGGCTGGCCCTTTAAGCTGGCCCCTTAAGGCTGGCCCTCTAAGGCTGGCCCTTTAAGCTGGCCCTTTAAGGCTGGCCCTTTAAGCTGGCCCTCTAAGGCTGGCCCTTTAAGGCTGGCCCTTTAAGGCTGGCCCTTTAAGCTGGCCCCTTAAGGCTGGCCCTCTAAGGCTGGCTCTCTAAGGCTGGCTCTTTAAGCTGGCCCTTTAAGGCTGGCCCTTTAAGCTGGCCCTTTAAGGCTGGCCCTTTAAGCTGGCCCTTTAAGGCTGGCCCTTTAAGCTGGCCCTTTAAAGCTGGCCCTCTAAGGCTGGCCCTTTAAGACTGGCCCTTTAAGGCTGGCCCTTTAAGGCTGGCCCTTTAAGCTGGCCCCTTAAGGCTGGCCCTTTAAGCTGGCCCTCTAAGGCTGGCCCTTTAAGCTGGCCCTCTAAGGCTGGCCCTTTAAGGCTGGCCCTTTAAGGCTGGCCCTTTAAGCTGGCCCCTTAAGGCTGGCCCTCTAAGGCTGGCCCTTTAAGCTGGCCCTTTAAGGCTGGCCCTTTAAGCTGGCCCTTTAAGGCTGGCCCTTTAAGGCCGGCCCTTTAAGCTGGCCCTTTAAGGCTGGCCCTTTAAGCTGGCCCTTTAAGGCTGGCCCTCTAAGGCTGGCCCTTTAAGACTGGCCCTTTAAAGCTTGCCCCTTAAGGCTGGCCCTTTAAGCTGGCCCTCTAAGGCTGGCCCTTTAAGCTGGCCCTTTAAGGCTGGCCCTTTAAGCTGGCCCTTTAAGGCTGGCCATCTAAGGCTGGCCCTTTAAGCTGGCCCTTAAAGCTGGCCCTTTAAGCTGGCCCTTTAAGATGGCCCTTTAAGTCTGGCCCTCTAAGGCTGGCCCTTTAAGGCTGGCCCTTTAAGCTGGCCCTTTAAGGCTGGCCCTTTTAGGCTGGCCCTTTAAGCTGGCCCTTTAAGGCTGGCCCTTTAAGCTGGCCCTTTAAGGCTGGCCCTCTAAGGCTGGCCCTTTAAGGCTGGCCCTTTAAGGCTGGCCCTTTAAGCTGGCCCCTTAAGGCTGGCCCTTTAAGCTGGCCCTCTAGGGCTGGCCCTTTAAGCTGGCCCTCTAAGGCTGGCCCTTTAAGCTGGCCCTTTAAGGCTGGCCCTTTAAGCTGGCCCTGTAAAGCTGGCCCTTTAAGCTGGCCCCTTAAGGCTGGCCCTTTAAGGCTGGCCCTTTAAGCTGGCCATCTAAGGCTGGCCCTTTAAGGCTTGCCCTTTAAGGCTGGCCCTTTAAGGCTGGCCCTTTAAGCTGGCCCCTTAAGGCTGGCCCTTTAAGCTGGCCCTTTAAGGCTGGCCCTTTAAGCTGGCCCTTTAAGGCTGGCCCTTTAAGCTGGCCCTGTAAGGCTGGCCCTTTAAGGCTGGCCCTTTAAGCTGGCCCTTTAAGGCTGGCCCTTTAAGCTGGCCCCTTAAGGCTGGCCCTTTAAGCTGGCCCTCTAGGGCTGGCCCTTTAAGCTGGCCCTCTAAGGCTGGCCCTTTAAGCTGGCACTTTAAGGCTGGCCCTTTAAGGCTTGCCATCTAAGGCTGGCCCTTTAAGCTGGCCTTTTAAGGCTGGCCCTTTAAGCTGGCCCTTTAAGGCTGGCCCTTTAAGGCTGGCCCTCTAAGGCTGGCCCTTTAAGGCTGGCCCTTTAAGGCTGGCCCTTTAAGCTGGCCCCTTAAGGCTGGCCCTTTAAGCTGGCCCTCTAGGGCTGGCCCTTTAAGCTGGCCCTCTAAGGCTGGCCCTTTAAGCTGGCCCTTTAAGGCTGGCCCTTTAAGCTGGCCCTGTAAAGCTGGCCCTTTAAGCTGGCCCCTTAAGGCTGGCCCTTTAAGGCTGGCCCTTTAAGCTGGCCATCTAAGGCTGGACCTTTAAGGCTGGCCCTTTAAGGCTGGCCCTTTAAGGCTGGCCCTTTAAGCTGGCCCCTTAAGGCTGGCCCTTTAAGCTGGCCCTTTAAGGCTGGCCCTTTAAGCTGGCCCTTTAAGGCTGGCCCTTTAAGGCTGGCCCTTTAAGATGGCCCTTTAAGGCTGGCCCTTTAAGCTGGCCCTTTAAGGCTGGCCCTCTAAGGCTGGCCCTTTAAGGCTGGCCCTTTAAGCTGGCCCCTTAAGGCTGGCCCTTTAAGCTGGCCCTCTAGGGCTGGCCCTTTAAGCTGGCCCTCTAAGGCTGGCCCTTTAAGCTGGCCCTTTAAGGCTGGCCCTTTAAGCTGGCCCTGTAAAGCTGGCCCTTTAAGCTGGCCCCTTAAGGCTGGCCCTTTAAGGCTGGCCCTTTAAGCTGGCCATCTAAGGCTGGCCCTTTAAGGCTGGCCCTTTAAGGCTGGCCCTTTAAGGCTGGCCCTTTAAGCTGGCTCCTTAAGGCTGGCCCTCTAAGGCTGGCCCTTTAAGCTGGCCCTTTAAGGCTGGCCCTTTAAGCTGGCCCTCTAAGGCTGGCCCTTTAAGGCTGGCCCTTTAAGGCTGGCCCTTTAAGCTGGCCCCTTAAGGCTGGCCCTCTAAGGCTGGCCCTTTAAGCTGGCCCTTTAAGGCTTGCCCTTTAAGCTGGCCCTTTAAGGCTGGCCCTTTAAGGCTGGCCCTTTAAGGCTGGCCCTTTAAGCTGGACCCTTAAGGCTGGCCATCTAAGGCTGGCCCTTTAAGGCTGGCCCTTTAAGCTGGCCCTTTAAGGCTGGCCCTTTAAGGCCGGCCCTTTAAGCTGGCCCCTTAAGGCTGGCCCTTTAAGCTGGCCCTCTAAGGCTGGCCCTTTAAGCTGGCCCTCTAAGGCTGGCCCTTTAAGGCTGGCCCTTTAAGGCTTGCCATCTAAGGCTGGCCCTTTAAGCTGGCCTTTTAAGGCTGGCCCTTTAAGCTGGCCCTTTAAGGCCGGCCCTTTAAGCTGGCCCCTTTAGGCTGGCCCTTTAAGCTGGCCCTCTAAGGCTGGCCCTTTAAGCTGGCCCTCTAAGGCTGGCCCTTTAAGGCTGGCCCTTTAAGCTGGCCCCTTAAGGCTGGCCCTTTAAGCTGGCCCCTTAAGGCTGGCCCTTTAAGCTGGTCCTCTAAGGCTGGCCCTTTTTAGCTGGCCCTTTAAGGCTGGCCCTTTAAGGCTGGCCCTTTAAGCTGGCCCCTTAAGGCTGGCCCTTTAAGCTGGTCCTCTAAGGCTGGCCCTTTAAGCTGGCCCTTTAAGCCTGGCCCTTTAAGATGGCCCTTTAAGTCTGGCCCTCTAAGTCTGGCCCTTTAAGGCTGGCCCTTTAAGCTGGCCCTTTAAGGCTGGCCCTTTAAGGCTGGCCCTTTAAGCTGGCCCTTTAAAGCTGGCCCTTTAAGCTGGCCCTTTAAGGCTGGCCCTCTGAGGCTGGCCCTTTAAGGCTGGCCCTTTAAGGCTGGCCCTTTAAGCTGGCCCCTTAAGGCTGGCCCTTTAAGCTGGCCCTCTAAGGCTGGCCCTTTAAGCTGTGCCTTTAAGGCTGGCCCTTTAAGCTGGCCCTGTAAAGCTGGCCCTTT
Source organism: Doryrhamphus excisus (assembly GCF_037039965.1). Classification (NCBI taxonomy): domain Eukaryota; kingdom Metazoa; phylum Chordata; class Actinopteri; order Syngnathiformes; family Syngnathidae; genus Doryrhamphus; species Doryrhamphus excisus. The sequence goes on along the minus strand of NC_136376.1, from coordinate 16,095,186 downwards.
AAGACTGGCCATTTAAGGCTGGGCCTTTAAGGCTGGCCCTTTAAGCTGGCCACTTAAGGCTGGCCCTTTAAGCTGGCCCTCTAAGGCTGGCCCTTTAAGATGGCCCCTTAAGGCTGGCCCTTTAAGATGGCCCTTTAAGGCTGGCCCTTTAAGCTGGCCCCTTAAGGCTGGCCCTCTAAAGCTGGCCCTTTAAACTGGCCCTTTAAGGCTGGCCCTTTAAGCTGGCCCTCTAAGGCTGGCCCTTTAAGGCTGGCCCTTTAAGGCTGGCCCTTTAAGCTGGCCCCTTAAGGCTGGCCCTCTAAGGCTGGCCCTTTAAGCTGGCCCTTTAAGGCTGGCCCTTTAAGCTGGCCCTTTAAGGCTGGCCCTTTAAGGCTGGCCATTCAAGCTGGCCCTTTAAGGCTGGCCCTTTAAGGCTGGCCCTTTAAGCTGGCCCCTTAAGGCTGGCCCTTTAAGCTGGCCCTCTAAGGCTCGCCCTTTAAGCTGGCCCTCTAAGGCTGGCCCTTAAAGGCTGGCCCTTTAAGGCTGGCCCTTTAAGGCTGGCCCTTTAAGCTGGCCCCTTAAGGCTGGCCCTTTAAGCTGGCCCTCTAAGGCTGGCCCTTTAAGCTGGCCCTCTAAGGCTGGCCCTTTAAGCTGGCCCTTTAAAGCTGGCCCTCTAAGGCTGGCCCTTTAAGACTGGCCCTTTAAGGCTGGCCCTTTAAGGCTGGCCCTTTAAGGCTGGCCCTTTAAGCTGGCCCCTTAAGGCTGGCCATCTAAGGCTGGCCCTTTAAGCTGGCCCTTTAAGCTGGCCCCTTAAGGCTGGCCCTCTAAGGCTGGCCCTTTAAGCTGGCCCTTTAAGGCTGGCCCTTTAAGCTGGCCCTCTAAGGCTGGCCCTTTAAGCTGGCCCTTTAAGGCTGGCCCTTTAAGCTGGCCCTCTAAGGCTGGCCCTTTAAGGCTGGCCCTCTAAGGCTGGCCCTTTAAGGCTGGCCCTTTAAGGCTGGCCCTTTAAGGCTGGCCCTTTAAGGCTGGCCCTCTAAGGCTGGCCTTTTAAGCTGGCCCTTTAAGCTGGCCCTTTAAGGCTGGCCATCTAAGGTTGGCCCTTTAAGCTGGCCCTTTAAGGCTGGCCATCTAAGTCTGGCCCTTTAAACTGTCCCTTTAAGGCTGGGCCTCTAAGGCTGGACCTCAAAGGCTGGCCCTTTAAGCTGGCCCTTTAAGGCTGGCCCTCTAAGGCTGGCCCTTTAAGGCTGGCCCTTTAAGGCTGGCCCTTTAAGGCTGGACCTTTAAGGCTGGCCCTTTAAGGCTGGCCCTTTAAGGCTGGCCCTTTAAGCTGGCCCCTTAAGGCTGGCCATCTAAGGCTGGCCCTTTAAGCTGGCCCTTTAAGGCTGGCCCTTTAAGCTGGCCCTTTAAGGCTGGCCCTTTAAGCTGGCCCCTTAAGGCTGGCCCTTTAAGCTGGCCCTTTAAGGCTGGCCCTTTAAGGCTGGCCCTTTAATGCTGGCCCTTTAAGGCTGGCACTTTAAGGCTGGCCCTTTAAGCTGGCCCCTTAAGGCTGGCCATCTAAGGCTGGCCCTTTAAGCTTGCCCTTTAAGGCTGGCCCTTTAAGCTGGCCCTTTAAGGCTGGCCCTTTAAGCTGGCCCTTTAAGGCTGGTCCTCTAAGGCTGGCCCTTTAAGACTGGCCCTTTAAGGCTGGCCCTTTAAGCTGGCCCTCTAAGGCTGGCCCTTTAAGGCTGGCCCTTTAAGGCTGGCCCTTTAAGCTGGCCCCTTAAGGCTGGCCCTCTAAGGCTGGCCCTTTAAGCTGGCCCTTTAAGGCTTGCCCTTTAAGCTGGCCCTTTAAGGCTGGCCCTTTAAGGCTGGCCATTCAAGCTGGCCCTTTAAGGCTGGCCCTTTAAGGCTGGCCCTTTAAGCTGGCCCTTTAAGACTGGCCCTTTAAGCTGGCCCTTTAAGGCTGGCCCTTTAAGGCTGGCCCTTTAAGGCTGGCCCTTTAAGCTGGCCCCTTAAGGCTGGCCATCTAAGGCTGGCCCTTTAAGCTGGCCCTTTAAGGCTGGCCCTTTAAGCTGGCCCTTTAAGGCTGGCCCTTTAAGGCCGGCCCTTTAAGCTGGCCCCTTAAGGCTGGCCCTTTAAGCTGGCCCTCTAAGGCTGGCCCTTTAAGCTGGCCCTCTAAGGCTGGCCCTTTAAGGCTGGCCCTTTAAGGCTTGCCATCTAAGGCTGGCCCTTTAAGCTGGCCTTTTAAGGCTGGCCCTTTAGGCTGGCCCTTTAAGGCCGGCCCTTTAAGCTGGCCCCTTTAGGCTGGCCCTTTAAGCTGGCCCTCTAAGGCTGGCCCTTTAAGCTGGCCCTCTAAGGCTGGCCCTTTAAGGCTGGCCCTTTAAGGCTTGCCCTTTAAGGCTGGCCCTTTAAGCTGGCCCCTTAAGGCTGGCCCTTTAAGCTGGTCCTCTAAGGCTGGCCCTTTAAGCTGGCCCTTTAAGGCTGGCCCTTTAAGGCTGGCCCTTTAAGCTGGCCCCTTAAGACTGGCCCTTTATGCTGGTCCTCTAAGGCTGGCCCTTTAAGCTGGCCCTTTAAGCCTGGCCCTTTAAGATGGCCCTTTAAGTCTGGCCGTCTAAGTCTGGCCCTTTAAGGCTGGCCCTTTAAGCTGGCCCTTTAAGGCTGGCCCTTTAAGGCTGGCCCTTTAAGCTGGCCCTTTAAAGCTGGCCCTTTAAGCTGGCCCTTTAAGGCTGGCCCTCTGAGGCTGGCCCTTTAAGGCTGGCCCTTTAAGGCTGGCCCTTTAAGCTGGCCCCTTAAGGCTGGCCCTTTAAGCTGGCCCTCTAAGGCTGGCCCTTTAAGCTGTGCCTTTAAGGCTGGCCCTTTAAGCTGGCCCTGTAAAGCTGGCCCTTTAAGACTGGCCCTTTAAGCTGGCCCTCTAAGGCTGGCCCTTTAAGGCTGGCCCTTTAAGGCTGGCCCTTTAAGCTGGCCCCTTAAGGCTGGCCCTCTAAGGCTGGCCCTTTAAGCTGGCCCTTTAAGGCTGGCCCTTTAAGCTGGCCCTCTAAGGCTGGCCCTTTAAGGCTGGCCCTTTAAGGCTGGCCCTTTAAGCTGGCCCCTTAAGGCTGGCCCTCTAAGGCTGGCCCTTTAAGCTGGCCCTTTAAGGCTGGCCATTCAAGCTGGCCCTTTAAGGCTGGCCCTTTAAGGCTGGCCCTTTAAGCTGGCCCCTTAAGGCTGGCCCTTTAAGCTGGCCCTCTAAGGCTGGCCCTTTAAGCTGGCCCTCTAAGGCTGGCCCTTAAAGGCTGGCCCTTTAAGGCTGGCCCTTTAAGGCTGGCCCTTTAAGCTGGCCCCTTAAGGCTGGCCCTTTAAGCTGGCCCTCTAAGGCTGGCCCTTTAAGCTGGCCCTTTAAAGCTGGCCCTCTAAGGCTGGCCCTTTAAGACTGGCCCTTTAAGGCTGGCCCTTTAAGGCTGGCCCTTTAAGGCTGGCCCTTTAAGGCTGGCCCTTTAAGGCTGGCCCTTTAAGCTGGCCCCTTAAGGCTGGCCATCTAAGGCTGGCCCTTTAAGCTGGCCCTTTAAGCTGGCCCCTTAAGGCTGGCCCTCTAAGGCTGGCCCTTTAAGCTGGCCCTTTAAGGCTGGCCCTTTAAGCTGGCCCTCTAAGGCTGGCCCTTTAAGCTGGCCCTTTAAGGCTGGCCCTTTAAGCTGGCCCTCTAAGGCTGGCCCTTTAAGGCTGGCCCTCTAAGGCTGGCTCTTTAAGGCTGGCCCTTTAAGGCTGGCCCTTTAAGGCTGGCCCTCTAAGGCTGGCCTTTTAAGCTGGCCCTTAAAGCTGGCCCTTTAAGCTGGCCCTTTAAGGCTGGCCATCTAAGGTTGGCCCTTTAAGCTGGCCCTTTAAGGCTGGCCAGCTAAGTCTGGCCCTTTAAACTGGCCCTTTAAGGCTGGGCCTCTAAGGCTGGACCTCAAAGGCTGGCCCTTTAAGCTGGCCCTTTAAGGCTGGCCCTCTAAGGCTGGCCCTTTAAGGCTGGCCCTTTAAGGCTGGCCCTTTAAGGCTGGCCCTCTAAGGCTGGCCCTTTAAGGCTGGCCCTTTAAGGCTGGCCCTTTAAGCTGGCCCCTTAAGGCTGGCCATCTAAGGCTGGCCCTTTAAGCTGGCCCTTTAAGGCTGGCCCTTTAAGCTGGCCCTTTAAGGCTGGCCCTTTAAGCTGGTCCTCTAAGGCTGGCCCTTTAAGCTGGCCCTTTAAGGCTGGGCCTCTAAGGCTGGACCTCAAAGGCTGGCCCTTTAAGCTGGTCCTCTAAGGCTGGCCCTTTAAGCTGGCCCTTTAAGGCTGGGCCTCTAAGGCTGGACCTCAAAGGCTGGCCCTTTAAGCTGGCCCTTTAAGGCTGGCCCGCTAAGGCTGGCCCTTTAAGGCTGGCCCTTTAAGGCTGGCCCTTTAAGCTGGCCCTTTAAGGCTGGCCCTTTAAGCTGGCTCTTTAAGGCTGGCCCTTTAAGGCTGGCCCTTTGAGGCTGGCCCTTTAAGCTGGCCCCTTAAGGCTGGCCCTTTAAGCTGGCCCTCTAAGGCTGGCCCTTTAAGCTGGCCCTCTAAGGCTGGCCCTCTAAGGCTGGCCCTTTAAGGCTTGCCCTTTAAGGCTGGCCCTTTAAGCTGGCCCCTTAAGGCTGGCCCTTTAAGCTGGCCCTCTAAGGCCTGCCCTTTAAGCTGGCCCTTTAAGGCTGGCCCTTTAAGCTGGCCCTGTAAAGCTGGCCCTCTAAGGCTGGCCCTTTAAGCTGGCCCTTTAAGGCTGGCCCTTTAAGGCTGGCCCTTTAAGCTGGCCCCTTAAGGCTGGCCATCTAAGGCTGGCCCTTTAAGCTGGCCCTTTAAGCTGGCCCCTTAAGGCTGGCCCTCTAAGGCTGGCCCTTTAAGCTGGCCCTTTAAGGCTGGCCCTTTAAGCTGGCCCTTTAAGCTGGCCCCTTAAGGCTGGCCCTCTAAGGCTGGCCCTTTAAGCTGGCCCTTTAAGGCTGGTCCTTTAAGCTGGCCCTCTAAGGCTGGCCCTTTAAGCTGGCCCTTTAAGGCTGGCCCTTTAAGCTGGCCCTCTAAGGCTGGCCCTTTAAGGCTGGCCCTCTAAGGCTGGCCCTTTAAGGCTGGCCCTTTAAGGCTGGCCCTTTAAGGCTGGCCCTCTAAGGCTGGCCTTTTAAGCTGGCCCTTAAAGCTGGCCCTTTAAGCTGGCCCTTTAAGGCTGGCCATCTAAGGTTGGCCCTTTAAGCTGGCCCTTTAAGGCTGGCCATCTAAGTCTGGCCCTTTAAACTGGCCCTTTAAGGCTGGGCCTCTAAGGCTGGACCTCAAAGGCTGGCCCTTTAAGCTGGCCCTTTAAGGCTGGCCCTCTAAGGCTGGCCCTTTAAGGCTGGCCCTTTAAGGCTGGCCCTTTAAGGCTGGCCCTTTAAGGCTGGCCCTTTAAGGCTGGCCCTTTAAGGCTGGCCCTTTAAGCTGGCCCCTTAAGGCTGGCCATCTAAGGCTGGCCCTTTAAGCTGGCCCTTTAAGGCTGGCCCGTTAAGCTGGCCCTTTAAGGCTGGCCCTTTAAGCTGGCCCCTTAAGGCTGGCCCTTTAAGCTGGCCCTTTAAGGCTGGCCCTTTAAGGCTGGCCCTTTAAGGCTGGCCCTTTAAGGCTGGCCCTTTAAGGCTGGCCCTTTAAGGCTGGCCCTTTAAGCTGTCCCCTTAAGGCTGGCCATCTAAGGCTGGCCCTTTAAGCTGGCCCTTTAAGGCTGGCCCTTTAAGCTGGCCCTTTAAGGCTGGCCCTTTAAGATGGCCCTTTAAGGCTGGTCCTCTAAGGCTGGCCCTTTAAGACTGGCCCTTTAAGGCTGGCCCTTTAAGCTGGCCCTCTAAGGCTGGCCCTTTAAGGCTGGCCCTTTAAGGCTGGCCCTTTAAGCTGGCCCCTTAAGGCTGGCCCTCTAAGGCTGGCCCTTTAAGCTGGCCCTTTAAGGCTTGCCCTTTAAGCTGGCCCTTTAAGGCTGGCCCTTTAAGGCTGGCCATTCAAGCTGGCCCTTTAAGGCTGGCCCTTTAAGCTGGCCCTCTAAGGCTGGCCCTTTAAGCTGGCCCTCTAAGGCTGGCCCTTTAAGGCTGGCCCTTTAAGGCTTGCCATCTAAGGCTGGCCCTTTAAGCTGGCCTTTTAAGGCTGGCCCTTTAAGCTGGCCCTTTAAGGCTGGCCCTTTAAGGCTGGCCCTTTAAGGCCGGCCCTTTAAGCTGGCCCCTTTAGGCTGGCCCTTTAAGCTGGCCCTCTAAGGCTGGCCCTTTAAGCTGGCCCTCTAAGGCTGGCCCTTTAAGGCTGGCCCTTTAAGGCTTGCCCTTTAAGGCTGGCCCTTTAAGCTGGCCCCTTAAGGCTGGCCCTTTAAGCTGGTCCTCTAAGGCTGGCCCTTTAAGCTGGCCCTTTAAGGCTGGCCCTTTAAGGCTGGCCCTTTAAGCTGGCCCCTTAAGGCTGGCCCTTTATGCTGGTCCTCTAAGGCTGGCCCTTTAAGCTGGCCCTTTAAGCCTGGCCCTTTAAGATGGCCCTTTAAGTCTGGCCCTCTAAGTCTGGCCCTTTAAGGCTGGCCCTTTAAGCTGGCCCTTTAAGGCTGGCCCTTTAAGGCTGGCCCTTTAAGCTGGCCCTTTAAAGCTGGCCCTTTAAGCTGGCCCTTTAAGGCTGGCCCTCTGAGGCTGGCCCTTTAAGGCTGGCCCTTTAAGGCTGGCCCTTTAAGCTGGCCCCTTAAGGCTGGCCCTTTAAGCTGGCCCTCTAAGGCTGGCCCTTTAAGCTGTGCCTTTAAGGCTGGCCCTTTAAGATGGCCCTTTAAAGCTGGCCCTTTAAGACTGGCCCTTTAAGGCTGGGCCTTTAAGGCTGGCCCTTTAAGCTGGCCACTTAAGGCTGGCCCTTTAAGCTGGCCCTCTAAGGCTGGCCCTTTAAGCTGGCCCCTTAAGGCTGGCCCTTTAAGATGGCCCTTTAAGGCTGGCCCTTTAAGCTGGCCCCTTAAGGCTGGCCCTCTAAGGCTGGCCCTTTAAACTGGCCCTTTAAGGCTGGCCCTTTAAGCTGGCCCTCTAAGGCTGGCCCTTTAAGGCTGGCCCTTTAAGGCTGGCCCTTTAAGCTGGCCCCTTAAGGCTGGCCCTCTAAGGCTGGCCCTTTAAGCTGGCCCTTTAAGGCTGGCCATTCAAGCTGGCCCTTTAAGGCTGGCCCTTTAAGGCTGGCCCTTTAAGCTGGCCCCTTAAGGCTGGCCCTTTAAGCTGGCCCTCTAAGGCTGGCCCTTTAAGCTGGCCCTCTAAGGCTGGCCCTTAAAGGCTGGCCCTTTAAGGCTGGCCCTTTAAGGCTGGCCCTTTAAGCTGGCCCCTTAAGGCTGGCCCTTTAAGCTGGCCCTCTAAGGCTAGCCCTTTAAGCTGGCCCTCTAAGGCTGGCCCTTTAAGCTGGCCCTTTAAAGCTGGCCCTCTAAGGCTGGCCCTTTAAGACTGGCCCTTTAAGGCTGGCCCTTTAAGGCTGGCCCTTTAAGGCTGGCCCTTTAAGGCTGGCCCTTTAAGCTGGCCCCTTAAGGCTGGCCATCTAAGGCTGGCCCTTTAAGCTGGCCCTTTAAGCTGGCCCCTTAAGGCTGGCCCTCTAAGGCTGGCCCTTTAAGCTGGCCCTTTAAGCTGGCCCTCTAAGGCTGGCCCTTTAAGCTGGCCCTTTAAGGCTGGCCCTTTAAGCTGGCCCTCTAAGGCTGGCCCTTTAAGGCTGGCCCTCTAAGGCTGGCTCTTTAAGGCTGGCCCTTTAAGGCTGGCCCTTTAAGGCTGGCCCTCTAAGGCTGGCCTTTTAAGCTGGCCCTTAAAGCTGGCCCTTTAAGCTGGCCCTTTAAGGCTGGCCATCTAAGGTTGGCCCTTTAAGCTGGCCCTTTAAGGCTGGCCAGCTAAGTCTGGCCCTTTAAACTGGCCCTTTAAGGCTGGGCCTCTAAGGCTGGACCTCAAAGGCTGGCCCTTTAAGCTGGCCCTTTAAGGCTGGCCCTCTAAGGCTGGCCCTTTAAGGCTGGCCCTTTAAGGCTGGCCCTTTAAGGCTGGCCCTCTAAGGCTGGCCCTTTAAGGCTGGCCCTTTAAGGCTGGCCCTTTAAGCTGGCCCCTTAAGGCTGGCCATCTAAGGCTGGCCCTTTAAGCTGGCCCTTTAAGGCTGGCCCTTTAAGCTGTCTCTTTAAGGCTGGCCCTTTAAGCTGGCCCTCTAAGGCTGGCCCTTTAAGACTGGCCTTTTAAGGCTGGCCCTTTAAGGCTGGCCCTTTAAGCTGGCCCTTTAAGGCTGGCCCTTTAAGGCTGGCCCTTTAAGGCTGGCCCTTTAAGCTGGCCCCTTAAGGCTGGCCCTTTAAGCTGGTCCTCTAAGGCTGGCCCTTTAAGCTGGCCCTTTAAGGCTGGGCCTCTAAGGCTGGACCTCAAAGGCTGGCCCTTTAAGCTGGTCATCTAAGGCTGGCCCTTTAAGCTGGCCCTTTAAGGCTGGGCCTCTAAGGCTGGACCTCAAAGGCTGGCCCTTTAAGCTGGCCCTTTAAGGCTGGCCCGCTAAGGCTGGCCTTTTAAGGCTGGCCCTTTAAGGCTGGCCCTTTAAGCTGGCCCTTTAAGGCTGGCCCTTTAAGCTGGCCCTTTAAGGCTGGCCCTTTAAGGCTGGCCCTTTGAGGCTGGCCCTTTAAGCTGGCCCCTTAAGGCTGGCCCTTTAAGCTGGCCCTCTAAGGCTGGCCCTTTAAGCTGGCCCTCTAAGGCTGGCCCTCTAAGGCTGGCCCTTTAAGGCTTGCCCTTTAAGGCTGGCCCTTTAAGCTGGCCCCTTAAGGCTGGCCCTTTAAGCTGGCCCTCTAAGGCTGGCCCTTTAAGCTGGCCCTTTAAGGCTGGCCCTTTAAGCTGGCCCTGTAAAGCTGGCCCTCTAAGGCTGGCCCTTTAAGCTGGCCCTTTAAGGCTGGCCCTTTAAGCTGGCCCTCTAAGGCTGGCCCTTTAAGGCTGGCCCTTTAAGCTGGCCCCTTAAGGCTGGCCCTCTAAGGCTGGCCCTTTAAGCTGGCCCTTTAAGGCTGGCCCTTTAAGCTGGCCCTTTAAGGCTGGCCCTTTAAGGCCGGCCCTTTAAGCTGGCCCTTTAAGGCTGGCCCTTTTAGCTGGCCCTTTAAGGCTGGCCCTTTAAGCTGGCCCTTTAAGGCTGGCCCTTTAAGGCTGGCCCTTTAAGGCTGGCTCTTTAAGCTGGCCCCTTAAGGCTGGCCCTTTAAGCAGGCCCTCTAAGGCTGGCCCTTTAAGCTGGCCCTCTAAGGCTGGCCCTTTAAGCTGGCCCTTTAAGGCTGGCCAGCTAAGTCTGGCCCTTTAAACTGGCCCTTTAAGGCTGGGCCTCTAAGGCTGGACCTCAAAGGCTGGCCCTTTAAGATGGCCCTTTAAGGCTGGCCCTCTAAGGCTGGCCCTTTAAGGCTGGCCCTTTAAGGCTGGCCCTTTAAGGCTGGCCCTTTAAGGCTGGCCCTTTAAGGCTGGCCCTTTAAGGCTGGCCCTTTAAGCTGGCCCCTTAAGGCTGGCCATCTAAGGCTGGCCCTTTAAGCTGGCCCTTTAAGCTGGCCCCTTAAGGCTGGCCCTCTAAGGCTGGCCCTTTAAGCTGGCCCTTTAAGGCTGGCCCTTTAAGCTGGCCCTCTAAGGCTGGCCCTTTAAGCTGGCCCTTTAAGGCTGGCCCTTTAAGCTGGCCCTTTAAGGCTGGCCCTTTAAGGCCGGCCCTTTAAGCTGGCCCTTTAAGGCTGGCCCTTTAAGCTGGCCCTTTAAGGCTGGCCCTCTAAGGCTGGCCCTTTAAGACTGGCCCTTTAAAGCTTGCCCCTTAAGGCTGGCCCTTTAAGCTGGCCCTCTAAGGCTGGCCCTTTAAGCTGGCCCTTTAAGGCTGGCCCTTTAAGCTGGCCCTTTAAGGCTGGCCATCTAAGGCTGGCCCTTTAAGCTGGCCCTTAAAGCTGGCCCTTTAAGCTGGCCCTTTAAGATGGCCCTTTAAGTCTGGCCCTCTAAGGCTGGCCCTTTAAGGCTGGCCCTTTAAGCTGGCCCTTTAAGGCTGGCCCTTTTAGGCTGGCCCTTTAAGCTGGCCCTTTAAGGCTGGCCCTTTAAGCTGGCCCTTTAAGGCTGGCCCTCTAAGGCTGGCCCTTTAAGGCTGGCCCTTTAAGGCTGGCCCTTTAAGCTGGCCCCTTAAGGCTGGCCCTTTAAGCTGGCCCTCTAGGGCTGGCCCTTTAAGCTGGCCCTCTAAGGCTGGCCCTTTAAGCTGGCCCTTTAAGGCTGGCCCTTTAAGCTGGCCCTGTAAAGCTGGCCCTTTAAGCTGGCCCCTTAAGGCTGGCCCTTTAAGGCTGGCCCTTTAAGCTGGCCATCTAAGGCTGGCCCTTTAAGGCTGGCCCTTTAAGGCTGGCCCTTTAAGCTGGCCCCTTAAGGCTGGCCCTTTAAGCTGGCCCTTTAAGGCTGGCCCTTTAAGCTGGCCCTTTAAGGCTGGCCCTTTAAGCTGGCCCTGTAAGGCTGGCCCTTTAAGGCTGGCCCTTTAAGCTGGCCCTTTAAGGCTGGCCCTTTAAGCTGGCCCCTTAAGGCTGGCCCTTTAAGCTGGCCCTCTAGGGCTGGCCCTTTAAGCTGGCCCTCTAAGGCTGGCCCTTTAAGCTGGCACTTTAAGGCTGGCCCTTTAAGGCTTGCCATCTAAGGCTGGCCCTTTAAGCTGGCCTTTTAAGGCTGGCCCTTTAAGCTGGCCCTTTAAGGCTGGCCCTTTAAGGCTGGCCCTCTAAGGCTGGCCCTTTAAGGCTGGCCCTTTAAGGCTGGCCCTTTAAGCTGGCCCCTTAAGGCTGGCCCTTTAAGCTGGCCCTCTAGGGCTGGCCCTTTAAGCTGGCCCTCTAAGGCTGGCCCTTTAAGCTGGCCCTTTAAGGCTGGCCCTTTAAGGCTGGCCCTTTAAGCTGGCCCTGTAAAGCTGGCCCCTTAAGGCTGGCCCTTTAAGGCTGGCCCTTTAAGCTGGCCATCTAAGGCTGGACCTTTAAGGCTGGCCCTTTAAGGCTGGCCCTTTAAGGCTGGCCCTTTAAGCTGGCCCCTTAAGGCTGGCCCTTTAAGCTGGCCCTTTAAGGCTGGCCCTTTAAGCTGGCCCTTTAAGGCTGGCCCTTTAAGGCTGGCCCTTTAAGATGGCCCTTTAAGGCTGGCCCTTTAAGCTGGCCCTTTAAGGCTGGCCCTCTAAGGCTGGCCCTTTAAGGCTGGCCCTTTAAGCTGGCCCCTTAAGGCTGGCCCTTTAAGCTGGCCCTCTAGGGCTGGCCTTTTAAGCTGGCCCTCTAAGGCTGGCCCTTTAAGCTGGCCCTTTAAGGCTGGCCCTTTAAGCTGGCCCTGTAAAGCTGGCCCTTTAAGCTGGCCCCTTAAGGCTGGCCCTTTAAGGCTGGCCCTTTAAGCTGGCCATCTAAGGCTGGCCCTTTAAGGCTGGCCCTTTAAGGCTGGCCCTTTAAGGCTGGCCCTTTAAGCTGGCTCCTTAAGGCTGGCCCTCTAAGGCTGGCCCTTTAAGCTGGCCCTTTAAGGCTGGCCCTTTAAGCTGGCCCTCTAAGGCTGGCCCTTTAAGGCTGGCCCTTTAAGGCTGGCCCTTTAAGCTGGCCCCTTAAGGCTGGCCCTCTAAGGCTGGCCCTTTAAGCTGGCCCTTTAAGGCTTGCCCTTTAAGCTGGCCCTTTAAGGCTGGCCCTTTAAGGCTGGCCCTTTAAGCTGGACCCTTAAGGCTGGCCATCTAAGGCTGGCCCTTTAAGGCTGGCCCTTTAAGCTGGCCCTTTAAGGCTGGCCCTTTAAGGCCGGCCCTTTAAGCTGGCCCCTTAAGGCTGGCCCTTTAAGCTGGCCCTCTAAGGCTGGCCCTTTAAGCTGGCCCTCTAAGGCTGGCCCTTTAAGGCTGGCCCTTTAAGGCTTGCCATCTAAGGCTGGCCCTTTAAGCTGGCCTTTTAAGGCTGGCCCTTTAAGCTGGCCCTTTAAGGCCGGCCCTTTAAGCTGGCCCCTTTAGGCTGGCCCTTTAAGCTGGCCCTCTAAGGCTGGCCCTTTAAGCTGGCCCTCTAAGGCTGGCCCTTTAAGGCTGGCCCTTTAAGCTGGCCCCTTAAGGCTGGCCCTTTAAGCTGGCCCCTTAAGGCTGGCCCTTTAAGCTGGTCCTCTAAGGCTGGCCCTTTTTAGCTGGCCCTTTAAGGCTGGCCCTTTAAGGCTGGCCCTTTAAGCTGGCCCCTTAAGGCTGGCCCTTTAAGCTGGTCCTCTAAGGCTGGCCCTTTAAGCTGGCCCTTTAAGCCTGGCCCTTTAAGATGGCCCTTTAAGTCTGGCCCTCTAAGTCTGGCCCTTTAAGGCTGGCCCTTTAAGCTGGCCCTTTAAGGCTGGCCCTTTAAGGCTGGCCCTTTAAGCTGGCCCTTTAAAGCTGGCCCTTTAAGCTGGCCCTTTAAGGCTGGCCCTCTGAGGCTGGCCCTTTAAGGCTGGCCCTTTAAGGCTGGCCCTTTAAGCTGGCCCCTTAAGGCTGGCCCTTTAAGCTGGCCCTCTAAGGCTGGCCCTTTAAGCTGTGCCTTTAAGGCTGGCCCTTTAAGCTGGCCCTGTAAAGCTGGCCCTTTAAGACTGGCCATTTAAGGCTGGGCCTTTAAGGCTGGCCCTTTAAGCTGGCCACTTAAGGCTGGCCCTTTAAGCTGGCCCTCTAAGGCTGGCCCTTTAAGATGGCCCCTTAAGGCTGGCCCTTTAAGATGGCCCTTTAAGGCTGGCCCTTTAAGCTGGCCCCTTAAGGCTGGCCCTCTAAAGCTGGCCCTTTAAACTGGCCCTTTAAGGCTGGCCCTTTAAGCTGGCCCTCTAAGGCTGGCCCTTTAAGGCTGGCCCTTTAAGGCTGGCCCTTTAAGCTGGCCCCTTAAGGCTGGCCCTCTAAGGCTGGCCCTTTAAGCTGGCCCTTTAAGGCTGGCCCTTTAAGCTGGCCCTTTAAGGCTGGCCCTTTAAGGCTGGCCCTTTAAGGCTGGCCATTCAAGCTGGCCCTTTAAGGCTGGCCCTTTAAGGCTGGCCCTTTAAGCTGGCCCCTTAAGGCTGGCCCTTTAAGCTGGCCCTCTAAGGCTCGCCCTTTAAGCTGGCCCTCTAAGGCTGGCCCTTAAAGGCTGGCCCTTTAAGGCTGGCCCTTTAAGGCTGGCCCTTTAAGCTGGCCCCTTAAGGCTGGCCCTTTAAGCTGGCCCTCTAAGGCTGGCCCTTTAAGCTGGCCCTCTAAGGCTGGCCCTTTAAGCTGGCCCTTTAAAGCTGGCCCTCTAAGGCTGGCCCTTTAAGACTGGCCCTTTAAGGCTGGCCCTTTAAGGCTGGCCCTTTAAGGCTGGCCCCTTAAGGCTGGCCATCTAAGGCTGGCCCTTTAAGCTGGCCCTTTAAGCTGGCCCCTTAAGGCTGGCCCTCTAAGGCTGGCCCTTTAAGCTGGCCCTTTAAGGCTGGCCCTTTAAGCTGGCCCTCTAAGGCTGGCCCTTTAAGCTGGCCCTTTAAGGCTGGCCCTTTAAGCTGGCCCTCTAAGGCTGGCCCTTTAAGGCTGGCCCTCTAAGGCTGGCCCTTTAAGGCTGGCCCTTTAAGGCTGGCCCTTTAAGGCTGGCCCTTTAAGGCTGGCCCTCTAAGGCTGGCCTTTTAAGCTGGCCCTTTAAGATGGCCCTTTAAGGCTGGCCATCTAAGGTTGGCCCTTTAAGCTGGCCCTTTAAGGCTGGCCATCTAAGTCTGGCCCTTTAAACTGTCCCTTTAAGGCTGGGCCTCTAAGGCTGGACCTCAAAGGCTGGCCCTTTAAGCTGGCCCTTTAAGGCTGGCCCTCTAAGGCTGGCCCTTTAAGGCTGGCCCTTTAAGGCTGGCCCTTTAAGGCTGGACCTTTAAGGCTGGCCCTTTAAGGCTGGCCCTTTAAGGCTGGCCCTTTAAGCTGGCCACTTAAGGCTGGCCATCTAAGGCTGGCCCTTTAAGCTGGCCCTTTAAGGCTGGCCCTTTAAGCTGGCCCTTTAAGGCTGGCCCTTTAAGCTGGCCCCTTAAGGCTGGCCCTTTAAGCTGGCCCTTTAAGGCTGGCCCTTTAAGGCTGGCCCTTTAATGCTGGCCCTTTAAGGATGGCCCTTTAAGGCTGGCACTTTAAGGCTGGCCCTTTAAGCTGGCCCCTTAAGGCTGGCCATCTAAGGCTGGCCCTTTAAGCTTGCCCTTTAAGGCTGGCCCTTTAAGCTGGCCCTTTAAGGCTGGCCCTTTAAGCTGGCCCTTTAAGGCTGGTCCTCTAAGGCTGGCCCTTTAAGACTGGCCCTTTAAGGCTGGCCCTTTAAGCTGGCCCTCTAAGGCTGGCCCTTTAAGGCTGGCCCTTTAAGGCTGGCCCTTTAAGCTGGCCCCTTAAGGCTGGCCCTCTAAGGCTGGCCCTTTAAGCTGGCCCTTTAAGGCTTGCCCTTTAAGCTGGCCCTTTAAGGCTGGCCCTTTAAGGCTGGCCATTCAAGCTGGCCCTTTAAGGCTGGCCCTTTAAGGCTGGCCCTTTAAGCTGGCCCTTTAAGACTGGCCCTTTAAGCTGGCCCTTTAAGGCTGGCCCTTTAAGGCTGGCCCTTTAAGGCTGGCCCTTTAAGCTGGCCCCTTAAGGCTGGCCATCTAAGGCTGGCCCTTTAAGCTGGCCCTTTAAGGCTGGCCCTTTAAGCTGGCCCTTTAAGGCTGGCCCTTTAAGGCCGGCCCTTTAAGCTGGCCCCTTAAGGCTGGCCCTTTAAGCTGGCCCTCTAAGGCTGGCCCTTTAAGCTGGCCCTCTAAGGCTGGCCCTTTAAGGCTGGCCCTTTAAGGCTTGCCATCTAAGGCTGGCCCTTTAAGCTGGCCTTTTAAGGCTGGCCCTTTAAGCTGGCCCTTTAAGGCTGGCCCTTTAAGGCCGGCCCTTTAAGCTGGCCCCTTTAGGCTGGCCCTTTAAGCTGGCCCTCTAAGGCTGGCCCTTTAAGCTGGCCCTCTAAGGCTGGCCCTTTAAGGCTGGCCCTTTAAGGCTTGCCCTTTAAGGCTGGCCCTTTAAGCTGGCCCCTTAAGGCTGGCCCTTTAAGCTGGTCCTCTAAGGCTGGCCCTTTAAGCTGGCCCTTTAAGGCTGGCCCTTTAAGGCTGGCCCTTTAAGCTGGCCCCTTAAGGCTGGCCCTTTATGCTGGTCCTCTAAGGCTGGCCCTTTAAGCTGGCCCTTTAAGCCTGGCCCTTTAAGATGGCCCTTTAAGTCTGGCCGTCTAAGTCTGGCCCTTTAAGGCTGGCCCTTTAAGCTGGCCCTTTAAGGCTGGCCCTTTAAGGCTGGCCCTTTAAGCTGGCCCTTTAAAGCTGGCCCTTTAAGCTGGCCCTTTAAGGCTGGCCCTCTGAGGCTGGCCCTTTAAGGCTGGCCCTTTAAGGCTGGCCCTTTAAGCTGGCCCCTTAAGGCTGGCCCTTTAAGCTGGCCCTCTAAGGCTGGCCCTTTAAGCTGTGCCTTTAAGGCTGGCCCTTTAAGCTGGCCCTGTAAAGCTGGCCCTTTAAGACTGGCCCTTTAAGCTGGCCCTCTAAGGCTGGCCCTTTAAGGCTGGCCCTTTAAGGCTGGCCCTTTAAGCTGGCCCCTTAAGGCTGGCCCTCTAAGGCTGGCCCTTTAAGCTGGCCCTTTAAGGCTGGCCCTTTAAGCTGGCCCTCTAAGGCTGGCCCTTTAAGGCTGGCCCTTTAAGGCTGGCCCTTTAAGCTGGCCCCTTAAGGCTGGCCCTCTAAGGCTGGCCCTTTAAGCTGGCCCTTTAAGGCTGGCCATTCAAGCTGGCCCTTTAAGGCTGGCCCTTTAAGGCTGGCCCTTTAAGCTGGCCCCTTAAGGCTGGCCCTTTAAGCTGGCCCTCTAAGGCTGGCCCTTTAAGCTGGCCCTCTAAGGCTGGCCCTTAAAGGCTGGCCCTTTAAGGCTGGCCCTTTAAGGCTGGCCCTTTAAGCTGGCCCCTTAAGGCTGGCCCTTTAAGCTGGCCCTCTAAGGCTGGCCCTTTAAGCTGGCCCTTTAAAGCTGGCCCTCTAAGGCTGGCCCTTTAAGACTGGCCCTTTAAGGCTGGCCCTTTAAGGCTGGCCCTTTAAGGCTGGCCCTTTAAGGCTGGCCCTTTAAGGCTGGCCCTTTAAGCTGGCCCCTTAAGGCTGGCCATCTAAGGCTGGCCCTTTAAGCTGGCCCTTTAAGCTGGCCCCTTAAGGCTGGCCCTCTAAGGCTGGCCCTTTAAGCTGGCCCTTTAAGGCTGGCCCTTTAAGCTGGCCCTCTAAGGCTGGCCCTTTAAGCTGGCCCTTTAAGGCTGGCCCTTTAAGCTGGCCCTCTAAGGCTGGCCCTTTAAGGCTGGCCCTCTAAGGCTGGCTCTTTAAGGCTGGCCCTTTAAGGCTGGCCCTTTAAGGCTGGCCCTCTAAGGCTGGCCTTTTAAGCTGGCCCTTAAAGCTGGCCCTTTAAGCTGGCCCTTTAAGGCTGGCCATCTAAGGTTGGCCCTTTAAGCTGGCCCTTTAAGGCTGGCCAGCTAAGTCTGGCCCTTTAAACTGGCCCTTTAAGGCTGGGCCTCTAAGGCTGGACCTCAAAGGCTGGCCCTTTAAGCTGGCCCTTTAAGGCTGGCCCTCTAAGGCTGGCCCTTTAAGGCTGGCCCTTTAAGGCTGGCCCTTTAAGGCTGGCCCTCTAAGGCTGGCCCTTTAAGGCTGGCCCTTTAAGGCTGGCCCTTTAAGCTGGCCCCTTAAGGCTGGCCATCTAAGGCTGGCCCTTTAAGCTGGCCCTTTAAGGCTGGCCCTTTAAGCTGGCCCTTTAAGGCTGGCCCTTTAAGCTGGTCCTCTAAGGCTGGCCCTTTAAGCTGGCCCTTTAAGGCTGGGCCTCTAAGGCTGGACCTCAAAGGCTGGCCCTTTAAGCTGGTCCTCTAAGGCTGGCCCTTTAAGCTGGCCCTTTAAGGCTGGGCCTCTAAGGCTGGACCTCAAAGGCTGGCCCTTTAAGCTGGCCCTTTAAGGCTGGCCCGCTAAGGAAGGCCCTTTAAGGCTGGCCCTTTAAGGCTGGCCCTTTAAGCTGGCCCTTTAAGGCTGGCCCTTTAAGCTGGCCCTTTAAGGCTGGCCCTTTAAGGCTGGCCCTTTGAGGCTGGCCCTTTAAGCTGGCCCCTTAAGGCTGGCCCTTTAAGCTGGCCCTCTAAGGCTGGCCCTTTAAGCTGGCCCTCTAAGGCTGGCCCTCTAAGGCTGGCCCTTTAAGGCTTGCCCTTTAAGGCTGGCCCTTTAAGCTGGCCCCTTAAGGCTGGCCCTTTAAGCTGGCCCTCTAAGGCCTGCCCTTTAAGCTGGCCCTTTAAGGCTGGCCCTTTAAGCTGGCCCTGTAAAGCTGGCCCTCTAAGGCTGGCCCTTTAAGCTGGCCCTTTAAGGCTGGCCCTTTAAGGCTGGCCCTTTAAGCTGGCCCCTTAAGGCTGGCCATCTAAGGCTGGCCCTTTAAGCTGGCCCTTTAAGCTGGCCCCTTAAGGCTGGCCCTCTAAGGCTGGCCCTTTAAGCTGGCCCTTTAAGGCTGGCCCTTTAAGCTGGCCCTTTAAGCTGGCCCCTTAAGGCTGGCCCTCTAAGGCTGGCCCTTTAAGCTGGCCCTTTAAGGCTGGTCCTTTAAGCTGGCCCTCTAAGGCTGGCCCTTTAAGCTGGCCCTTTAAGGCTGGCCCTTTAAGCTGGCCCTCTAAGGCTGGCCCTTTAAGGCTGGCCCTCTAAGGCTGGCCCTTTAAGGCTGGCCCTTTAAGGCTGGCCCTTTAAGGCTGGCCCTCTAAGGCTGGCCTTTTAAGCTGGCCCTTAAAGCTGGCCCTTTAAGCTGGCCCTTTAAGGCTGGCCATCTAAGGTTGGCCCTTTAAGCTGGCCCTTTAAGGCTGGCCATCTAAGTCTGGCCCTTTAAACTGGCCCTTTAAGGCTGGGCCTCTAAGGCTGGACCTCAAAGGCTGGCCCTTTAAGCTGGCCCTTTAAGGCTGGCCCTCTAAGGCTGGCCCTTTAAGGCTGGCCCTTTAAGGCTGGCCCTTTAAGGCTGGCCCTTTAAGCTGGCCCTTTAAAGCTGGCCCTTTAAGCTGGCCCTTTAAGGCTGGCCCTCTGAGGCTGGCCCTTTAAGGCTGGCCCTTTAAGCTGGCCCTTTAAGGCTGGCCCTTTAAGCTGGCCCTCTAAGGCTGGCCCTTTAAGGCTGGCCCTCTAAGGCTGGCCCTTTAAGGCTGGCCCTTTAAGCTGGCCCCTTAAGGCTGGCCCTTTAAGCTGGCCCTCTAAGGCTGGCCCTTTAAGCTGTGCCTTTAAGGCTGGCCCTTTAAGATGGCCCTTTAAAGCTGGCCCTTTAAGACTGGCCCTTTAAGGCTGGGCCTTTAAGGCTGGCCCTTTAAGCTGGCCACTTAAGGCTGGCCCTTTAAGCTGGCCCTCTAAGGCTGGCCCTTTAAGCTGGCCCCTTAAGGCTGGCCCTTTAAGATGGCCCTTTAAGGCTGGCCCTTTAAGCTGGCCCCTTAAGGCTGGCCCTCTAAGGCTGGCCCTTTAAACTGGCCCTTTAAGGCTGGCCCTTTAAGCTGGCCCTCTAAGGCTGGCCCTTTAAGGCTGGCCCTTTAAGGCTGGCCCTTTAAGCTGGCCCCTTAAGGCTGGCCCTCTAAGGCTGGCCCTTTAAGCTGGCCCTTTAAGGCTGGCCATTCAAGCTGGCCCTTTAAGGCTGGCCCTTTAAGGCTGGCCCTTTAAGCTGGCCCCTTAAGGCTGGCCCTTTAAGCTGGCCCTCTAAGGCTGGCCCTTTAAGCTGGCCCTCTAAGGCTGGCCCTTAAAGGCTGGCCCTTTAAGGCTGGCCCTTTAAGGCTGGCCCTTTAAGCTGGCCCCTTAAGGCTGGCCCTTTAAGCTGGCCCTCTAAGGCTAGCCCTTTAAGCTGGCCCTCTAAGGCTGGCCCTTTAAGCTGGCCCTTTAAAGCTGGCCCTCTAAGGCTGGCCCTTTAAGACTGGCCCTTTAAGGCTGGCCCTTTAAGGCTGGCCCTTTAAGGCTGGCCCTTTAAGGCTGGCCCTTTAAGCTGGCCCCTTAAGGCTGGCCATCTAAGGCTGGCCCTTTAAGCTGGCCCTTTAAGCTGGCCCCTTAAGGCTGGCCCTCTAAGGCTGGCCCTTTAAGCTGGCCCTTTAAGGCTGGCCCTTTAAGCTGGCCCTCTAAGGCTGGCCCTTTAAGCTGGCCCTTTAAGGCTGGCCCTTTAAGCTGGCCCTCTAAGGCTGGCCCTTTAAGGCTGGCCCTCTAAGGCTGGCTCTTTAAGGCTGGCCCTTTAAGGCTGGCCCTTTAAGGCTGGCCCTCTAAGGCTGGCCTTTTAAGCTGGCCCTTAAAGCTGGCCCTTTAAGCTGGCCCTTTAAGGCTGGCCATCTAAGGTTGGCCCTTTAAGCTGGCCCTTTAAGGCTGGCCAGCTAAGTCTGGCCCTTTAAACTGGCCCTTTAAGGCTGGGCCTCTAAGGCTGGACCTCAAAGGCTGGCCCTTTAAGCTGGCCCTTTAAGGCTGGCCCTCTAAGGCTGGCCCTTTAAGGCTGGCCCTTTAAGGCTGGCCCTTTAAGGCTGGCCCTCTAAGGCTGGCCCTTTAAGGCTGGCCCTTTAAGGCTGGCCCTTTAAGCTGGCCCCTTAAGGCTGGCCATCTAAGGCTGGCCCTTTAAGCTGGCCCTTTAAGGCTGGCCCTTTAAGCTGTCTCTTTAAGGCTGGCCCTTTAAGCTGGCCCTCTAAGGCTGGCCCTTTAAGACTGGCCTTTTAAGGCTGGCCCTTTAAGGCTGGCCCTTTAAGCTGGCCCTTTAAGGCTGGCCCTTTAAGGCTGGCCCTTTAAGGCTGGCCCTTTAAGCTGGCCCCTTAAGGCTGGCCCTTTAAGCTGGTCCTCTAAGGCTGGCCCTTTAAGCTGGCCCTTTAAGGCTGGGCCTCTAAGGCTGGACCTCAAAGGCTGGCCCTTTAAGCTGGTCATCTAAGGCTGGCCCTTTAAGCTGGCCCTTTAAGGCTGGGCCTCTAAGGCTGGACCTCAAAGGCTGGCCCTTTAAGCTGGCCCTTTAAGGCTGGCCCGCTAAGGCTGGCCTTTTAAGGCTGGCCCTTTAAGGCTGGCCCTTTAAGCTGGCCCTTTAAGGCTGGCCCTTTAAGCTGGCCCTTTAAGGCTGGCCCTTTAAGGCTGGCCCTTTGAGGCTGGCCCTTTAAGCTGGCCCCTTAAGGCTGGCCCTTTAAGCTGGCCCTCTAAGGCTGGCCCTTTAAGCTGGCCCTCTAAGGCTGGCCCTCTAAGGCTGGCCCTTTAAGGCTTGCCCTTTAAGGCTGGCCCTTTAAGCTGGCCCCTTAAGGCTGGCCCTTTAAGCTGGCCCTCTAAGGCTGGCCCTTTAAGCTGGCCCTTTAAGGCTGGCCCTTTAAGCTGGCCCTGTAAAGCTGGCCCTCTAAGGCTGGCCCTTTAAGCTGGCCCTTTAAGGCTGGCCCTTTAAGCTGGCCCTCTAAGGCTGGCCCTTTAAGGCTGGCCCTTTAAGCTGGCCCCTTAAGGCTGGCCCTCTAAGGCTGGCCCTTTAAGCTGGCCCTTTAAGGCTGGCCCTTTAAGCTGGCCCTTTAAGGCTGGCCCTTTAAGGCCGGCCCTTTAAGCTGGCCCTTTAAGGCTGGCCCTTTTAGCTGGCCCTTTAAGGCTGGCCCTTTAAGCTGGCCCTTTAAGGCTGGCCCTTTAAGGCTGGCCCTTTAAGGCTGGCTCTTTAAGCTGGCCCCTTAAGGCTGGCCCTTTAAGCAGGCCCTCTAAGGCTGGCCCTTTAAGCTGGCCCTCTAAGGCTGGCCCTTTAAGCTGGCCCTTTAAGGCTGGCCAGCTAAGTCTGGCCCTTTAAACTGGCCCTTTAAGGCTGGGCCTCTAAGGCTGGACCTCAAAGGCTGGCCCTTTAAGCTGGCCCTTTAAGCTGGCCCTTTAAGGCTGGCCCTCTAAGGCTGGCCCTTTAAGGCTGGCCCTTTAAGGCTGGCCCTTTAAGGCTGGCCCTCTAAGGCTGGCCCTTTAAGGCTGGCCCTTTAAGGCTGGCCCTTTAAGCTGGCCCCTTAAGGCTGGCCATCTAAGGCTGGCCCTTTAAGCTGGCCCTTTAAGGCTGGCCCTTTAAGCTGGCCCTTTAAGGCTGGCCCTTTAAGCTGGCCCTCTAAGGCTGGCCCTTTAAGACTGGCCTTTTAAGGCTGGCCCTTTAAGGCTGGCCCTTTAAGCTGGCCCTTTAAGGCTGGCCCTTTAAGGCTGGCCCTTTAAGGCTGGCCCTTTAAGCTGGCCCCTTAAGGCTGGCCCTTTAAGCTGGTCCTCTAAGGCTGGCCCTTTAAGCTGGCCCTTTAAGTCTGGGCCTCTAAGGCTGGACCTCAAAGGCTGGCCCTTTAAGCTGGTCCTCTAAGGCTGGCCCTTTAAGCTGGCCCTTTAAGGCTGGGCCTCTAAGGCTGGACCTCAAAGGCTGGCCCTTTAAGCTGGCCCTTTAAGGCTGGCCCGCTAAGGCTGGCCCTTTAAGGCTGGCCCTTTAAGGCTTGCCCTTTAAGGCTGGCCCTTTAAGCTGGCCCCTTAAGGCTGGCCCTTTAAGCTGGCCCTCTAAGGCTGGCCCTTTAAGCTGGCCCTGTAAAGCTGGCCCTCTAAGGCTGGCCCTTTAAGCTGGCCCTTTAAGGCTGGCCCTTTAAGCTGGCCCTCTAAGGCTGGCCCTTAAAGGCTGGCCCTTTAAGGCTGGCCCTTTAAGGCTGGCCCTTTAAGCTGGCCCCTTAAGGCTGGCCCTTTAAGCTGGCCCTCTAAGGCTAGCCCTTTAAGCTGGCCCTCTAAGGCTGGCCCTTTAAGCTGGCCCCTTAAGGCTGGCCCTCTAAGGCTGGCCCTTTAAGCTGGCCCTTTAAGGCTGGCCCTTTAAGCTGGCCCTTTAAGGCTGGCCCTTTAAGGCCGGCCCTTTAAGCTGGCCCTTTAAGGCTGGCCCTTTTAGCTGGCCCTTTAAGGCTGGCCCTTTAAGCTGGCCCTTTAAGGCTGGCCCTTTAAGGCTGGCCCTTTAAGGCTGGCTCTTTAAGCTGGCCCCTTAAGGCTGGCCCTTTAAGCAGGCCCTCTAAGGCTGGCCCTTTAAGCTGGCCCTCTAAGGCTGGCCCTTTAAGCTGGCCCTTTAAGGCTGGCCAGCTAAGTCTGGCCCTTTAAACTGGCCCTTTAAGGCTGGGCCTCTAAGGCTGGACCTCAAAGGCTGGCCCTTTAAGCTGGCCCTTTAAGGCTGGCCCTCTAAGGCTGGCCCTTTAAGGCTGGCCCTTTAAGGCTGGCCCTTTAAGGCTGGCCCTCTAAGGCTGGCCCTTTAAGGCTGGCCCTTTAAGGCTGGCCCTTTAAGCTGGCCCCTTAAGGCTGGCCATCTAAGGCTGGCCCTTTAAGCTGGCCCTTTAAGGCTGGCCCTTTAAGCTGGCCCTTTAAGGCTGGCCCTTTAAGCTGGCCCTCTAAGGCTGGCCCTTTAAGACTGGCCTTTTAAGGCTGGCCCTTTAAGGCTGGCCCTTTAAGCTGGCCCTTTAAGGCTGGCCCTTTAAGGCTGGCCCTTTAAGGCTGGCCCTTTAAGCTGGCCCCTTAAGGCTGGCCCTTTAAGCTGGTCCTCTAAGGCTGGCCCTTTAAGCTGGCCCTTTAAGTCTGGGCCTCTAAGGCTGGACCTCAAAGGCTGGCCCTTTAAGCTGGTCCTCTAAGGCTGGCCCTTTAAGCTGGCCCTTTAAGGCTGGGCCTCTAAGGCTGGACCTCAAAGGCTGGCCCTTTAAGCTGGCCCTTTAAGGCTGGCCCGCTAAGGCTGGCCCTTTAAGGCTGGCCCTTTAAGGCTGGCCCTTTAAGGCTTGCCCTTTAAGGCTGGCCCTTTAAGCTGGCCCCTTAAGGCTGGCCCTTTAAGCTGGCCCTCTAAGGCTGGCCCTTTAAGCTGGCCCCTTAAGGCTGGCCCTTTAAGCTGGCCCTCTAAGGCTGGCCCTTTAAGCTGGCCCTGTAAAGCTGGCCCTCTAAGGCTGGCCCTTTAAGCTGGCCCTTTAAGGCTGGCCCTTTAAGCTGGCCCTCTAAGGCTGGCCCTTTAAGGCTGGCCCTTTAAGCTGGCCCCTTAAGGCTGGCCCTCTAAGGCTGGCCCTTTAAGCTGGCCCTTTAAGGCTGGCCCTTTAAGCTGGCCCTTTAAGGCTGGCCCTTTAAGGCCGGCCCTTTAAGCTGGCCCTTTAAGCTGGCCCTTTAAGGCTGGCCCTTTTAGCTGGCCCTTTAAGGCTGGCCCTTTAAGCTGGCCCTTTAAGGCTGGCCCTTTAAGGCTGGCCCTTTAAGGCTGGCTCTTTAAGCTGGCCCCTTAAGGCTGGCCCTTTAAGCAGGCCCTCTAAGGCTGGCCCTTTAAGCTGGCCCTCTAAGGCTGGCCCTTTAAGCTGGCCCTTTAAGGCTGGCCAGCTAAGTCTGGCCCTTTAAACTGGCCCTTTAAGGCTGGGCCTCTAAGGCTGGACCTCAAAGGCTGGCCCTTTAAGCTGGCCCTTTAAGGCTGGCCCTCTAAGGCTGGCCCTTTAAGGCTGGCCCTTTAAGGCTGGCCCTTTAAGGCTGGCCCTCTAAGGCTGGCCCTTTAAGGCTGGCCCTTTAAGGCTGGCCCTTTAAGCTGGCCCCTTAAGGCTGGCCATCTAAGGCTGGCCCTTTAAGCTGGCCCTTTAAGGCTGGCCCTTTAAGGCTGGCCCTTTAAGCTGGCCCTCTAAGGCTGGCCCTTTAAGACTGGCCTTTTAAGGCTGGCCCTTTAAGGCTGGCCCTTTAAGCTGGCCCTTTAAGGCTGGCCCTTTAAGGCTGGCCCTTTAAGGCTGGCCCTTTAAGCTGGCCCCTTAAGGCTGGCCCTCTAAGGCTGGCCCTTTAAGCTGGCCCTTTAAGTCTGGGCCTCTAAGGCTGGACCTCAAAGGCTGGCCCTTTAAGCTGGCCCTTTAAGGCTGGCCCGCTAAGGCTGGCCCTTTAAGGCTGGCCCTTTAAGGTTGGCCCTTTAAGCTGGCCCTTTAAGGCTGGCCCTTTAAGCTGGCCCTTTAAGGCTGGCCCTTTAAGGCTGGCCCTTTGAGGCTGGCCCTTTAAGCTGGCCCCTTAAGGCTGGCCCTTTAAGCTGGCCCTCTAAGGCTGGCCCTTTAAGCTGGCCCTCTAAGGCTGGCCCTCTAAGGCTGGCCCTTTAAGGCTTGCCCTTTAAGGCTG
The DNA here is from genome assembly GCF_037039965.1 of Doryrhamphus excisus. Lineage (NCBI taxonomy): Eukaryota > Metazoa > Chordata > Actinopteri > Syngnathiformes > Syngnathidae > Doryrhamphus > Doryrhamphus excisus. Next base: position 16,071,327 of record NC_136376.1, on the reverse strand, counting down.
GCCTTTTAAGCTGGCCCCTTAAGGCTGGCCCTTTAAGCTGGCCCTTTAAGGCTGGCCCTTTAAGGCTGGCCCTTTAAGGCTGGCCCTTTAAAGCTGGCCCTTTAAGCTGGCCCTCTAAGGCTGGACCTCAAAGGCTGGCCCTTTAAGCTGGCCCTTTAAGGCTGGCCCGCTAAGGCTGGCCCTTTAAGGCTGGCCCTTTAAGGTTGGCCCTTTAAGCTGGCCCTTTAAGGCTGGCCCTTTAAGCTGGCCCTTTAAGGCTGGGCCTTTAAGGCTGGCCCTTTGAGGCTGGCCCTTTAAGCTGGCCCCTTAAGGCTGGCCCTTTAAGCTGGCCCTCTAAGGCTGGCCCTTTAAGCTGGCCCTCTAAGGCTGGCCCTCTAAGGCTGGCCCTTTAAGGCTTGCCCTTTAAGGCTGGCCTTTTAAGCTGGCCCCTTAAGGCTGGCCCTTTAAGCTGGCCCTTTAAGGCTGGCCCTTTAAGGCTGGCCCTTTAAGGCTGGCCCTTTAAAGCTGGCCCTTTAAGCTGGCCCTCTAAGGCTGGCCCTTTAAGGCTGGCCCTTTAAGCTGGCCCTTTAAGGCTGGCCCTTTAAGGCTGGCCCTTTAAGGCTGGCCCTTTAAGGCTGGCCCTTTAAGCTGGCCCTTTAAGGCTGGCCCTTTAAGGCTGGCCCTTTAAGGCTGGCCCTTTAAGGCTGGCCCTTTAAGGCTGGCCCTTTAAGCTGGCCCTTTAAGCTGGCCCTTTAAGGCTGGCCCTTTAAGGCTGGCCCTTTAAGGCTGGCCCTTTAAGGCTGGCCCTTTAAGGCTGGCCCTTTAAGCTGGCCCTTTAAGGCTGGCCCTTTGAGGCTGGCCCTTTAAGCTGGCCCCTTAAGGCTGGCCCTTTAAGCTGGCCCTCTAAGGCTGGCCCTTTAAGCTGGCCCTCTAAGGCTGGCCCTCTAAGGCTGGCCCTTTAAGGCTTGCCCTTTAAGGCTGGCCCTTTAAGCTGGCCCCTTAAGGCTGGCCCTTTAAGCTGGCCCTCTAAGGCTGGCCCTTTAAGCTGGCCCTTTACGCTGGCCCTGTAAAGCTGGCCCTCTAAGGCTGGCCCTTTAAGCTGGCCCTCTAAGGCTGGCCCTTTAAGCTGGCCCTCTAAGGCTGGCCCTCTAAGGCTGGCCCTTTAAGGCTTGCCCTTTAAGGCTGGCCCTTTAAGCTGGCCCCTTAAGGCTGGCCCTTTAAGCTGGCCCTCTAAGGCTGGCCCTTTAAGCTGGCCCTTTAAGGCTGGCCCTTTAAGCTGGCCCTCTAAGGCTGGCCCTTTAAGGCTGGCCCTTTAAGCTGGCCCTTTAAGGCTGGCCCGCTAAGGCTGGCCCTTTAAGGCTGGCCCTTTAAGGCTGGCCCTTTAAGGCTTGCCCTTTAAGGCTGGCCCTTTAAGCTGGCCCCTTAAGGCTGGCCCTTTAAGCTGGCCCTCTAAGGCTGGCCCTTTAAGCTGGCCCCTTAAGGCTGGCCCTTTAAGCTGGCCCTCTAAGGCTGGCCCTTTAAGCTGGCCCTGTAAAGCTGGCCCTCTAAGGCTGGCCCTTTAAGCTGGCCCTTTAAGGCTGGCCTTTAAGCTGGCCCTCTAAGGCTGGCCCTTTAAGGCTGGCCCTTTAAGCTGGCCCCTTAAGGCTGGCCCTCTAAGGCTGGCCCTTTAAGCTGGCCCTTTAAGGCTGGCCCTTTAAGCTGGCCCTTTAAGGCTGGCCCTTTAAGGCCGGCCCTTTAAGCTGGCCCTTTAAGCTGGCCCTTTAAGGCTGGCCCTTTTAGCTGGCCCTTTAAGGCTGGCCCTTTAAGCTGGCCCTTTAAGGCTGGCCCTTTAAGGCTGGCCCTTTAAGGCTGGCTCTTTAAGCTGGCCCCTTAAGGCTGGCCCTTTAAGCAGGCCCTCTAAGGCTGGCCCTTTAAGCTGGCCCTCTAAGGCTGGCCCTTTAAGCTGGCCCTTTAAGGCTGGCCAGCTAAGTCTGGCCCTTTAAACTGGCCCTTTAAGGCTGGGCCTCTAAGGCTGGACCTCAAAGGCTGGCCCTTTAAGCTGGCCCTTTAAGGCTGGCCCTCTAAGGCTGGCCCTTTAAGGCTGGCCCTTTAAGGCTGGCCCTTTAAGGCTGGCCCTCTAAGGCTGGCCCTTTAAGGCTGGCCCTTTAAGGCTGGCCCTTTAAGCTGGCCCCTTAAGGCTGGCCATCTAAGGCTGGCCCTTTAAGCTGGCCCTTTAAGGCTGGCCCTTTAAGGCTGGCCCTTTAAGCTGGCCCTCTAAGGCTGGCCCTTTAAGACTGGCCTTTTAAGGCTGGCCCTTTAAGGCTGGCCCTTTAAGCTGGCCCTTTAAGGCTGGCCCTTTAAGGCTGGCCCTTTAAGGCTGGCCCTTTAAGCTGGCCCCTTAAGGCTGGCCCTCTAAGGCTGGCCCTTTAAGCTGGCCCTTTAAGTCTGGGCCTCTAAGGCTGGACCTCAAAGGCTGGCCCTTTAAGCTGGTCCTCTAAGGCTGGCCCTTTAAGCTGGCCCTTTAAGGCTGGGCCTCTAAGGCTGGACCTCAAAGGCTGGCCCTTTAAGCTGGCCCTTTAAGGCTGGCCCGCTAAGGCTGGCCCTTTAAGGCTGGCCCTTTAAGGTTGGCCCTTTAAGCTGGCCCTTTAAGGCTGGCCCTTTAAGCTGGCCCTTTAAGGCTGGCCCTTTAAGGCTGGCCCTTTGAGGCTGGCCCTTTAAGCTGGCCCCTTAAGGCTGGCCCTTTAAGCTGGCCCTCTAAGGCTGGCCCTTTAAGCTGGCCCTCTAAGGCTGGCCCTCTAAGGCTGGCCCTTTAAGGCTTGCCCTTTAAGGCTGGCCTTTTAAGCTGGCCCCTTAAGGCTGGCCCTTTAAGCTGGCCCTTTAAGGCTGGCCCTTTAAGGCTGGCCCTTTAAGGCTGGCCCTTTAAAGCTGGCCCTTTAAGCTGGCCCTCTAAGGCTGGACCTCAAAGGCTGGCCCTTTAAGCTGGCCCTTTAAGGCTGGCCCGCTAAGGCTGGCCCTTTAAGGCTGGCCCTTTAAGGTTGGCCCTTTAAGCTGGCCCTTTAAGGCTGGCCCTTTAAGCTGGCCCTTTAAGGCTGGGCCTTTAAGGCTGGCCCTTTGAGGCTGGCCCTTTAAGCTGGCCCCTTAAGGCTGGCCCTTTAAGCTGGCCCTTTAAGGCTGGCCCTTTAAGCTGGCCCTTTAAGGCTGGCCATTTAAGGCTGGCCCTTTGAGGCTGGCCCTTTAAGCTGGCCCCTTAAGGCTGGCCCTTTAAGCTGGCCCTCTAAGGCTGGCCCTTTAAGCTGGCCCTCTAAGGCTGGCCCTCTAAGGCTGGCCCTTTAAGGCTTGCCCTTTAAGGCTGGCCCTTTAAGCTGGCCCCTTAAGGCTGGCCCTTTAAGCTTGCCCTCTAAGGCTGGCCCTTTAAGCTGGCCCTTTAAGGCTGGCCCTTTAAGCTGGCCCTGTAAAGCTGGCCCTCTAAGGCTGGCCCTTTAAGCTGGCCCTTTAAGGCTGGCCCTTTAAGCTGGCCCTCTAAGGCTGGCCCTTTAAGGCTGGCCCTTTAAGCTGGCCCCTGAAGGCTGGCCCTCTAAGGCTGGCCCTTTAAGCTGGCCCTTTAAGGCTGGCCCTTTAAGCTGGCCCTTTAAGGCTGGCCCTTTAAGGCCGGCCCTTTAAGCTGGCCCTTTAAGGCTGGCCCTTTTAGCTGGCCCTTTAAGGCTGGCCCTTTAAGCTGGCCCTTTAAGGCTGGCCCTTTAAGGCTGGCCCTTTAAGGCTGGCTCTTTAAGCTGGCCCCTTAAGGCTGGCCCTTTAAGCAGGCCCTCTAAGGCTGGCCCTTTAAGCTGGCCCTCTAAGGCTGGCCCTTTAAGGCTTGCCCTTTAAGGCTGGCCCTTTAAGCTGGCCCCTTAAGGCTGGCCCTTTAAGCTGGCCCTTTAAGGCTGGCCCTTTAAGCTGGCCCTTTAAGGCTGGCCCTTTAAGGCTGGCCCTTTAAGGCTGGCCCTTTAAGCTGGCCCCTTAAGGCTGGCCCTCTAAGGCTGGCCCTTTAAGCTGGCCCTTTAAGTCTGGGCCTCTAAGGCTGGACCTCAAAGGCTGGCCCTTTAAGCTGGTCCTCTAAGGCTGGCCCTTTAAGCTGGCCCTTTAAGGCTGGGCCTCTAAGGCTGGACCTCAAAGGCTGGCCCTTTAAGCTGGCCCTTTAAGGCTGGCCCGCTAAGGCTGGCCCTTTAAGGCTGGCCCTTTAAGGTTGGCCCTTTAAGCTGGCCCTTTAAGGCTGGCCCTTTAAGCTGGCCCTTTAAGGCTGGCCCTTTAAGGCTGGCCCTTTGAGGCTGGCCCTTTAAGCTGGCCCCTTAAGGCTGGCCCTTTAAGCTGGCCCTCTAAGGCTGGCCCTTTAAGCTGGCCCTCTAAGGCTGGCCCTCTAAGGCTGGCCCTTTAAGGCTTGCCCTTTAAGGCTGGCCTTTTAAGCTGGCCCCTTAAGGCTGGCCCTTTAAGCTGGCCCTTTAAGGCTGGCCCTTTAAGGCTGGCCCTTTAAGGCTGGCCCTTTAAAGCTGGCCCTTTAAGCTGGCCCTCTAAGGCTGGACCTCAAAGGCTGGCCCTTTAAGCTGGCCCTTTAAGGCTGGCCCGCTAAGGCTGGCCCTTTAAGGCTGGCCCTTTAAGGTTGGCCCTTTAAGCTGGCCCTTTAAGGCTGGCCCTTTAAGCTGGCCCTTTAAGGCTGGGCCTTTAAGGCTGGCCCTTTGAGGCTGGCCCTTTAAGCTGGCCCCTTAAGGCTGGCCCTTTAAGCTGGCCCTTTAAGGCTGGCCCTTTAAGCTGGCCCTTTAAGGCTGGCCATTTAAGGCTGGCCCTTTGAGGCTGGCCCTTTAAGCTGGCCCCTTAAGGCTGGCCCTTTAAGCTGGCCCTCTAAGGCTGGCCCTTTAAGCTGGCCCTCTAAGGCTGGCCCTCTAAGGCTGGCCCTTTAAGGCTTGCCCTTTAAGGCTGGCCCTTTAAGCTGGCCCCTTAAGGCTGGCCCTTTAAGCTTGCCCTCTAAGGCTGGCCCTTTAAGCTGGCCCTTTAAGGCTGGCCCTTTAAGCTGGCCCTGTAAAGCTGGCCCTCTAAGGCTGGCCCTTTAAGCTGGCCCTTTAAGGCTGGCCCTTTAAGCTGGCCCTCTAAGGCTGGCCCTTTAAGGCTGGCCCTTTAAGCTGGCCCCTGAAGGCTGGCCCTCTAAGGCTGGCCCTTTAAGCTGGCCCTTTAAGGCTGGCCCTTTAAGCTGGCCCTTTAAGGCTGGCCCTTTAAGGCCGGCCCTTTAAGCTGGCCCTTTAAGGCTGGCCCTTTTAGCTGGCCCTTTAAGGCTGGCCCTTTAAGCTGGCCCTTTAAGGCTGGCCCTTTAAGGCTGGCCCTTTAAGGCTGGCTCTTTAAGCTGGCCCCTTAAGGCTGGCCCTTTAAGCAGGCCCTCTAAGGCTGGCCCTTTAAGCTGGCCCTCTAAGGCTGGCCCTTTAAGGCTTGCCCTTTAAGGCTGGCCCTTTAAGCTGGCCCCTTAAGGCTGGCCCTTTAAGCTGGCCCTTTAAGGCTGGCCCTTTAAGCTGGCCCTTTAAAGCTGGCCCTTTAAGGCTGGCCTTTTAAGCTGGCCCCTTAAGGCTGGCCCTTTAAGCTGGCCCTCTAAGGCTGGCCCTTTAAGCTGGCCCTCTAAGGCTGGCCCTTTAAGGCTTGCCCTTTAAGGCTGGCCCTTTAAGCTGGCCCCTTAAGGCTGGCCCTTTAAGCTGGCCCTTTAAGGCTGGCCCTTTAAGGCTGGCCCTTTAAGGCTGGCCCTTTAAGGCTGGCCCTTTAAGCTGGCCCCTTAAGGCTGGCCATCTAAGGCTGGCCCTTTAAGCTGGCCCTTTAAGGCTGGCCCTTTAAGCTGGCCCTTTAAGGCTGGCCCTTTAAGCTGGCCCTTTAAGGCTGGTCCTCTAAGGCTGGCCCTTTAAGACTGGCCCTTTAAGGCTGGCCCTTTAAGCTGGCCCCTTAAGGCTGGCCCTTTAAGCTGGCCCTCTAAGGCTGGCCCTTTAAGCTGGCCCTCTAAGGCTGGCCCTTTAAGGCTGGCCCTTTAAGGCTTGCCCTTTAAGGCTGGCCCTTTAAGCTGGCCTTTTAAGGCTGGCCCTTTAAGCTGGCCCTTTAAGGCTGGCCCTTTAAGGCTGGCCCTTTAAGCTGGCCCTTTAAGGCTGGCCCTTTAAGCTGGCCCTTTAAGGCTGGCCCTTTGAGGCTGGCCCTTTAAGCTGGCCCCTTAAGGCTGGCCCTTTAAGCTGGCCCTCTAAGGCTGGCCCTTTAAGCTGGCCCTCTAAGGCTGGCCCTTTAAGGCTTGCCCTTTAAGGCTGGCCCTTTAAGCTGGCCCCTTAAGGCTGGCCCTTCAAGCTGGCCCTCTAAGGCTGGCCCTTTAAGCTGGCCCTTTAAGGCTGGCCCTTTAAGGCTGGCCCTTTAAGCTGGCCCTTTAAGGCTGGCCCTTTAAGCTGGCCCTTTAAGGCTGGCCCTTTAAGGCTGGCCCTTTAAGGCTTGCCCTTTAAGGCTGGCCCTTTAAGCTGGCCCCTTAAGGCTGGCCCTTTAAGCTGGCCCTTTAAGGCTGGCCCTTTAAGGCTGGCCCTTTAAGGCTGGCCCTTTAAGCTGGCCCCTTAAGGCTGGCCATCTAAGGCTGGCCCTTTAAGCTGGCCCTTTAAGGCTGGCCCTTTAAGCTGGCCCTTTAAGGCTGGCCCTTTAAGCTGGCCCTTTAAGGCTGGCCCTCTAAGGCTGGCCCTTTAAGACTGGCCCTTTAAGATTGGACCTTTAAGGCTGGCCCTTTAAGCTGGCCCCTTAAGGCTGGCCCTTTAAGCTGGCCCTCTAAGGCTGGCCCTTTAAGGCTGGCCCTTTAAGGCTTGCCCTTTAAGGCTGGCCCTTTAAGCTGGCCCTTTAAGGCTGGCCCTTTAAGCTGGCCCTTTAAGGCTGGCCATCTAAGTCTGGCCCTTTAAACTGGCCCTTTAAGGCTGGGCCTCTAAGGCTGGACCTCAAAGGCTGGCCCTTTAAGCTGGCCCTTTAAGGCTGGCCCCCTAAGGCTGGCCCTTTAAGGCTGGCCCTTTAAGGCTGGCCCTTTAAGGCTGGCCCTCTAAGGCTGGCCCTTTAAGGCTGGCCCTTTAAGCTGGCCCCTTAAGGCTGGCCATCTAAGGCTGGCCCTTTAAGCTGGCCCTTTAAGGCTGGCCCTTTAAGCTGGCCCTTTAAGGCTGGCCCTTTAAGCTGGCCCTTTAAGGCTGGCCCTTTAAGACTGGCCTTTTAAGGCTGGCCCTTTAAGCTGGCCCCTTAAGGCTGGCCCTTTAAGCTGGCCCTCTAAGGCTGGCCCTTTAAGCTGGCCCTCTAAGGCCGGCCCTTTAAGGCTGGCCCTTTAAGGCTTGCCCTTTAAGGCTGGCCCTTTAAGCTGGCCCTTTAAGGCTGGCCCTTTAAGCTGGCCCCTTAAGGCTGGCCATCTAAGGCTGGCCCTTTAAGCTGGCCCTTTAAGGCTGGCCCTTTAAGCTGGCCCTATAAGGCTGGCCCTTTAAGCTGGCCCTTTAAGGCTGGCCCTCTAAGGCTGGCCCTTTAAGACTGGCCCTTTAAGGCTGGCCCTTTAAGGCTGGCCCTTTAAGCTGGCCCCTTAAGGCTGGCCGTTTAAGCTGGCCCTCTAAGGCTGGCCCTTTAAGCTGGCCCTCTAAGGCTGGCCCTTTAAGGCTGGCCCTTTAAGGCTTGCCCTTTAAGGCTGGCCCTTTAAGCTGGCCCTTTAAGGCTGGCCCTTTAAGCTGGCCCTTTAAGGCTGGCCCTTTAAGGCTGGCCCTTTAAGCTGGCCCTTTAAGCTGGCCCTTTAAGGCTGGCCCTTTAAGGCTGGCCCTTTGAGGCTGGCCCTTTAAGCTGGCCCCTTGAGGCTGGCCCTTTAAGCTGGCCCCTTAAGGCTGGCCCTTTAAGCTGGCCCTCTAAGGCTGGCCCTTTAAGCTGGCCCTCTAAGACTGGCCCTCTAAGGCTGGCCCTTTAAGGCTTGCCCTTTAAGGCTGGCCCTTTAAGCTGGCCCCTTAAGGCTGGCCCTTTAAGCTGGCCCTCTAAGGCTGGCCCTTTAAGCTGGCCCTTTAAGGCTGGCCCTTTAAGCTGGCCCTGTAAAGCTGGCCCTCTAAGGCTGGCCCTTTAAGCTGGCCCTTTAAGGCTGGCCCTTTAAGCTGGCCCTCTAAGGCTGGCCCTTTAAGGCTGGCCCTTTAAGCTGGCCCCTTAAGGCTGGCCCTCTAAGGCTGGCCCTTTAAGCTGGCCCTTTAAGGCTGGCCCTTTAAGCTGGCCCTTTAAGGCTGGCCCTTTAAGGCCGGCCCTTTAAGCTGGCCCTTTAAGGCTGGCCCTTTAAGCTGGCCCTTTAAGGCTGGCCCTTTAAGCTGGCCCTTTAAGGCTGGCCCTTTAAGGCTGGCCCTTTAAGGCTGGCTCTTTAAGCTGGCCCCTTAAGGCTGGCCCTTTAAGCAGGCCCTCTAAGGCTGGCCCTTTAAGCTGGCCCTCTAAGGCTGGCCCTTTAAGGCTTGCCCTTTAAGGCTGGCCCTTTAAGCTGGCCCCTTAAGGCTGGCCCTTTAAGCTGGCCCTTTAAGGCTGGCCCTTTAAGGCTGGCCCTTTAAGCTGGCCCTTTAAAGCTGGCCCTTTAAGGCTGGCCCTTTAAGGCTGGCCCTTTAAGCTGGCCCCTTAAGGCTGGCCCTTTAAGCTGGCCCTCTAAGGCTGGCCCTTTAAGCTGGCCCTCTAAGGCTGGCCCTTTGAGGCTTGCCCTTTAAGGCTGGCCCTTTAAGCTGGCCCCTTAAGGCTGGCCCTTTAAGCTGGCCCTTTAAGGCTGGCCCTTTAAGGCTGGCCCTTTAAGGCTGGCCCTTTAAGGCTGGCCCTTTAAGGCTGGCCCTTTAAGCTGGCCCCTTAAGGCTGGCCATCTAAGGCTGGCCCTTTAAGCTGGCCCTTTAAGGCTGGCCCTTTAAGCTGGCCCTTTAAGGCTGGCCCTTTAAGCTGGCCCTTTAAGGCTGGTCCTCTAAGGCTGGCCCTTTAAGACTGGCCCTTTAAGGCTGGCCCTTTAAGGCTGGCCCTTTAAGCTGGCCCCTTAAGGCTGGCCCTTTAAGCTGGCCCTCTAAGGCTGGCCCTTTAAGCTGGCCCTCTAAGGCTGGCCCTTTAAGGCTGGCCCTTTAAGGCTTGCCCTTTAAGGCTGGCCCTTTAAGCTGGCCCTTTAAGGCTGGCCCTTTAAGCTGGCCCTTTAAGGCTGGCCCTTTAAGCTGGCCCTTTAAGGCTGGCCCTTTGAGGCTGGCCCTTTAAGCTGGCCCCTTAAGGCTGGCCCTTTAAGCTGGCCCTCTAAGGCTGGCCCTTTAAGATGGCCCTCTAAGGCTGGCCCTTTAAGGCTTGCCCTTTAAGGCTGGCCCTTTAAGCTGGCCCCTTAAGGCTGGCCCTTTAAGCTGGCCCTCTAAGGCTGGCCCTTTAAGCTGGCCCTTTAAGGCTGGCCCTTTAAGGCTGGCCCTTTAAGCTGGCCCTTTAAGGCTGGCCCTTTAAGCTGGCCCTTTAAGGCTGGCCCTTTAAGGCTGGCCCTTTAAGGCTTGCCCTTTAAGGCTGGCCCTTTAAGCTGGCCCCTTAAGGCTGGCCCTTTAAGCTGGCCCTTTAAGGCTGGCCCTTTAAGGCTGGCCCTTTAAGGCTGGCCCTTTAAGGCTGGCCCTTTAAGCTGGCCCCTTAAGGCTGGCCATCTAAGGCTGGCCCTTTAAGCTGGCCCTTTAAGGCTGGCCCTTTAACCTGGCCCTTTAAGGCTGGCCCTTTAAGGCTGGCCCTTTAAGCTGGCCCTTTAAAGCTGGCCCTCTAAGGCTGGCCCTTTAAGACTGGCCCTTTAAGGCTGGCCCTTTAAGCTGGCCCCTTAAGGCTGGCCCTCTAAGGCTGGCCCTTTAAGCTGGCCCTCTAAGGCTGGCCCTTTAAGGCTGGCCCTTTAAGCTGGCCCCTTAAGGCTGGCCCTCTAAGGCTGGCCCTTTAAGCTGGCCCTTTAAGGCTGGCCCTTTAAGCTGGCCCTTTAAGGCTGGCCCTTTAAGGCCGGCCCTTTAAGCTGGCCCTTTAAGGCTGGCCCTTTAAGCTGGCCCTTTAAGGCTGGCCCTCTAAGGCTGGCCCTTTAAGACTGGCCCTTTAAAGCTGGCCATCTCAGGCTGGCCCTCTAAGGCTGGCCCTTTAAGCTGGCCCTTTAAGGCTGGCCCTTTAAGCTGGCCCTTTAAGGCTGGCCCTTTAAGGCCGGCCCTTTAAGCTGGCCCTTTAAGGCTGGCCCTTTAAGCTGGCCCTTTAAGGCTGGCCCTCTAAGGCTGGCCCTTTAAGACCGGCCCTTTAAAGCTGGCCCTTTAAGGCTGGCCCTCTAAGGCTGGCCCTTTAAGGCTGGCCCTTTAAGGCTGGCCCTTTAAGGCTGGCCCTCTAAGGCTGGCCCTTTAAGACTGGCCCTTTAAGGCTGGCCCTTTAAGGCTGGCCCTTTAAGCTGCCCCCTTAAGGCTGGCCCTTTAAGCTGGCCCTCTAAGGCTGGCCCTTTAAGCTGGCCCTCTAAGGCTGGCCCTTTAAGGCTGGCCCTTTAAGGCTTGCCCTTTAAGGCTGGCCCTTTAAGCTGGCCCTTTAAAGCTGGCCCTTTAAGCTGGCCCTTTAAGGCTGGCCCTTCAAGGCTGGCCCTTTAAGCTGGCCCTTTAAGGCTGGCCCTTTAAGCTGGCCCTTTAAGGCTGGCCCTTTGAGGCTGGCCCTTTAAGCTGGCCCCTTAAGGCTGGCCCTTTAAGCTGGCCCTCTAAGGCTGGCCCTTTAAGCTGGCCCTCTAAGGCTGGCCCTTTAAGGCTTGCCCTTTAAGGCTGGCCCTTTAAGCTGGCCCCTTAAGGCTGGCCCTTTAAGCTGGCCCTCTAAGGCTGGCCCTTTAAGCTGGCCCTTTAAGCTGGCCCCTTAAGGCTGGCCCTTTAAGGCCGGCCCTTTAAGCTGGCCCTTTAAGGCTGGCCCTTTAAGCTGGCCCTTTAAGGCTGGCCCTTTAAGCTGGCCCTTTAAGGCTGGCCCTTTAAGGCTGGCCCTTTAAGCTGGCCCCTTAAGGCTGGCCCTTTAAGCAGGCCCTCTAAGGCTGGCCCTTTAAGCTGGCCCTCTAAGGCTGGCCCTTTAAGGCTTGCCCTTTAAGGCTGGCCCTTTAAGCTGGCCCCTTAAGGCTGGCCCTTTAAGCTGGCCCTTTAAGGCTGGCCCTTTAAGGCTGGCCCTTTAAGCTGGCCCTTTAAAGCTGGCCCTTTAAGGCAGGCCCTTTAAGGCTGGCCCTTTAAGCCCTCCCCCTTAAGTCGGCCCTTTAAGCTGGCCCTTTAAGCTGGCCCTTTAAGGCTGGTCCTCTAAGGCTGGCCCTTTAAGACTGGCCCTTTAAGGCTGGCCCTTTAAGGCTGGCCCTTTAAGCTGGCCCCTTAAGGCTGGCTGTTTAAGCTGGCCCTCTAAGGCTGGCCCTTTAAGCTGGCCCTCTAAGGCTGGCCCTTTAAGGCTGGCCCTTTAAGGCCTGCCATTTAAGGCTGGCCCTTTAAGCTGGCCCTTTAAGGCTGGCCCTTTAAGCTGGCCCTTTAAGGCTGGCCCTTTAAGGCTGGCCCTTTAAGCTGGCCCTTTAAGGCTGGCCCTTTAAGCTGGCCCCTTAAGGCTGGCCCTTTAAGCTGGCCCTCTAAGGCTGGCCCTTTAAGCTGGCCCTTTAAGGCTGGCCCTCTAAGGCTGGCCCTTTAAGACTGGCCCTTTAAGGCTGGCCCTTTAAGGCTGGCCCTTTAAGCTGGCCCCTTAAGGCTGGCCCTTTAAGCTGGCCCTCTAAGGCTGGCCCTTTAAGCTGGCCCTTTAAGGCTGGCCCTTTAAGCTGGCCCTTTAAGGCTGGCCCTTTAAGGCTGGCCCTTTAAGCTGGCCCTTTAAGGCTGGCCCTTTAAGGCTGGCCCTTTAAGGCTTGCCCTTTAAGGCTGGCCCTTTAAGATGGCCCTTTAAGGCTGGCCCTTTAAGGCTGGCCCTTTAAGCTGGCCCTTTAAGGCTGGCCCTTTAAGGCTGGCCCTTTAAGCTGGCCCTTTAAGGCTGGCCCTTTGAGGCTGGCCCTTTAAGCTGGCCCTCTAAGGCTGGCCCTTTAAGCTGGCCCTCTAAGGCTGGCCCTCTAAGGCTGGCCCTCTAAGGCTGGCCCTTTAAGGCTTGCCCTTTAAGGCTGGCCCTTTAAGCTGGCCCCTTAAGGCTGGCCCTTTAAGCTGGCCCTCTAAGGCTGGCCCTTTAAGCTGGCCCTTTAAGCTGGCCCTTTAAGGCTGGCCCTTTAAGGCTGGCCCTTTAAGGCTGGCCCTTTAAGGCTGGCCCTTTAAGGCTGGCCCTTTAAGCTGGCCCTTTAAGTTGGCCCCTTAAGGCTGGCCATCTAAGGCTGGCCCTTTAAGCTGGCCCTTTAAGGCTGGCCTTTTAAGCTGGCCCTTTAAGGCTGGCCCTTTAAGCTGGCCCTTTAAGGCTGGCCCTCTAAGGCTGGCCCTTTAAGACTGGCCCTTTAAGGCTGGCCCTTTAAGCTGGTCCCTTAAGGCTGGCCCTTTAAGGCTGGCCCTTTAAGGCTGGCCCCTTAAGGCTGGCCCTTTAAGCTGGCCCTCTAAGGCTGGCCCTTTAAGCTGGCCCTCTAAGGCTGGCCCTTTAAGGCTTGCCCTTTAAGGCTGGCCCTTTAAGCTGGCCCTTTAAGCTGGCCCTCTAAGGCTGGCCCTTTAAGCTGGCCCTTTAAGCTGGCCCCTTAAGGCTGGCCCTTTAAGCTGGCCCTCTAAGGCTGGCCCTTTAAGGCTGGCCCTTTAAGGCTGGCCCTTTAAGGCTGGCCCTTTAAGCTGGCCCTTTAAAGCTGGCCCTTTAAGCTGGCCCTTTAAGGCTGGCCCTTTAAGGCTGGCCCTTTAAGCTGGCCCTTTAAGGCTGGCCCTTTAAGCTGGCCCTTTAAGGCTGGCCCTTTGAGGCTGGCCCTTTAAGCTGGCCCTTTAAGGCTGGCCCTTTGAGGCTGGCCCTTTAAGCTGGCCCCTTAAGGCTGGCCCTTTAAGCTGGCCCTCTAAGGCTGGCCCTTTAAGCTGGCCCTCTAAGGCTGGCCCTTTAAGGCTTGCCCTTTAAGGCTGGCCCTTTAAGCTGGCCCCTTAAGGCTGGCCCTTTAAGCTGGCCCTCTAAGGCTGGCCCTTTAAGCTGGCCCTTTAAGCTGGCCCCTTAAGGCTGGCCCTTTAAGGCCGGCCCTTTAAGCTGGCCCTTTAAGGCTGGCCCTTTAAGCTGGCCCTTTAAGGCTGGCCCTTTAAGCTGGCCCTTTAAGGCTGGCCCTTTAAGGCTGGCCCTTTAAGCTGGCCCCTTAAGGCTGGCCCTTTAAGGCTGGCCCTTTAAGCTGGCCCCTTAAGGCTGGCCCTTTAAGCTGGCCCTCTAAGGCTGGCCCTTTAAGCTGGCCCTCTAAGGCTGGCCCTTTAAGGCTGGCCCTTTAAGCTGGCCCTTTAAGGCTGGCCCTCTAAGGCTGGCCCTTTAAGACTGGCCCTTTAAGGCTGGCCCTTTAAGGCTGGCCCTTTAAGCTGGCCCCTTAAGGCTGGCCCTTTAAGCTGGCCCTCTAAGGCTGGCCCTTTAAGCTGGCCCTTTAAGGCTGGCCCTTTAAGCTGGCCCTTTAAGGCTGGCCCTTTAAGCTGGCCCTTTAAGGCTGGCCCTTTAAGGCTGGCCCTTTAAGGCTTGCCCTTTAAGGCTGGCCCTTTAAGCTGGCCCTTTAAGGCTGGCCCTTTAAGCTGGCCCTTTAAGGCTGGCCCTTTAAGGCTGGCCCTTTAAGCTGGCCCTTTAAGGCTGGCCCTTTAAGCTGGCCCTTTAAGGCTGGCCCTTTAAGCTGGCCCTTTAAGGCTGGCCCTATAAGGCTGGCCCTTTAAGCTGGCCCCTTAAGGCTTGCCCTCTAAGGCTGGCCCTTTAACCTGGCCCTTTAAGGCTGGCCCTTTAAGGCTGGCCCTTTAAGCTGGCCCTTTAAAGCTGGCCCTCTAAGGCTGGCCCTTTAAGACTGGCCCTTTAAGGCTGGCCCTTTAAGGCTGGCCCTTTAAGCTGGCCCCTTAAGGCTTGCCCTTTAAGCTGGCCCTCTAAGGCTGGCCCTTTCAGCTGGCCATCTAAGGCTGGCCCTTTAAGGCTGGCCCTTTAAGCTGGCCCCTTAAGGCTGGCCCTTTAAGCTGGCCCTCTAAGGCTGGCCCTTTAAGGCTGGCCCTTTAAGCTGGCCCCTTAAGGCTGGCCCTCTAAGGCTGGCCCTTTAAGCTGGCCCTTTAAGGCTGGCCCTTTAAGCTGGCCCTTTAAGGCTGGCCCTTTAAGGCCGGCCCTTTAAGCTGGCCCTTTAAGGCTGGCCCTTTAAGCTGGCCCTTTAAGGCTGGCCCTCTAAGGCTGGCCCTTTAAGACTGGCCCTTTAAAGCTGGCCCTTTAAGGCTGGCCCTCTAAGGCTGGCCCTTTAAGGCTGGCCCTTTAAGGCTGGCCCTTTAAGGCTGGCCCTCTAAGGCTGGCCCTTTAAGACTGGCCCTTTAAGGCTGGCCCTTTAAGGCTGGCCCTTTAAGCTGGCCCCTTAAGGCTGGCCCTTTAAGCTGGCCCTCTAAGGCTGGCCCTTTAAGCTGGCCCTCTAAGGCTGGCCCTTTAAGGCTGGCCCTTTAAGGCTTGCCCTTTAAGGCTGGCCCTTTAAGCTGGCCCTTTAAAGCTGGCCCTTTAAGCTGGCCCTTTAAGGCTGGCCCTTTAAGGCTGGCCCTTTAAGCTGGCCCTTTAAGGCTGGCCCTTTAAGCTGGCCCTTTAAGGCTGGCCCTTTGAGGCTGGCCCTTTAAGCTGGCCCCTTAAGGCTGGCCCTTTAAGCTGGCCCTCTAAGGCTGGCCCTTTAAGCTGGCCCTCTAAGGCTGGCCCTTTAAGGCTTGCCCTTTAAGGCTGGCCCTTTAAGCTGGCCCCTTAAGGCTGGCCCTTTAAGCTGGCCCTCTAAGGCTGGCCCTTTAAGCTGGCCCTTTAAGCTGGCCCCTTAAGGCTGGCCCTTTAAGGCCGGCCCTTTAAGCTGGCCCTTTAAGGCTGGCCCTTTAAGCTGGCCCTTTAAGGCTGGCCCTTTAAGCTGGCCCTTTAAGGCTGGCCCTTTAAGGCTGGCCCTTTAAGCTGGCCCCTTAAGGCTGGCCCTTTAAGCAGGCCCTCTAAGGCTGGCCCTTTAAGCTGGCCCTTTAAGCTGGCCCTCTAAGGCTGGCCCTTTAAGGCTTGCCCTTTAAGGCTGGCCCTTTAAGCTGGCCCCTTAAGGCTGGCCCTTTAAGATGGCCCTTTAAGGCTGGCCCTTTAAGGCTGGCCCTTTAAGCTGGCCCTTTAAAGCTGGCCCTTTAAGGCAGGCCCTTTAAGGCTGGCCCTTTAAGCCCTCCCCCTTAAGGCTGGCCCTTTAAGCTGGCCCTTTAAGCTGGCCCTTTAAGGCTGGTCCTCTAAGGCTGGCCCTTTAAGACTGGCCCTTTAAGGCTGGCCCTTTAAGGCTGGCCCTTTAAGCTGGCCCCTTAAGGCTGGCTGTTTAAGCTGGCCCTCTAAGGCTGGCCCTTTAAGCTGGCCCTCTAAGGCTGGCCCTTTAAGGCTGGCCCTTTAAGGCTTGCCCTTTAAGGCTGGCCCTTTAAGCTGGCCCTTTAAGGCTGGCCCTTTAAGCTGGCCCTTTAAGGCTGGCCCTTTAAGGCTGGCCCTTTAAGCTGGCCCTTTAAGGCTGGCCCTTTAAGCTGGCCCCTTAAGGCTGGCCCTTTAAGCTGGCCCTCTAAGGCTGGCCCTTTAAGCTGGCCCTTTAAGGCTGGCCCTCTAAGGCTGGCCCTTTAAGACTGGCCCTTTAAGGCTGGCCCTTTAAGGCTGGCCCTTTAAGCTGGCCCTTTAAAGCTGGCCCTTTAAGGCAGGCCCTTTAAGGCTGGCCCTTTAAGCCCTCCCCCTTAAGGCTGGCCCTTTAAGCTGGCCCTTTAAGCTGGCCCTTTAAGGCTGGTCCTCTAAGGCTGGCCCTTTAAGACTGGCCCTTTAAGGCTGGCCCTTTAAGGCTGGCCCTTTAAGCTGGCCCCTTAAGGCTGGCTGTTTAAGCTGGCCCTCTAAGGCTGGCCCTTTAAGCTGGCCCTCTAAGGCTGGCCCTTTAAGGCTGGCCCTTTAAGGCTTGCCCTTTAAGGCTGGCCCTTTAAGCTGGCCCTTTAAGGCTGGCCCTTTAAGCTGGCCCTTTAAGGCTGGCCCTTTAAGGCTGGCCCTTTAAGCTGGCCCTTTAAGGCTGGCCCTTTAAGCTGGCCCCTTAAGGCTGGCCCTTTAAGCTGGCCCTCTAAGGCTGGCCCTTTAAGCTGGCCCTTTAAGGCTGGCCCTCTAAGGCTGGCCCTTTAAGACTGGCCCTTTAAGGCTGGCCCTTTAAGGCTGGCCCTTTAAGCTGGCCCCTTAAGGCTGGCCCTTTAAGCTGGCCCTCTAAGGCTGGCCCTTTAAGCATGCCCTTTAAGGCTGGCCCTTTAAGCTGGCCCTTTAAGGCTGGCCCTTTAAGGCTGGCCCTTTAAGCTGGCCCTTTAAGGCTGGCCCTTTAAGGCTGGCCCTTTAAGGCTTGCCCTTTAAGGCTGGCCCTTTAAGCTGGCCCTTTAAGGCTGGCCCTTTAAGGCTGGCCCTTTAAGCTGGCCCTTTAAGGCTGGCCCTTTAAGCTGGCCCTTTAAGGCTGGCCCTTTGAGGCTGGCCCTTTAAGCTGGCCCCTTAAGGCTGGCCCTTTAAGCTGGCCCTCTAAGGCTGGCCCTTTAAGCTGGCCCTCTAAGGCTGGCCCTCTAAGGCTGGCCCTTTAAGGCTTGCCCTTTAAGGCTGGCCCTTTAAGCTGGCCCCTTAAGGCTGGCCCTTTAAGCTGGCCCTCTAAGGCTGGCCCTTTAAGCTGGCCCTTTAAGCTGGCCCTTTAAGGCTGGCCCTTTAAGGCTGGCCCTTTAAGGCTGGCCCTTTAAGGCTGGCCCTTTAAGGCTGGCCCTTTAAGTTGGCCCCTTAAGGCTGGCCATCTAAGGCTGGCCCTTTAAGCTGGCCCTTTAAGGCTGGCCTTTTAAGCTGGCCCTTTAAGGCTGGCCCTTTAAGCTGGCCCTTTAAGGCTGGCCCTCTAAGGCTGGCCCTTTAAGACTGGCCCTTTAAGGCTGGCCCTTTAAGCTGGTCCCTTAAGGCTGGCCCTTTAAGGCTGGCCCTTTAAGGCTGGCCCCTTAAGGCTGGCCCTTTAAGCTGGCCCTCTAAGGCTGGCCCTTTAAGGCTTGCCCTTTAAGGCTGGCCCTTTAAGCTGGCCCCTTTAGGCTGGCCCTTTAAGCTGGCCCTCTAAGGCTGGCCTTTTAAGCTGGCCCTTTAAGCTGGCCCCTTAAGGCTGGCCCTTTAAGCTGGCCCTCTAAGGCTGGCCCTTTAAGGCTGGCCCTTTAAGGCTGGCCCTTTAAGGCTGGCCCTTTAAGCTGGCCCTTTAAAGCTGGCCCTTTAAGCTGGCCCTTTAAGGCTGGCCCTTTAAGGCTGGCCCTTTAAGCTGGCCCTTTAAGGCTGGCCCTTTAAGCTGGCCCTTTAAGGCTGGCCCTTTGAGGCTGGCCCTTTAAGCTGGCCCTTTAAGGCTGGCCCTTTGAGGCTGGCCCTTTAAGCTGGCCCCTTAAGGCTGGCCCTTTAAGCTGGCCCTCTAAGGCTGGCCCTTTAAGCTGGCCCTCTAAGGCTGGCCCTTTAAGGCTTGCCCTTTAAGGCTGGCCCTTTAAGCTGGCCCCTTAAGGCTGGCCCTTTAAGCTGGCCCTCTAAGGCTGGCCCTTTAAGCTGGCCCTTTAAGCTGGCCCCTTAAGGCTGGCCCTTTAAGCTGGCCCTCTAAGGCTGGCCCTTTAAGCTGGCCCTTTAAGCTGGCCCCTTAAGGCTGGCCCTTTAAGGCCGGCCCTTTAAGCTGGCCCTTTAAGGCTGGCCCTTTAAGCTGGCCCTTTAAGGCTGGCCCTTTAAGCTGGCCCTTTAAGGCTGGCCCTTTAAGGCTGGCCCTTTAAGCCTGCCCCTTAAGGCTGGCCCTTTAAGCAGGCCCTCTAAGGCTGGCCCTTTAAGCTGGCCCTCTAAGGCTGGCCCTTTAAGGCTTGCCCTTTAAGGCTGGCCCTTTAAGCTGGCCCCTTAAGGCTGGCCCTTTAAGCTGGCCCTTTAAGGCTGGCCCTTTAAGGTGGCCCTTTAAGCTGGCCCTTTAAAGCTGGCCCTTTAAGGCAGGCCCTTTAAGGCTGGCCCTTTAAGCCCTCCCCCTTAAGGCTGGCCCTTTAAGCTGGCCCTTTAAGCTGGCCCTTTAAGGCTGGTCCTCTAAGGCTGGCCCTTTAAGACTGGCCCTTTAAGGCTGGCCCTTTAAGGCTGGCCCTTTAAGCTGGCCCCTTAAGGCTGGCTGTTTAAGCTGGCCCTCTAAGGCTGGCCCTTTAAGCTGGCCCTCTAAGGCTGGCCCTTTAAGGCTGGCCCTTTAAGGCTTGCCCTTTAAGGCTGGCCCTTTAAGCTGGCCCTTTAAGGCTGGCCCTTTAAGCTGGCCCTTTAAGGCTGGCCCTTTAAGGCTGGCCCTTTAAGCTGGCCCTTTAAGGCTGGCCCTTTAAGCTGGCCCCTTAAGGCTGGCCCTTTAAGCTGGCCCTCTAAGGCTGGCCCTTTAAGCTGGCCCTTTAAGGCTGGCCCTCTAAGGCTGGCCCTTTAAGACTGGCCCTTTAAGGCTGGCCCTTTAAGGCTGGCCCTTTAAGCTGGCCCCTTAAGGCTGGCCCTTTAAGCTGGCCCTCTAAGGCTGGCCCTTTAGGCTGGCCCTTTAAGCTGGCCCTTTAAGGCTGGCCCTTTAAGGCTGGCCCTTTAAGCTGGCCCTTTAAGGCTGGCCCTTTAAGGCTGGCCCTTTAAGCTGGCCCTTTAAGGCTGGCCCTTTAAGCTGGCCCTTTAAGCTGGCCCTTTAAGGCTGGCCCTTTAAGCTGGCCCCTTAAGGCTGGCCCTTTAAGCTGGCCCTGTAAAGCTGGCCCTCTAAGGCTGGCCCTTTAAGCTGGCCCCTTAAGGCTGGCCCTTTAAGCTGGCCCTCTAAGGCTGGCCCTTTAAGCTGGCCCTCTAAGGCTGGCCCTTTAAGGCTGGCCCTTTAAGGCTGGCCCTTTAAGGCTGGCCCTTTAAGCTGGCCCTTTATGGCTGGCCCTTTAAAGCTGGCCCTTTAAGGCTGGCCCTTTAAGGCTGGCCCTTTAAGCTGGCCCTCTAAGGCTGGCCCTCTAAGGCTGGCCCTCTAAGGCTGGCCCTTTAAGCTGGCGCTCTAAGGCTGGCCCTTTAAGGCTGGCCCTCTAAGGCTGGCCCTTTAAGGCTGGCCCTTTAAGGCTGGCCCTTTAAGGCTGGCCCTTTAAGCTGGCCCCTTAAGGCTGGCCCTTTAAGCTGGCCCTCTAAGGCTGGCCCTTTAAGCTGGCCATCTAAGGCTGGCCCTTTAAGCTGGCCCTTTAAGCTGGCCCCTTAAGGCTGGCCCTCTAAGGCTGGCCCTTTAAGCTGGCCCTTTAAGGCTGGCCCTTTAAGGCTGGCCCTTTAAGCTGGCCCCTTAAGGCTGGCCCTTTAAGCTGGCCCTCTAAGGCTGGCCCTTTAAGCTGGCCATCTAAGGCTGGCCCTTTAAGCTGGCCCTTTAAGCTGGCCCCTTAAGGCTGGCCCTCTAAGGCTGGCCCTTTAAGCTGGCCCTTTAAGGCTGGCCCTTTAAGCTGGCCCTCTAAGGCTGGCCCTTTAAGCTGGCCCTTTAAGGCTGGCCCTTTAAGCTGGCCCTCTAAGGCTGGCCCTTTAAGCTGGCCCTTTAAGGCTGGCCCTTTAAGCTGGCCCTCTAAGGCTGGCCCTTTAAGGCTGGCCCTTTAAGCTGGCCCTTTAAGGCTGGCCCTTTAAGCTGGCCCTTTAAGGCTGGCCCTTTAAGGCTGGCCCTTTAAGGCTGGCCCTTTAAGCTGGCCCTTTAAGGCTGGCCCTCTAAGGCTGGCCCTTTAGGACTGGCCCTTTAAGGCTGGCCCTTTAAGGCTGGCCCTTTAAGCTGGCCCCTTAAGGCTGGCCCTTTAAGCTGGCCCTCTAAGGCTGGCCCTTTAAGCTGGCCCTCTAAGGCTGGCCCTTTAAGGCTGGCCCTTTAAGGCTTGCCCTTTAAGGCTGGCCCTTTAAGCTGGCCCTTTAAGGCTGGCCCTTTAAGCTGGCCCTTTAAGGCTGGCCCTTTAAGGCTTGCCCTTTAAGGCTGGCCCTTTAAGGCTGGCCCTTTAAGCTGGCCCTTTAAGGCTGGCCCTTTAAGGCTGGCCCTTTAAGCTGGCCCTTTAAGGCTGGCCCTTTAAGCTGGCCCTTTAAGGCTGGCCCTTTAAGCTGGCCCTTTAAGGCTGGCCCTTTAAGCTGGCCCTTTAAGGCTGGCCCTTTAAGGCTGGCCCTTTAAGCTGGCCCTTTAAGGCTGGCCCTTTAAGCTGGCCCTTTAAGGCTGGCCCTTTAAGGCTGGCCCTTTAAGCTGGCCCCTTAAGGCTGGCCCTTTAAGCTGGCCCTCTAAGGCTGGCCCTTTAAGCTGGCCCTCTAAGGCTGGCCCTCTAAGGCTGGCCCTTTAAGGCTTGCCCTTTAAGGCTGGCCCTCTAAGGCTGGCCCTTTAAGCTGGCCCTATAAGGCTGACCCTCTAAGGCTGGCCCTTTAAGCTGGCCCTTTAAGGCTGGCCCTTTAAGCTGGGCCTTTAAGGCTGGCCCTCTAAGGCTGGCCCTTTAAGGCTGGCCCTTTAAGCTGGGCCTTTAAGGCTGGCCCTCTAAGGCTGGCCCTTTAAGGCTGGCCCTCTAAGGCTGGCCCTTTCAGGCCAGAAACATGTAGCAACATGTCAGTCCACTTTACAAAATTTACCGGTAAATAATCCAACACTTATACATCCAATTCAAGATGGCCATCCTTCATAGTTGCAGTAAAAGTTCACTATTGGCATTCATCCCACTCTACTGTCTAGCAATGTGTTTAGCAGTTGAAATATGCATGTGCTGGAAATGGTGTGTTCCTAACGTCCGAGTGTACTCGGAAGATGAAAACTTGAGCTTCGTTGTCCTTCACATTGTCCCGGAACACATTGGGAGCGTTGTCTCCGTCAAAGGCAATATTAGCGACATCTGGTGGAAGAAGGAAGGCAAAGCAATCTCGCTACAACGAGTGAAAGACAGATCGCCATTACAAACAAAAATGCTTTAATTAGTTCATGTCATTAACAGTTCAATTGCTTGGTGGTCATTATATGCACAAGTTAGCGCCAAAATAACCAGTCCGTTTCAATGCGCGCTGTGACGTAAGATGCTCATGACGTCAGCGGTCACGTGATGAAATGGTCACCATTTGGAAGCAGTGTGACTCAGGAAGACTTGACACACTTCGAGGCTTCGGGCTCATTTCACCATCTCTACTAAAAACAAATAGTTGATGGAAAAGCAGAAATCATGAAAATAATGCGTGTAACATCTATTCGCCTTCTTACAGTGTGCATGTTCATCGTTTCGTCGCATGCTTGAGCTTCATGGCCAATTTTTACACGGATTTACGCACCACATTTCCCAAAACGGTGGAAACTTTGGGTCTTGGGAGTTAACTCGGAGTTATGAGGGTGTTAGCGGAGCAATGCTGTCACCTAGTGGCGTTATGGCAGTACTGCAGTGATTTCAAATTGTCACTTTGTTCCAACGATTGAGGGAAGGTTGTCATGTAGCTATGATACCTATTAAGTATCCTCCCTGCTGCGTTAGGAACCTTGGGGGCTGGTCTACAATTGGGTGTGGAGGGGGTGAGGGGTTTCCTTGGGGCTACTCCTTTGCCCTCGGCATGGTTCTGGCTCGGTCACCCTTCTATTTTAACCGCACTAGATACAGGCACGGGACCCACCATAGCCCAGCTGTCCTCCACCTTGAACTACTTGACCAACCCATATATTCATACCGTATATAAACCACATAGAGGCCAGCCCTTTGGAGTGGGTCTCTTTAGTTGACTTATTTTTTATTGCATAATATACACAATGCCATTTCATCACACACATGGGTGAGGCGGGCTTGGCTGGGGTTCCAAGCAGCAATTGAAGACAAGGACAATCCTCCATGTCCAAAGCAGGGATGTCAGAGAGCGGGCGGCAGCAAAGATACGTCCAACAGTTGAGAGTCAGTGAAAGGGCTGCTGGAGTACACGACATCCTCGTCTGAGTTTGCAGCAGAGTCGTACAGCATGGGGTCCACGTCGAGATCCAAATGAGTCTCTAGGATGTCATCGCTCAGTCCTGAACCAACCACAAGAAAGACAGAGGAAGCAAAGTGCACAGTACGGGTCAAAGGTCACAACAACTAACCTTACATGAGACGTCAACACACGTTTGTCTCCATGAAGGTACAGTGCATCCGGAAAGTATTCACAGCGCTTCACTTTTTCTACATTTTGTCATGTTACATTCATGTTTTGAATATATTAAAAATAGAAAACCAAAAAAATCACATTTACATAAGTATTCACAGATCTTTCTACAGCTCAATTGGAGTCCACCTGCAGTAAATTCAGTTGATTGGACATGATTTGGAAATACAATAACTGTCTATATAAGGTCCCACAGTTGACTGTGCATGTCAGAGCACAAACGCCAAGCATGAAGTCAAAAGAACTGTCTGTAGACCTGCGAGACAGGATTGTCTTGAGGCACAAATCTGGGGAAGGATACAGAAACATTTCTGCTGCTTTGAAGGTCCCAATGAGCACAGTGGCCCCCATTATTCAACTAGTCAGGATAGAAGGAAAAATGAATGCAGCAATATATAGAGATATCCTGGATGAAAATATTGTGGGACCTTATATAGACAGTTATTATATTTTCCAAATCATGTCCAATCAACTGAATTTACTGCAGGTGGACTCCAATTACGCTGTAGAAAGATCTCAAGGATGATCAGTGGAAAAAAGATGCACCTGAGCTCAATTTTGAGCTTCATGGCAAAGGCTGTGACTACTTATGTAAATGTGATTTTTTGTTTTCTATTTTTAATAAATTCAAAAAAGTAAAAAAAAAACTTTTTCACATTGTCATAATGGAGTATTTTGAGGTAAGAGATTAAATTAATACAATTGGGAATGAGGCTGTAACTTGACAAAATGTGGAAAAAGTGAAGCGCTGTGAATACTTTCCGGATGTACTGTATGTGCCCTGGGATTGGCTGGCCACCGGTCCAGGGTGTACCCCGCCTCTCGCCCCAAATCAGGCTCCAGCATACCCCCACCCTAGTGAGGATAAGAGACATAGAAAATGAATGAATAACTAAACCATGTTGGTGTCATTCAACAGCTGTACTGTAATCTTACCTTGTCTAAGCTGTTGGGACCAAATTCTTGAGCGTCAACATCCTTCAGTATTCTGTTAAATGGATGGAGAATGCTGCACATGTAATTCATGTGGCAGCCAGAATATCTGTATTCATTAGTGCAGTCCAAAAAAGGAAAAGCAAGGCGATGGGGGCAGAAGGCATACCATGGAGCAGTCCAGAGACAAAAGAACTCCCAAAAACAGCTGGAGGAGGTCGCGGTCCACTGGGCAGTACACTGAAAAAAAATTTGGAGTGCCATTTACTTGAGAAAAGCTAGGTAACAATTTGCACGCACAATTCCCAAGCAACTTTTCCTTGGGAAATACTCTGGTCAAATTTACTTTTTTTGAATGAAAAAGGTACTCTTTGCTAGTAAATTTGACCCCAAACTACCTTTGAATCTACTTCAAAATCCATATAAATGTACTCGCTTTTCAGGATTGTTTAACTAGTTTTCCCTGACTTTATTTGAATATGATTGTGTAGTATTTTTTAAGATGGCCTTCTTTGAATGAAATGATCTTAACACATCTTCTACAAAACATTATTTCAAACCAGAACAGCTTCACTGCATTTGTACTAAAGCTGTATTTACTTCCAGATGACGGTGCACAAAAACGCAACACAGCCACAGGTTGAGGTACCTGTGAAATTAATTCAACATTTCATAACTAAACCAAAGACCTGGGATTTATTCCCTTAATTGGGAATCGTATTATTAGAATGATTATTTTTTGACTTCCACTTTCCTCATGCAGGTATGGACTTCCCACACTAGTGTGCCAGTCGCCTCCTTCTGGACTTTTGGTGTCTACTATACACTCAGTTGGAGTCCACCTGCAGTAAATTCAGTTGATTGGACATGATTTGGAAATATAATAACCTTTTTCACATTGTCATAATGGAGTATTTTGAGCTAAGAGATTAAATTAATACAATTGGGAATGAGGCTGTAACTTGACAAAATGTGGAAAAAGTGAAGCGCTGTGAATACTTTCCGGATGCGCTGTATGTGCCCTGGGATTGGCTGGCCACCGGTCCAGGGTGTACCCCGCCTCTCGCCCCAAATCAGGCTCCAGCATACCCCCACCCTAGTGAGGATAAGAGACATAGAAAATGAATGAATAACTAAACCATGTTGGTGTCATTCAACAGCTGTACTGTAATCTTACCTTGTCTAAGCTGTTGGGACCAAATTCTTGAGCGTCAACATCCTTCAGTATTCTGTTAAATGGATGGTCAAATTTATATCTGGCCCTAACGAGCCCTAGCCAGCCCTAAAGAGCCCTGGCCCCAACTCGCCCTAGCCAGCCCTGGCCCCAACTCGCCCTAGCCCCAACTCGCCCTAGCCAGCCCTGGCCCCAACTCGCCCTAACTCGCCCTAGCCAGCCCTAAAGAGCCCTGGCCCCAACTCGCCCTAGCCAGCCCTAACTCGGCCCTAAAACCCTCCTCCAACCATAGCCCTAAAACCCTAACCCAAACATTCAAACGAGATCTATGTTGACTACTTACCCAACGGCGCAGCGCAGACTACTCATGTTTCCTTCGGTTAGCTGGTCCGTTGATACCACCATTCTCTGCCAGTCTGTCTTCTTCCTCTTTTGTTTCAACGCTCCAAGGCGTATTACTGCCCTCCACAGGTTGGGCACAAGTGTAAGAAGGCTGGGGGGGCTGGGGCGAGGGAGTGGGGGGCTGGGGTGTGGGACGGGGGAGGCTGGGCCTAAATGTAGAAGGCTGGGGGGCTCGGGGACTGGGGTGTGGAAGGCTGGGCCCAAATGAGGAAGGCAGGGGGTGAGGGAGGGGGGAGGCTGCTATTTCTACTTGCTATGTACTGCCAACTAGGGGTCACTTTAAAGTAATGCTATTCTACTCGGTAAATACCACCATCTCGTGGTCACTTTAATGGACTGCTGCTTCCAACAATGCAATCTCAATGGGCGACGTTTTTCGCCAGTAACTCCCCAACGAAAGGTCGTATAAACATAGAACCGACTTCTGCCTACACAAATTCAGCTGCAAGCTTTCCGTTGAGACCCCCAAGCCAAACAAACTTGGGTGCCCTCATTCCATCCCAAGACCTGCAAAACATCCTTACCGCCAAAGGACAAAACCCCTGAGACTCCAGCGCTACCCCCTGGGTCAGCACCCAGCGCAAACGCACGAGGAAAGAGAAAAACCTTGACCAAGGTCAGCCACCGGGAGAGGAATCCGGCGATTACGGTGACCAGCTGTCCCTGCTCTTGGATCTGATGGCGCGAGGGGAATCGGTTCCCCCCACTCCCCCACCAACCCGGGCCACAGAGGCCCTTCGGCGTTGGGAGTCAGAATTCGCTTTCTGTTGAGAACCCTAAGAAATTGAAAAATAGAATCCAGGAATATGAACCTGTAAAACCTGTAAAACCTCATCCCAAGACCTGCAAAACATGCTTACCGCCGAAGGACAAAACCCCTGAGACTCCAGCGCTACCGCACGAGTAAAGAGAAAAACCTCGACCAAGGTCAGCCACCGGGAGAGGAATCCGACCATTACGGTGACCAGCTGTCCCTGCTCTTGGATCTGATGGCGCGAGGGGAATTGGTTCCCCCCACTCCCCCACCAACCCGGGCCACAGAGGCCCTTCGGCGTTGGGAGTCAGAATTCGCTTTCCGTTGAGAACCCTAAGAAAGTGAAACCTGTGAAACCTGTGAAACCTGTGAAAACCTGTGAAAACCTGTGAAAACCTGTGAAAACCTGTGAAAACCTGTGAAAACCTGTGAAAACCTGTGAAAACCTGTGAAAACCTGTGAAAACCTGTGAAAACCTGTAAAACCTGTAAATCCTTATCCCAAGACCTGCAAAACATCCTTACCGCCGAAGGACAAAACCCCTGAGACTCCAGCGCTACCGCACGAGTAAAGAGAAAAACCTCGACCAAGGTCAGCCACCGGGAGAGGAATCCGACGATTACGGTGACCAGCTGTCCCTGCTCTTGGATCTGATGGCGCGAGGGGAATCGGTTCCCCCCACTCCCCCACCAACCCAGGCCACAGAGGCCCTTCGGCGTTGGGAGTCAGAATTCGCTTTCCGTTGAGAACCCTAGAGAAATTGAAAAATAGAATCCAGGAATATGAACCTGTAAAACCACCCGCACAAAACGAAGATCCGCCACCGACAAACCCTGACATCCAAGGATTGGAACAAGATTTGGAGGAACCCTCCACCTCTGGGAACCCTCCACCTCTGGGACGCCGGAAGGCCATCCATCCCAACCACTTCTCTTCGTTCTCGGCTCGATCCAACAGTTGCCGGGGCCTGCCTGGATGCCGGTATCCAAACAGAACCAGAGGTATCCTCATCCCAAGACCTGCAAGACCTGCAAAACATCCTTACCGCCGAAGGACAAAACCCCTGAGACTCCAGCGCTACCCCCTGGGTCAGCACCCAGCGCAAACGCACGAGGAAAGAGAAAAACCTCGACCAAGGTCAGCCACCGGGAGAGGAATCCGACGATTACGGTGACCAGCTGTCCCTGCTCTTGGATCAGATGGCGCGAGGGGAATCGGTTACCCCCCGGTCCCCTACCAACTCGGACCACATAGGCCCTTTGCTGTTGGGAGTCAGAATTTGCTTGACGACGCCCCACTACTTACGCCACCAAGGGAGTCACCTGCGGAAAAAGGCCAATGGGAAGATATACTGGCGGACATCAGCTTCGACAGTTCTATGTCCGGCTCAATCGGCGGGAGCCAAAAGCAACTGGTCCAGCGTCATCGGCACACCACCAGGAAAATGGTTGATTGGCAACTTGCCGTGCGGAAGAGATTCGTCATCCTGGGAGATTCCAGTTTCCACCAAATGACTTCCCAGACCTGCAGGTGGACAGCTTTCCGGGGGACACCTTCAGGAATGCCAAGGATCTTCTTGCCAACGCAATCGTTCCCACAAAGGTGGAAAAACTGGTGTTGTCCTTCGGGATCAACAGAAGAACCTGGAAGCACAAACACCCCACCTTTGCTAACTTGTGACTATTGTCAGGAGAAGACAGCATGAACATTTCAGTGCATCCTAACCCTTCCATTGGTTAAGACGGGGAGAAGAACCCAGAGTTGAAGCTGCAGATACTGTTTTTGCCCCACAGGCCTGGTGTGAGTGGAGAGCGCTAGCAAGGCTGGCCTTCATCCAGCCTGTAGAAGACAGCACAAACACTTCAGTTCATCCTAACCCCTGACTCCAACCCCGGACCCTAACCCTGGTTGTCAACGGGGGATCATCACTTGTGGTTAATACAAAAATATATATAATTATATTATATATTTATAGATATATAAATACAAAAATAGGGGTCACTGTAATCTACTGCTGTTTCTACTTGGTATGTACCGCCAACTAGTGGTCATCATGCACGTCACATGGCCTACTACAATTTGAGCTTGCAAGTGCAGTAATATCAGAACTGAAAATGACAGATGAGCACAAACTGACAACATGTACATTGTGCAAATGTGGCAAACTAATACATTTCAATGACTCGCGTGGCAAAGAACACTTTCTGGCAGTGTGATCTGGACAATTCTAAATGGGACAGGAAGACAATGGTTGAGAGAAGTTAACAAGGGACACTTCCTATAATTATTGTTTTTGCACAGGTAAATGCTTTGTGGTCAACATTCACCCACCAACTGTAAAATACAATTTCAGGTCAAATTCACAATTTTAGCACAAACTATATACTAGCTATGACTGTACAGCCAGCATAGATGTTCAACAATGGGTGACTTTTTCTCTCCTAAGACTCCTAACTCTCTTCTAAGTTATGACATATGCACTCACACACATCAACTGATGAGATGATAATTAAACTCATTGAATCCCTGAAAGCAACACATCAAGCTGTTGAGTAACACTATCATAAACAAGACCAAAAAAAATGTCCCTACTTAAATGACTGGGGTCAATATCTGGCACCATAGTACTACTGCACCTTTGTTTATTTAACTAACTAAACCAGGTTTAACTAACTATAAACGTTAGCTAAACCATTTGTTAGCTAGAAGGTTAGCCAAAACACTTGTTAGCTAGAACATTAGCACAGTTCAAACAGGCACTTTTGCAAATTTACCATTGGCTTAGCTCACAATACGTCTGTGGTAATGTTGGTTTAATACGAGAATATTACATGATAGAGATAAAGACATGCTACTCACCAGTGACGAAAGCGCACTGCTGCCGTCGGCGGGGTTTGAAAGAAATTCAAAATAAAAGCGCGCGCGCTAAAAATGTACAATAACGTCATACCATTTGTCAACAACATTCCAGCACATGAGGAGCAAATTGCCAGCACATGTCAACAACAACAAAATATAATCATTCACAAAAACAGGACTGGGGCTGCTCTTGGATCAGCTCACCTTGTACAGTATCTACAGTTAATGTCTATAGATACCGTGTTATTAGGAAAATATAGCCAGCCGAAAGCATGTTGATTGTGAGTATGCTCAAAGACAATGTCACTAGAAAAGTCTGATGCAAGACTCCCTTGGTGCACTCTACTTTTATGGCGTTCAATGAAGAGTAGACATTTGTGCTAACTCTAGCACCATGTGTTGTGTCTATTTAAAAGTTAAATGATCTGGTTAGATAATTATTTTATATACTATACCTCTGTCTCGTTCTTTTTTAAGTGTGATCTTATGTGACTGAGGAGTACAGACTGAAAATGGTTGCTCAGATGTGCATAAAGGACACTAAAAAGTCACAATTAAGTATGATATCTTGACAGGTGACTACTCAGTGCACCAAGTGTCTGAAATGTGCACATGCAATCATCATGGAGGCATGGGAGGGGGCTCATTTTTGAAAAGTGGTTGTGCTGCAATCTACAGTGTTTAAATAGATGTTCTAGTGGTAAAAAAAAAAGCTGAACAGAACTTACAGTGCCGAGTCACGTTCGTTGCAGCAACCTGAAAACACATACACAAAATATTAGACAGGGCACCACTTTTGAAGTTTAAACCTCTGTCAGAGCTAGCAAAGTACAACAGAACACACCGACATTGCTTCAAACAATATTATGTGTGTTAGCCTGTTAAACTATTCAATCTGCAACATTTTACACACACACACTGAATGTTGAACCTGAATTTGCCAACAAATAGTTTAACGTCTGTCACCCCCTTGTGACAGCTCTTAGTTTTCCTCAGTTCCTCGTTCATGCCCTTGTTTTGTATTTCCTTCCTGTGTTGCTCTGCTGTGTTTTCAGTTGATGTCCATTATCTCCCGCACCTGTTTCTCATTATTTGTGATGCCTATTTGGTTCAGGTGCGCGCTCCTTTCTTTGTTGGGTCATTGATGTTGTTTTCTCTGTTGAACATGCTAGTGCGTTGGTCTGCTGCATAGTATCAACAATAAATGCCTTTTTACCTGCTATTGGGTCCTCATCTCTGCATCCTGGGGTCGTGCCGTAAAGCTCCCAAGCCGGAACGTGACAACCTCTCTGTGCTAACCACAAAAAAGAAAATTAATTATCTAACCAGATCATTTAACTTTGAGACAGACAACATGTGGTGCTAAAGTTAGCTTTCTGCTTGTTTAAAGCATCGGCAGCTTACCGGAGCAAAGGTAGCTTAACACACAGCCAGTGCAATCCTAGCCTCAAGAGGCTGACACTGCACTTCCTGCAAGCCCTCCAAAATGCACGCCAGGTCCTCAACAACCAACCCCGCTGCAAATTAAAACAACCATGGCTGCGGTCACATGATGCACCGTCACCGGTACACGCCCAGTAATTTTATGCCTACCTTTCACATACGCTGCTGATGGCACGACAGACCAGAGCCCGCCACCGGAGCGCGCCAACACAGCCTCGACAGGTGAACAGCAAGGAACAATGAGCGCCCCGGTGACGCCAAGACCCATCAATAACCCTGGCACCGCCTCGCAATCGAGCCCCAACAGCTGATGCCAATTCAGGTGGAAGCGCAACAACGCTCAACCTACCAAAAATGCTGCACATGTAATTCATGTGGCAGCAAGAATATCTGTATTCATTAGTGCAGTTCATTAGTGGAGTGGAGTATTTTGAGGTAAGAGATTAAATTAATACAATTTGGAATGAGGCTGTAACTTGACAAAATGTGGAAAAAGTGAAGCGCTGTGAATACTTTCCGGATGCACTGTATGTGCCCTGGGATTGGCTGGCCACCGGTCCAGGGTGTACCCCGCCTCTCGCCCCAAATCAGGCTCCAGCATACCCCAACCCTAGTGAGGATAAGACATAGAAAAGAGTTTCTACCGGAGTGTCCACCAAACTTGACCTAAGAACCCAATGTAGCATGAAAACCAAATAAGACCTGAGACTAGTGTGCTTGGATATACGCAGCGCTCACTTTTGCATCACATCTGCCTCCCGTTTCTGCTGCTCAGTCGAGCGGTCGGAGTCTTTGGAAGTGAATTTAGCCTCATGATCACCACGAGGACATTTGCTCGGAATCAGCATCTGCAACAATTGCATGTGAAGTCTGGTGCGAGTTAAGACTAGAATGAGAGATCGCCTACCTTGAGTTCAGCTCGAAGAAGAATCTGACTCTCTGGGGAGGCGCCATCCAGATGGAACCACTGATCCAGGACCAGTTCTGGTTCCCGAGAGCAGCTCTCTGATTGGGACGACTAAGGAACCCATGGGCAACGTCCAGCTGTGAGAGAGCTGGAGAAACAAAGTGTAAAGGTAGTAATACAAGTCAAGTTTGTTGATATCACATGGTGGAAATACTAAAAATAATATTGTTAACTTACCTTGACAACAACATTCTCTTCTCTAGGGTCATGAACCAGGAAGCAGAACGCCTCATTCCACTGAGGTGATGTCGTGCGATCACACACCTACAGCAAAGATGGACGTGTTAGTCCCGGATGCCAATACCCTGGTTATTATTTGGCTAGTTGCCACGCTTAGTAGTCTCACAGTAGTTTTGTGGGATGTTTTTCCAAGAAGCATATCCGCTCCCACTTTTGGCTCTTTTCCACTCTTTTCCACCTGTTGACACGCCACATGGGTCATAATAAAACACAGATCATGCCTCCTCAGTACCTCCTCGACTCACTTACTGGTAAACCATCTGCTTGTTCGATGAAGACAAACAAAAGTCCCACAGATGGAACGGCTTTGTTCTGGTAGGACTGCCTGGAGTAGAACTTGAGAATCTGAAGAGAATGGTTCGATATTAGTATTTTTTATAGTTGAATGAAGCATTAGTACGCTTTTTCTTCTTCTGGAAGCACCCCCCTTATCCAGTTGGTCTGCCTCCGAGGCTGTTGGAAGCCATTCCAGGATCAGGTGAACGCGACCTGACTTGACATCACTGAGCGTGTACTGATACACTGATACATAAAACACACACAATCCTTTGAATGCTTGAACAATTCAATGACAATAATATAAGCCGTTTCCATACCTGATCCGTGTACTGAGAATCAATTATGTCCTTCAGTTTGACCTTCAGCCTGCATGTTGAGAAACATGACAATTATTTCAACCACTTGATAATGGAATGGATTTCTTTTCTCTAATTCATGTTTATTTTTATTTATTTACACTGCAATATTTGATATTTATACATATATATTTAATATCATTTGCGTTCTACATGAATGTTCTAAATGATTCCAACCATATCAAATTCTACAACCTGTCTTTAATATACTGTAAGTGTGTGACATAATTTTTCTTGTGAATCGGACAATAAAGTGTAGATAAAGGAGGATGGCGGTGCTCTTCTCAATACTGGCATCGCTGCGCTGGAGGTAGTAAGCAGTATTATCAAGCAGTTGCAGTATGTGACAGTATCGATAATAACAACACTACTAATGTGTACTGGAAGCAGTACCTTCCCATAAAGTCATCCTTCATGTCCATGTCTTTATCAAACACCTCCAGATGTAACCTGATGGAGCAACAAAACTCATCATTTATCATCTGGTACATGTATTCATAATGTGACGAGTTGCTACTTTACTGTGGCCAGCAAGCTTTCTACAAATGGATTAAGGATTAAATATTCTAAAACAAAAGATGCAGATTGGGCATTGATACTTTTATGTTGAAAGAACTCAATTGTACATCAATAACTCCTGTAACCACAAATCTCACTCTCTCAATTTCTGCGGCAGTTTTTCCTTGTGTATGGAAGGCATCAGCTGTCATTCAATATATAAGAACGTAGATCCTTGTCCGTTTCCAATTTCAAACCAATCTTCGACTTGAAAAAAGGTTTTGACACTGTAAAGCATAGAATAACCTAAACCATGTTGGTGTCATTCAACAGCTGTACTGTAATCTTACCTTGTCTAAGCTGTTGGGACCAAATTCTTGAGCGTCAACATCCTTCAGTATTCTGTTAAATGGATGGAGAATGCTGCACATGTAATTCATGTGGCAGCCAGAATATCTGTATTCATTAGTGCAGTCCAAAAAAGGAAAAGCAAGGCGATGGGGGCAGAAGGCATACCATGGAGCAGTCCAGAGACAAAAGAACTCCCAAAAACAGCTGGAGGAGGTCGCGGTCCACTGGGCAGTACACTGAAAAAAAATTTGGAGTGCCATTTACTTGAGAAAAGCTAGGTAACAATTTGCACGCACAATTCCCAAGCAACTTTTCCTTGGGAAATACTCTGGTCAAATTTACTTTTTTTGAATGAAAGAGGTACTCTTTGCTAGTAAATTTGACCCCAAACTACCTTTGAATCTACTTCAAAATCCATATAAATGTACTCGCTTTTCAGGATTGTTTAACTAGTTTTCCCTGACTTTATTTGGAGCAATTTATAAGTAATATTTACATGATTTAAGCTACCACCTACACCACTTTTCTAATATGATTGTGTAGTATTTTTTTTAAGATGGCCTTCTTTGAATGAAATGATCTTAACACATCTTCTACAAAACATTATTTCAAACCAGAACAGCTTCACTGCATTTGTACTAAAGCTGTATTTACTTCCAGATGACGGTGCACAAAAACGCAACACAGCCACAGGTTGAGGTACCTGTGAAATTAATTCAACATTTCATAACTAAACCAAAGACCTGGGATTTATTCCCTTAATTGGGAATCGTATTATTAGAATGATTATTTTTTGACTTCCACTTTCCTCATGCAGGTATGGACTTCCCACACTAGTGTGCCAGTCGCCTCCTTCTGGACTTTTGGTGTCTACTATACACTCAATTGGAGTCCACCTGCAGTAAATTCAGTTGATTGGACATGATTTGGAAATATAATAACCTTTTTCACATTGTCATAATGGAGTATTTTGAGCTAAGAGATTAAATTAATACAATTGGGAATGAGGCTGTAACTTGACAAAATGTGGAAAAAGTGAAGCGCTGTGAATACTTTCCGGATGCGCTGTATGTGCCCTGGGATTGGCTGGCCACCGGTCCAGGGTGTACCCCGCCTCTCGCCCCAAATCAGGCTCCAGCATACCCCCACCCTAGTGAGGATAAGAGACATAGAAAATGAATGAATAACTAAACCATGCTGGTGTCATTCAACAGCTGTACTGTAATCTTACCTTGTCTAAGCTGTTGGGACCAAATTCTTGAGCGTCAACATCCTTCAGTATTCTGTTAAATGGATGGTCAAATTTATATCTGGCCCTAACGAGCCCTAGCCAGCCCTAAAGAGCCCTGGCCCCAACTCGCCCTAGCCAGCCCTGGCCCCAACTCGCCCTAGCCCCAACTCGCCCTAGCCAGCCCTGGCCCCAACTCGCCCTAGCCCCAACTCGCCCTAGCCAGCCCTGGCCCCAACTCGCCCTAACTCGCCCTAGCCAGCCCTAAAGAGCCCTGGCCCCAACTCGCCCTAGCCAGCCCTAACTCGGCCCTAAAACCCTCCTCCAACCATAGCCCTAAAACCCTAACCCAAACATTCAAACGAGATCTATGTTGACTACTTACCCAACGGCGCAGCGCAGACTACTCATGTTTCCTTCGGTTAGCTGGTCCGTTGATACCACCATTCTCTGCCAGTCTGTCTTCTTCCTCTTTTGTTTCAACGCTCCAAGGCGTATTACTGCCCTCCACAGGTTGGGCACAAGTGTAAGAAGGCTGGGGGGGCTGGGGCGAGGGAGTGGGGGGCTGGGGTGTGGGACGGGGGAGGCTGGGCCTAAATGTAGAAGGCTGGGGGGCTCGGGGACTGGGGTGTGGAAGGCTGGGCCCAAATGAGGAAGGCAGGGGGTGAGGGAGGGGGGAGGCTGCTATTTCTACTTGCTATGTACTGCCAACTAGGGGTCACTTTAAAGTAATGCTATTCTACTCGGTAAATACCACCATCTCGTGGTCACTTTAATGGACTGCTGCTTCCAACAATGCAATCTCAATGGGCGACGTTTTTCGCCAGTAACTCCCCAACGAAAGGTCGTATAAACATAGAACCGACTTCTGCCTACACAAATTCAGCTGCAAGCTTTCCGTTGAGACCCCCAAGCCAAACAAACTTGGGTGCCCTCATTCCATCCCAAGACCTGCAAAACATCCTTACCGCCAAAGGACAAAACCCCTGAGACTCCAGCGCTACCCCCTGGGTCAGCACCCAGCGCAAACGCACGAGGAAAGAGAAAAACCTTGACCAAGGTCAGCCACCGGGAGAGGAATCCGGCGATTACGGTGACCAGCTGTCCCTGCTCTTGGATCTGATGGCGCGAGGGGAATCGGTTCCCCCCACTCCCCCACCAACCCGGGCCACAGAGGCCCTTCGGCGTTGGGAGTCAGAATTCGCTTTCTGTTGAGAACCCTAAGAAATTGAAAAATAGAATCCAGGAATATGAACCTGTAAAACCTGTAAAACCTCATCCCAAGACCTGCAAAACATGCTTACCGCCGAAGGACAAAACCCCTGAGACTCCAGCGCTACCGCACGAGTAAAGAGAAAAACCTCGACCAAGGTCAGCCACCGGGAGAGGAATCCGACCATTACGGTGACCAGCTGTCCCTGCTCTTGGATCTGATGGCGCGAGGGGAATTGGTTCCCCCCACTCCCCCACCAACCCGGGCCACAGAGGCCCTTCGGCGTTGGGAGTCAGAATTCGCTTTCCGTTGAGAACCCTAAGAAAGTGAAACCTGTGAAACCTGTGAAACCTGTGAAAACCTGTGAAAACCTGTGAAAACCTGTGAAAACCTGTGAAAACCTGTGAAACCTGTAAAACCTGTAAAACCTGTAAAACCTGTAAATCCTTATCCCAAGACCTGCAAAACATCCTTACCGCCGAAGGACAAAACCCCTGAGACTCCAGCGCTACCGCACGAGTAAAGAGAAAAACCTCGACCAAGGTCAGCCACCGGGAGAGGAATCCGACGATTACGGTGACCAGCTGTCCCTGCTCTTGGATCTGATGGCGCGAGGGGAATCGGTTCCCCCCACTCCCCCACCAACCCAGGCCACAGAGGCCCTTCGGCGTTGGGAGTCAGAATTCGCTTTCCGTTGAGAACCCTAGAGAAATTGAAAAATAGAATCCAGGAATATGAACCTGTAAAACCACCCGCACAAAACGAAGATCCGCCACCGACAAACCCTGACATCCAAGGATTGGAACAAGATTTGGAGGAACCCTCCACCTCTGGGAACCCTCCACCTCTGGGACGCCGGAAGGCCATCCATCCCAACCACTTCTCTTCGTTCTCGGCTCGATCCAACAGTTGCCGGGGCCTGCCTGGATGCCGGTATCCAAACAGAACCAGAGGTATCCTCATCCCAAGACCTGCAAGACCTGCAAAACATCCTTACCGCCGAAGGACAAAACCCCTGAGACTCCAGCGCTACCCCCTGGGTCAGCACCCAGCGCAAACGCACGAGGAAAGAGAAAAACCTCGACCAAGGTCAGCCACCGGGAGAGGAATCCGACGATTACGGTGACCAGCTGTCCCTGCTCTTGGATCAGATGGCGCGAGGGGAATCGGTTACCCCCCGGTCCCCTACCAACTCGGACCACATAGGCCCTTTGCTGTTGGGAGTCAGAATTTGCTTGACGACGCCCCACTACTTACGCCACCAAGGGAGTCACCTGCGGAAAAAGGCCAATGGGAAGATATACTGGCGGACATCAGCTTCGACAGCTCTATGTCCGGCTCAATCGGCGGGAGCCAAAAGCAACTGGTCCAGCGTCATCGGCACACCACCAGGAAAATGGTTGATTGGCAACTTGCCGTGCGGAAGAGATTCGTCATCCTGGGAGATTCCAGTTTCCACCAAATGACTTCCCAGACCTGCAGGTGGACAGCTTTCCGGGGGACACCTTCAGGAATGCCAAGGATCTTCTTGCCAACGCAATCGTTCCCACAAAGGTGGAAAAACTGGTGTTGTCCTTCGGGATCAACAGAAGAACCTGGAAGCACAAACACCCCACCTTTGCTAACTTGTGACTATTGTCAGGAGAAGACAGCATGAACATTTCAGTGCATCCTAACCCTTCCATTGGTTAAGACGGGGAGAAGAACCCAGAGTTGAAGCTGCAGATACTGTTTTTGCCCCACAGGCCTGGTGTGAGTGGAGAGCGCTAGCAAGGCTGGCCTTCATCCAGCCTGTAGAAGACAGCACAAACACTTCAGTTCATCCTAACCCCTGACTCCAACCCCGGACCCTAACCCTGGTTGTCAACGGGGGATCATCACTTGTGGTTAATACAAAAATATATATAATTATATTATATATTTATAGATATATAAATACAAAAATAGGGGTCACTGTAATCTACTGCTGTTTCTACTTGGTATGTACCGCCAACTAGTGGTCATCATGCACGTCACATGGCCTACTACAATTTGAGCTTGCAAGTGCAGTAATATCAGAACTGAAAATGACAGATGAGCACAAACTGACAACATGTACATTGTGCAAATGTGGCAAACTAATACATTTCAATGACTCGCGTGGCAAAGAACACTTTCTGGCAGTGTGATCTGGACAATTCTAAATGGGACAGGAAGACAATGGTTGAGAGAAGTTAACAAGGGACACTTCCTATAATTATTGTTTTTGCACAGGTAAATGCTTTGTGGTCAACATTCACCCACCAACTGTAAAATACAATTTCAGGTCAAATTCACAATTTTAGCACAAACTATATACTAGCTATGACTGTACAGCCAGCATAGATGTTCAACAATGGGTGACTTTTTCTCTCCTAAGACTCCTAACTCTCTTCTAAGTTATGACATATGCACTCACACACATCAACTGATGAGATGATAATTAAACTCATTGAATCCCTGAAAGCAACACATCAAGCTGTTGAGTAACACTATCATAAACAAGACCAAAAAAAATGTCCCTACTTAAATGACTGGGGTCAATATCTGGCACCATAGTACTACTGCACCTTTGTTTATTTAACTAACTAAACCAGGTTTAACTAACTATAAACGTTAGCTAAACCATTTGTTAGCTAGAAGGTTAGCCAAAACACTTGTTAGCTAGAACATTAGCACAGTTCAAACAGGCACTTTTGCAAATTTACCATTGGCTTAGCTCACAATACGTCTGTGGTAATGTTGGTTTAATACGAGAATATTACATGATAGAGATAAAGACATGCTACTCACCAGTGACGAAAGCGCACTGCTGCCGTCGGCGGGGTTTGAAAGAAATTCAAAATAAAAGCGCGCGCGCTAAAAATGTACAATAACGTCATACCATTTGTCAACAACATTCCAGCACATGAGGAGCAAATTGCCAGCACATGTCAACAACAACAAAATATAATCATTCACAAAAACAGGACTGGGGCTGCTCTTGGATCAGCTCACCTTGTACAGTATCTACAGTTAATGTCTATAGATACCGTGTTATTAGGAAAATATAGCCAGCCGAAAGCATGTTGATTGTGAGTATGCTCAAAGACAATGTCACTAGAAAAGTCTGATGCAAGACTCCCTTGGTGCACTCTACTTTTATGGCGTTCAATGAAGAGTAGACATTTGTGCTAACTCTAGCACCATGTGTTGTGTCTATTTAAAAGTTAAATGATCTGGTTAGATAATTATTTTATATACTATACCTCTGTCTCGTTCTTTTTTAAGTGTGATCTTATGTGACTGAGGAGTACAGACTGAAAATGGTTGCTCAGATGTGCATAAAGGACACTAAAAAGTCACAATTAAGTATGATATCTTGACAGGTGACTACTCAGTGCACCAAGTGTCTGAAATGTGCACATGCAATCATCATGGAGGCATGGGAGGGGGCTCATTTTTGAAAAGTGGTTGTGCTGCAATCTACAGTGTTTAAATAGATGTTCTAGTGGTAAAAAAAAAAGCTGAACAGAACTTACAGTGCCGAGTCACGTTCGTTGCAGCAACCTGAAAACACATACACAAAATATTAGACAGGGCACCACTTTTGAAGTTTAAACCTCTGTCAGAGCTAGCAAAGTACAACAGAACACACCGACATTGCTTCAAACAATATTATGTGTGTTAGCCTGTTAAACTATTCAATCTGCAACATTTTACACACACACACTGAATGTTGAACCTGAATTTGCCAACAAATAGTTTAACGTCTGTCACCCCCTTGTGACAGCTCTTAGTTTTCCTCAGTTCCTCGTTCATGCCCTTGTTTTGTATTTCCTTCCTGTGTTGCTCTGCTGTGTTTTCAGTTGATGTCCATTATCTCCCGCACCTGTTTCTCATTATTTGTGATGCCTATTTGGTTCAGGTGCGCGCTCCTTTCTTTGTTGGGTCATTGATGTTGTTTTCTCTGTTGAACATGCTAGTGCGTTGGTCTGCTGCATAGTATCAACAATAAATGCCTTTTTACCTGCTATTGGGTCCTCATCTCTGCATCCTGGGGTCGTGCCGTAAAGCTCCCAAGCCGGAACGTGACAACCTCTCTGTGCTAACCACAAAAAAGAAAATTAATTATCTAACCAGATCATTTAACTTTGAGACAGACAACATGTGGTGCTAAAGTTAGCTTTCTGCTTGTTTAAAGCATCGGCAGCTTACCGGAGCAAAGGTAGCTTAACACACAGCCAGTGCAATCCTAGCCTCAAGAGGCTGACACTGCACTTCCTGCAAGCCCTCCAAAATGCACGCCAGGTCCTCAACAACCAACCCCGCTGCAAATTAAAACAACCATGGCTGCGGTCACATGATGCACCGTCACCGGTACACGCCCAGTAATTTTATGCCTACCTTTCACATACG
The DNA here is from genome assembly GCF_037039965.1 of Doryrhamphus excisus. NCBI lineage: Eukaryota > Metazoa > Chordata > Actinopteri > Syngnathiformes > Syngnathidae > Doryrhamphus > Doryrhamphus excisus. The sequence goes on along the minus strand of NC_136376.1, from coordinate 16,032,047 downwards.
CTGCTGATGGCACGACAGACCAGAGCCCGCCACCGGAGCGCGCCAACACAGCCTCGACAGGTGAACAGCAAGGAACAATGAGCGCCCCGGTGACGCCAAGACCCATCAATAACCCTGGCACCGCCTCGCAATCGAGCCCCAACAGCTGATGCCAATTCAGGTGGAAGCGCAACAACGCTCAACCTACCAAAAATGCTGCACATGTAATTCATGTGGCAGCAAGAATATCTGTATTCATTAGTGCAGTTCATTAGTGGAGTGGAGTATTTTGAGGTAAGAGATTAAATTAATACAATTTGGAATGAGGCTGTAACTTGACAAAATGTGGAAAAAGTGAAGCGCTGTGAATACTTTCCGGATGCACTGTATGTGCCCTGGGATTGGCTGGCCACCGGTCCAGGGTGTACCCCGCCTCTCGCCCCAAATCAGGCTCCAGCATACCCCAACCCTAGTGAGGATAAGACATAGAAAAGAGTTTCTACCGGAGTGTCCACCAAACTTGACCTAAGAACCCAATGTAGCATGAAAACCAAATAAGACCTGAGACTAGTGTGCTTGGATATACGCAGCGCTCACTTTTGCATCACATCTGCCTCCCGTTTCTGCTGCTCAGTCGAGCGGTCGGAGTCTTTGGAAGTGAATTTAGCCTCATGATCACCACGAGGACATTTGCTCGGAATCAGCATCTGCAACAATTGCATGTGAAGTCTGGTGCGAGTTAAGACTAGAATGAGAGATCGCCTACCTTGAGTTCAGCTCGAAGAAGAATCTGACTCTCTGGGGAGGCGCCATCCAGATGGAACCACTGATCCAGGACCAGTTCTGGTTCCGAGAGCAGCTCTCTGATTGGGACGACTAAGGAACCCATGGGCAACGTCCAGCTGTGAGAGAGCTGGAGAAACAAAGTGTAAAGGTAGTAATACAAGTCAAGTTTGTTGATATCACATGGTGGAAATACTAAAAATAATATTGTTAACTTACCTTGACAACAACATTCTCTTCTCTAGGGTCATGAACCAGGAAGCAGAACGCCTCATTCCACTGAGGTGATGTCGTGCGATCACACACCTACAGCAAAGATGGACGTGTTAGTCCCGGATGCCAATACCCTGGTTATTATTTGGCTAGTTGCCACGCTTAGTAGTCTCACAGTAGTTTTGTGGGATGTTTTTCCAAGAAGCATATCCGCTCCCACTTTTGGCTCTTTTCCACTCTTTTCCACCTGTTGACACGCCACATGGGTCATAATAAAACACAGATCATGCCTCCTCAGTAACTCCTCGACTCACTTACTGGTAAACCATCTGCTTGTTCGATGAAGACAAACAAAAGTCCCACAGATGGAACGGCTTTGTTCTGGTAGGACTGCCTGGAGTAGAACTTGAGAATCTGAAGAGAATGGTTCGATATTAGTATTTTTTATAGTTGAATGAAGCATTAGTACGCTTTTTCTTCTTCTGGAAGCACCCCCCTTATCCAGTTGGTCTGCCTCCGAGGCTGTTGGAAGCCATTCCAGGATCAGGTGAACGCGACCTGACTTGACATCACTGAGCGTGTACTGATACACTGATACATAAAACACACACAATCCTTTGAATGCTTGAACAATTCAATGACAATAATATAAGCCGTTTCCATACCTGATCCGTGTACTGAGAATCAATTATGTCCTTCAGTTTGACCTTCAGCCTGCATGTTGAGAAACATGACAATTATTTCAACCAATTGATAATGGAATGGATTTCTTTTCTCTAATTCATGTTTATTTTTATTTATTTACACTGCAATATTTGATATTTATACATATATATTTAATATCATTTGCGTTCTACATGAATGTTCTAAATGATTCCAACCATATCAAATTCTACAACCTGTCTTTAATATACTGTAAGTGTGTGACATAATTTTTCTTGTGAATCGGACAATAAAGTGTAGATAAAGGAGGATGGCGGTGCTCTTCTCAATACTGGCATCGCTGCGCTGGAGGTAGTAAGCAGTATTATCAAGCAGTTGCAGTATGTGACAGTATCGATAATAACAACACTACTAATGTGTACTGGAAGCAGTACCTTCCCATAAAGTCATCCTTCATGTCCATGTCTTTATCAAACACCTCCAGATGTAACCTGATGGAGCAACAAAACTCATCATTTATCATCTGGTACATGTATTCATAATGTGACGAGTTGCTACTTTACTGTGGCCAGCAAGCTTTCTACAAATGGATTAAGGATTAAATATTCTAAAACAAAAGATGCAGATTGGGCATTGATACTTTTATGTTGAAAGAACTCAATTGTACATCAATAACTCCTGTAACCACAAATCTCACTCTCTCAATTTCTGCGGCAGTTTTTCCTTGTGTATGGAAGGCATCAGCTGTCATTCAATATATAAGAACGTAGATCCTTGTCCGTTTCCAATTTCAAACCAATCTTCGACTTGAAAAAAGGTTTTGACACTGTAAAGCATAGAATAACCTAAACCATGTTGGTGTCATTCAACAGCTGTACTGTAATCTTACCTTGTCTAAGCTGTTGGGACCAAATTCTTGAGCGTCAACATCCTTCAGTATTCTGTTAAATGGATGGAGAATGCTGCACATGTAATTCATGTGGCAGCCAGAATATCTGTATTCATTAGTGCAGTCCAAAAAAGGAAAAGCAAGGCGATGGGGGCAGAAGGCATACCATGGAGCAGTCCAGAGACAAAAGAACTCCCAAAAGCAGCTGGAGGAGGTCGCGGTCCACTGGGCAGTACACTGAAAAAAAATTTGGAGTGCCATTTACTTGAGAAAAGCTAGGTAACAATTTGCACGCACAATTCCCAAGCAACTTTTCCTTGGGAAATACTCTGGTCAAATTTACTTTTTTTGAATGAAAGAGGTACTCTTTGCTAGTAAATTTGACCCCAAACTACCTTTGAATCTACTTCAAAATCCATATAAATGTACTCGCTTTTCAGGATTGTTTAACTAGTTTTCCCTGACTTTATTTGGAGCAATTTATAAGTAATATTTACATGATTTAAGCTACCACCTACACCACTTTTCTAATATGATTGTGTAGTATTTTTTAAGATGGCCTTCTTTGAATGAAATGATCTTAACACATCTTCTACAAAACATTATTTCAAACCAGAACAGCTTCACTGCATTTGTACTAAAGCTGTATTTACTTCCAGATGACGGTGCACAAAAACGCAACACAGCCACAGGTTGAGGTACCTGTGAAATTAATTCAACATTTCATAACTAAACCAAAGACCTGGGATTTATTCCCTTAATTGGGAATCGTATTATTAGAATGATTATTTTTTGACTTCCACTTTCCTCATGCAGGTATGGACTTCCCACACTAGTGTGCCAGTCGCCTCCTTCTGGACTTTTGGTGTCTACTATACACTCAATTGGAGTCCACCTGCAGTAAATTCAGTTGATTGGACATGATTTGGAAATATAATAACCTTTTTCACATTGTCATAATGGAGTATTTTGAGGTAAGAGATTAAATTAATACAATTTGGAATGAGGCTGTAACTTGACAAAATGTGGAAAAAGTGAAGCGCTGTGAATACTTTCCGGATGCGCTGTATGTGCCCTGGGATTGGCTGGCCACCGGTCCAGGGTGTACCCCGCCTCTCGCCCCAAATCAGGCTCCAGCATACCCCCACCCTAGTGAGGATAAGAGACATAGAAAATGAATGAATAACTAAACCATGTTGGTGTCATTCAACAGCTGTACTGTAATCTTACCTTGTCTAAGCTGTTGGGACCAAATTCTTGAGCGTCAACATCCTTCAGTATTCTGTTAAATGGATGGTCAAATTTATATCTGGCCCTAACGAGCCCTAGCCAGCCCTAAAGAGCCCTGGCCCCAACTCGCCCTAGCCAGCCCTGGCCCCAACTCGCCCTAACTCGCCCTAGCCAGCCCTAAAGAGCCCTGGCCCCAACTCGCCCTAGCCAGCCCTAACTCGGCCCTAAAACCCTCCTCCAACCATAGCCCTAAAACCCTAACCCAAACATTCAAACGAGATCTATGTTGACTACTTACCCAACGGCGCAGCGCAGACTACTCATGTTTCCTTCGGTTAGCTGGTCCGTTGATACCACCATTCTCTGCCAGTCTGTCTTCTTCCTCTTTTGTTTCAACGCTCCAAGGCGTATTACTGCCCTCCACAGGTTGGGCACAAGTGTAAGAAGGCTGGGGGGGCTGGGGCGAGGGAGTGGGGGGCTGGGGTGTGGGACGGGGGAGGCTGGGCCTAAATGTAGAAGGCTGGGGGGCTCGGGGACTGGGGTGTGGAAGGCTGGGCCCAAATGAGGAAGGCAGGGGGTGAGGGAGGGGGGAGGCTGCTATTTCTACTTGCTATGTACTGCCAACTAGGGGTCACTTTAAAGTAATGCTATTCTACTCGGTAAATACCACCATCTCGTGGTCACTTTAATGGACTGCTGCTTCCAACAATGCAATCTCAATGGGCGACGTTTTTCGCCAGTAACTCCCCAACGAAAGGTCGTATAAACATAGAACCGACTTCTGCCTACACAAATTCAGCTGCAAGCTTTCCGTTGAGACCCCCAAGCCAAACAAACTTGGGTGCCCTCATTCCATCCCAAGACCTGCAAAACATCCTTACCGCCAAAGGACAAAACCCCTGAGACTCCAGCGCTACCCCCTGGGTCAGCACCCAGCGCAAACGCACGAGGAAAGAGAAAAACCTTGACCAAGGTCAGCCACCGGGAGAGGAATCCGGCGATTACGGTGACCAGCTGTCCCTGCTCTTGGATCTGATGGCGCGAGGGGAATCGGTTCCCCCCACTCCCCCACCAACCCGGGCCACAGAGGCCCTTTGGCGTTGGGAGTCAGAATTCGCTTTCTGTTGAGAACCCTAAGAAATTGAAAAATAGAATCCAGGAATATGAACCTGTAAAACCTGTAAAACCTCATCCCAAGACCTGCAAAACATGCTTACCGCCTAAGGACAAAACCCCTGAGACTCCAGCGCTACCGCACGAGTAAAGAGAAAAACCTCGACCAAGGTCAGCCACCGGGAGAGGAATCCGACCATTACGGTGACCAGCTGTCCCTGCTCTTGGATCTGATGGCGCGAGGGGAATTGGTTCCCCCACTCCCCCACCAACCCGGGCCACAGAGGCCCTTCGGCGTTGGGAGTCAGAATTCGCTTTCCGTTGAGAACCCTAAGAAAGTGAAACCTGTGAAACCTGTGAAACCTGTAAAACCTGTAAAACCTGTAAAACCTGTAAAACCTGTAAAACCTGTAAAACCTGTAAAACCTGTAAAACCTGTAAAACCTGTAAAACCTGTAAAACCTGTAAAACCTGTAAAACCTGTAAAACCTGTAAAACCTGTAAAACCTGTAAAACCTGTAAAACCTGTAAAACCTGTAAATCCTTATCCCAAGACCTGCAAAACATCCTTACCGCCGAAGGACAAAACCCCTGAGACTCCAGCGCTACCGCACGAGTAAAGAGAAAAACCTCGACCAAGGTCAGCCACCGGGAGAGGAATCCGACGATTACGGTGACCAGCTGTCCCTGCTCTTGGATCTGATGGCGCGAGGGGAATCGGTTCCCCCCACTCCCCCACCAACCCAGGCCACAGAGGCCCTTCGGCATTGGGAGTCAGAATTCGCTTTCCGTTGAGAACCCTAGAGAAATTGAAAAATAGAATCCAGGAATATGAACCTGAATATGAACCGACATTGCTTCAAACAATATTATGTGTGTTAGCCTGTTAAACTATTCAATCTGCAACATTTTACACACACACTGAATGTTGAACCTGAATTTGCCAACAAATAGTTTAACGTCTGTCACCCCCTTGTGACAGCTCTTAGTTTTCCTCAGTTCCTCGTTCATGCCCTTGTTTTGTATTTCCTTCCTGTGTTGCTCTGCTGTGTTTTCAGTTGATGTCCATTATCTCCCGCACCTGTTTCTCATTATTTGTGATGCCTATTTGGTTCAGGTGCGCGCTCCTTTCTTTGTTGGGTCATTGATGTTGTTTTCTCTGTTGAACATGCTAGTGCGTTGGTCTGCTGCATAGTATCAACAATAAATGCCTTTTTACCTGCTATTGGGTCCTCATCTCTGCATCCTGGGGTCGTGCCGTAAAGCTCCCAAGCCGGAACGTGACAACCTCTCTGTGCTAACCACAAAAAAGAAAAATAATTATCTAACCAGATCATTTAACTTTGAGACAGACAACATGTGGTGCTAAAGTTAGCTTTCTGCTTGTTTAAAGCATCGGCAGCTTACCGGAGCAAAGGTAGCTTAACACACAGCCAGTGCAATCCTAGCCTCAAGAGGCTGACACTGCACTTCCAGCAAGCCCTCCAAAATGCACGCCAGGTCCTCAACAACCAACCCCGCTGCAAATTAAAACAACCATGGCTGCGGTCACATGATGCACCGTCACCGGTACACGCCCAGTAATTTTATGCCTACCTTTCACATACGCTGCTGATGGCACGACAGACCAGAGCCCGCCACCGGAGCGCGCCAACACAGCCTCGACAGGTGAACAGCAAGGAACAATGAGCGCCCCGGTGACGCCAAGACCCATCAATAACCCTGGCACCGCCTCGCAATCGAGCCCCAACAGCTGATGCCAATTCAGGTGGAAGCGCAACAACGCTCAACCTACCAAAAATGCTGCACATGTAATTCATGTGGCAGCAAGAATATCTGTATTCATTAGTGCAGTTCATTAGTGGAGTGGAGTATTTTGAGGTAAGAGATTAAATTAATACAATTTGGAATGAGGCTGTAACTTGACAAAATGTGGAAAAAGTGAAGCGCTGTGAATACTTTCCGGATGCACTGTATGTGCCCTGGGATTGGCTGGCCACCGGTCCAGGGTGTACCCCGCCTCTCGCCCCAAATCAGGCTCCAGCATACCCCAACCCTAGTGAGGATAAGACATAGAAAAGAGTTTCTACCGGAGTGTCCACCAAACTTGACCTAAGAACCCAATGTAGCATGAAAACCAAATAAGACCTGAGACTAGTGTGCTTGGATATACGCAGCGCTCACTTTTGCATCACATCTGCCTCCCGTTTCTGCTGCTCAGTCGAGCGGTCGGAGTCTTTGGAAGTGAATTTAGCCTCATGATCACCACGAGGACATTTGCTCGGAATCAGCATCTGCAACAATTGCATGTGAAGTCTGGTGCGAGTTAAGACTAGAATGAGAGATCGCCTACCTTGAGTTCAGCTCGAAGAAGAATCTGACTCTCTGGGGAGGCGCCATCCAGATGGAACCACTGATCCAGGACCAGTTCTGGTTCCGAGAGCAGCTCTCTGATTGGGACGACTAAGGAACCCATGGGCAACGTCCAGCTGTGAGAGAGCTGGAGAAACAAAGTGTAAAGGTAGTAATACAAGTCAAGTTTGTTGATATCACATGGTGGAAATACTAAAAATAATATTGTTAACTTACCTTGACAACAACATTCTCTTCTCTAGGGTCATAAACCAGGAAGCAGAACGCCTCATTCCACTGAGGTGATGTCGTGCGATCACACACCTACAGCAAAGATGGACGTGTTAGTCCCGGATGCCAATACCCTGGTTATTATTTGGCTAGTTGCCACGCTTAGTAGTCTCACAGTAGTTTTGTGGGATGTTTTTCCAAGAAGCATATCCGCTCCCACTTTTGGCTCTTTTCCACTCTTTTCCACCTGTTGACACGCCACATGGGTCATAATAAAACACAGATCATGCCTCCTCAGTACCTCCTCGACTCACTTACTGGTAAACCATCTGCTTGTTCGATGAAGACAAACAAAAGTCCCACAGATGGAACGGCTTTGTTCTGGTAGGACTGCCTGGAGTAGAACTTGAGAATCTGAAGAGAATGGTTCGATATTACTATTTTTTATAGTTGAATGAAGCATTAGTACGCTTTTTCTTCTTCTGGAAGCACCCCCCTTATCCAGTTGGTCTGCCTCCGAGGCTGTTGGAAGCCATTCCAGGATCAGGTGAACGCGACCTGACTTGACATCACTGAGCGTGTACTGATACACTGATACATAAAACACACACAATCCTTTGAATGCTTGAACAATTCAATGACAATAATATAAGCCGTTTCCATACCTGATCCGTGTACTGAGAATCAATTATGTCCTTCAGTTTGACCTTCAGCCTGCATGTTGAGAAACATGACAATTATTTCAACCACTTGATAATGGAATGGATTTCTTTTCTCTAATTCATGTTTATTTTTATTTATTTACACTGCAATATTTGATATTTATACATATATATTTAATATCATTTGCGTTCTACATGAATGTTCTAAATGATTCCAACCATATCAAATTCTACAACCTGTCTTTAATATACTGTAAGTGTGTGACATAATTTTTCTTGTGAATCGGACAATAAAGTGTAGATAAAGGAGGATGGCGGTGCTCTTCTCAATACTGGCATCGCTGCGCTGGAGGTAGTAAGCAGTATTATCAAGCAGTTGCAGTATGTGACAGTATCGATAATAACAACACTACTAATGTGTACTGGAAGCAGTACCTTCCCATAAAGTCATCCTTCATGTCCATGTCTTTATCAAACACCTCCAGATGTAACCTGATGGAGCAACAAAACTCATCATTTATCATCTGGTACATGTATTCATAATGTGACGAGTTGCTACTTTACTGTGGCCAGCAAGCTTTCTACAAATGGATTAAGGATTAAATATTCTAAAACAAAAGATGCAGATTGGGCATTGATACTTTTATGTTGAAAGAACTCAATTGTACATCAATAACTCCTGTAACCACAAATCTCACTCTCTCAATTTCTGCGGCAGTTTTTCCTTGTGTATGGAAGGCATCAGCTGTCATTCAATATATAAGAACGTAGATCCTTGTCCGTTTCCAATTTCAAACCAATCTTCGACTTGAAAAAAGGTTTTGACACTGTAAAGCATAGAATAACCTAAACCATGTTGGTGTCATTCAACAGCTGTACTGTAATCTTACCTTGTCTAAGCTGTTGGGACCAAATTCTTGAGCGTCAACATCCTTCAGTATTCTGTTAAATGGATGGAGAATGCTGCACATGTAATTCATGTGGCAGCCAGAATATCTGTATTCATTAGTGCAGTCCAAAAAAGGAAAAGCAAGGCGATGGGGGCAGAAGGCATACCATGGAGCAGTCCAGAGACAAAAGAACTCCCAAAATCAGCTGGAGGAGGTCGCGGTCCACTGGGCAGTACACTGAAAAAAAATTTGGAGTGCCATTTACTTGAGCAAAGCTAGGTAACAATTTGCACGCACAATTCCCAAGCAACTTTTCCTTGGGAAATACTCTGGTCAAATTTACTTTTTTTGAATGAAAAAGGTACTCTTTGCTAGTAAATTTGACCCCAAACTACCTTTGAATCTACTTCAAAATCCATATAAATGTACTCGCTTTTCAGGATTGTTTAACTAGTTTTCCCTGACTTTATTTGGAGCAAATTATAAGTAATATTTACATGATTTAAGCTACCACCTACACCACTTTTCTAATATGATTGTGTAGTATTTTTTTAAGATGGCCTTCTTTGAATGAAATGATCTTAACACATCTTCTACAAAACATTATTTCAAACCAGAACAGCTTCACTGCATTTGTACTAAAGCTGTATTTACTTCCAGATGGCGGTGCACAAAAACACAACACAGCCACAGGTTGAGGCACCTGTGAAATTAATTCAACATTTCATAACTAAACCAAAGACCTGGGATTTATTCCCTTAATTGGGAATCGTATTATTAGAATGATTATTTTTGACTTCCACTTTCCTCATGCAGGTATGGACTTCCCACACTAGTGTGCCAGTCGCCTCCTTCTGGACGTTTGGTGTCTACTATACACTCAGTTGGAGTCCACCTGCAGTAAATTCAGTTGATTGGACATGATTTGGAAATATAATAACTGTCTATATAAGGTCCCACAGTTGACTGTGCATGTCAGAGCACAAACGCCAAGCATGAAGTCAAAAGAACTGTCTGTAGACCAGCGAGACAGGATTGTCTTGAGGCACAAATCTGGGGAAGGATACAGAAACACTTCAGCTGCTTTGAAGGTCCCAATGAGCACAGTGGCCTCCATCCCTACAGTGAAGCATGGTGGTGGCAGCATCATGCAGCAGCAGCAGGAACTGGCAGACTAGTCAGGATAGAAGGAAAAATGAATGCAACAATATATAGAGATATCCTGGATGAAAATATTGCTGCATTCATTTTTCCTTCTATCCTGGCTAGTCGAATAATGGGGGCCACTGTGCTCATTGGGACCTTCAAAGCAGCAGAAATGTTTCTGTATCCTTCCCCAGATTTGTGCCTCAAGACAATCCTGTCTCGCAGGTCTACAGACAGTTCTTTTGACTTCATGCTTGGCGTTTGTGCTCTGACATGCACAGTCAACTGTGGGACCTTATATAGACAGTTATTATCTCAAGGATGATCAGTGGAAAAAAGATGCACCTGAGCTCAATTTTGAGCTTCATGGCAAAGGCTGTGAATACTTATGTAAATGTGATTTTTTTGTTTTCTATTTTTAATAAATTCAAAAAAGTAAAAAAAAAAAACTTTTTCACATTGTCATAATGGAGTATTTTGTGTAGAATTTTGAGCTAAGAGATTAAATTAATACAATTGGGAATGAGGCTGTAACTTGACAAAATGTGGAAAAAGTGAAGCGCTGTGAATACTTTCCGGATGTACTGTATGTGCCCTGGGATTGGCTGGCCACCGGTCCAGGGTGTACCCCGCCTCTCGCCCCAAATCAGGCTCCAGCATACCCCCACCCTAGTGAGGATAAGAGACATAGAAAATGAATGAATAACTAAACCATGTTGGTGTCATTCAACAGCTGTACTGTAATCTTACCTTGTCTAAGCTGTTGGGACCAAATTCTTGAGCGTCAACATCCTTCAGTATTCTGTTAAATGGATGGAGAATGCTGCACATGTAATTCATGTGGCAGCCAGAATATCTGTATTCATTAGTGCAGTCCAAAAAAGGAAAAGCAAGGCGATGGGGGCAGAAGGCATACCATGGAGCAGTCCAGAGACAAAAGAACTCCCAAAAGCAGCTGGAGGAGGTCGCGGTCCACTGGGCAGTACACTGAAAAAAATTTGGAGTGCCATTTACTTGAGAAAAGCTAGGTAACAATTTGCACGCACAATTCCCAAGCAACTTTTCCTTGGCAAACACTCTGGTCAAATTTACTTTTTTTGAATGAAAAAGGTACTCTTTGCTAGTAAATTTGACCCCAAACTACCTTTGAATCTACTTCAAAATCCATATAAATGTACTCGCTTTTCAGGATTGTTTAACTAGTTTTCCCTGACTTTATTTGGAGCAAATTATAAGTAATATTTACATGATTTAAGCTACCACCTACACCACTTTTCTAATATGATTGTGTAGTATTTTTTTTAAGATGGCCTTCTTTGAATGAAATGATCTTAACACATCTTCTACAAAACATTATTTCAAACCAGAACAGCTTCACTGCATTTGTACTAAAGCTGTATTTACTTCCAGATAGCGGTGCACAAAAACACAACACAGCCACAGGTTGAGGCACCTGTGAAATTAATTCAACATTTCATAACTAAACCAAAGACCTGGGATTTATTCCCTTAATTGGGAATCGTATTATTAGAATGATTATTTTTTGACTTCCACTTTCCTCATGCAGGTATGGACTTCCCACACTAGTGTGCCAGACGCCTCCTTCTGGACATTTGGTGTCTACTATACACTCAATTGGAGTCCACCTGCAGTAAATTCAGTTGATTGGACATGATTTGGAAATATAACAACTGTCTATATAAGGTCCCACAGTTGACTGTGCATGTCAGAGCACAAACGCCAAGCATGAAGTCAAAAGAACTGTCTGTAGACCTGCGAGACAGGATTGTCTTGAGGCACAAATCTGGGGAAGGATACAGAAACATTTCTGCTGCTTTGAAGGTCCCAATGAGCACAGTGGCCCCCATTATTCGACTAGCCAGGATAGAAGGGAAAAATGAATGCAGCAATATTTTCATCCAGGATATCTCTATATATTGCTGCATTCATTTTTCCTTCTATCCTGACTAGTCTGCCAGTTCCTGCTGCTGAAAAACATCCCCACAGCATGATGCTGCCACCACCATGCTTCACTGTAGGGATGGAGGCCACTGTGCTCATTGGGACCTTCAAAGCAGCAGAAATGTTTCTGTATCCTTCCCCAGATTTGTGCCTAAAGACAATCCTGTCTCGCAGGTCTACAGACAGTTCTTTTGACTTCATGCTTGGCGTTTGTGCTCTGACATGCACAGTCAACTGTGGGACCTTATATAGACAGTTATTATCTCAAGGATGATCAGTGGAAAAAAGATGCACCTGAGCTCAATTTTGAGCTTCATGGCAAAGGCTGTGAATACTTATGTAAATGTGATTTTTTTGTTTTCTATTTTTAATAAATTCAAAAACGTAAAAAAAAAAAACCTTTTTCACATTGTCATAATGGAGTATTTTGAGCTAAGAGATTAAATTAATACAATTGGGAATGAGGCTGTAACTTGACAAAATGTGGAAAAAGTGAAGCGCTGTGAATACTTTCCGGATGTACTGTATGTGCCCTGGGATTGGCTGGCCACCGGTCCAGGGTGTACCCCGCCTCTCGCCCCAAATCAGGCTCCAGCATACCCCCACCCTAGTGAGGATAAGAGACATAGAAAATGAATGAATAACTAAACCATGTTGGTGTCATTCAACAGCTGTACTGTAATCTTACCTTGTCTAAGCTGTTGGGACCAAATTCTTGAGCGTCAACATCCTTCAGCATTCTGTTAAATGGATGGAGAAATCATTTCAATTATGGCAACTACAAAATCTAAAATCATCACAATGGTTAGTAGTCCAAACGACAAAGCTGCTTGACAATATTTGTTGGGTTTTTTTTTTTTTTTTTTTTTTTTTTAAACAAAACACTCAAAATCAACTTAGTTCTTAACCCTAAGATGCATGAGTGACTGGACCCTACACTCTTCCATAAGAGTCCATATTTCTTGAAATGTATAAAAGCTAAGTTAAAAATTTGAATGGTATTATATTGAAAACATGTTTTTTTTCGGAATAACTGGAATATGAAATGATAAAAAAAAAATTCATTATGAAGATATTTCAAGAAAACAACCTGACTGGGTCATTTTTGACCCACTTATGCATCTACGGGTTAATACACATTTTTCATCTGTGTCTTGAAACCTAACCTAAACAAAACTCTTTTTTCCTCACAACGGGATATCGTTGAGGAACTCCATTATCCAACTCTTTAAATCAATAAAACTTAAAAGGCTAAACTGCCATTTCCAGATTCAAATAACCATATACATATTGTAATGTTACCTTCTGTAGGGGTTGGCCACCTTGACCCCGGCGGCGGCCTCTCTGTGGCGCGTCCTTCACCCCAGGTGTCTAGAGATGGTGTATGTGTATAGGTGAAATTAAAGTTCCAAAATTCACTTCCATGGAATACTTGTCACAAACAAAAACTCCCGCTCCCCGACGGTATCCACAAGACTCAGGTCGCTAGCATACTTCAACAAATGTTTGCGCTACACGCGGTTCCCATGGCTTAGAGGACACTGCTGCTGCCAAAATAATCACATAACATATATAAAAGGGACGAATCCTTACACATTTAATAAACATAAAAATCTCCTGTTCTGCAACCGAAAACAGCTCGCAGTTGATAGCGAGCTAGCTAGCTAGCTAGCTAGCTGGCTGGCAGGCTAAAGGTAAGCTAATGCTAACGTCGCGTATGTCACATTATGACACTGACGTAAACATTGAACAGGAACAGGAAAGGTGACAGAAAACAAGTCAGATAAGCATATGACCTACCCATATGGCTCCACATCGATGAATTTCCTTGTTAAACGACTGTCCACGTCGTCTTCCATTGTCTTCCCGTGAAAACATGGCGCCCTCGAACTTCGCCTTGGGAAGTCTGAGCTCAAACGATCCTCTGACGCATGCGCAGAATGGCATGGCACAAGGTGGCCATGTTCACTGTGAGTAGCTGCTGCAATCAATTACAGGTGTGACCGGTGGACCAGCCTCCTGCCATAGAAGGGAGTTCTGTAAAACAAAAAAAGGAGGGAAAGCGCAGTCAATATGCTTTCAAACTATATAGAATTCAGCCTGCTGTCTGCTTTAGTTTTTTGAATATGAGCCTCTGAAGTTGAAGGCCGTGTGCTACTTAAGCTAGCTCAATGTATGCCGTTTAAAGGTCACTTAAAGCCATTTAACAATTATAATGTTTTAATAGCGTGTACAAAGAGTACAGAGAGTTTGCGTACTTACTACTCACACTTGTTCAATTTTCTTCAAAGTGCGTAAGAAGCAGGTTGCCCTCAGGCCGTCCCTCTTTTATTTGAAACCGCTCTATAGCGTGCCGGGCGGGGCTTCCGGCCGTCCGTGCTTCATCTGAATGTTGCGACCATCGTTTCCGGAAAGTGCGTCATGGCCCTTTAAGAAAAATGGCATTGTGGGAAGTCTGTGTGCTGTAGTTCTGCGTTTTTGGCACTAGGTGTCTCTGTTCTGCTTGTACACAGTGTGAACGCACTTAAGTGCAAGTATGCAAGTGTATGTTAAAAGTTGGCTTCTGCATGCATGTGCTTCTAGCATATAAGACCATTCACTCGGGAAAGAGACGCCCACAGGAGGACTGAGGCTTCCAAAAGAAGACTTTGACTTTGTACCGCCCATAAGCGAGATAGGTCAGAGTCATCCAAGCTCTCGCCCACCTGTTATTTTTGGAGAAAAGGTCTCTGATTTGCTGTGCTAACCCACTGTTCTTTTAAGGAGAAGGACCTTTGGTCAAGCAACTTTTTCCTACGGAGCGACAAATTCTTGGAACTCCGCACCAAGTGCCTGATCTACCCACTATTGCTTCATTTTCCAAGCATCTTCAACTTTGGAAAATCAAACCCGTTGCCACTGATTGTGATCATTTTTAACTTGTCCACTGCTGCTGATTTGTTGTGTGTTATTATCTATTGTATGTTATAATGTTGCATTTTTACATAGTTGGGTAGCCACAAATTATAACTGCTAATTCATTATTGTAGTATGTCATAAGTCTGTAATTCTGTCATCACTTATCTTTTATTCTTAGGCAGGAGAGCAACGTGCAATTCAACAAGCACTTTATATTTCTGTTCTATACACTCTAAAAAAAAATATAGTGGCTCAGCTTAATTCAATGAAGGTAACAATTTGCGTCAATCTTTTTAAGAAATTCCAACTAAAACCTTTCAGTAAATCCAACAAGTCTTTTAATGTTATTAACTAAGTTATTTAAGGACAACCGACATGATTTACTTCATCCTGCAAACAGTTAATTAAGGTGAACCAACTTCATTTTAATAAAATGGTTCAAGTTCAATTCAGGTGAACCAACTCAATTTTAATAAAATGGTTAAAGTTCAATGAAGTTGTCAATATAATTAATTTAAGCTATTCCAGCTCATTTGTTTTTCATTCCTCATCACAAATATTTCAAATTGTTTTCTCAATTGTTTTTTTTATCAATAACGTTAATTTTATGAACATAAATACAGTTCAGTCAGTTTAATGGTCAAACTTGTTTATTACATATAATCAGTGGTGGAAAGTAACGGAGTAAATTTACTTGAGTACAGATTTTAAGGATTTGTACTTTACTCGAGTAGAAAATTGATTTCATACTCTTACTCGAGTAACATTTTGACAGAGCTACTTTTACTTGTAGTGGAGTAAATTTGACAAGGAGGATTTGTACTCTTACTCAAGTACTGAAGTCGTGTACTCACTCCACCACTGCATATAATGGCCAACTTGTCCAACTGTTTACCATCAAATAAACATGGAGGAGCTCCAAATGAAGACATGAAATCAAATATTACATATTATACATATTTCTTCCTGAAGAATATTGAAACATATTTTACATAGCAGTCATACTTCTTCCAAAAAAGAACACAGAATATATCAAATGTGTACGTATGTATGTAGGTCTAAATATTGACAGCTAACAGCTCAAAAGTAAAAAAAAAAAATGACAAACTAGTCTTCAAAATGATCCTTCAAAGAAATGACTTGTATTAAACTGCATTAAACATAACAGTGAAATTAGAATGCAGCCTAATTTTCAGTGCAGCAGTTTAGCTTTTAGAGACATTACCTTGGGACTTGCTCTCAGAGCATCCAGCTCAAGGAATATCTTTTGAAATACCTCAAAAGTGCTTTTCAGGTAACTCTTTTGGGTAACTCAGGTTGAGTGCATACATTAGTCCCATGAGCAAGGCACATGCTCTTGGGACAGTCAGGCCATCCAGGACTTCTGCTCCCTCAATCACCACTGTTGCGTTGGCTGGTTCAGATGCCCCTCTGCTCACAACAATCTTCATCACTTCATCACCATTCTGGCATAAGTAGATCAGAGTCAACATCAGTGTTTTTTGTCTTATGTAAAAACAAGAATAATGTACAGTGAATCTGCACTTGGGTTAACTTCAGGATTTAACGTGGGCTTTGGGGACGGCTGTTTAGTAGCAAAACAAACATTTTTAATGACATACTTTTGACAAACAAACGCTGCCCATAAAGTTCTGATAAAACGTAGAAAACTTTCACTTTTCACCAAACTTCCTGAATATATCACTGATGGTCCTGATTTTGGTTCCTATCATTCAGTTGCACCCAGTCATTCAGTCTGCCACCCCTAAATACTGCCCAGGTTAAATCCTTGAAGTTGAAGTGTTGGATTACTTAGCAGCTGTTCTTTAAAGAGATCCTCCTCCTGTTCTCTCAGGTACACGATTAGGCTACGGATTGCAGCTTCTCTCCTACTTTCTACCGACTGGTCCTGTAAATAAAATAATACAAGAAAATGAAACAATCTTTAAAAAGATGAATTTATGATTTATTGATTGAAATATTTATTTAACTAACCCATCAACACCTCCTAAAAATAAAGTGATTTTTCTTTCTATTTGAAATGAACCTTGTTACATTTATTTATACCTCTAGCAGCATGTTCTTTATGTGCTGAATCTCCTCCTCTTGAGGACACCAGTGCCATTATTTTTGGGGTATACTGGTCCAGTTTTGCCATGAATGTTCTCTCAAGGCAACCAGCGGTGATCCTTCTGAATTCTTCATTTATCTGTGTAAAATACAAATAAAAAGGTGCAATTTGTTCATGTAGTAAATTGACTGACATAGCACATACTGCAAACCATTTTATAAAACAAGATTAACCTGAGTTGCATCGAAAAGAGCCGGCCATCGGTCTCTTATGTCACAGATTTGTGGTGCTTGTGGTGCAACTTCCTGCCTGCGAATGGAGAAAGTCTTTGCCATTTTCTCACTGATGACCTGGCAGTTGTTCCTCTTCTTTACTTCATCAAGGAGCTCCAAAGTTCCTTCTGTTTCTCCTTGTGGGTGAGGAGGTAAATAGTTCACCTCTGCCTGCCCTTCTTGGCTTTTTTTTTGGATATTCTTTGCAGGGGCTTTCTCATGCTCTATGCTCGCTTCTTTCTGAGAGAGTTCACATCAAGCTCAGGGCATCCTAGCCCTCTCCATTTAGATCTATAGCTGGCCATTTTATGTTTTAGTCTTTGTTGCCATGCGTAGCATCCATTATATGACCCTGGTTCTTTAAGGCAAGGATGCTTCTGAATCAGTGCCTCAGCAACATGGTTAAACTGCGCACTAGTGGGGTAAGATGCTTTCAGCCAGCTTCTCAAGGATGTCTGGAGGCAAAGGATTGTGGCAAAGTTGAGCTGAATTCCATCCTTCTTGAAAACTTCATTTCCTGAGGCCAGCACAAGCTCTGTGTCGTAAGCAAAATTAGGTACAGGAAATGTAGTGGGCCAACACTGTGTACGGTGAGTAACCTGTTCAGGTGATGAAAGTGTGATCAGTGTGTCCTGCGATCCAGAGGAACAGCTGCTGCTAGCAGGATGGACAGAGGTCTCAGAATTAGGGAGCGAGGCTACTGATGCACTTTCAAAGGAACTGTCAGTACCCATCAGTAAAGGTCAGAGTAACTGTAGGAGGTTCAACAATGTGAACCACCTTAATGGTATCCTTGTCCTTGGTGTCACTTGTTGAGGTAAGAGAAAAATATTCCTCTCCAAAGTCAGCATCCTTATAATGCAAGGTAAAGTTCCCATCAAGCCCAAATTTCTCCCTCACAATAGACTCAAGTTCATCAGGGATTCCATCCGGTAAGTCCAGTTTGCCAATTTCACGGTCCTGAAGAATGATCCCAAGTTTGGCTTGAGGAGACATCAGGGTATCTATTAGAGAAAACATGACATCAGTTTGGGTTCTAGAATACATGCAGACACATCATATAATCATCATCATTCAGTATGGGAGAAGAATATGACCACTAAAAATGACTCTAGATAAATAAAAGCTTTGGACTTTGAATTTTCATCACATTTATCATATAGTAAACTAGTATGCTGACAAGTACTGGTTGATTCAGTCTCCAAGAAATTTGACATCACACATCCGTGACATTTCCTCATCATCAAACTTCACACCAAGTCTTAGATTTGTGTCCATAAGTATACTTCTACAAAAGCCAATGCAAAGAATCCTATATGCCTGCTTATACTATGATTAAATGTTGAAGACTTTTATTTCTGTGGCAAAGACAAGGATAGGAACAAAGCTTTGTTCACTTGAACATTTCCCCCTGAAGAATAATGTCATAAAAGTCAAACTACAAAGATCTTGTACCATCTTGTTGTCCATCTCGTGTCAGTATTATGGAGCTCATATTTACAACTACTACTAATCATAATTTCAGATCTCCATATTGGCATAGTCATCAAGAGCCTAACATCCTCTCCTCAGCGAGAATCAGTGTGGTCTGGGTTTAAAAGTCTTACCATGCTTCTGGCAAATTGACAAACTAATATTGTCTCATGTTTGATTATAGGTTGAACATTATCACACTTCATCACAAAAATATGATTGGAATACACACATTCAAGGAGTTGTATATTCTCACTACACCTGCAAGTGAAAATGATCATTTGTGCTCAAGTGTGGGGCAAGCACGTTCATTGAAAAAAAACAACAACTTTGTTTTTGTAATGAGACAGTAACCCCATATACAGAGAGGATGATGCCATTTTTGAGGTCTCTCCTATAAACTCAAACAAATGATGAGTTATACTGACCCCTTTGCAATCTATGGTACATTCATGTAGCACTTCTGGGTCACCATACGCTTCCCTGCAACACCGTATGCTGCCATGGGGAAGATGTCAAACAACTCACGAGGCTCAATGAGCTTGAAAACACTTGTTGTGTTTCTAAGATGCTCAATATACCATGAATTGAAACATTTGACAATGAAGCCAACCTTGCCATTTATGACAACAAGCTGCATCAATTCTACAAAATCTGGCAGACCACCTGTTGAACCATGTGCCAAGATCATGCCAGTGGAATAACTGGTGCCACTGTAGCACACTGTGTTTGCCATGTGGACAAATGATTCACCAGGGAATTTTCATTCCACTGCTTTCTTAATGTCTTCCCTCAGCACAGTCAAATCCACTGTTGACACTTTTGCTACTTGTAGAGACTGAACAATTTTACTGCCATGTAGATGGTATGCAATCATTAACTGATGCTTCACTGCAAGAGACAACAGAATGTTTCGGAAGCTATGCGTATGTCTGACCACACGCTTCAAAAAGCTGTGCTTAGCTTCAAAGCGCATAGTCCACAAAGTGAACCAAATGAACCAAGTGGACCAAAAGCTTTCATCTGGCTGGTGTGGGTAGTGTTCAAGAAAATGATGCTTTCCTGAGGGAAAACCTCCAGGAATCTGTGCCGATGCTCAGAAATCTTGCTTTCAAGGAAACAAACAGCGAGGTCTGTGTGAACAGGAGAAAGGACAAGTTCAACTATGTCCTTAAGGTTCAGAAGGATCAGCCATGCTGGTTCATTCTCAGGGATTCTTTCTCCAACTATCAGGGGAAGGAGGCGAAGCAAAGCCCAGTTTTCATGGGCATTTCCACCAACAGTTTTTCTTGCAGCAAAAGTCAGTGGAACTGGTTGCGGTGCATCCGTTCTATCTGTCCATCTGTATGGGAACTCTTTGATTCATTGATTTCATTCCTCGAGTGTGAAATATTTCTCTTTGATGAACACATTTAGGCATAGTGCTAACTCTAAAGGCACAACGCCTTCAAAGAGATCATGTAGCAAATCAGGTGGATAGCCAGATAAAACATTGAAATATTTGAGTTTGTCAGTCAGTGGGCACTGTCTCTTTACTCCATAACAATGAGAAGAATGCACTTGTATCTCTCTGTGCTGTCTGAACATGCAACCTGTGCTCTTGTGTTGTTCCTGTTTTAACTTCACTCACCTGGAATTGAGATCTTTCTCCAAGACAGAACCTGCAGGTGTGTGTACTTGTGAGACGTGAGAAGCTCTCCACAAACCCTCCAATAGAGTGGGCACCAAGGTTATCTGCAACGACACAATACACAGTACCTTTGACTCGTAGACCTATTGAAGGAATGTAAAGTCCTTCTTCTTCTAGGCTGGCAAGGAAGGTCCTTAAGCAGTGGTTCTAACACAGCACTATAGCCAAACTTTTGAACATCATCAGCCTTGCAGAGAATGGCAAGGTAGATTGATGTGAGCGAGGATCTGAGCAATGGTGGCACATTGGCTAAAACCCAATACACAGCAGTCATTTTGTGTTTTTTTCTTGATGTGCCAAGTGGATTACACACTTCAAAATCATCCACATACAGAATGAGAGAAATGGCTGGATTCTTTTCTCATAGCAATTTATTGTTTTTCAAATGTATGCCATCATGAAATGAATTGTAGTGAGTGTCAGAGCTGCTGTCTGCTTCAGAGCTATGTTTGAGCAAATCCTGGATCTCTTTTTTTCTTCAAAACCTCATGCAAGGACTTTCAAATTGGTACATGTTGGAAACTTTTCTTCTCCCTGAGAAGAACTGAGAAGACATGATTAGATATTCTGTAGGTTCCACCATGGAAAAATGCTCCCTTCTTTTGTAGGTGGAAAGGTGGAAAGAGGAGCAGTATGTCCTAGAGCTAATGTCATTGGCTTAGACTTGCACAGATAGGTCTGTCGCCATCTCTGAGATGATCACATCATCAACTTTTCATCAACAATTATGCCTCTTTAAGCATGACTGTAAAATATCTTTCAAAAGAGGACCTGAAGCTGATGAAGAAATAAAGTGCAGTTCTTCCACTAACTCATGAATACACCTTTGTGGTACATTGAATATGCTTTCCATTTTCAACAGCAGGTGGGCTACATTTTTTTCAATGAAGTTGCAGTGGCAGTTCTCTCATTTCTTCATCTTCAGGATCTTCACTCACTGTAACCTCCATATCCTCGTCAAAAGGATCATATCAAAAGGACCCCTGTATTTGAAAGATGAACATACAGTACCTCTGCAAGAGCTCAGGCTTGAAGTCATCCAGGGAATGAGGAGTGTGTTTCCGGCTCCTATGAGAGGCAAATGTTCCAGAAATGTTTGTTTTGAGAGCAATTTTCAAAAACACAAGACACTGTTTCCTGCTTTTTTAAATGACGGCCAATGTGTTCAAAGTATTCTCTTTCTGTGGAGATGGTGTTTAAAGAGCAACATGAACATTTCAAAGACAGAACTTCTCTGCGTGTCCCTGTCTCACGAGTTGAATGGCTTCTTGACAGATGGGTTCTCAGGCTGCCCCATGTTTTAAACGAGCAATAACGCTCCCAATAACGCTCCCAATGGAGGCAAGGGAGAAGTTCTCCACCATGGCCACCATGGTCTAAGCCTATAATGCTTTCAAAGATCACTTTTTCTTGACACAAGTTTACAGGTCCAATTCATTTTTAAAACTAAACAAAGCTCTATTTAAACGGCTTTGAATTTTTTCATGACATTTGGAATTGTTTAGTGATTCATAGCTTTAGTGCTTACAGCGTGTGCAGCATGACTTGGAAAAATATATTGCCTATGATGTGTTTCTAAATTGAAGATGGAAAAACTGTGAAAAATGTGCTTGCAACCAACTGCACAAAAATGATCCTTTGTCTTGGGTTCTAAAGGATTTGAAATATGGTTGAACTGCTTCACAATATTTTGGACTTTTAAAGTGAGCTAAATGAGAAAAAAAAACACTACACACCACTATACACACATTTTGTGTGTATACATTCATTCCTAACTTCAGAAAATGCCACCTGTCTCAATAGCAAAAGAGAAAAATAGCCAGGCCTACTGCAGCCTTACTAAAAGGAAACTTGTTCTATGGCGTATCTACAACTAATGTGGGTGCCTTAACCTCTCATAGACACACACCAACACGTCACTTAAAACAGAAACTACTAGCTGGCCAAACTTCATCAATGTAGTCCAAACTTGGAAAAAATGTGAACAAAACAATACACTCATTTCTCTTACCTTGATAAGAGTGATATACTAACTAACGTTTACCGCTAATTCAAATCGTTCGGCTGCCACAGACGTCTTTGTCTGACGATAAACGGTCGAGGGGCGGCGCTGGGCGAGAGAGCGCGGGCAAAAGGACATTTATGAACAGCTTCAGTTCTAAAGTTTTGTAACATGCAGTTATAGGCAGCTATGAAGCTACCATTTTACAAAATGGCTACATTAGCTTCATTTCAATGATGTCTGCGTTAACACGAATTAGTGCAACATTTGCTGATACAGTTAGTAGCCGTTATGAACAAAATAAAGCAAAAACAGTTACTTACCTCGTATTGCTCCATAGAAACTCTTGTTTTTTTCTTGGGATTTTGGGGATTTTCCAACAGGCATTAATAGCAGTCGCAGTCTGGCTCCTCTCTGTACGTGATTGCAGGATAAAACCAGAAGCAGGAGCAGGAGCAGAGCAGCTTCTGAAAGCTGTTGAACATTTGGCTCTAGCTGTGGGAATATGTCATTTCATCAAGTTTTAACAACCTTTTAAGTGAGAATGTGACCCTGTAGCTTACCTTCATCCAGAAAATTCGGAGAAACGTTTGGTCCTGACATCTCGGAGACATCGTACAATAGAACGTCTTCCCTGTTTTTTTCAAAATAAAAGCTCCCATTACTATGAACATGAAACATGAGCGGTGCTCTTGTTTTGAAACGGCATGTTTAATGTGGCCTTTGAATTACCCCTGGGGACAGATAAAGTTTTTGTATTTGAATTTGTTCAAAAGTTTGCTTCAAAATATACATACATATTTAAGTTAACATTTCTATTTTTCTATTTTCAGCTGGGCCAACTTCTTCAAATAAGTTAACAACTTGTTTTAATAAGTCAGTGACACAAGTTTATCGTTTTATGTTGAAAAAGCTCTTGATTTTAACTCAACTCAACTAACTAAGCCCATATTTTCAGCTGGACCAACTTCTTCAAATAAGTTACCAACTTGTTATAATAAGTCCATGTAACAACCTTATTCTTTTATGTTGAAAAAGCTCTTGATTTTAAGCTCAACTAACTAATCCCATGAATCATTTTTAGAGTCTAGTTCTCTCAGTATTATAAAATGACCATTGTTGGTATTTCATGATTGTAAAATGTTTTGAGAATTGTCAAATGAAAATAGCACTTTACAGCATCTAGTGTGCACTTGGGCAAGTTGCAATATAGTAATACGCATGAAACACATAACCTTGCATGTTTTATGAATAATGTGATTTATATGTTCAAAACCAAGCTGCCAATGGGAAGTGCAAATTAGCCATACGGCTATCATCTCCCATGTCCCATTTTTTCAAAAATCAATCAATCTACACATTTCTTACATATAGTACCTTTAAGACTGACAGCACTCAGTCTGTGACCATCGCTGTCTATGGTCCTGAAGTCTCAGACAGGTCACAGCCCAGAAGGTCCTACAATCAAACACATAGGATTTCTGAACATTTACACCTCTGATCACAACAGTCATAGTACATAGTACATAGTACATAGTACATAGTACATAGTACGGCTGACTTGGGGGCGAGAGGCGGGGTACACCCTGGACCGGTGGCCAGTACACCACAACGGTAATGTATTACAAGTAAGTATTACAATATCAAATTGCATTTTGTGAAAATGTAGCATATACGTATGAGAAATGCAAGAAAAGGTCAAGATGAATTAAATACAAGTACGGACTAGCTCAGAAGATCTATGCTCGGCTCTAGGGAGGTTGAGGTACAGTAATATCACACAAGACACAAAATGTACTTTTAAGTGGCTTGGTGCCTTATTATTTGCTTTAAGTGCAAACAGTGACAAATTATTGACAATATTTACAAACGGCAGTAAAATGGTATAGAGGTTTTGGGAATTCCTATAGCTGTTTGATGAAGTGCACTTCAGTCTTTCAATCTAGTTCATTTGTTTCTTACAAATAAAGAAATCACAATTCAACAGTGGTTCAGCACAGTCCAGGGTGTAAATGCCCTTCAAATCACACAAAGCACAAAATCACAGTATTCACAATAAAGGGTCAGTGGCCACAACAATGTGTGGAGCGAATGTCCATCTCATAGGAACCCAGAGTCCATGGTATATGTGGAAATTGTCCATGATCGCGCGCAACAGAGTTCATATGTGAACAGATAAAGTGACCAGTGCATAGGTGGGAGAGAACTGGCTGCCAACACCCCTACCAGACCGCAGGAGGATGTTGAAGTGGTTCGGTTCTCTTTGGGTCTAGCTCGCCTCGGGGTCCCCAACCAGGCACACCTGGCCTGTATATCACAGACAGGACCACTATCAGTAAATCAGTCATAATTATCATCAGCTAGCTCAGTGTACACAAATCAATGAATCAGTATGCAAAATCAGAATATAAAAATACATTTTCAATGATCAACCCCGGTTTAGCTTTAAAGAGGATTGTTTTAAAATGCAATTTAAGGTGCATAACATTCAGAATACACAGTAATCAAAAGCAGTGGCTCAATATTTAAACAGTTAATCAAGTTAAAAAGTTTGATTATCGTTTTGGGGGTTAGCATAACAATGAATCGCATTACAGCAGCGAAGTTGGTTGCCGATCGCATTGATATGCTAACGCTACATAAGCTAACCACACGCAACAATAGCATCCAGACTCACCGATTCCCTCGTAATTCAGTCCCCGCTAGAACCCAGATGTCTGCAGCGACGGCACGCGGCTTCTACAAGTTTTATAATGCACAAAGTTTTAGAGAACGATCAACAATATATATAAGTTGAAGTAGTTTGTTCGAGACTAACCGTGTTAGCAGCGTCCTGTAGCCTGTCTCCTCACCAGTGTGTGTGAGGGAGAGCGCACCGGTGTATTTGATTGCGGCCCTGGCGAACCTGATTGGCTGAGACGCAGCGCAAGCGGAAGAACGTTCCGTCTTCCGTCATGTGACTGGGTTGCATTCACGGACGTTATAAAAGACCGGGGAATATTTTTATATGATAGAAATATTCATAATCATCATTTGATTATAAAATATATTTTCATTATTTTCCAAGGATGCATAACTTCCATGTGGGTTACAAAAACAAACTAAATGATGCTGTAAATAGTACAGGCTATAGACATTAAGCAAAACATCACATTAAAACATAACCATCTCAAATGATCCTTACTAATAACAATTCATGATTGGCAATGTTTACAAACATTAGGCCTAGCGTGCTGGAGGCTCCTAGCGTACTGCATAAGAGAGAAAAATGCAACATGGACATGTTTGACAATCTAGCGGACTCAAAGGTAGCACCAAACCAGTGGTATTATATGAATCTTGAGATTTCAACCAATCCATTGACACCAAATACATCATGCTTGCTGACCGGGAAAGGAGTGAAAAGTTGTTGCAAAGTTGAACTGTTTTACCGCGACGTGACCATAGACTTTTATTTCAACTGTATGTGGTGCAGCTAATTGTTTTGGAGTATCATGCTGTATAAGAGGAAAAAAATACAAGAGTGACACTTTTGACAATATAGCGGACTGAGCTTTAAAACTACTGCCAAACCATCATATATCTTGAGATTTCAATGAATTCATCCATACAAAATACATCATGCTGACTTACCGGGAAATGAGTGAAAAGTTCTTCCAAAGTTGTAGCCTGTCAGTGCGTCTTCTTTGTTCTGATTGGCAGAGTGGTGGAGCATACCCATACATTCATTTATTTGCTGCAACAAATCATCAACAATGACATCACACTTCATTGAAAGGCCGTTGATGAAATATAATGTAACATAAAGTAACACTGGGAAATGTTCTGTTACTTACGGTAGCCTACATGGCAATTCTCATTGTCCTGCATTCACAATGGTAGATTCATTTAAGTTACAGTCATGATTTATTTGTCAGTCATACTTGAATTGTCACAGACAGTCTTGGTCCATGTGACTATCAAAAAGAGCATAGGCCAGTCTTAAATCTTGACTAATGTTTCCATTAGGCCTACTTCAAAGAATGGACTGTCTATCTATTCAAGTTTTTGGCTTTTGATATGCAGACATGAAATGGTTCAAACATTGGCTCTCATAAGCCACCAGCATAGGCTTGTAGCCATAGCCCTTAAAATGATGAGCATGATCTGTGTGTGTGTGCCTTAAGGGGCCAGCTTAAAGGGCCAGCCTTAAAGGGCCAGCCTTAAAGGGCCAGCCTTAAAGGGCCAGCCTTAAAGGGCCAGCTTAAAGGGCCAGCCTTAAAGGGCCAGCTTAAAGGGCCAGCCTTAAAGGGCCAGCCTTAAAGGGCCAGCCTTAAAGGGCCAGCCTTAAAGGGCCAGCTTAAAGGGCCAGCCTTAAAGGGCCAGCCTTAAAGGGCCAGCTTAAATGGCCAGCCTTAAAGGGCCAGCTTAAAGGGCCAGCCTTAAAGGGCAAGCCTTAAAGGGCCAGCCTTAAAGGGCCAGCCTTAGAGGGCCAGCTTAAAGGGCCAGCCTTAAAGGGCCAGCCTTAAAAGGCCAGTCTTAAAGGGCCAGCCTTAGAGGGCCAGCCTTAAAGGGCCAGCTTAAAGGGCCAGCCTTAAAGGGCCAGCCTTAAGGGGCCAGCTTAAAGGGCCAGCCTTAGAGGGCCAGCCTTAAAGGGCCAGCTTAAAGAGCCAGCCTTAAAGGGCCAGCTTAAAGGGCCAGCCTTAAAGGGCCAGCTTAAAGGGCCAGCCTTAGATGGCCAGCCTTAAGGGGCCAGCTTAAAGGGCCAGCCTTAAAGGGCCAGCCTTAAAGGGCCAGCCTTAGAGGGCCAGCCTTAAAGGGCCAGCCTTAAAGGGCCAGCCTTAAAGGGCCAGCCTTAGGGGGCCAGCCTTAAAGGGCCAGCTTAAAGGGCCAGCCTTTGAGGTCCAGCCTTAGAGGCCCAGCCTTAAAGGGCCAGTTTAAAGGGCCAGACTTAGATGGCCAGCCTTAAAGGGCCAGCTTAAAGGGCCAGCCTTAAAGGGCAAGCCTTAAAGGGCCAGCCTTAAAGGGCCAGCCTTAGAGGGCCAGCTTAAAGGGCCAGCCTTAGAGGGCCAGCTTAAAGGGCCAGCCTTAAGGGGCCAGCTTAAAGGGCCAGCCTTAAAGGGCCAGCCTTAAAGGGCCAGTCTTAAAGGGCCAGCCTTAGAGGACCAGCCTTAAAGGGCCAGCTTAAAGGGCCAGCCTTAAAAGGCCAGCTTAAAGGGCCAGCCTTAAAGGGCCAGCTTAAAGGGCCAGCCTTAGATGGCCAGCCTTAAGGGGCCAGCTTAAAGGGCCAGCCTTAAAGGGCCAGCCTTAAAGGGCCAGCCTTAAAGGGCCAGCCTTAAAGGGCCAGCCTTAAAGGGCCAGCTTAAAGGGCCAGCCTTAAGGGGCCAGCTTAAAGGGCCAGCCTTAAAGGGCAAGCCTTAAAGGGCCAGCCTTAGAGGGCCAGCTTAAAGGGCCAGCCTTAGAGGGCCAGCTTAAAGGGCCAGCCTTAAGGGGCCAGCTTAAAGGGCCAGCTTTAAAGGGCCAGCTTAAAGGGCCAGCCTTAGAGGGCCAGCTTAAAGGGCCAGCCTTAAGGGGCCAGCTTAAAGGGCCAGCCTTAAAGGGCCAGCCTTAACAGGCCAGTCTTAAAGGGCCAGCCTTAGAGGGCCAGCCTTAAAGGGCCAGCTTAAAGGGCCAGCCTTAAAGGGCCAGCTTAAAGGGCCAGCCTTAAAGGGCCAGCTTAAAGGGCCAGCCTTAGATGGCCAGCCTTAAGGGGCCAGCTTAAAGGGCCAGCCTTAAAGGGCCAGCCTTAAAGGGCCAGCCTTAGAGGGCCAGCCTTAAAGGGCCAGCCTTAAAGGGCCAGCCTTAAAGGGCCAGCCTTAGGGGGCCAGCCTTAAAGGGCCAGCTTAAAGGGCCAGCTTAAAGGGCCAGCCTTAAAGGGCCAGCTTAAAGGGCCAGCCTTAAAGGGCCAGCCTTAAAGGGCCAGCTTAAATGGCCAGCCTTAAAGGGCCAGCTTAAAGGGCCAGCCTTAAAGGGCAAGCCTTAAAGGGCCAGCCTTAGAGGGCCAGCTTAAAGGGCCAGCCTTAGATGGCCAGCCTTAAAGGGCCAGCTTAAAGGGCCAGCCTTAAAGGGCCAGCTTAAAGGGCCAGCCTTAAAGGGCCAGCCTTAAAGGGCCAGCTTAAAGGGCCAGCCTTAAAGGGCCAGCCTTAGAGGGCCAGCCTTAAAGGGCCAGCTTAAAGGGCCAGCCTTTGAGGTCCAGCCTTAGAGGCCCAGCCTTAAAGGGCCAGCTTAAAGGGCCAGCCTTAGAGGACCAGCTTAAAGGGCCAGCCTTAAGGGGCCAGCTTAAAGGGCCAGCCTTAAAGGGCCAGCCTTAAAGGGCCAGCCTTAAAGGGCCAGCTTAAAGGGCCAGCCTTAAAGGGCCAGCTTAAAAGGCCAGCCTTAAAGGGCCAGCCTTAAAGGGCCAGCTTAAATGGCCAGCCTTAAAGGGCCAGCTTAAAGGGCCAGCCTTAAAGGGCAAGCCTTAAAGGGCCAGCCTTAAAGGGCCAGCCTTAGAGGGCCAGCTTAAAGGACCAGCCTTAGAGGGCCAGCTTAAAGGGCCAGCCTTAAGGGGCCAGCTTAAAGGGCCAGCCTTAAAGGGCCAGCCTTAACAGGCCAGTCTTAAAGGGCCAGCCTTAGAGGGCCAGCTTAAAGGGCCAGCCTTAAGGGGCCAGCTTAAAGGGCCAGCCTTAAAGGGCCAGCCTTAACAGGCCAGTCTTAAAGGGCCAGCCTTAAAGGGCCAGCTTAAAGGGCCAGCCTTAAAGGGCCAGCTTAAAGGGCCAGCCTTAAAGGGCCAGCTTAAAGGGCCAGCCTTAGATGGCCAGCCTTAAGGGGCCAGCTTAAAGGGCCAGCCTTAAAGGGCCAGCCTTAAAGGGCCAGCCTTAGAGGGCCAGCCTTAAAGGGCCAGCCTTAAAGGGCCAGCCTTAAAGGGCCAGCCTTAGGGGGCCAGCCTTAAAGGGCCAGCTTAAAGGGCCAGTTTAAAGGGCCAGACTTAGATGGCCAGGCTTAAAGGGCCAGCTTAAAGGGCCAGCCTTAAAGGGCCAGCTTAAAGGGCCAGCCTTAAAGGGCAAGCCTTAAAGGGCCAGCCTTAAAGGGCCAGCCTTAGAGGGCCAGCTTAAAGGGCCAGCCTTAGAGGGCCAGCTTAAAGGGCCAGCCTTAAGGGGCCAGCTTAAAGGGCCAGCCTTAAAGGGCCAGCCTTAAAGGGCCAGTCTTAAAGGGCCAGCCTTAGAGGGCCAGCCTTAAAGGGCCAGCTTAAAGGGCCAGCCTTAAAGGGCCAGCTTAAAGGGCCAGCCTTAAAGGGCCAGCTTAAAGGGCCAGCCTTAGATGGCCAGCCTTAAAGGGCCAGCTTAAAGGGCCAGCCTTAAAGGGCCAGCCTTAAAGGGCCAGCCTTAAAGGGCCAGCCTTAAAGGGCCAGCTTAAAGGGCCAGCCTTAAGGGGCCAGCTGAAAGGGCCAGCCTTAAAGGGCAAGCCTTAAAGGGCCAGCCTTAAAGGGCCAGCCTTAAAGGGCCAGCTTAAAGGGCCAGCCTTAAAGGGCCAGCTTAAAGGGCCAGCCTTAAAGGGCCAGCCTTAAAGGGCCAGCTTAAAGGGCCAGCCTTAGAGGGCCAGCTTAAAGGGCCAGCCTTAAGGGGCCAGCTTAAAGGGCCAGCCTTAAAGGGCAAGCCTTAAAGGGCCAGCCTTAGAGGGCCAGCTTAAAGGGCCAGCCTTAGAGGGCCAGCTTAAAGGGCCAGCCTTAAGGGGCCAGCTTAAAGGGCCAGCCTCAAAGGGCCAGCCTTAAAGGGCCAGCTTAAAGGGCCAGCCTTAAAGGGCCAGCTTAAAGGGCCAGCCTTAAAGGGCCAGCCTTAAAGGGCCAGCTTAAAGGGCCAGCCTTAAAGGGCCAGCTTAAAGGGCCAGCCTTAAAGGGCAAGCCTTAAAGGGCCAGCCTTAAAGGGCCAGCCTTAGAGGGCCAGCTTAAAGGGCCAGCCTTGGAGGGCCAACTTAAAGGGCCAGCCTTAAGGGGCCAGCTTAAAGGGCCAGCCTTAAAGGGCCAGCCTTAAAGGGCCAGTCTTAAAGGGCCAGCCTTAGAGGACCAGCCTTAAAGGGCCAGCTTAAAGGGCCAGCCTTAAAGGGCCAGCTTAAAGGGCCAGCCTTAAAGGGCCAGCTTAAAGGGCCAGCCTTAGATGGCCAGCCTTAAAGGGCCAGCTTAAAGGGCCAGCCTTAAAGGGCCAGCTTAAAGGGCCAGCCTTAAAGGGCCAGCTTAAAGGGCCAGCCTTAGATGGCCAGCCTTAAGGGGCCAGCTTAAAGGGCCAGCCTTAAAGGGCCAGCCTTAAAGGGCCAGCCTTAAAGGGCCAGCCTTAAAGGGCCAGCTTAAAGGGCCAGCCTTAAGGGGCCAGCTTAAAGGGCCAGCCTTAAAGGGCAAACCTTAAAGGGCCAGCCTTAGAGGGCCAGCTTAAAGGGCCAGCCTTAGAGGGCCAGCTTAAAGGGCCAGCCTTAAGGGGCCAGCTTAAAGGGCCAGCCTTAAAGGGCCAGCCTTAAAGGGCCAGCTTTAAAGGGCCAGCTTAAAGGGCCAGCCTTAAAGGGCCAGCCTTAAAGGGCCAGCTTAAAGGGCCAGCCTTAAGGGGCCAGCTTAAAGGGCCAGCCTTAAAGGGCAAGCCTTAAAGGGCCAGCCTTAGAGGGCCAGCTTAAAGGGCCAGCCTTAGAGGGCCTGCTTAAAGGGCCAGCCTTAAGGGGCCAGCTTAAAGGGCCAGCCTTAAAGGGCCAGCCTTAAAGGGCCAGCTTAAAGGGCCAGCCTTAGATGGCCAGCCTTAAAGGGCCAGCTTAAAGGGCCAGCCTTAAAGGGCCAGCTTAAAGGGCCAGCCTTAAAGGGCAAGCCTTAAAGGGCCAGCCTTAAAGGGCCAGCCTTAGAGGGCCAGCTTAAAGGGCCAGCCTTAGAGTGCCAGCTTAAAGGGCCAGCCTTAAGGGGCCAGCTTAAAGGGCCAGCCTTAAAGGGCCAGCCTTAAAGGGCCAGTCTTAAAGGGCCAGCCTTAGAGGGCCAGCCTTAAAGGGCCAGCTTAAAGGGCCAGCCTTAAAGGGCCAGCTTAAAGGGCCAGCCTTAAAGGGCCAGCTTAAAGGGCCAGCCTTAGAGGGCCAGCCTTAAGGGGCCAGCTTAAAGGGCCAGCCTTAAAGGGCCAGCCTTAGAGGGCCAGCTTAAAGGGCCAGCCTTAGAGGGCCAGCTTAAAGGGCCAGCCTTAGAGGGCCAGCTTAAAGGGCCAGCCTTAAAGGGCCAGCTTAAAGGGCCAGCCTTAGAGGGCCAGCCTTAAGGGGCCAGCTTAAAGGGCCAGCCTTAAAGGGCCAGCCTTAAAGGGCCAGCCTTAAAGGGCCAGCCTTAGATGGCCAGCTTAAAGGGCCAGCCTTAGAGGGCCAGCTTAAAGGGCCAGCCTTAGAGGGCCAGCTTAAAGGGCCAGCCTTAAGGGGCCAGCTTAAAGGGCCAGCCTTAAAGGGCCAGCCTTAAAGGGCCAGTCTTATAGGGCCAGCCTTAGAGGGCCAGCCTTAAAGGGCCAGCTTAAAGGGCCAGCCTTAAAGGGCCAGCTTAAAGGGCCAGCCTTAGATGGCCAGCCTTAAGGGGCCAGCTTAAAGGGCCAGCCTTAAAGGGCCAGCCTTAAAGGGCCAGCTTTAAAGGGCCAGCTTAAAGGGCCAGCCTTAAAGGGCCAGCTTAAAGGGCCAGCCTTAAAGGGCCAGCTTAAAGGGCCAGCCTTAGAGGGCCAGCCCAAAGGGGCCAGCTTAAAGGGCCAGCCTTAAAGGGCCAGCCTTAAAGGGCCAGCCTTAGAGGGCCAGCTTAAAGGGCCAGCCTTAAAGGGCCAGCTTAAAAGGCCAGCCTTAGAGGGCCAGCTTTACAGGGCCAGCTTAAAGGGCCAGCCTTAAAGGGCCAGCTTAAAGGGCCAGCCTTAGAGGGCCAGCTTAAAGGGCCAGCCTTAAGGGGCCAGCTTAAAGGGCCAGCCTTAAAGGGCAAGCCTTAAAGGGCCAGCCTTAGCGGGCCTGCCTTAAAGGGCAAGCCTTAAAGGGCCAGCCTTAAAGGGCCAGCCTTAGAGGGCCAGCTTAAAGGGCCAGCCTTAGAGGGCCAGCTTAAAGGGCCAGCCTTAAGGGGCCAGCTTAAAGGGCCAGCCTTAAAGGGCCAGCCTTAAAAGGCCAGTCTTAAAGGGCCAGCCTTAGAGGGCCAGCCTTAAAGGGCCAGCTTAAAGGGCCAGCCTTAAAGGGCCAGCTTAAAGGGCCAGCCTTAGATGGCCAGCCTTAAGGGGCCAGCTTAAAGGGCCAGCCTTAAAGGGCCAGCCTTAAAGGGCCA
Source organism: Doryrhamphus excisus (assembly GCF_037039965.1). NCBI lineage: Eukaryota > Metazoa > Chordata > Actinopteri > Syngnathiformes > Syngnathidae > Doryrhamphus > Doryrhamphus excisus. The sequence continues at coordinate 15,999,243 of NC_136376.1, read as the reverse complement.
GCCTTAGAGGGCCAGCCTTAAAGGGCCAGCCTTAAAGGGCCAGCCTTAGAGGGCCAGCCTTAAAGGGCCAGCTTAAAGGGCCAGCCTTTGAGGTCCAGCCTTAGAGGCCCAGCCTTAAAGGGCCAGCTTAAAGGGCCAGCCTTAGAGGACCAGCTTAAAGGGCCAGCCTTAAGGGGCCAGCTTAAAGGGCCAGCCTTAAAGGGCCAGCCTTAAAGGGCCAGCCTTAAAGGGCCAGCTTAAAGGGCCAGCCTTAAAGGGCCAGCTTAAAGGGCCAGCCTTAAAGGGCCAGCCTTAAAGGGCCAGCTTAAATGGCCAGCCTTAAAGGGCCAGCTTAAAGGGCCAGCCTTAAAGGGCAAGCCTTAAAGGGCCAGCCTTAAAGGGCCAGCCTTAGAGGGCCAGCTTAAAGGGCCAGCCTTAGAGGGCCAGCTTAAAGGGCCAGCCTTAAGGGGCCAGCTTAAAGGGCCAGCCTTAAAGGGCCAGCCTTAAAAGGCCAGTCTTAAAGGGCCAGCCTTAGAGGGCCAGCCTTAAAGGGCCAGCTTAAAGGGCCAGCCTTAAAGGGCCAGCTTAAAGGGCCAGCCTTAAAGGGCCAGCTTAAAGGGCCATCCTTAGATGGCCAGCCTTAAGGGGCCAGCTTAAAGGGCCAGCCTTAAAGGGCCAGCCTTAAAGGGCCAGCCTTAGAGGGCCAGCCTTAAAGGGCCAGCCTTAAAGGGCCAGCCTTAAAGGGCCAGCCTTAGGGGGCCAGCCTTAAAGGGCCAGCTTAAAGGGCCAGCCTTTGAAGTCCAGCCTTAGAGGCCCAGCCTTAAAGGGCCAGTTTAAAGGGCCAGACTTAGATGGCCAGGCTTAAAGGGCCAGCTTAAAGGGCCAGCCTTAAAGGGCCAGCTTAAAGGGCCAGCCTTAAAGGGCAAGCCTTAAAGGGCCAGCCTTAAAGGGCCAGCCTTAGAGGGCCAGCTTAAAGGGCCAGCCTTAGAGGGCCAGCTTAAAGGGCCAGCCTTAAGGGGCCAGCTTAAAGGGCCAGCCTTAAAGGGCCAGCCTTAAAGGGCCAGTCTTAAAGGGCCAGCCTTAGAGGACCAGTCTTAAAGGGCCAGCCTAAAGGGCCAGCCTTAAAGGGCCAGCTTAAAGGGCCAGCCTTAAAGGGCCAGCTTAAAGGGCCGGCCTTAAAGGGCCAGCCTTAAAGGGCCAGCTTAAAGGGCCAGCCTTAGAGGGCCTGCTTAAAGGGCCAGCCTTAAGGGGCCAGCTTAAAGGGCCAGCCTTAAAGGGCCAGCCTTAAAGGGCCAGCCTTAAAGGGCCAGCTTAAAGGGCCAGCCTTAGATGGCCAGCCTTAAAGGGCCAGCTTAAAGGGCCAGCCTTAAAGGGCCAGCTTAAAGGGCCAGCCTTAAAGGGCCAGCCTTAAAGGGTCAGCTTAAAGGGCCAGCCTTAAAGGGCCAGCCTTAGAGGGCCAGCCTTAAAGGGCCAGCTTAAAGGGCCAGCCTTTGAGGTCCAGCCTTAGAGGCCCAGCCTTAAAGGGCCAGCTTAAAGGGCCAGCCTTAGAGGACCAGCTTAAAGGGCCAGCCTTAAGGGGCCAGCTTAAAGGGCCAGCCTTAAAGGGCCAGCCTTAAAGGGCCAGCCTTAAAGGGCCAGCTTAAAGGGCCAGCCTTAAAGGGCCAGCTTAAAGGGCCAGCCTTAAAGGGCCAGCCTTAAAGGGCCAGCTTAAATGGCCAGCCTTAAAGGGCCAGCTTAAAGGGCCAGCCTTAAAGGGCAAGCCTTAAAGGGCCAGCCTTAAAGGGCCAGCCTTAGAGGGCCAGCTTAAAGGGCCAGCCTTAGATGGCCAGCCTTAAAGGGCCAGCTTAAAGGGCCAGCCTTAAAGGGCCAGCTTAAAGGGCCAGCCTTAAAGGGCCAGCCTTAAAGGGCCAGCTTAAAGGGCCAGCCTTAAAGGGCCAGCCTTAGAGGGCCAGCCTTAAAGGGCCAGCTTAAAGGGCCAGCCTTTGAGGTCCAGCCTTAGAGGCCCAGCCTTAAAGGGCCAGCTTAAAGGGCCAGCCTTAGAGGACCAGCTTAAAGGGCCAGCCTTAAGGGGCCAGCTTAAAGGGCCAGCCTTAAAGGGCCAGCCTTAAAGGGCCAGCCTTAAAGGGCCAGCTTAAAGGGCCAGCCTTAAAGGGCCAGCCTTAAAGGGCCAGCCTTAAAGGGCCAGCTTAAAGGGCCAGCCTTAAGGGGCCAGCTTAAAGGGCCAGCCTTAAAGGGCAAGCCTTAAAGGGCCAGCCTTAAAGGGCCAGCCTTAAAGGGCCAGCTTAAAGGGCCAGCCTTAAAGGGCCAGCTTAAAGGGCCAGCCTTAAAGGGCCAGCCTTAAAGGGCCAGCTTAAAGGGCCAGCCTTAAAGGGCCAGCCTTAAAGGGCCAGCCTTAGAGGGCCAGCTTAAAGGGCCAGCCTTAAGGGGCCAGCTTAAAGGGCCAGCCTTAAAGGGCCAGCCTTAAAGGGCCAGTCTTAAAGGGCCAGCCTTAGAGGGCCAGCCTTAAAGGGCCAGCTTAAAGGGCCAGCCTTAAAGGGCCAGCTTAAAGGGCCAGCCTTAAGGGGCCAGCTTAAAGGGCCAGCCTTAAAGGGCCAGCTTAAAGGGCCAGCCTTAAAGGGCCAGCTTAAAGGGCCAGCCTTAGATGGCCAGCCTTAAAGGGCCAGCTTAAAGGGCCAGCCTTAAAGGGCAAGCCTTAAAGGGCCAGCCTTAGAGGGCCAGCTTAAAGGGCCAGCCTTAGAGGGCCAGCTTAAAGGGCCAGCCTTAAGGGGCCAGCTTAAAGGGCCAGCCTTAAAGGGCCAGCCTTAAAGGGCCAGCTTTAAAGGGCCAGCTTAAAGGGCCAGCCTTAAAGGGCCAGCCTTAAAGGGCCAGCCTTAAAGGGCCAGCTTAAAGGGCCAGCCTTAGAGGGCCAGCCTTAAGGGGCCAGCTTAAAGGGCCAGCCTTAAAGGGCCAGCCTTAAAGGGCCAGCCTTAGAGGGCCAGCCTTAAAGGGCCAGCTTAAAGGGCCAGCCTTAAAGGGCCAGCTTAAAGGGCCAGCCTTAAAGGGCCAGCTTAAAGGGCCAGCCTTAAAGGGCAAGCCTTAAAGGGCCAGCCTTAAAGGGCCAGCCTTAGAGGGCCAGCTTAAAGGGCCAGCCTTAGAGGGCCAGCTTAAAGGGCCAGCCTTAAGGGGCCAGCTTAAAGGGCCAGCCTTAAAGGGCCAGCCTTAAAGGGCCAGCCTTAAAGGGCCAGCCTTAGATGGCCAGCTTAAAGGGCCAGCCTTAGAGGGCCAGCTTAAAGGGCCAGCCTTAGAGGGCCAGCTTAAAGGGCCAGCCTTAAGGGGCCAGCTTAAAGGGCCAGCCTTAAAGGGCCAGCCTTAAAGGGCCAGTCTTAAAGGGCCAGCCTTAGAGGGCCAGCCTTAAAGGGCCAGCTTAAAGGGCCAGCCTTAAAGGGCCAGCTTAAAGGGCCAGCCTTAAGGGGCCAGCTTAAAGGGCCAGCCTTAAAGGGCAAGCCTTAAAGGGCCAGCCTTAGAGGGCCAGCTTAAAGGGCCAGCCTTAGAGGGCCAGCTTAAAGGGCCAGCCTTAAGGGGCCAGCTTAAAGGGCCAGCCTCAAAGGGCCAGCCTTAAAGGGCCAGCTTAAAGGGCCAGCCTTAAAGGGCCAGCTTAAAGGGCCAGCCTTAAAGGGCCAGCCTTAAAGGGCCAGCTTAAAGGGCCAGCCTTAAAGGGCCAGCTTAAAGGGCCAGCCTTAAAGGGCAAGCCTTAAAGGGCCAGCCTTAAAGGGCCAGCCTTAGAGGGCCAGCTTAAAGGGCCAGCCTTAGAGGGCCAGCTTAAAGGGCCAGCCTTAAGGGGCCAGCTTAAAGGGCCAGCCTTCAAGGGCCAGCCTTAAAGGGCCAGTCTTAAAGGGCCAGCCTTAGAGGACCAGCCTTAAAGGGCCAGCTTAAAGGGCCAGCCTTAAAGGGCCAGCTTAAAGGGCCAGCCTTAAAGGGCCAGCTTAAAGGGCCAGCCTTAGATGGCCAGCCTTAAGGGGCCAGCTTAAAGGGCCAGCCTTAAAGGGCCAGCCTTAAAGGGCCAGCCTTAAAGGGCCAGCCTTAAAGGGCCAGCCTTAAAGGGCCAGCCTTAAAGGGCCAGCTTAAAGGGCCAGCCTTAAGGGGCCAGCTTAAAGGGCCAGCCTTAAAGGGCAAGCCTTAAAGGGCAAGCCTTAGAGGGCCAGCTTAAAGGGCCAGCCTTAGAGGGCCAGCTTAAAGGGCCAGCCTTAAGGGGCCAGCTTAAAGGGCCAGCCTTAAAGGGCCAGCCTTAAAGGGCCAGCTTTAAAGGGCCAGCTTAAAGGGCCAGCCTTAAAGGGCCAGCCTTAAAGGGCCAGCTTAAAGGGCCAGCCTTAAGGGGCCAGCTTAAAGGGCCAGCCTTAAAGGGCAAGCCTTAAAGGGCCAGCCTTAGAGGGCCAGCTTAAAGGGCCAGCCTTAGAGGGCCTGCTTAAAGGGCCAGCCTTAAGGGGCCAGCTTAAAGGGCCAGCCTTAAAGGGCCAGCCTTAAAGGGCCAGTCTTAAAGGGCCAGCCTTAGAGGGCCAGCCTTAAAGGGCCAGCTTAAAGGGCCAGCCTTAAAGGGCCAGCTTAAAGGGCCAGCCTTAAAGGGCCAGCTTAAAGGGCCAGCCTTAGATGGCCAGCCTTAAGGGGCCAGCTTAAAGGGCCAGCCTTAAAGGGCCAGCCTTAAAGGGCCAGCCTTAAAGGGCCAGCCTTAAAGGGCCAGCCTTAAAGGGCCAGCTTAAAGGGCCAGCCTTAAGGGGCCAGCTTAAAGGGCCAGCCTTAAAGGGCAAGCCTTAAAGGGCCAGCCTTAGAGGGCCAGCTTAAAGGGCCAGCCTTAGAGGGCCAGCTTAAAGGGCCAGCCTTAAGGGGCCAGCTTAAAGGGCCAGCCTTAAAGGGCCAGCCTTAAAGGGCCAGCCTTAAAGGGCCAGCTTAAAGGGCCAGCCTTAAAGGGCCAGCCTTAAAGGGCCAGCTTAAAGGGCCAGCCTTAAAGGGCCAGCCTTAGAGGGCCAGCTTAAAGGGCCAGCTTTAAAGGGCCAGCCTTAAAGGGCCAGCCTTAAAGGGCCAGCCTTAAAGGGCCAGCTTAAAGGGCCGGCCTTAAAGGGCCAGCCTTAAAGGGCCAGCTTAAAGGGCCAGCCTTAAAGGGCCAGCTTAAAGGGCCAGCCTTAGAGGGCCAGCCTTAAGGGGCCAGCTTAAAGGGCCAGCCTTAAAGGGCCAGCCTTAAAGGGCCAGCCTTAAAGGGCCAGCCTTAGATGGCCAGCTTAAAGGTCCAGCCTTAGAGGGCCAGCTTAAAGGGCCAGCCTTAATGGGCCAGCTTAAAGGGCCAGCCTTAAAGGGCCAGCCTTAGAGGGCCAGCTTAAAGGGCCAGCTTTAAAGGGCCAGCCTTAAAGGGCCAGCCTTAAAGGGCCAGCCTTAAAGGGCCAGCTTAAAGGGCCGGCCTTAAAGGGCCAGCCTTAAAGGGCCAGCTTAAAGGGCCAGCCTTAAAGGGCCAGCTTAAAGGGCCAGCCTTAGAGGGCCAGCCTTAAGGGGCCAGCTTAAAGGGCCAGCCTTAAAGGGCCAGCCTTAAAGGGCCAGCCTTAAAGGGCCAGCCTTAGATGGCCAGCTTAAAGGTCCAGCCTTAGAGGGCCAGCTTAAAGGGCCAGCCTTAATGGGCCAGCTTAAAGGGCCAGCCTTAAAGGGCCAGCCTTAAAGGGCCAGCTTTAAAGGGCCAGCTTAAAGGGCCAGCCTTAAAGGGCCAGCCTTAAAGGGCCAGCTTAAAGGGCCAGCCTTAAGGGGCCAGCTTAAAGGGCCAGCCTTAAAGGGCAAGCCTTAAAGGGCCAGCCTTAGAGGGCCAGCTTAAAGGGCCAGCCTTAGAGGGCCTGCTTAAAGGGCCAGCCTTAAGGGGCCAGCTTAAAGGGCCAGCCTTAAAGGGCCAGCCTTAAAGGGCCAGCCTTAAAGGGCCAGCTTAAAGGGCCAGCCTTAGATGGCCAGCCTTAGATGGCCAGCCTTAAAGGGCCAGCTTAAAGGGCCAGCCTTAGATGGCCAGCTTAAAGGGCCAGCCTTAGAGGGCCAGCTTAAAGGGCCAGCCTTAGATGGCCAGCCTTAAGGGGCCAGCTTAAAGGGCCAGCCTTAAAGGGCCAGCCTTAAAGGGCCAGCCTTAAAGGGCAAGCCTTAAAGGGCAAGCCTTAGAGGGCCAGCTTAAAGGGCCAGCCTTAGAGGGCCAGCTTAAAGGGCCAGCCTTAAGGGGCCAGCTTAAAGGGCCAGCCTTAAAGGGCCAGCCTTAAAGGGCCAGCTTTAAAGGGCCAGCTTAAAGGGCCAGCCTTAAAGGGCCAGCTTAAAGGGCCAGCCTTAAGGGGCCAGCTTAAAGGGCCAGCCTTAAAGGGCAAGCCTTAAAGGGCCAGCCTTAGAGGGCCAGCTTAAAGGGCCAGCCTTAGAGGGCCTGCTTAAAGGGCCAGCCTTAAGGGGCCAGCTTAAAGGGCCAGCCTTAAAGGGCCAGCCTTAAAGGGCCAGTCTTAAAGGGCCAGCCTTAGAGGGCCAGCCTTAAAGGGCCAGCTTTAAAGGGCCAGCTTAAAGGGCCAGCCTTAAAGGGCCAGCCTTAAAGGGCCAGCTTAAAGGGCCAGCCTTAAGGGGCCAGCTTAAAGGGCCAGCCTTAAAGGGCAAGCCTTAAAGGGCCAGCCTTAGAGGGCCAGCTTAAAGGGCCAGCCTTAGAGGGCCTGCTTAAAGGGCCAGCCTTAAGGGGCCAGCTTAAAGGGCCAGCCTTAAAGGGCCAGCCTTAAAGGGCCAGCCTTAAAGGGCCAGCTTAAAGGGCCAGCCTTAGATGGCCAGCCTGAGATGGCCAGCCTTAAAGGGCCAGCTTAAAGGGCCAGCCTTAGATGGCCAGCTTAAAGGGCCAGCCTTAGAGGGCCAGCTTAAAGGGCCAGCCTTAGATGGCCAGCCTTAAGGGGCCAGCTTAAAGGGCCAGCCTTAAAGGGCCAGCCTTAAAGGGCCAGCCTTAAAGGGCAAGCCTTAAAGGGCAAGCCTTAGAGGGCCAGCTTAAAGGGCCAGCCTTAGAGGGCCAGCTTAAAGGGCCAGCCTTAAGGGGCCAGCTTAAAGGGCCAGCCTTAAAGGGCCAGCCTTAAAGGGCCAGCTTTAAAGGGCCAGCTTAAAGGGCCAGCCTTAAAGGGCCAGCTTAAAGGGCCAGCCTTAAGGGGCCAGCTTAAAGGGCCAGCCTTAAAGGGCAAGCCTTAAAGGGCCAGCCTTAGAGGGCCAGCTTAAAGGGCCAGCCTTAAAGGGCCAGCCTTAGAGGGCCAGCTTAAAGGGCCAGCTTTAAAGGGCCAGCCTTAAAGGGCCAGCTTAAAGGGCCAGCCTTAGATGGCCAGCCTTAAGGGGCCAGCTTAAAGGGCCAGCCTTAAAGGGCCAGCCTTAAAGGGCCACCCTTAAAGGGCCAGCCTTAAAGGGCCAGCCTTAAAGGGCCAGCCTTAAAGGGCCAGCTTAAAGGGCCAGCCTTAAGGGGCCAGCTTAAAGGGCCAGCCTTAAAGGGCAAGCCTTAAAGGGCCAGCCTTAGAGGGCCAGCTTAAAGGGCCAGCCTTAGAGGGCCAGCTTAAAGGGCCAGCCTTAAGGGGCCAGCTTAAAGGGCCAGCCTTAAGGGGCCAGCTTAAAGGGCCAGCCTTAAAGGGCCAGCCTTAAAGGGCCAGCCTTAAAGGGCCAGCCTTAAAGGGCCAGCTTAAAGGGCCAGCCTTAAAGGGCCAGCCTTAGAGGGCCAGCTTAAAGGGCCAGCTTTAAAGGGCCAGCCTTAAAGGGCCAGCCTTAAAGGGCCAGCCTTAAAGGGCCAGCTTAAAGGGCCAGCCTTAAAGGGCCAGCTTAAAGGGCCAGCCTTAAAGGGCCAGCCTTAAAGGGCCAGTTTAAAGGGCTGGCCTTAAAGGGCCAGCCTTAAAGGGCCAGCTTAAAGGGCCAGCCTTAAAGGGCCAGCTTAAAGGGCCAGCCTTAGAGGGCCAGCCTTAAGGGGCCAGCTTAAAGGGCCAGCCTTAAAGGGCCAGCCTTAAAGGGCCAGCCTTAGAGGGCCAGCCTTAAAGGGCCAGCTTAAAGGGCCAGCCTTAAAGGGCCAGCTTAAAGGGCCAGCCTTAAAGGGCCAGCTTAAAGGGCCAGCCTTAAAGGGCAAGCCTTAAAGGGCCAGCCTTAAAGGGCCAGCCTTAGAGGGCCAGCTTAAAGGGCCAGCCTTAGAGGGCCAGCTTAAAGGGCCAGCCTTAAGGGGCCAGCTTAAAGGGCCAGCCTTAAAGGGCCAGCCTTAAAGGGCCAGCCTTAAAGGGCCAGCCTTAGATGGCCAGCTTAAAGGGCCAGCCTTAGAGGGCCAGCTTAAAGGGCCAGCCTTAGAGGGCCAGCTTAAAGGGCCAGCCTTAAGGGGCCAGCTTAAAGGGCCAGCCTTAAAGGGCCAGCCTTAAAGGGCCAGTCTTAAAGGGCCAGCCTTAGAGGGCCAGCCTTAAAGGGCCAGCTTAAAGGGCCAGCCTTAAAGGGCCAGCCTTAGATGGCCAGCCTTAAGGGGCCAGCTTAAAGGGCCAGCCTTAAAGGGCAAGCCTTAAAGGGCCAGCCTTAGAGGGCCAGCTTAAAGGGCCAGCCTTAGAGGGCCAGCTTAAAGGGCCAGCCTTAAGGGGCCAGCTTAAAGGGCCAGCCTCAAAGGGCCAGCCTTAAAGGGCCAGCTTAAAGGGCCAGCCTTAAAGGGCCAGCTTAAAGGGCCAGCCTTAAAGGGCCAGCCTTAAAGGGCCAGCTTAAAGGGCCAGCCTTAAAGGGCCAGCTTAAAGGGCCAGCCTTAAAGGGCAAGCCTTAAAGGGCCAGCCTTAAAGGGCCAGCCTTAGAGGGCCAGCTTAAAGGGCCAGCCTTAGAGGGCCAGCTTAAAGGGCCAGCCTTAAGGGGCCAGCTTAAAGGGCCAGCCTTCAAGGGCCAGCCTTAAAGGGCCAGTCTTAAAGGGCCAGCCTTAGAGGACCAGCCTTAAAGGGCCAGCTTAAAGGGCCAGCCTTAAAGGGCCAGCTTAAAGGGCCAGCCTTAAAGGGCCAGCCTTAAAGGGCCAGCTTAAAGGGCCAGCCTTAGATGGCCAGCCTTAAGGGGCCAGCTTAAAGGGCCAGCCTTAAAGGGCCAGCCTTAAAGGGCCAGCCTTAAAGGGCCAGCTTAAAGGGCCAGCCTTAAGGGGCCAGCTTAAAGGGCCAGCCTTAAAGGGCAAGCCTTAAAGGGCAAGCCTTAGAGGGCCAGCTTAAAGGGCCAGCCTTAGAGGGCCAGCTTAAAGGGCCAGCCTTAAGGGGCCAGCTTAAAGGGCCAGCCTTAAAGGGCCAGCCTTAAAGGGCCAGCTTTAAAGGGCCAGCTTAAAGGGCCAGCCTTAAAGGGCCAGCCTTAAAGGGCCAGCTTAAAGGGCCAGCCTTAAGGGGCCAGCTTAAAGGGCCAGCCTTAAAGGGCAAGCCTTAAAGGGCCAGCCTTAGAGGGCCAGCTTAAAGGGCCAGCCTTAGAGGGCCTGCTTAAAGGGCCAGCCTTAAGGGGCCAGCTTAAAGGGCCAGCCTTAAAGGGCCAGCCTTAAAGGGCCAGTCTTAAAGGGCCAGCCTTAGAGGGCCAGCCTTAAAGGGCCAGCTTAAAGGGCCAGCCTTAAAGGGCCAGCTTAAAGGGCCAGCCTTAAAGGGCCAGCTTAAAGGGCCAGCCTTAGATGGCCAGCCTTAAGGGGCCAGCTTAAAGGGCCAGCCTTAAAGGGCCAGCCTTAAAGGGCCAGCCTTAAAGGGCCAGCCTTAAAGGGCCAGCCTTAAAGGGCCAGCTTAAAGGGCCAGCCTTAAGGGGCCAGCTTAAAGGGCCAGCCTTAAAGGGCAAGCCTTAAAGGGCCAGCCTTAGAGGGCCAGCTTAAAGGGCCAGCCTTAGAGGGCCAGCTTAAAGGGCCAGCCTTAAGGGGCCAGCTTAAAGGGCCAGCCTTAAAGGGCCAGCCTTAAAGGGCCAGCCTTAAAGGGCCAGCTTAAAGGGCCAGCCTTAAAGGGCCAGCCTTAAAGGGCCAGCTTAAAGGGCCAGCCTTAAAGGGCCAGCCTTAGAGGGCCAGCTTAAAGGGCCAGCTTTAAAGGGCCAGCCTTAAAGGGCCAGCCTTAAAGGGCCAGCCTTAAAGGGCCAGCTTAAAGGGCCGGCCTTAAAGGGCCAGCCTTAAAGGGCCAGCTTAAAGGGCCAGCCTTAAAGGGCCAGCTTAAAGGGCCAGCCTTAGAGGGCCAGCCTTAAGGGGCCAGCTTAAAGGGCCAGCCTTAAAGGGCCAGCCTTAAAGGGCCAGCCTTAAAGGGCCAGCCTTAGATGGCCAGCTTAAAGGTCCAGCCTTAGAGGGCCAGCTTAAAGGGCCAGCCTTAGAGGGCCAGCTTAAAGGGCCAGCCTTAAGGGGCCAGCTTAAAGGGCCAGCCTTAAAGGGCCAGCCTTAAAGGGCCAGTCTTAAAGGGCCAGCCTTAGAGGGCCAGCCTTAAAGGGCCAGCTTAAAGGGCCAGCTTAAAGGGCCAGCCTTAAAGGGCCAGCTTAAAGGGCCAGCCTTAGATGGCCAGCCTTAAGGGGCCAGCTTAAAGGGCCAGCCTTAAAAGGCCAGCCTTAAAGGGCCAGCCTTAAAGGGCCAGCCTTAAAGGGCCAGCCTTAAAGGGCCAGCCTTAAAGGGCCAGCTTAAAGGGCCAGCCTTAAGGGGCCAGCTTAAAGGGCCAGCCTTAAAGGGCCGGCCTTAAAGGGCCAGCCTTAGAGGGCCAGCTTAAAGGGCCAGCCTTAGAGGGCCAGCTTAAAGGGCCAGCCTTAAGGGGCCAGGTTAAAGGGCCAGCCTTAAAGGGCCAGCCTTAAAGGGCCAGCTTTAAAGGGCCAGCTTAAAGGGCCAGCCTTAAAGGGCCAGCCTTAAAGGGCCAGCTTAAAGGGCCAGCCTTAAGGGGCCAGCTTAAAGGGCCAGCCTTAGATGGCCAGCCTTAAGGGGCCAGCTTAAAGGGCCAGCCTTAAAGGGCCAGCCTTAAAGGGCCAGCCTTAAAGGGCAAGCCTTAAAGGGCAAGCCTTAGAGGGCCAGCTTAAAGGGCCAGCCTTAGAGGGCCAGCTTAAAGGGCCAGCCTTAAGGGGCCAGCTTAAAGGGCCAGCCTTAAAGGGCCAGCCTTAAAGGGCCAGCTTTAAAGGGCCAGCTTAAAGGGCCAGCCTTAAAGGGCCAGCTTAAAGGGCCAGCCTTAAGGGGCCAGCTTAAAGGGCCAGCCTTAAAGGGCAAGCCTTAAAGGGCCAGCCTTAGAGGGCCAGCTTAAAGGGCCAGCCTTAGAGGGCCTGCTTAAAGGGCCAGCCTTAAGGGGCCAGCTTAAAGGGCCAGCCTTAAAGGGCCAGCCTTAAAGGGCCAGTCTTAAAGGGCCAGCCTTAGAGGGCCAGCCTTAAAGGGCCAGCTTAAAGGGCCAGCCTTAAAGGGCCAGCTTAAAGGGCCAGCCTTAAAGGGCCAGCTTAAAGGGCCAGCCTTAGATGGCCAGCCTTAAGGGGCCAGCTTAAAGGGCCAGCCTTAAAGGGCCAGCCTTAAAGGGCCACCCTTAAAGGGCCAGCCTTAAAGGGCCAGCCTTAAAGGGCCAGCCTTAAAGGGCCAGCTTAAAGGGCCAGCCTTAAGGGGCCAGCTTAAAGGGCCAGCCTTAAAGGGCAAGCCTTAAAGGGCCAGCCTTAGAGGGCCAGCTTAAAGGGCCAGCCTTAGATGGCCAGCTTAAAGGGCCAGCCTTAAGGGGCCAGCTTAAAGGGCCAGCCTTAGATGGCCAGCCTTAAGGGGCCAGCTTAAAGGGCCAGCCTTAAAGGGCCAGCCTTAAAGGGCCAGCCTTAAAGGGCCAGCCTTAAAGGGCAAGCCTTAAAGGGCAAGCCTTAGAGGGCCAGCTTAAAGGGCCAGCCTTAGAGGGCCAGCTTAAAGGGCCAGCCTTAAGGGGCCAGCTTAAAGGGCCAGCCTTAAAGGGCCAGCCTTAAAGGGCCAGCTTTAAAGGGCCAGCTTAAAGGGCCAGCCTTAAAGGGCCAGCCTTAAAGGGCCAGCCTTAAAGGGCAAGCCTTAAAGGGCAAGCCTTAGAGGGCCAGCTTAAAGGGCCAGCCTTAGAGGGCCAGCTTAAAGGGCCAGCCTTAAGGGGCCAGCTTAAAGGGCCAGCCTTAAAGGGCCAGCCTTAAAGGGCCAGCTTTAAAGGGCCAGCTTAAAGGGCCAGCCTTAAAGGGCCAGCTTAAAGGGCCAGCCTTAAGGGGCCAGCTTAAAGGGCCAGCCTTAAAGGGCAAGCCTTAAAGGGCCAGCCTTAGAGGGCCAGCTTAAAGGGCCAGCCTTAGAGGGCCTGCTTAAAGGGCCAGCCTTAAGGGGCCAGCTTAAAGGGCCAGCCTTAAAGGGCCAGCCTTAAAGGGCCAGTCTTAAAGGGCCAGCCTTAAGGGGCCAGCTTAAAGGGCCAGCCTTAAGGGGCCAGCTTAAAGGGCCAGCCTTAAAGGGCCAGCCTTAAAGGGCCAGCCTTAAAGGGCCAGCCTTAAAGGGCCAGCTTAAAGGGCCAGCCTTAAAGGGCCAGCCTTAGAGGGCCAGCTTAAAGGGCCAGCTTTAAAGGGCCAGCCTTAAAGGGCCAGCCTTAAAGGGCCAGCCTTAAAGGGCCAGCTTAAAGGGCCAGCCTTAAAGGGCCAGCTTAAAGGGCCAGCCTTAAAGGGCCAGCCTTAAAGGGCCAGTTTAAAGGGCTGGCCTTAAAGGGCCAGCCTTAAAGGGCCAGCTTAAAGGGCCAGCCTTAAAGGGCCAGCTTAAAGGGCCAGCCTTAGAGGGCCAGCCTTAAGGGGCCAGCTTAAAGGGCCAGCCTTAAAGGGCCAGCCTTAAAGGGCCAGCCTTAGAGGGCCAGCCTTAAAGGGCCAGCTTAAAGGGCCAGCCTTAAAGGGCCAGCTTAAAGGGCCAGCCTTAAAGGGCCAGCTTAAAGGGCCAGCCTTAAAGGGCAAGCCTTAAAGGGCCAGCCTTAAAGGGCCAGCCTTAGAGGGCCAGCTTAAAGGGCCAGCCTTAGAGGGCCAGCTTAAAGGGCCAGCCTTAAGGGGCCAGCTTAAAGGGCCAGCCTTAAAGGGCCAGCCTTAAAGGGCCAGCCTTAAAGGGCCAGCCTTAGATGGCCAGCTTAAAGGGCCAGCCTTAGAGGGCCAGCTTAAAGGGCCAGCCTTAGAGGGCCAGCTTAAAGGGCCAGCCTTAAGGGGCCAGCTTAAAGGGCCAGCCTTAAAGGGCCAGCCTTAAAGGGCCAGTCTTAAAGGGCCAGCCTTAGAGGGCCAGCCTTAAAGGGCCAGCTTAAAGGGCCAGCCTTAAAGGGCCAGCTTAAAGGGCCAGCCTTAAGGGGCCAGCTTAAAGGGCCAGCCTTAAAGGGCAAGCCTTAAAGGGCCAGCCTTAGAGGGCCAGCTTAAAGGGCCAGCCTTAGAGGGCCAGCTTAAAGGGCCAGCCTTCAGGGGCCAGCTTAAAGGGCCAGCCTCAAAGGGCCAGCCTTAAAGGGCCAGCTTAAAGGGCCAGCCTTAAAGGGCCAGCTTAAAGGGCCAGCCTTAAAGGGCCAGCCTTAAAGGGCCAGCTTAAAGGGCCAGCCTTAAAGGGCCAGCTTAAAGGGCCAGCCTTAAAGGGCAAGCCTTAAAGGGCCAGCCTTAAAGGGCCAGCCTTAGAGGGCCAGCTTAAAGGGCCAGCCTTAGAGGGCCAGCTTAAAGGGCCAGCCTTAAGGGGCCAGCTTAAAGGGCCAGCCTTCAAGGGCCAGCCTTAAAGGGCCAGTCTTAAAGGGCCAGCCTTAGAGGACCAGCCTTAAAGGGCCAGCTTAAAGGGCCAGCCTTAAAGGGCCAGCTTAAAGGGCCAGCCTTAAAGGGCCAGCCTTAAAGGGCCAGCTTAAAGGGCCAGCCTTAGATGGCCAGCCTTAAGGGGCCAGCTTAAAGGGCCAGCCTTAAAGGGCCAGCCTTAAAGGGCCAGCCTTAAAGGGCCAGCTTAAAGGGCCAGCCTTAAGGGGCCAGCTTAAAGGGCCAGCCTTAAAGGGCAAGCCTTAAAGGGCAAGCCTTAGAGGGCCAGCTTAAAGGGCCAGCCTTAGAGGGCCAGCTTAAAGGGCCAGCCTTAAGGGGCCAGCTTAAAGGGCCAGCCTTAAAGGGCCAGCCTTAAAGGGCCAGCTTTAAAGGGCCAGCTTAAAGGGCCAGCCTTAAAGGGCCAGCCTTAAAGGGCCAGCTTAAAGGGCCAGCCTTAAGGGGCCAGCTTAAAGGGCCAGCCTTAAAGGGCAAGCCTTAAAGGGCCAGCCTTAGAGGGCCAGCTTAAAGGGCCAGCCTTAGAGGGCCTGCTTAAAGGGCCAGCCTTAAGGGGCCAGCTTAAAGGGCCAGCCTTAAAGGGCCAGCCTTAAAGGGCCAGTCTTAAAGGGCCAGCCTTAGAGGGCCAGCCTTAAAGGGCCAGCTTAAAGGGCCAGCCTTAAAGGGCCAGCTTAAAGGGCCAGCCTTAAAGGGCCAGCTTAAAGGGCCAGCCTTAGATGGCCAGCCTTAAGGGGCCAGCTTTAAAGGGCCAGCTTAAAGGGCCAGCCTTAAAAGGCCAGCCTTAAAGGGCCAGCTTAAAGGGCCAGCCTTAAGGGGCCAGCTTAAAGGGCCAGCCTTAAAGGGCAAGCCTTAAAGGGCCAGCCTTAAGGGGCCAGCTTAAAGGGCCAGCCTTAAAGGGCCAGCCTTAAAGGGCCAGCCTTAAAGGGCCAGCTTAAAGGGCCAGCCTTAAAGGGCCAGCCTTAAAGGGCCAGCTTAAAGGGCCAGCCTTAAAGGGCCAGCCTTAGAGGGCCAGCTTAAAGGGCCAGCTTTAAAGGGCCAGCCTTAAAGGGCCAGCCTTAAAGGGCCAGCCTTAAAGGGCCAGCTTAAAGGGCCGGCCTTAAAGGGCCAGCCTTAAAGGGCCAGCTTAAAGGGCCAGCCTTAAAGGGCCAGCTTAAAGGGCCAGCCTTAGAGGGCCAGCCTTAAGGGGCCAGCTTAAAGGGCCAGCCTTAAAGGGCCAGCCTTAAAGGGCCAGCCTTAAAGGGCCAGCCTTAGATGGCCAGCTTAAAGGGCCAGCCTTAAGGGGCCAGCTTAAAGGGCCAGCCTTAAAGGGCCAGCCTTAAAGGGCCAGTCTTAAAGGGCCAGCCTTAGAGGGCCAGCCTTAAAGGGCCAGCTTAAAGGGCCAGCTTAAAGGGCCAGCCTTAAAGGGCCAGCTTAAAGGGCCAGCCTTAGATGGCCAGCCTTAAGGGGCCAGCTTAAAGGGCCAGCCTTAAAAGGCCAGCCTTAAAGGGCCAGCCTTAAAGGGCCAGCCTTAAAGGGCCAGCCTTAAAGGGCCAGCCTTAAAGGGCCAGCTTAAAGGGCCAGCCTTAAGGGGCCAGCTTAAAGGGCCAGCCTTAAAGGGCCGGCCTTAAAGGGCCAGCCTTAGAGGGCCAGCTTAAAGGGCCAGCCTTAGAGGGCCAGCTTAAAGGGCCAGCCTTAAGGGGCCAGGTTAAAGGGCCAGCCTTAAAGGGCCAGCCTTAAAGGGCCAGCTTTAAAGGGCCAGCTTAAAGGGCCAGCCTTAAAGGGCCAGCCTTAAAGGGCCAGCTTAAAGGGCCAGCCTTAAGGGGCCAGCTTAAAGGGCCAGCCTTAAAGGGCAAGCCTTAAAGGGCCAGCCTTAGAGGGCCAGCTTAAAGGGCCAGCCTTAGAGGGCCTGCTTAAAGGGCCAGCCTTAAAGGGCCAGCCTTAAAGGGCCAGTCTTAAAGGGCCAGCCTTAGAGGGCCAGCCTTAAAGGGCCATCTTAAAGGGCCAGCTTAAAGGGCCAGCCTTAGATGGCCAGCCTTAAGGGGCCAGCTTAAAGGGCCAGCCTTAAAAGGCCAGCCTTAAAGGGCCAGCCTTAAAGGGCCAGCCTTAAAGGGCCAGCCTTAAAGGGCCAGCCTTAAAGGGCCAGCTTAAAGGGCCAGCGTTAAGGGGCCAGCTTAAAGGGCCAGCCTTAAAGGGCAAGCCTTAAAGGGCCAGCCTTAGAGGGCCAGCTTAAAGGGCCAGCCTTAGAGGGCCAGCTTAAAGGGCCAGCCTTAATGGGCCAGCTTAAAGGGCCAGCCTTAAAGGGCCAGCCTTAAAGGGCCAGCTTTAAAGGGCCAGCTTAAAGGGCCAGCCTTAAAGGGCCAGCCTTAAAGGGCCAGCTTAAAGGGCCAGCCTTAAGGGGCCAGCTTAAAGGGCCAGCCTTAAAGGGCAAGCCTTAAAGGGCCAGCCTTAGAGGGCCAGCTTAAAGGGCCAGCCTTAGAGGGCCTGCTTAAAGGGCCAGCCTTAAGGGGCCAGCTTAAAGGGCCAGCCTTAAAGGGCCAGCCTTAAAGGGCCAGCCTTAAAGGGCCAGCTTAAAGGGCCAGCCTTAGATGGCCAGCCTTAGATGGCCAGCCTTAAAGGGCCAGCTTAAAGGGCCAGCCTTAGATGGCCAGCTTAAAGGGCCAGCCTTAGAGGGCCAGCTTAAAGGGCCAGCCTTAGATGGCCAGCCTTAAGGGGCCAGCTTAAAGGGCCAGCCTTAAAGGGCCAGCCTTAAAGGGCCAGCCTTAAAGGGCAAGCCTTAAAGGGCAAGCCTTAGAGGGCCAGCTTAAAGGGCCAGCCTTAGAGGGCCAGCTTAAAGGGCCAGCCTTAAGGGGCCAGCTTAAAGGGCCAGCCTTAAAGGGCCAGCCTTAAAGGGCCAGCTTTAAAGGGCCAGCTTAAAGGGCCAGCCTTAAAGGGCCAGCTTAAAGGGCCAGCCTTAAGGGGCCAGCTTAAAGGGCCAGCCTTAAAGGGCAAGCCTTAAAGGGCCAGCCTTAGAGGGCCAGCTTAAAGGGCCAGCCTTAGAGGGCCTGCTTAAAGGGCCAGCCTTAAGGGGCCAGCTTAAAGGGCCAGCCTTAAAGGGCCAGCCTTAAAGGGCCAGTCTTAAAGGGCCAGCCTTAGAGGGCCAGCCTTAAAGGGCCAGCTTAAAGGGCCAGCCTTAAAGGGCCAGCTTAAAGGGCCAGCCTTAAAGGGCCAGCTTAAAGGGCCAGCCTTAGATGGCCAGCCTTAAGGGGCCAGCTTAAAGGGCCAGCCTTAAAGGGCCAGCCTTAAAGGGCCAGCCTTAAAGGGCCAGCCTTAAAGGGCCAGCCTTAAAGGGCCAGCCTTAAAGGGCCAGCTTAAAGGGCCAGCCTTAAGGGGCCAGCTTAAAGGGCCAGCCTTAAAGGGCAAGCCTTAAAGGGCCAGCCTTAGAGGGCCAGCTTAAAGGGCCAGCCTTAGAGGGCCAGCTTAAAGGGCCAGCCTTAAGGGGCCAGCTTAAAGGGCCAGCCTTAAAGGGCCAGCCTTAAAGGGCCAGCTTAAAGGGCCAGCCTTAAAGGGCCAGCCTTAAAGGGCCAGCTTAAAGGGCCAGCCTTAAAGGGCCAGCCTTAGAGGGCTAGCTTAAAGGGCCAGCTTTAAAGGGCCAGCCTTAAAGGGCCAGCCTTAAAGGGCCAGCCTTAAAGGGCCAGCTTAAAGGGCCGGCCTTAAAGGGCCAGCCTTAAAGGGCCAGCTTAAAGGGCCAGCCTTAAAGGGCCAGCTTAAAGGGCCAGCCTTAGAGGGCCAGCCTTAAGGGGCCAGCTTAAAGGGCCAGCCTTAAAGGGCCAGCCTTAAAGGGCCAGCCTTAAAGGGCCAGCCTTAGATGGCCAGCTTAAAGGTCCAGCCTTAGAGGGCCAGCTTAAAGGGCCAGCCTTAGAGGGCCAGCTTAAAGGGCCAGCCTTAAGGGGCCAGCTTAAAGGGCCAGCCTTAAAGGGCCAGCCTTAAAGGGCCAGTCTTAAAGGGCCAGCCTTAGAGGGCCAGCCTTAAAGGGCCAGCTTAAAGGGCCAGCTTAAAGGGCCAGCCTTAAAGGGCCAGCTTAAAGGGCCAGCCTTAGATGGCCAGCCTTAAGGGGCCAGCTTAAAGGGCCAGCCTTAAAAGGCCAGCCTTAAAGGGCCAGCCTTAAAGGGCCAGCCTTAAAGGGCCAGCCTTAAAGGGCCAGCCTTAAAGGGCCAGCTTAAAGGGCCAGCCTTAAGGGGCCAGCTTAAAGGGCCAGCCTTAAAGGGCCGGCCTTAAAGGGCCAGCCTTAGAGGGCCAGCTTAAAGGGCCAGCCTTAGAGGGCCAGCTTAAAGGGCCAGCCTTAAGGGGCCAGGTTAAAGGGCCAGCCTTAAAGGGCCAGCCTTAAAGGGCCAGCTTTAAAGGGCCAGCTTAAAGGGCCAGCCTTAAAGGGCCAGCCTTAAAGGGCCAGCTTAAAGGGCCAGCCTTAAGGGGCCAGCTTAAAGGGCCAGCCTTAAAGGGCAAGCCTTAAAGGGCCAGCCTTAGAGGGCCAGCTTAAAGGGCCAGCCTTAGAGGGCCTGCTTAAAGGGCCAGCCTTAAGGGGCCAGCTTAAAGGGCCAGCCTTAAAGGGCCAGCCTTAAAGGGCCAGCCTTAAAGGGCCAGCTTAAAGGGCCAGCCTTAGATGGCCAGCCTTAAAGGGCCAGCTTAAAGGGCCAGCCTTAAAGGGCCAGCTTAAAGGGCCAGCCTTAAAGGGCCAGCTTAAAGGGCCAGCCTTAAAGGGCCAGCCTTAAAGGGCCAGCTTAAAGGGCCAGCCTTAAAGGGCCAGCTTAAAGGGCCAGCCTTAAAGGGCAAGCCTTAAAGGGCCAGCCTTAAAGGGCCAGCCTTAGAGGGCCAGCTTAAAGGGCCAGCCTTAGAGGGCCAGCTTAAAGGGCCAGCCTTAAGGGGTCAGCTTAAAGGGCCAGCCTTAAAGGGCCAGCCTTAAAGGGCAAGCCTTAAAGGGCCAGCCTTAGATGGCCAGCTTAAAGGGCCAGCCTTAGAGGGCCAGCTTAAAGGGCCAGCCTTAGAGGGCCAGCTTAAAGGGCCAGCCTTAAGGGGCCAGCTTAAAGGGCCAGCCTTAAAGGGCAAGCCTTAAAGGGCCAGCCTTAGAGGGCCAGCTTAAAGGGCCAGCCTTAGAGGGCCAGCTTAAAGGGCCAGCCTTAAGGGGCCAGCTTAAAGGGCCAGCCTCAAAGGGCCAGCCTTAAAGGGCCAGCTTAAAGGGCCAGCCTTAAAGGGCCAGCTTAAAGGGCCAGCCTTAAAGGGCCAGCCTTAAAGGGCCAGCTTAAAGGGCCAGCCTTAAAGGGCCAGCTTAAAGGGCCAGCCTTAAAGGGCAAGCCTTAAAGGGCCAGCCTTAAAGGGCCAGCCTTAGAGGGCCAGCTTAAAGGGCCAGCCTTAAAGGGCCAGCTTAAAGGGCCAGCCTTAAGGGGCCAGCTTAAAGGGCCAGCCTTAAAGGGCCAGCCTTAAAGGGCCAGTCTTAAAGGGCCAGCCTTAGAGGACCAGCCTTAAAGGGCCAGCCTTAAAGGGCCAGCTTAAAGGGCCAGCCTTAAAGGGCCAGCTTAAAGGGCCAGCCTTAAAGGGCCAGCTTAAAGGGCCAGCCTTAGATGGCCAGCCTTAAGGGGCCAGCTTAAAGGGCCAGCCTTAAAGGGCCAGCCTTAAAGGGCCAGCCTTAAAGGGCCAGCCTTAAAGGGCCAGCCTTAAAGGGCCAGCTTAAAGGGCCAGCCTTAAGGGGCCAGCTTAAAGGGCCAGCCTTAAAGGGCAAGCCTTAAAGGGCAAGCCTTAGAGGGCCAGCTTAAAGGGCCAGCCTTAGAGGGCCAGCTTAAAGGGCCAGCCTTAAGGGGCCAGCTTAAAGGGCCAGCCTTAAAGGGCCAGCCTTAAAGGGCCAGCTTTAAAGGGCCAGCTTAAAGGGCCAGCCTTAAAGGGCCAGCCTTAAAGGGCCAGCTTAAAGGGCCAGCCTTAAGGGGCCAGCTTAAAGGGCCAGCCTTAAAGGGCAAGCCTTAAAGGGCCAGCCTTAGAGGGCCAGCTTAAAGGGCCAGCCTTAGAGGGCCTGCTTAAAGGGCCAGCCTTAAGGGGCCAGCTTAAAGGGCCAGCCTTAAAGGGCCAGCCTTAAACTGCCAGTCTTAAAGGGCCAGCCTTAGAGGGCCAGCCTTAAAGGGCCAGCTTAAAGGGCCAGCCTTAAAGGGCCAGCTTAAAGGGCCAGCCTTAAAGGGCCAGCTTAAAGGGCCAGCCTTAGATGGCCAGCCTTAAGGGGCCAGCTTAAAGGGCCAGCCTTAAAGGGCCAGCCTTAAAGGGCCAGCCTTAAAAGGCCAGCCTTAAAGGGCCAGCTTAAAGGGCCAGCCTTAAGGGGCCAGCTTAAAGGGCCAGCCTTAAAGGGCAAGCCTTAAAGGGCCAGCCTTAGAGGGCCAGCTTAAAGGGCCAGCCTTAGAGGGCCAGCTTAAAGGGCCAGCCTTAAGGGGCCAGCTTAAAGGGCCAGCCTTAAAGGGCCAGCCTTAAAGGGCCAGCCTTAAAGGGCCAGCTTAAAGGGCCAGCCTTAAAGGGCCAGCCTTAAAGGGCCAGCTTAAAGGGCCAGCCTTAAAGGGCCAGCCTTAGAGGGCCAGCTTAAAGGGCCAGCCTTAAAGGGCCAGCCTTAAAGGGCCAGCCTTAAAGGGCCAGCCTTAAAGGGCCATCCTTAAAAGGCCAGCTTAAAGGGCCGGCCTTAAAGGGCCAGCCTTAAGGGGCCAGCTTAAAGGGCCAGCCTTAAAGGGCCAGCCTTAAAGGGCCAGTCTTAAAGGGCCAGCCTTAAAGGGCCAGCTTAAAGGGCCAGCCTTAAAGGGCCAGCTTAAAGGGCCAGCCTTAAGGGGCCAGCTTAAAGGGCCAGCCTTAAAGGGCAAGCCTTAAAGGGCCAGCCTTAGAGGGCCAGCTTAAAGGGCCAGCCTTAGAGGGCCAGCTTAAAGGGCCAGCCTTAAGGGGCCAGCTTAAAGGGCCAGCCTCAAAGGGCCAGCCTTAAAGGGCCAGCTTAAAGGGCCAGCCTTAAAGGGCCAGCTTAAAGGGCCAGCCTTAAAGGGCCAGCCTTAAAGGGCCAGCTTAAAGGGCCAGCCTTAAAGGGCCAGCTTAAAGGGCCAGCCTTAAAGGGCAAGCCTTAAAGGGCCAGCCTTAAAGGGCCAGCCTTAGAGGGCCAGCTTAAAGGGCCAGCCTTAAAGGGCCAGCTTAAAGGGCCAGCCTTAAGGGGCCAGCTTAAAGGGCCAGCCTTAAAGGGCCAGCCTTAAAGGGCCAGTCTTAAAGGGCCAGCCTTAGAGGACCAGCCTTAAAGGGCCAGCCTTAAAGGGCCAGCTTAAAGGGCCAGCCTTAAAGGGCCAGCTTAAAGGGCCAGCCTTAAAGGGCCAGCTTAAAGGGCCAGCCTTAGATGGCCAGCCTTAAGGGGCCAGCTTAAAGGGCCAGCCTTAAAGGGCCAGCCTTAAAGGGCCAGCCTTAAAGGGCCAGCCTTAAAGGGCCAGCCTTAAAGGGCCAGCTTAAAGGGCCAGCCTTAAGGGGCCAGCTTAAAGGGCCAGCCTTAAAGGGCAAGCCTTAAAGGGCAAGCCTTAGAGGGCCAGCTTAAAGGGCCAGCCTTAGAGGGCCAGCTTAAAGGGCCAGCCTTAAGGGGCCAGCTTAAAGGGCCAGCCTTAAAGGGCCAGCCTTAAAGGGCCAGCTTTAAAGGGCCAGCTTAAAGGGCCAGCCTTAAAGGGCCAGCCTTAAAGGGCCAGCTTAAAGGGCCAGCCTTAAGGGGCCAGCTTAAAGGGCCAGCCTTAAAGGGCAAGCCTTAAAGGGCCAGCCTTAGAGGGCCAGCTTAAAGGGCCAGCCTTAGAGGGCCTGCTTAAAGGGCCAGCCTTAAGGGGCCAGCTTAAAGGGCCAGCCTTAAAGGGCCAGCCTTAAACTGCCAGTCTTAAAGGGCCAGCCTTAGAGGGCCAGCCTTAAAGGGCCAGCTTAAAGGGCCAGCCTTAAAGGGCCAGCTTAAAGGGCCAGCCTTAAAGGGCCAGCTTAAAGGGCCAGCCTTAGATGGCCAGCCTTAAGGGGCCAGCTTAAAGGGCCAGCCTTAAAGGGCCAGCCTTAAAGGGCCAGCCTTAAAAGGCCAGCCTTAAAGGGCCAGCTTAAAGGGCCAGCCTTAAGGGGCCAGCTTAAAGGGCCAGCCTTAAAGGGCAAGCCTTAAAGGGCCAGCCTTAGAGGGCCAGCTTAAAGGGCCAGCCTTAGAGGGCCAGCTTAAAGGGCCAGCCTTAAGGGGCCAGCTTAAAGGGCCAGCCTTAAAGGGCCAGCCTTAAAGGGCCAGCCTTAAAGGGCCAGCTTAAAGGGCCAGCCTTAAAGGGCCAGCCTTAAAGGGCCAGCTTAAAGGGCCAGCCTTAAAGGGCCAGCCTTAGAGGGCCAGCTTAAAGGGCCAGCCTTAAAGGGCCAGCCTTAAAGGGCCAGCCTTAAAGGGCCAGCCTTAAAGGGCCAGCCTTAAAAGGCCAGCTTAAAGGGCCGGCCTTAAAGGGCCAGCCTTAAAGGGCCAGCTTAAAGGGCCAGCCTTAAAGGGCCAGCTTAAAGGGCCAGCCTTAGAGGGCCAGCCTTAAGGGGCCAGCTTAAAGGGCCAGCCTTAAAGGGCCAGCCTTAAAGGGCCAGCTTAAAGGGCCAGCCTTAAAGGGCCAGCCTTAAAGGGCCAGCTTAAAGGGCCAGCCTTAAAGGGCCAGCCTTAGAGGGCCAGCTTAAAGGGCCAGCCTTAAAGGGCCAGCCTTAAAGGGCCAGCCTTAAAGGGCCAGCCTTAAAGGGCCAGCTTAAAGGGCCGGCCTTAAAGGGCCAGCCTTAAAGGGCCAGCTTAAAGGGCCAGCCTTAAAGGGCCAGCTTAAAGGGCCAGCCTTAGAGGGCCAGCCTTAAGGGGCCAGCTTAAAGGGCCAGCCTTAAAGGGCCAGCCTTAAAGGGCCAGCCTTAAAGGGCCAGCCTTAGATGGCCAGCTTAAAGGTCCAGCCTTAGAGGGCCAGCTTAAAGGGCCAGCCTTAGAGGGCCAGCTTAAAGGGCCAGCCTTAAGGGGCCAGCTTAAAGGGCCAGCCTTAAAGGGCCAGCCTTAAAGGGCCAGTCTTAAAGGGCCAGCCTTAGAGGGCCAGCCTTAAAGGGCCAGCTTAAAGGGCCAGCTTAAAGGGCCAGCCTTAAAGGGCCAGCTTAAAGGGCCAGCCTTAGATGGCCAGCCTTAAGGGGCCAGCTTAAAGGGCCAGCCTTAAAAGGCCAGCCTTAAAGGGCCAGCCTTAAAGGGCCAGCCTTAAAGGGCCAGCCTTAAAGGGCCAGCCTTAAAGGGCCAGCTTAAAGGGCCAGCCTTAAGGGGCCAGCTTAAAGGGCCAGCCTTAAAGGGCAAGCCTTAAAGGGCCAGCCTTAGAGGGCCAGCTTAAAGGGCCAGCCTTAGAGGGCCAGCTTAAAGGGCCAGCCTTAAGGGGCCAGCTTAAAGGGCCAGCCTTAAAGGGCCAGCCTTAAAGGGCCAGCTTTAAAGGGCCAGCTTAAAGGGCCAGCCTTAAAGGGCCAGCCTTAAAGGGCCAGCTTAAAGGGCCAGCCTTAAGGGGCCAGCTTAAAGGGCCAGCCTTAAAGGGCAAGCCTTAAAGGGCCAGCCTTAGAGGGCCAGCTTAAAGGGCCAGCCTTAGAGGGCCTGCTTAAAGGGCCAGCCTTAAGGGGCCAGCTTAAAGGGCCAGCCTTAAAGGGCCAGCCTTAAAGGGCCAGCCTTAAAGGGCCAGCCTTAGATGGCCAGCCTTAAAGGGCCAGCTTAAAGGGCCAGCCTTAAAGGGCCAGCTTAAAGGGCCAGCCTTAAAGGGCAAGCCTTAAAGGGCCAGCCTTAAAGGGCCAGCCTTAGAGGGCCAGCTTAAAGGGCCAGCCTTAGAGGGCCAGCTTAAAGGGCCAGCCTTAAGGGGCCAGCTTAAAGGGCCAGCCTTAAAGGGCCAGCCTTAAAGGGCCAGTCTTAAAGGGCCAGCCTTAGAGGGCCAGCCTTAAAGGGCCAGCTTAAAGGGCCAGCCTTAAAGGGCCAGCTTAAAGGGCCAGCCTTAGATGGCCAGCCTTAAGGGGCCAGCTTAAAGGGCCAGCCTTAAAGGGCCAGCCTTAAAGGGCCAGCCTTAAAGGGCCAGCCTTAAAGGGCCAGCTTAAAGGGCCAGCCTTAAGGGGCCAGCTTAAAGGGCCAGCCTTAAAGGGCAAGCCTTAAAGGGCCAGCCTTAAAGGGCCAGCCTTAAAGGGCCAGCTTAAAGGGCCAGCCTTAAAGGGCCAGCTTAAAGGGCCAGCCTTAAAGGGCCAGCCTTAAAGGGCCAGCTTAAAGGGCCAGCCTTAGAGGGCCAGCTTAAAGGGCCAGCCTTAGAGGGCCAGCTTAAAGGGCCAGCCTTAAGGGGCCAGCTTAAAGGGCCAGCCTTAAAGGGCCAGTCTTAAAGGGCCAGCCTTAGAGGACCAGCCTTAAAGGGCCAGCTTAAAGGGCCAGCCTTAAAGGGCCAGCTTAAAGGGCCAGCCTTAAAGGGCCAGCCTTAGATGGCCAGCCTTAAGGGGCCAGCTTAAAGGGCCAGCCTTAAAGGGCCAGCCTTAAAGGGCCAGCCTTAAAGGGCCAGCCTTAAAGGGCCAGCCTTAAAGGGCCAGCCTTAAAGGGCCAGCCTTAAAGGGCCAGCTTAAAGGGCCAGCCTTAAGGGGCCAGCTTAAAGGGCCAGCCTTAAAGGGCAAGCCTTAAAGGGCCAGCCTTAGAGGGCCAGCTTAAAGGGCCAGCCTTAGAGGGCCAGCTTAAAGGGCCAGCCTTAAGGGGCCAGCTTAAAGGGCCAGCCTTAAAGGGCCAGCCTTAAAGGGCCAGCTTTAAAGGGCCAGCTTAAAGGGCCAGCCTTAAAGGGCCAGCCTTAAAGGGCCAGCTTAAAGGGCCAGCCTTAAGGGGCCAGCTTAAAGGGCCAGCCTTAAAGGGCAAGCCTTAAAGGGCCAGCCTTAGAGGGCCAGCTTAAAGGGCCAGCCTTAGAGGGCCTGCTTAAAGGGCCAGCCTTAAGGGGCCAGCTTAAAGGGCCAGCCTTAAAGGGCCAGCCTTAAAGGGCCAGCCTTAAAGGGCCAGCTTAAAGGGCCAGCCTTAAAGGGCCAGCTTAAAGGGCCAGCCTTAAAGGGCCAGCTTAAAGGGCCGGCCTTAAAAGGCCAGCCTTAAATGGCCAGCTTAAAGGGCCAGCCTTAAAGGGCCAGCTTAAAGGGCCAGCCTTAGAGGGCCAGCCTTAAGGGGCCAGCTTAAAGGGCCAGCCTTAAAGGGCCAGCCTTAGAGGGCCAGCTTAAAGGGCCAGCCTTAAGGGGCCAGCTTAAAGGGCCAGCCTTAGAGGGCCAGCTTTACAGGGCCAGCTTAAAGGGCCAGCTTAAAGGGCCAGCCTTAGAGGGCCAGCTTAAAGGGCCAGCCTTAAGGGGCCAGCTTAAAGGGCCAGCCTTAAAGGGCAAGCCTTAAAGGGCCAGCCTTAGAGGGCCAGCCTTAGAGGGCCAGCTTAAAGGGCCAGCCTTAGAGGGCCAGCTTAAAGGGCCAGCCTTAAGGGGCCAGCTTAAAGGGCCAGCCTCAAAGGGCCAGCCTTAAAGGGCCAGCCTTAAAGGGCCAGCCTTAAAGGGCCAGCTTAAAGGGCCAGCCTTAAAGGGCCAGCCTTAAAGGGCCAGCTTAAAGGGCCAGCCTTAAAGGGCCAGCTTAAAGGGCCAGCCTTAAAGGGCAAGCCTTAAAGGGCCAGCCTTAAAGGGCCAGCCTTAGAGGGCCAGCTTAAAGGGCCAGCCTTAGAGGGCCAGCTTAAAGGGCCAGCCTTAAGGGGCCAGCTTAAAGGGCCAGCCTTAAAGGGCCAGCCTTAAAGGGCCAGTCTTAAAGGGCCAGCCTTAGAGGGCCAGCCTTAAAGGGCCAGCTTAAAGGGCCAGCCTTAAAGGGCCAGCTTAAAGGGCCAGCCTTAAAGGGCCAGCTTAAAGGGCCAGCTTTAGATGGCCAGCCTTAAGGGGCCAGCTTAAAGGGCCAGCCTTAAAGGGCCAGCCTTAAAGGGCCAGCCTTAAAGGGCCAGCTTAAAGGGCCAGCCTTAAGGGGCCAGCTTAAAGGGCCAGCCTTAAAGGGCAAGCCTTAAAAGGCCAGCCTTAAAGGGCCAGCCTTAAAGGGCCAGCTTAAAGGGCCAGCCTTAAAGGGCCAGCTTAAAGGGCCAGCCTTAAAGGGCCAGCCTTAAAGGGCCAGCTTAAAGGGCCAGCCTTAGAGGGCCAGCTTAAAGGGCCAGCCTTAAGGGGCCAGCTTAAAGGGCCAGCCTTAAAGGGCAAGCCTTAAAGGGCCAGCCTTAGAGGGCCAGCTTAAAGGGCCAGCCTTAGAGGGCCAGCTTAAAGGGCCAGCCTTAAGGGGCCAGCTTAAAGGGCCAGTCTCAAAGGGCCAGCCTTAAAGGGCCAGCTTAAAGGGCCAGCCTTAAAGGGCCAGCTTAAAGGGCCAGCCTTAAAGGGCCGGCCTTAAAGGGCCAGCTTAAAGGGCCGGCCTTAAAGGGCCAGCTTAAAGGGCCAGCCTTAAAGGGCAAGCCTTAAAGGGCCAGCCTTAAAGGGCCAGCCTTAGAGGGCCAGCTTAAAGGGCCAGCCTTAGAGGGCCAGCTTAAAGGGCCAGCCTTAAGGGGCCAGCTTAAAGGGCCAGCCTTAAAGGGCCAGCCTTAAAGGGCCAGTCTTAAAGGGCCAGCCTTAGAGGACCAGCCTTAAAGGGCCAGCTTAAAGGGCCAGCCTTAAAGGGCCAGCTTAAAGGGCCAGCCTTAAAGGGCCAGCTTAAAGGGCCAGCCTTAGATGGCCAGCCTTAAGGGGCCAGCTTAAAGGGCCAGCCTTAAAGGGCCAGCCTTAAAGGGCCAGCCTTAAAGGGCCAGCCTTAAAGGGCCAGCTTAAAGGGCCAGCCTTAAGGGGCCAGCTTAAAGGGCCAGCCTTAAAGGGCAAGCCTTAAAGGGCCAGCCTTAGAGGGCCAGCTTAAAGGGCCAGCCTTAGAGGGCCAGCTTAAAGGGCCAGCCTTAAGGGGCCAGCTTAAAGGGCCAGCCTTAAAGGGCCAGCCTTAAAGGGCCAGCTTTAAAGGGCCAGCTTAAAGGGCCAGCCTTAAAGGGCCAGCCTTAAAGGGCCAGCTTAAAGGGCCAGCCTTAAGGGGCCAGCTTAAAGGGCCAGCCTTAAAGGGCAAGCCTTAAAGGGCCAGCCTTAGAGGGCCAGCTTAAAGGGCCAGCCTTAGAGGGCCTGCTTAAAGGGCCAGCCTTAAGGGGCCAGCTTAAAGGGCCAGCCTTAAAGGGCCAGCCTTAAAGGGCCAGCTTAAAGGGCCAGCCTTAGATGGCCAGCCTTAAAGGGCCAGCTTAAAGGGCCAGCCTTAAAGGGCCAGCTTAAAGGGCCAGCCTTAAAGGGCAAGCCTTAAAGGGCCAGCCTTAAAGGGCCAGCCTTAGAGGGCCAGCTTAAAGGGCAAGCCTTAGAGTGCCAGCTTAAAGGGCCAGCCTTAAGGGGCCAGCTTAAAGGGCCAGCCTTAAAGGGCCAGCCTTAAAGGGCCAGTCTTAAAGGGCCAGCCTTAGAGGGCCAGCCTTAAAGGGCCAGCTTAAAGGGCCAGCCTTAAAGGGCCAGCTTAAAGGGCCAGCCTTAAAGGGCCAGCTTAAAGGGCCAGCCTTAGAGGGCCAGCCTTAAGGGGCCAGCTTAAAGGGCCAGCCTTAAAGGGCCAGCCTTAGAGGGCCAGCTTAAAGGGCCAGCCTTAGAGGGCCAGCTTAAAGGGCCAGCCTTAGAGGGCCAGCTTAAAGGGCCAGCCTTAAAGGGCCAGCTTAAAGGGCCAGCCTTAGAGGGCCAGCCTTAAGGGGCCAGCTTAAAGGGCCAGCCTTAAAGGGCCAGCCTTAAAGGGCCAGCCTTAAAGGGCCAGCCTTAGATGGCCAGCTTAAAGGGCCAGCCTTAGAGGGCCAGCTTAAAGGGCCAGCCTTAGAGGGCCAGCTTAAAGGGCCAGCCTTAAGGGGCCAGCTTAAAGGGCCAGCCTTAAAGGGCCAGCCTTAAAGGGCCAGTCTTAAAGGGCCAGCCTTAGAGGGCCAGCCTTAAAGGGCCAGCTTAAAGGGCCAGCCTTAAAGGGCCAGCTTAAAGGGCCAGCCTTAGATGGCCAGCCTTAAGGGGCCAGCTTAAAGGGCCAGCCTTAAAGGGCCAGCCTTAAAGGGCCAGCTTTAAAGGGCCAGCTTAAAGGGCCAGCCTTAAAGGGCCAGCTTAAAGGGCCAGCCTTAAAGGGCCAGCTTAAAGGGCCAGCCTTAGAGGGCCAGCCCAAAGGGGCCAGCTTAAAGGGCCAGCCTTAAAGGGCCAGCCTTAGAGGGCCAGCTTAAAGGGCCAGCCTTAAAGGGCCATCTTAAAAGGCCAGCCTTAGAGGGCCAGCTTTACAGGGCCAGCTTAAAGGGCCAGCCTTAAAGGGCCAGCTTAAAGGGCCAGCCTTAGAGGGCCAGCTTAAAGGGCCAGCCTTAAGGGGCCAGCTTAAAGGGCCAGCCTTAAAGGGCAAGCCTTAAAGGGCCAGCCTTAGAGGGCCTGCCTTAAAGGGCAAGCCTTAAAGGGCCAGCCTTAAAGGGCCAGCCTTAGAGGGCTTAAAGGGCCAGCCTTAAGGGGCCAGCTTAAAGGGCCAGCCTTAAAGGGCCAGCCTTAAAGGGCCAGCTTAAAGGGCCAGCCTTAGATGGCCAGCCTTAAAGGGCCAGCTTAAACGGCCAGCCTTAAAGGGCCAGCTTAAAGGGCCAGCCTTAAAGGGCAAGCCTTAAAGGGCCAGCCTTAAAGGGCCAGCCTTAAAGGGCCAGCTTAAAGGGCCAGCCTTTGAGGTCCAGCCTTAGAGGCCCAGCCTTAAAGGGCCAGCTTAAAGGGCCAGCCTTAAAGGGCCAGCTTAAAGGGCCAGCCTTAGAGGGCCAGCCCAAAGGGGCCAGCTTAAAGGGCCAGCCTTAAAGGGCCAGCCTTAAAGGGCCAGCCTTAGAGGGCCAGCTTAAAGGGCCAGCCTTAAAGGGCCATCTTAAAAGGCCAGCCTTAGAGGGCCAGCTTTACAGGGCCAGCTTAAAGGGCCAGCCTTAAAGGGCCAGCTTAAAGGGCCAGCCTTAGAGGGCCTGCCTTAAAGGGCAAGCCTTAAAGGGCCAGCCTTAAAGGGCCAGCCTTAGAGGGCCAGCTTAAAGGGCCAGCCTTAAAGGGCCATCTTAAAAGGCCAGCCTTAGAGGGCCAGCTTTACAGGGCCAGCTTAAAGGGCCAGCCTTAAAGGGCCAGCTTAAAGGGCCAGCCTTAGAGGGTCAGCTTAAAGGGCCAGCCTTAAGGGGCCAGCTTAAAAGGCCAGCCTTAAAGGGCAAGCCTTAAAGGGCCAGCCTTAGAGGGCCTGCCTTAAAGGGCAAGCCTTAAAGGGCCAGCCTTAAAGGGCCAGCCTTAGAGGGCTTAAAGGGCCAGCCTTAAGGGGCCAGCTTAAAGGGCCAGCCTTAAAGGGCCAGCCTTAAAGGGCCAGCTTAAAGGGCCAGCCTTAGATGGCCAGCCTTAAAGGGCCAGCTTAAACGGCCAGCCTTAAAGGGCCAGCTTAAAGGGCCAGCCTTAAAGGGCAAGCCTTAAAGGGCCAGCCTTAAAGGGCCAGCCTTAAAGGGCCAGCTTAAAGGGCCAGCCTTAGATGGCCAGCCTTAAGGGGCCAGCTTAAAGGGCCAGCCTTAAAGGGCCAGCCTTAAAGGGCCAGCTTTAAAGGGCCAGCTTAAAGGGCCAGCCTTAAAGGGCCAGCTTAAAGGGCCAGCCTTAAAGGGCCAGCTTAAAGGGCCAGCCTTAGAGGGCCAGCCCAAAGGGGCCAGCTTAAAGGGCCAGCCTTAAAGGGCCAGCCTTAAGGGGCCAGCTTAAAGGGCCAGCCTTAAAGGGCCAGCCTTAAAGGGCCAGCCTTAAAGGGCCAGCCTTAAAGGGCCAGCCTTAGAGGGCCAGCCTTAAAGGGCCAGCCTTAAAGGGCCAGCCTTAGAGGGCCAGCCTTAAAGGGCCAGCTTAAAGGGCCAGCCTTTGAGGTCCAGCCTTAGAGGCCCAGCCTTAAAGGGCCAGCTTAAAGGGCCAGCCTTAAAGGGCCAGCTTAAAGGGCCAGCCTTAGAGGGCCAGCCCAAAGGGGCCAGCTTAAAGGGCCAGCCTTAAAGGGCCAGCCTTAAAGGGCCAGCCTTAGAGGGCCAGCTTAAAGGGCCAGCCTTAAAGGGCCATCTTAAAAGGCCAGCCTTAGAGGGCCAGCTTTACAGGGCCAGCTTAAAGGGCCAGCCTTAAAGGGCCAGCTTAAAGGGCCAGCCTTAGAGGGCCTGCTTAAAGGGCCAGCCTTAAGGGGCCAGCTTAAAGGGCCAGCCTTAAAGGGCAAGCCTTAAAGGGCCAGCCTTAGAGGGCCTGCCTTAAAGGGCAAGCCTTAAAGGGCCAGCCTTAAAGGGCCAGCCTTAGAGGGCCAGCTTAAAGGGCCAGCCTTAGAGGGCCAGCTTAAAGGGCCAGCCTTAAGGGGCCAGCTTAAAGGGCCAGCCTTAAAGGGCCAGCCTTAAAAGGCCAGTCTTAAAGGGCCAGCCTTAGAGGGCCAGCCTTAAAGGGCCAGCTTAAAGGGCCAGCCTTAAAGGGCCAGCTTAAAGGGCCAGCCTTAAAGGGCCAGCTTAAAGGGCCAGCCTTAGATGGCCAGCCTTAAGGGGCCAGCTTAAAGGGCCAGCCTTAAAGGGCCAGCCTTAAAGGGCCAGCCTTAGAGGGCCAGGCTTAAAGGGCCAGCCTTAAAGGGCCAGCCTTAGAGGGCCAGCCTTAAAGGGCCAGCTTAAAGGGCCAGCCTTTGAGGTCCAGCCTTAGAGGCCCAGCCTTAAAGGGCCAGCTTAAAGGGCCAGCCTTAGAGGACCAGCTTAAAGGGCCAGCCTTAAGGGGCCAGCTTAAAGGGCCAGCCTTAAAGGGCCAGCCTTAAAGGGCCAGCCTTAAAGGGCCAGCTTAAAGGGCCAGCCTTAAAGGGCCAGCTTAAAGGGCCAGCCTTAAAGGGCCAGCCTTAAAGGGCCAGCTTAAATGGCCAGCCTTAAAGGGCCAGCTTAAAGGGCCAGCCTTAAAGGGCAAGCCTTAAAGGGCCAGCCTTAAAGGGCCAGCCTTAAAGGGCCAGCCTTAAAAGGCCAGTCTTAAAGGGCCAGCCTTAGAGGGCCAGCCTTAAAGGGCCAGCTTAAAGGGCCAGCCTTAAAGGGCCAGCTTAAAGGGCCAGCCTTAAAGGGCCAGCTTAAAGGGCCAGCCTTAGATGGCCAGCCTTAAGGGGCCAGCTTAAAGGGCCAGCCTTAAAGGGCCAGCCTTAAAGGGCCAGCCTTAGAGGGCCAGCCTTAAAGGGCCAGCCTTAAAGGGCCAGCCTTAGGGGGCCAGCCTTAAAGGGCCAGCTTAAAGGGCCAGCCTTTGAAGTCCAGCCTTAGAGGCCCAGCCTTAAAGGGCCATTTTAAAGGGCCAGACTTAGATGGCCAGGCTTAAAGGGCCAGCTTAAAGGGCCAGCCTTAAAGGGCCAGCTTAAAGGGCCAGCCTTAAAGGGCCAGCTTAAAGGGCCAGCCTTAAAGGGCCAGCTTAAAGGGCCAGCATTAGATGGCCAGCCTTAAGGGGCCAGCTTAAAGGGCCAGCCTTAAAGGGCCAGCCTTAAAGGGCCAGCCTTAAAGGGCCAGCCTTAAAGGGCCAGCCTTAAGGGGCCAGCTTAAAGGGCCAGCCTTAAAGGGCAAGCCTTAAAGGGCCAGCCTTAGAGGGCCAGCTTAAAGGGCCAGCCTTAGAGGGCCAGCTTAAAGGGCCAGCCTTAAGGGGCCAGCTTAAAGGGCCAGCCTTAAAGGGCCAGCCTTAAAGGGCCAGCTTTAAAGGGCCAGCTTAAAGGGCCAGCCTTAAAGGGCCAGCCTTAAAGGGCAAGCCTTAAAGGGCCAGCCTTAGAGGGCCAGCTTAAAGGGCCAGCCTTAGAGGGCCTGCTTAAAGGGCCAGCCTTAAGGGGCCAGCTTAAAGGGCCAGCCTTAAAGGGCCAGCCTTAGATGGCCAGCCTTAAAGGGCCAGCTTAAAGGGCCAGCCTTAAAGGGCCAGCTTAAAGGGCCAGCCTTAAAGGGCCAGCCTTAAAGGGCCAGCTTAAAGGGCCAGCCTTAAAGGGCCAGCCTTAGAGGGCCAGCCTTAAAGGGCCAGCTTAAAGGGCCAGCCTTTGAGGTCCAGCCTTAGAGGCCCAGCCTTAAAGGGCCAGCTTAAAGGGCCAGCCTTAGAGGACCAGCTTAAAGGGCCAGCCTTAAGGGGCCAGCTTAAAAGGCCAGTTTTAAAGGGCCAGCCTTAGAGGGCCAGCCTTAAAGGGCCAGCTTAAAGGGCCAGCCTTAAAGGGCCAGCTTAAAGGGCCAGCCTTAGATGGCCAGCCTTAAGGGGCCAGCTTAAAGGGCCAGCCTTAAAGGGCCAGCCTTAAAGGGCCAGCCTTAGAGGGCCAGCCTTAAAGGGCCAGCCTTAAAGGGCCAGCCTTAGAGGGCCAGCCTTAAAGGGCCAGCTTAAAGGGCCAGCCTTTGAGGTCCAGCCTTAGAGGGCCAGCCTTAAAGGGCCAGCTTAAAGGGCCAGCCTTAGAGGACCAGCTTAAAGGGCCAGCCTTAAGGGGCCAGCTTAAAGGGCCAGCCTTAAAGGGCCAGCCTTAAAGGGCCAGCTTAAAGGGCCAGCCTTAAAGGGCCAGCTTAAAGGGCCAGCCTTAAAGGGCCAGCCTTAAAGGGCCAGCTTAAATGGCCAGCCTTAAAGGGCCAGCTTAAAGGGCCAGCCTTAAAGGGCAAGCCTTAAAGGGCCAGCTTTAAAGGGCCAGCCTTAGAGGGCCAGCTTAAAGGGCCAGCCTTAGAGGGCCAGCTTAAAGGGCCAGCCTTAAGGGGCCAGCTTAAAGGGCCAGCCTTAAAGGGCCAGCCTTAAAAGGCCAGTCTTAAAGGGCCAGCCTTAGAGGGCCAGCCTTAAAGGGCCAGCTTAAAGGGCCAGCCTTAAAGGGCCAGCTTAAAGGGCCAGCCTTAAAGGGCCAGCTTAAAGGGCCAGCCTTAGATGGCCAGCCTTAAGGGGCCAGCTTAAAGGGCCAGCCTTAAAGGGCCAGCCTTAGAGGGCCAGCCTTAAAGGGCCAGCCTTAAAGGGCCAGCCTTAAAGGGCCAGCCTTAGGGGGCCAGCCTTAAAGGGCCAGCTTAAAGGGCCAGCCTTTGAAGTCCAGCCTTAGAGGCCCAGCCTTAAAGGGCCAGTTTAAAGGGCCAGACTTAGATGGCCAGGCTTAAAGGGCCAGCTTAAAGGGCCAGCCTTAAAGGGCCAGCTTAAAGGGCCAGCCTTAAAGGGCAAGCCTTAAAGGGCCAGCCTTAAAGGGCCAGCCTTAGAGGGCCAGCTTAAAGGGCCAGCCTTAGAGGGCCAGCTTAAAGGGCCAGCCTAAAGAGGCCAGCTTAAAGGGCCAGCCTTAAAGGGCCAGCCTTAAAGGGCCAGTCTTAAAGGGCCAGCCTTAGAGGACCAGCCTTAAAGGGCCAGCTTAAAGGGCCAGCCTTAAAGGGCCAGCTTAAAGGGCTAGCCTTAAAGGGCCAGCTTAAAGGGCCAGCCTTAGATGGCCAGCCTTAAGGGGCCAGCTTAAAGGGCCAGCCTTAAAGGGCCAGCCTTAAAGGGCCAGCCTTAAAGGGCCAGCCTTAAAGGGCCAGCCTTAAGGGGCCAGCTTAAAGGGCCAGCCTTAAAGGGCAAGCCTTAAAGGGCCAGCCTTAGAGGGCCAGCTTAAAGGGCCAGCCTTAGAGGGCCAGCTTAAAGGGCCAGCCTTAAGGGGCCAGCTTAAAGGGCCAGCCTTAAAGGGCCAGCCTTAAAGGGCCAGCTTTAAAGGGCCAGCTTAAAGGGCCAGCCTTAAAGGGCCAGCCTTAAAGGGCCAGCTTAAAGGGCCAGCCTTAAGGGGCCAGCTTAAAGGGCCAGCCTTAAAGGGCAAGCCTTAAAGGGCCAGCCTTAGAGGGCCAGCTTAAAGGGCCAGCCTTAGAGGGCCTGCTTAAAGGGCCAGCCTTAAGGGGCCAGCTTAAAGGGCCAGCCTTAAAGGGCCAGCCTTAAAGGGCCAGCCTTAAAGGGCCAGCTTAAAGGGCCAGCCTTAGATGGCCAGCCTTAAAGGGCCAGCTTAAAGGGCCAGCCTTAAAGGGCCAGCTTAAAGGGCCAGCCTTAAAGGGCCAGCCTTAAAGGGCCAGCTTAAAGGGCCAGCCTTAAAGGGCCAGCCTTAGAGGGCCAGCCTTAAAGGGCCAGCTTAAAGGGCCAGCCTTTGAGGTCCAGCCTTAGAGGCCCAGCCTTAAAGGGCCAGCTTAAAGGGCCAGCCTTAGAGGACCAGCTTAAAGGGCCAGCCTTAAGGGGCCAGCTTAAAGGGCCAGCCTTAAAGGGCCAGCCTTAAAGGGCCAGCCTTAAAGGGCCAGCTTAAAGGGCCAGCCTTAAAGGGCCAGCTTAAAGGGCCAGCCTTAAAGGGCCAGCCTTAAAGGGCCAGCTTAAATGGCCAGCCTTAAAGGGCCAGCTTAAAGGGCCAGCCTTAAAGGGCAAGCCTTAAAGGGCCAGCCTTAAAGGGCCAGCCTTAAAGGGCCAGCCTTAAGGGGCCAGCTTAAAGGGCCAGCCTTAAAGGGCAAGCCTTAAAGGGCCAGCCTTAGAGGGCCAGCTTAAAGGGCCAGCCTTAGAGGGCCAGCTTAAAGGGCCAGCCTTAAGGGGCCAGCTTAAAGGGCCAGCCTTAAAGGGCCAGCCTTAAAGGGCCAGCTTTAAAGGGCCAGCTTAAAGGGCCAGCCTTAAAGGGCCAGCCTTAAAGGGCAAGCCTTAAAGGGCCAGCCTTAGAGGGCCAGCTTAAAGGGCCAGCCTTAGAGGGCCTGCTTAAAGGGCCAGCCTTAAGGGGCCAGCTTAAAGGGCCAGCCTTAAAGGGCCAGCCTTAGATGGCCAGCCTTAAAGGGCCAGCTTAAAGGGCCAGCCTTAAAGGGCCAGCTTAAAGGGCCAGCCTTAAAGGGCCAGCCTTAAAGGGCCAGCTTAAAGGGCCAGCCTTAAAGGGCCAGCCTTAGAGGGCCAGCCTTAAAGGGCCAGCTTAAAGGGCCAGCCTTTGAGGTCCAGCCTTAGAGGCCCAGCCTTAAAGGGCCAGCTTAAAGGGCCAGCCTTAGAGGACCAGCTTAAAGGGCCAGCCTTAAGGGGCCAGCTTAAAAGGCCAGTCTTAAAGGGCCAGCCTTAGAGGGCCAGCCTTAAAGGGCCAGCTTAAAGGGCCAGCCTTAAAGGGCCAGCTTAAAGGGCCAGCCTTAGATGGCCAGCCTTAAGGGGCCAGCTTAAAGGGCCAGCCTTAAAGGGCCAGCCTTAAAGGGCCAGCCTTAGAGGGCCAGCCTTAAAGGGCCAGCCTTAAAGGGCCAGCCTTAGAGGGCCAGCCTTAAAGGGCCAGCTTAAAGGGCCAGCCTTTGAGGTCCAGCCTTAGAGGCCCAGCCTTAAAGGGCCAGCTTAAAGGGCCAGCCTTAGAGGACCAGCTTAAAGGGCCAGCCTTAAGGGGCCAGCTTAAAGGGCCAGCTTAAAGGGCCAGCCTTAGAGGACCAGCTTAAAGGGCCAGCCTTAAGGGGCCAGCTTAAAGGGCCAGCCTTAAAGGGCCAGCCTTAAAGGGCCAGCCTTAAAGGGCCAGCTTAAAGGGCCAGCCTTAAAGGGCCAGCTTAAAGGGCCAGCCTTAAAGGGCCAGCCTTAAAGGGCCAGCTTAAATGGCCAGCCTTAAAGGGCCAGCTTAAAGGGCCAGCCTTAGAGGGCCAGCCTTAAAGGGCCAGCCTTAAAGGGCCAGCCTTAGAGGGCCAGCCTTAAAGGGCCAGCTTAAAGGGCCAGCCTTTGAGGTCCAGCCTTAGAGGCCCAGCCTTAAAGGGCCAGCTTAAAGGGCCAGCCTTAGAGGACCAGCTTAAAGGGCCAGCCTTAAGGGGCCAGCTTAAAGGGCCAGCTTAAAGGGCCAGCCTTAGAGGACCAGCTTAAAGGGCCAGCCTTAAGGGGCCAGCTTAAAGGGCCAGCCTTAAAGGGCCAGCCTTAAAGGGCCAGCCTTAAAGGGCCAGCTTAAAGGGCCAGCCTTAAAGGGCCAGCTTAAAGGGCCAGCCTTAAAGGGCCAGCCTTAAAGGGCCAGCTTAAATGGCCAGCCTTAAAGGGCCAGCTTAAAGGGCCAGCCTTAAAGGGCAAGCCTTAAAGGGCCAGCCTTAAAGGGCCAGCCTTAGAGGGCCAGCTTAAAGGGCCAGCCTTAGAGGGCCAGCTTAAAGGGCCAGCCTTAAGGGGCCAGCTTAAAAGGCCAGCCTTAAAGGGCCAGCCTTAAAAGGCCAGTCTTAAAGGGCCAGCCTTAGAGGGCCAGCCTTAAAGGGCCAGCTTAAAGGGCCAGCCTTAAAGGGCCAGCTTAAAGGGCCAGCCTTAAAGGGCCAGCTTAAAGGGCCAGCCTTAGATGGCCAGCCTTAAGGGGCCAGCTTAAAGGGCCAGCCTTAAAGGGCCAGCCTTAAAGGGCCAGCCTTAGAGGGCCAGCCTTAAAGGGCCAGCCTTAAAGGGCCAGCCTTAAAGGGCCAGCCTTAGGGGGCCAGCCTTAAAGGGCCAGCTTAAAGGGCCAGCCTTTGAAGTCCAGCCTTAGAGGCCCAGCCTTAAAGGGCCAGTTTAAAGGGCCAGACTTAGATGGCCAGGCTTAAAGGGCCAGCTTAAAGGGCCAGCCTTAAAGGGCCAGCTTAAAGGGCCAGCCTTAAAGGGCAAGCCTTAAAGGGCCAGCCTTAAAGGGCCAGCCTTAGAGGGCCAGGTTAAAGGGCCAGCCTTAGAGGGCCAGCTTAAAGGGCCAGCCTTAAGAGGCCAGCTTAAAGGGCCAGCCTTAAAGGGCCAGCCTTAAAGGGCCAGTCTTAAAGGGCCAGCCTTAGAGGACCAGCCTTAAAGGGCCAGCTTAAAGGGCCAGCCTTAAAGGGCCAGCTTAAAGGGCTAGCCTTAAAGGGCCAGCTTAAAGGGCCAGCCTTAGATGGCCAGCCTTAAGGGGCCAGCTTAAAGGGCCATCCTTAAAGGGCCAGCCTTAAAGGGCCAGCCTTAAAGGGCCAGCCTTAAAGGGCCAGCCTTAAAGGGCCAGCCTTAAGGGGCCAGCTTAAAGGGCCAGCCTTAAAGGGCAAGCCTTAAAGGGCCAGCCTTAGAGGGCCAGCTTAAAGGGCCAGCCTTAGAGGGCCAGCTTAAAGGGCCAGCCTTAAGGGGCCAGCTTAAAGGGCCAGCCTTAAAGGGCCAGCCTTAAAGGGCCAGCCTTAAAGGGCCAGCTTAAAGGGCCAGCCTTAGATGGCCAGCCTTAAAGGGCCAGCTTAAAGGGCCAGCCTTAAAGGGCCAGCTTAAAGGGCCAGCCTTAAAGGGCCAGCCTTAAAGGGCCAGCTTAAAGGGCCAGCCTTAAAGGGCCAGCCTTAGAGGGCCAGCCTTAAAGGGCCAGCTTAAAGGGCCAGCCTTTGAGGTCCAGCCTTAGAGGCCCAGCCTTAAAGGGCCAGCTTAAAGGGCCAGCCTTAGAGGACCAGCTTAACGGGCCAGCCTTAAGGGGCCAGCTTAAAGACCAGCCTTAAAGGGCTAGCCTTAAAGGGCCAGCCTTAAAGGGCCAGCTTAAAGGGCCAGCCTTAAAGGGCCAGCTTAAAGGGCCAGCCTTAAAGGGCCAGCCTTAAAGGGCCAGCTAAAATGGCCAGCCTTAAAGGGCCAGCTTAAAGGGCCAGCCTTAAAGGGCAAGCCTTAAAGGGCCAGCCTTAAAGGGCCAGCCTTAGAGGGCCAGCTTAAAGGGCCAGCCTTAGAGGGCCAGCTTAAAGGGCCAGCCTTAAGGGGCCAGCTTAAAGGGCCAGCCTTAAAGGGCCAGCCTTAACAGGCCAGTCTTAAAGGGCCAGCCTTAGAGGGCCAGCCTTAAAGGGCCAGCTTAAAGGGCCAGCCTTAAAGGGCCAGCTTAAAGGGCCAGCCTTAAAGGGCCAGCTTAAAGGGCCAGCCTTAGATGGCCAGCCTTAAGGGGCCAGCTTAAAGGGCCAGCCTTAAAGGGCCAGCCTTAAAAGGCCAGCCTTAGAGGGCCAGCCTTAAAGGGCCAGCCTTAAAGGGCCAGCTTAAAGGGCCAGTTTAAAGGGCCAGACTTAGATGGCCAGGCTTAAAGGGCCAGCTTAAAGGGCCAGCCTTAAAGGGCCAGCTTAAAGGGCCAGCCTTAAAGGGCAAGCCTTAAAGGGCCAGCCTTAAAGGGCCAGCCTTAGAGGGCCAGCTTAAAGGGCCAGCCTTAGAGGGCCAGCTTAAAGGGCCAGCCTTAAGGGGCCAGCTTAAAGGGCCAGCCTTAAAGGGCCAGCCTTACAGGGCCAGTCTTAAAGGGCCAGCCTTAGAGGGCCAGCCTTAAAGGGCCAGCTTAAAGGGCCAGCCTTAAAGGGCCAGCCTTAAAGGGCCAGCTTAAAGGGCCAGCCTTAGATGGCCAGCCTTAAAGGGCCAGCTTAAAGGGCCAGCTTAAAGG
This sequence comes from Doryrhamphus excisus, assembly GCF_037039965.1. Classification (NCBI taxonomy): domain Eukaryota; kingdom Metazoa; phylum Chordata; class Actinopteri; order Syngnathiformes; family Syngnathidae; genus Doryrhamphus; species Doryrhamphus excisus. Next base: position 15,961,331 of record NC_136376.1, on the reverse strand, counting down.
GCCAGCCTTTGAAGTCCAGCCTTAGAGGCCCAGCCTTAAAGGGCCAGTTTAAAGGGCCAGACTTAGATGGCCAGGCTTAAAGGGCCAGCTTAAAGGGCCAGCCTTAAAGGGCCAGCTTAAAGGGCCAGGCTTAAAGGGCAAGCCTTAAAGGGCCAGCCTTAAAGGGCCAGCCTTAGAGGGCCAGCTTAAAGGGCCAGCCTTAGAGGGCCAGCTTAAAGGGCCAGCCTTAAGAGGCCAGCTTAAAGGGCCAGCCTTAAAGGGCCAGCCTTAAAGGGCCAGTCTTAAAGGGCCAGCCTTAGAGGACCAGCCTTAAAGGGCCAGCTTAAAGGGCCAGCCTTAAAGGGCCAGCTTAAAGGGCTAGCCTTAAAGGGCCAGCTTAAAGGGCCAGCCTTAGATGGCCAGCCTTAAGGGGCCAGCTTAAAGGGCCAGCCTTAAAGGGCCAGCCTTAAAGGGCCAGCCTTAAAGGGCCAGCCTTAAAGGGCCAGCCTTAAAGGGCCAGCCTTAAGGGGCCAGCTTAAAGGGCCAGCCTTAAAGGGCAAGCCTTAAAGGGCCAGCCTTAGAGGGCCAGCTTAAAGGGCCAGCCTTAGAGGGCCAGCTTAAAGGGCCAGCCTTAAGGGGCCAGCTTAAAGGGCCAGCCTTAAAGGGCCAGCCTTAAAGGGCCAGCTTTAAAGGGCCAGCTTAAAGGGCCAGCCTTAAAGGGCCAGCCTTAAAGGGCCAGCTTAAAGGGCCAGCCTTAAGGGGCCAGCTTAAAGGGCCAGCCTTAAAGGGCAAGCCTTAAAGGGCCAGCCTTAGAGGGCCAGCTTAAAGGGCCAGCCTTAGAGGGCCTGCTTAAAGGGCCAGCCTTAAGGGGCCAGCTTAAAGGGCCAGCATTAAAGGGCCAGCCTTAAAGGGCCAGCCTTAAAGGGCCAGCTTAAAGGGCCAGCCTTAGATGGCCAGCCTTAAAGGGCCAGCTTAAAGGGCCAGCCTTAAAGGGCCAGCTTAAAGGGCCAGCCTTAAAGGGCCAGCCTTAAAGGGCCAGCTTAAAGGGCCAGCCTTAAAGGGCCAGCCTTAGAGGGCCAGCCTTAAAGGGCCAGCTTAAAGGGCCAGCCTTTGAGATCCAGCCTTAGAGGCCCAGCCTTAAAGGGCCAGCTTAAAGGGCCAGCCTTAGAGGACCAGCTTAAAGGGCCAGCCTTAAGGGGCCAGCTTAAAGGGCCAGCCTTAAAGGGCCAGCCTTAAAGGGCCAGCCTTAAAGGGCCAGCTTAAAGGGCCAGCCTTAAAGGGCCAGCTTAAAGGGCCAGCCTTAAAGGGCCAGCCTTAAAGGGCCAGCTTAAATGGCCAGCCTTAAAGGGCCAGCTTAAAGGGCCAGCCTTAAAGGGCAAGCCTTAAAGGGCCAGCCTTAAAGGGCCAGCCTTAGAGGGCCAGCTTAAAGGGCCAGCCTTAGAGGGCCAGCTTAAAGGGCCAGCCTTAAGGGGCCAGCTTAAAGGGCCAGCCTTAAAGGGCCAGCCTTAACAGGCCAGTCTTAAAGGGCCAGCCTTAAAGGGCCAGCCTTAAAGGGCCAGCTTAAAGGGCCAGCCTTAAAGGGCCAGCCTTAGATGGCCAGCCTTAAAGGGCCAGCTTAAAGGGCCAGCCTTAAAGGGCCAGCCTTAAAGGGCCAGCCTTAAAGGGCCAGCCTTAAAGGGCCAGCTTAAAGGGCCAGCCTTAAGGGGCCAGCTTAAAGGGCCAGCCTTAAAGGGCAAGCCTTAAAGGGCCAGCCTTAAAGGGCCAGCCTTAAAGGGCCAGCTTAAAGGGCCAGCCTTAAAGGGCCAGCTTAAAGGGCCAGCCTTAAAGGGCCAGCCTTAAAGGGCCAGCTTAAAGGGCCAGCCTTAGAGGGCCAGCTTAAAGGGCCAGCCTTAAGGGGCCAGCTTAAAGGGCCAGCCTTAAAGGGCAAGCCTTAAAGGGCCAGCCTTGGAGGGCCAACTTAAAGGGCCAGCCTTAGAGGGCCAGCTTAAAGGGCCAGCCTTAAGGGGCCAGCTTAAAGGGCCAGCCTCAAAGGGCCAGCCTTAAAGGGCCAGCTTAAAGGGCCAGCCTTAAAGGGCCAGCTTAAAGGGCCAGCCTTAAAGGGCCAGCCTTAAAGGGCCAGCTTAAAGGGCCAGCCTTAAATGGCCAGCTTAAAGGGCCAGCCTTAAAGGGCAAGCCTTAAAGGGCCAGCCTTAAAGGGCCAGCCTTAGAGGGCCAGCTTAAAGGGCCAGCCTTGGAGGGCCAACTTAAAGGGCCAGCCTTAAGGGGCCAGCTTAAAGGGCCAGCCTTAAAGGGCCAGCCTTAAAGGGCCAGTCTTAAAGGGCCAGCCTTAGATGGCCAGCCTTAAGGGGCCAGCTTAAAGGGCCAGCCTTAAAGGGCCAGCCTTAAAGGGCCAGCCTTAAAGGGCCAGCCTTAAAGGGCCAGCTTAAAGGGCCAGCCTTAAGGGGCCAGCTTAAAGGGCCAGCCTTAAAGGGCAAGCCTTAAAGGGCCAGCCTTAAAGGGCCAGCCTTAAAGGGCCAGCCTTAAAGGGCCAGCTTAAAGGGCCAGCCTTAAAGGGCCAGCTTAAAGGGCCAGCCTTAAAGGGCCAGCCTTAAAGGGCCAGCTTAAATGGCCAGCCTTAAAGGGCCAGCTTAAAGGGCCAGCCTTAAAGGGCAAGCCTTAAAGGGCCAGCCTTAAAGGGCCAGCCTTAGAGGGCCAGCTTAAAGGGCCAGCCTTAGAGGGCCAGCTTAAAGGGCCAGCCTTAAGGGGCCAGCTTAAAGGGCCAGCCTTAAAGGGCCAGCCTTAACAGGCCAGTCTTAAAGGGCCAGCCTTAAAGGGCCAGCCTTAAAGGGCCAGCTTAAAGGGCCAGCCTTAAAGGGCCAGCCTTAGATGGCCAGCCTTAAAGGGCCAGCTTAAAGGGCCAGCCTTAAAGGGCCAGCCTTAAAGGGCCAGCCTTAAAGGGCCAGCCTTAAAGGGCCAGCTTAAAGGGCCAGCCTTAAGGGGCCAGCTTAAAGGGCCAGCCTTAAAGGGCAAGCCTTAAAGGGCCAGCCTTAAAGGGCCAGCCTTAAAGGGCCAGCTTAAAGGGCCAGCCTTAAAGGGCCAGCTTAAAGGGCCAGCCTTAAAGGGCCAGCCTTAAAGGGCCAGCTTAAAGGGCCAGCCTTAGAGGGCCAGCTTAAAGGGCCAGCCTTAAGGGGCCAGCTTAAAGGGCCAGCCTTAAAGGGCAAGCCTTAAAGGGCCAGCCTTGGAGGGCCAACTTAAAGGGCCAGCCTTAGAGGGCCAGCTTAAAGGGCCAGCCTTAAGGGGCCAGCTTAAAGGGCCAGCCTCAAAGGGCCAGCCTTAAAGGGCCAGCTTAAAGGGCCAGCCTTAAAGGGCCAGCTTAAAGGGCCAGCCTTAAAGGGCCAGCCTTAAAGGGCCAGCTTAAAGGGCCAGCCTTAAATGGCCAGCTTAAAGGGCCAGCCTTAAAGGGCAAGCCTTAAAGGGCCAGCCTTAAAGGGCCAGCCTTAGAGGGCCAGCTTAAAGGGCCAGCCTTGGAGGGCCAACTTAAAGGGCCAGCCTTAAGGGGCCAGCTTAAAGGGCCAGCCTTAAAGGGCCAGCCTTAAAGGGCCAGTCTTAAAGGGCCAGCCTTAGATGGCCAGCCTTAAGGGGCCAGCTTAAAGGGCCAGCCTTAAAGGGCCAGCCTTAAAGGGCCAGCCTTAAAGGGCCAGCCTTAAAGGGCCAGCCTTAAAGGGCCAGCTTAAAGGGCCAGCCTTAAGGGGCCAGCTTAAAGGGCCAGCCTTAAAGGGCAAGCCTTAAAGGGCCAGCCTTAGAGGGCCAGCTTAAAGGGCCAGCCTTAGAGGGCCAGCTTAAAGGGCCAGCCTTAAGGGGCCAGCTTAAAGGGCCAGCTTAAAGGGCCAGCCTTAAAGGGCCAGCCTTAAAGGGCCAGCTTAAAGGGCCAGCCTTAAGGGGCCAGCTTAAAGGGCCAGCCTTAAAGGGCAAGCCTTAAAGGGCCAGCCTTAGAGGGCCAGCTTAAAGGGCCAGCCTTAGAGGGCCTGCTTAAAGGGCCAGCCTTAAGGGGCCAGCTTAAAGGGCCAGCCTTAAAGGGCCAGCCTTAAAGGGCCAGCTTTACAGGGCCAGCTTAAAGGGCCAGCCTTAAAGGGCCAGCTTAAAGGGCCAGCCTTAGAGGGCCAGCTTAAAGGGCCAGCCTTAAGGGGCCAGCTTAAAGGGCCAGCCTTAAAGGGCAAGCCTTAAAGGGCCAGCCTTAGAGGGCCAGCCTTAGAGGGCCAGCTTAAAGGGCCAGCCTTAGAGGGCCAGCTTAAAGGGCCAGCCTTAAGGGGCCAGCTTAAAGGGCCAGCCTCAAAGGGCCAGCCTTAAAGGGCCAGCCTTAAAGGGCCAGCTTAAAGGGCCAGCCTTAAAGGGCCAGCTTAAAGGGCCAGCCTTAAAGGGCCAGCCTTAAAGGGCCAGCTTAAAGGGCCAGCCTTAAAGGGCCAGCCTTAGAGGGCCAGCTTAAAGGGCCAGCCTTAGAGGGCCAGCTTAAAGGGCCAGCCTTAAGGGGCCAGCTTAAAGGGCCAGCCTTAAAGGGCCAGCCTTAAAGGGCCAGTCTTAAAGGGCCAGCCTTAGAGGGCCAGCCTTAAAGGGCCAGCTTAAAGGGCCAGCCTTAAAGGGCCAGCTTAAAGGGCCAGCCTTAAAGGGCCAGCTTAAAGGGCCAGCCTTAGATGGCCAGCCTTAAGGGGCCAGCTTAAAGGGCCAGCCTTAAAGGGCCAGCCTTAAAGGGCCAGCCTTAAAGGGCCAGCCTTAAAGGGCCAGCCTTAAAGGGCCAGCTTAAAGGGCCAGCCTTAAAGGGCCAGCTTAAAGGGCCAGCCTTAGAGGGCCAGCCTTAAGGGGCCAGCTTAAAGGGCCAGCCTTAAAGGGCCAGCTTAAAGGGCCAGCCTTAGAGGGCCAGCCTTAAAGGGCCAGCTTAAAGGGCCAGCCTTAAAGGGCCAGCTTAAAGGGCCAGCCTTAAAGGGCAAGCACTAAAGGGCCAGCCTTAAAGGGCCAGCCTTAGAGGGCCAGCTTAAAGGGCCAGCCTTAGAGGGCCAGCTTAAAGGGCCAGCCTTAAGGGGCCAGCTTAAAGGGCCAGCCTTAAAGGGCCAGCCTTAAAGGGCCAGCCTTAAAGGGCCAGCCTTAGATGGCCAGCTTAAAGGGCCAGCCTTAGAGGGCCAGCTTAAAGGGCCAGCCTTAGAGGGCCAGCTTAAAGGGCCAGCCTTAAGGGGCCAGCTTAAAGGGCCAGCCTTAAAGGGCCAGCCTTAAAGGGCCAGTCTTAAAGGGCCAGCCTTAGAGGGCCAGCCTTAAAGGGCCAGCTTAAAGGGCCAGCCTTAAAGGGCCAGCTTAAAGGGCCAGCCTTAAGGGGCCAGCTTAAAGGGCCAGCCTTAAAGGGCAAGCCTTAAAGGGCCAGCCTTAGAGGGCCAGCTTAAAGGGCCAGCCTTAGAGGGCCAGCTTAAAGGGCCAGCCTTAAGGGGCCAGCTTAAAGGGCCAGCCTCAAAGGGCCAGCCTTAAAGGGCCAGCTTAAAGGGCCAGCCTTAAAGGGCCAGCTTAAAGGGCCAGCCTTAAAGGGCCAGCCTTAAAGGGCCAGCTTAAAGGGCCAGCCTTAAAGGGCCAGCTTAAAGGGCCAGCCTTAAAGGGCAAGCCTTAAAGGGCCAGCCTTAAAGGGCCAGCCTTAGAGGGCCAGCTTAAAGGGCCAGCCTTAGAGGGCCATCTTAAAGGGCCAGCCTTAAGGGGCCAGCTTAAAGGGCCAGCCTTAAAGGGCCAGCCTTAAAGGGCCAGTCTTAAAGGGCCAGCCTTAGAGGACCAGCCTTAAAGGGCCAGCTTAAAGGGCCAGCCTTAAAGGGCCAGCTTAAAGGGCCAGCCTTAAAGGGCCAGCTTAAAGGGCCAGCCTTAGATGGCCAGCCTTAAGGGGCCAGCTTAAAGGGCCAGCCTTAAAGGGCCAGCCTTAAAGGGCCAGCCTTAAAGGGCCAGCCTTAAAGGGCCAGCCTTAAAGGGCCAGCTTAAAGGGCCAGCCTTAAGGGGCCAGCTTAAAGGGCCAGCCTTAAAGGGCAAGCCTTAAAGGGCAAGCCTTAGAGGGCCAGCTTAAAGGGCCAGCCTTAGAGGGCCAGCTTAAAGGGCCAGGCTTAAGGGGCCAGCTTAAAGGGCCAGCCTTAAAGGGCCAGCCTTAAAGGGCCAGCTTTAAAGGGCCAGCTTAAAGGGCCAGCCTTAAAGGGCCAGCCTTAGAGGGCCAGCTTAAAGGGCCAGCCTTAAGGGGCCAGCTTAAAGGGCCAGCCTTAAAGGGCCAGCCTTAAAAGGCCAGTCTTAAAGGGCCAGCCTTAGAGGGCCAGCCTTAAAGGGCCAGCTTAAAGGGCCAGCCTTAAAGGGCCAGCTTAAAGGGCCAGCCTTAAAGGGCCAGCTTAAAGGGCCAGCCTTAGATGGCCAGCCTTAAGGGGCCAGCTTAAAGGGCCAGCCTTAAAGGGCCAGCCTTAAAGGGCCAGCCTTAGAGGGCCAGCCTTAAAGGGCCAGCCATAAAGGGCCAGCCTTAGAGGGCCAGCCTTAAAGGGCCAGCTTAAAGGGCCAGCCTTTGAGGTCCAGCCTTAGAGGCCCAGCCTTAAAGGGCCAGCTTAAAGGGCCAGCCTTAGAGGACCAGCTTAAAGGGCCAGCCTTAAGGGGCCAGCTTAAAGGGCCAGCCTTAAAGGGCCAGCCTTAAAGGGCCAGCCTTAAAGGGCCAGCTTAAAGGGCCAGCCTTAAAGGGCCAGCTTAAAGGGCCAGCCTTAAAGGGACAGCCTTAAAGGGCCAGCTTAAAGGGCCAGCCTTAAAGGGCCAGCTTAAAGGGCCAGCCTTAGAGGGCCAGCCTTAAAGGGCCAGCTTAAAGGGCCAGCCTTAAAGGGCCAGCCTTAAAGGGCCAGCTTAAAGGGCCAGCCTTAAAGGGCCAGCTTAAAGGGCCAGCCTTAAAGGGCAAGCCCTAAAGGGCCAGCCTTAAAGGGCCAGCCTTAGAGGGCCAGCTTAAAGGGCCAGCCTTAGAGGGCCAGCTTAAAGGGCCAGCCTTAAGGGGCCAGCTTAAAGGGCCAGCCTTAAAGGGCCAGCCTTAAAGGGCCAGCCTTAAAGGGCCAGCCTTAGATGGCCAGCTTAAAGGGCCAGCCTTAGAGGGCCAGCTTAAAGGGCCAGCCTTAGAGGGCCAGCTTAAAGGGCCAGCCTTAAGGGGCCAGCTTAAAGGGCCAGCCTTAAAGGGCCAGCCTTAAAGGGCCAGTCTTACAGGGCCAGCCTTAGAGGGCCAGCCTTAAAGGGCCAGCTTAAAGGGCCAGCCTTAAAGGGCCAGCTTAAAGGGCCAGCCTTAAGGGGCCAGCTTAAAGGGCCAGCCTTAAAGGGCAAGCCTTAAAGGGCCAGCCTTAGAGGGCCAGCTTAAAGGGCCAGCCTTAGAGGGCCAGCTTAAAGGGCCAGCCTTAAGGGGCCAGCTTAAAGGGCCAGCCTCAAAGGGCCAGCCTTAAAGGGCCAGCTTAAAGGGCCAGCCTTAAAGGGCCAGCTTAAAGGGCCAGCCTTAAAGGGCCAGCCTTAAAGGGCCAGTTAAAGGGCCAGCCTTAAAGGGCCAGCTTAAAGGGCCAGCCTTAAAGGGCAAGCCTTAAAGGGCCAGCCTTAAAGGGCCAGCCTTAGAGGGCCAGCTTAAAGGGCCAGCCTTAGAGGGCCATCTTAAAGGGCCAGCCTTAAGGGGCCAGCTTAAAGGGCCAGCCTTAAAGGGCCAGCCTTAAAGGGCCAGTCTTAAAGGGCCAGCCTTAGAGGACCAGCCTTAAAGGGCCAGCTTAAAGGGCCAGCCTTAAAGGGCCAGCTTAAAGGGCCAGCTTAAAGGGCCAGCCTTAAAGGGCCAGCTTAAAGGGCCAGCCTTAGATGGCCAGCCTTAAGGGGCCAGCTTAAAGGGCCAGCCTTAAAGGGCCAGCCTTAAAGGGCCAGCCTTAGAGGGCCAGCCTTAAAGGGCCAGCTTAAAGGGCCAGCCTTAAAGGGCCAGCTTAAAGGGCCAGCCTTAAAGGGCCAGCTTAAAGGGCCAGCCTTAGATGGCCAGCCTTAAGGGGCCAGCTTAAAGGGCCAGCCTTAAAGGGCCAGCCTTAAAGGGCCAGCCTTAGAGGGCCAGCCTTAAAGGGCCAGCCTTAAAGGGCCAGCCTTAGAGGGCCAGCCTTAAAGGGCCAGCTTAAAGGGCCAGCCTTAAAGGGCAAGCCTTAAAGGGCAAGCCTTAGAGGGCCAGCTTAAAGGGCCAGCCTTAGAGGGCCAGCTTAAAGGGCCAGCCTTAAGGGGCCAGCTTAAAGGGCCAGCCTTAAAGGGCCAGCCTTAAAGGGCCAGCTTTAAAGGGCCAGCTTAAAGGGCCAGCCTTAAAGGGCCAGCCTTAGAGGGCCAGCTTAAAGGGCCAGCCTTAAGGGGCCAGCTTAAAGGGCCAGCCTTAAAGGGCCAGCCTTAAAAGGCCAGTCTTAAAGGGCCAGCCTTAAAGGGCCAGCTTAAAGGGCCAGCCTTAAAGGGCCAGCTTAAAGGGCCAGCCTTAAAGGGCCAGCTTAAAGGGCCAGCCTTAGATGGCCAGCCTTAAGGGGCCAGCTTAAAGGGCCAGCCTTAAAGGGCCAGCCTTAAAGGGCCAGCCTTAGAGGGCCAGCCTTAAAGGGCCAGCCTTAAAGGGCCAGCCTTAGAGGGCCAGCCTTAAAGGGCCAGCTTAAAGGGCCAGCCTTTGAGGTCCAGCCTTAGAGGCCCAGCCTTAAAGGGCCAGCTTAAAGGGCCAGCCTTAGAGGACCAGCTTAAAGGGCCAGCCTTAAGGGGCCAGCTTAAAGGGCCAGCCTTAAAGGGCCAGCCTTAAAGGGCCAGCCTTAAAGGGCCAGCCTTAAAGGGCCAGCTTAAAGGGCCAGCCTTAGAGGACCAGCTTAAAGGGCCAGCCTTAAGGGGCCAGCTTAAAGGGCCAGCCTTAAAGGGCCAGCCTTAAAGGGCCAGCCTTAAAGGGCCAGCTTAAAGGGCCAGCCTTAAAGGGCCAGCTTAAAGGGCCAGCCTTAAAGGGACAGCCTTAAAGGGCCAGCTTAAAGGGCCAGCCTTAAAGGGCCAGCTTAAAGGGCAAGCCTTAAAGGGCCAGCCTTAAAGGGCCAGCCTTAGAGGGCCAGCTTAAAGGGCCAGCCTTGGAGGGCCAACTTAAAGGGCCAGCCTTAAGGGGCCAGCTTAAAGGGCCAGCCTTAAAGGGCCAGCCTTAAAGGGCCAGTCTTAAAGGGCCAGCCTTAGATGGCCAGCCTTAAGGGGCCAGCTTAAAGGGCCAGCCTTAAAGGGCCAGCCTTAAAGGGCCAGCCTTAAAGGGCCAGCCTTAAAGGGCCAGCCTTAAAGGGCCAGCTTAAAGGGCCAGCCTTAAGGGGCCAGCTTAAAGGGCCAGCCTTAAAGGGCAAGCCTTAAAGGGCCAGCCTTAGAGGGCCAGCTTAAAGGGCCAGCCTTAGAGGGCCAGCTTAAAGGGCCAGCCTTAAGGGGCCAGCTTAAAGGGCCAGCCTTAAAGGGCCAGCCTTAAAGGGCCAGCTTAAAGGGCCAGCCTTAAGGGGCCAGCTTAAAGGGCCAGCCTTAAAGGGCCAGCCTTAAAGGGCCAGCTTAAAGGGCCAGCCTTAAGGGGCCAGCTTAAAGGGCCAGCTTAAAGGGCCAGCCTTAAAGGGCCAGCCTTAAAGGGCCAGCTTAAAGGGCCAGCCTTAAGGGGCCAGCTTAAAGGGCCAGCCTTAAAGGGCAAGCCTTAAAGGGCCAGCCTTAGAGGGCCAGCTTAAAGGGCCAGCCTTAGAGGGCCTGCTTAAAGGGCCAGCCTTAAGGGGCCAGCTTAAAGGGCCAGCCTTAAAGGGCCAGCCTTAAAGGGCCAGCTTTACAGGGCCAGCTTAAAGGGCCAGCCTTAAAGGGCCAGCTTAAAGGGCCAGCCTTAGAGGGCCAGCTTAAAGGGCCAGCCTTAAGGGGCCAGCTTAAAGGGCCAGCCTTAAAGGGCAAGCCTTAAAGGGCCAGCCTTAGAGGGCCAGCCTTAGAGGGCCAGCTTAAAGGGCCAGCCTTAGAGGGCCAGCTTAAAGGGCCAGCCTTAAGGGGCCAGCTTAAAGGGCCAGCCTCAAAGGGCCAGCCTTAAAGGGCCAGCCTTAAAGGGCCAGCTTAAAGGGCCAGCCTTAAAGGGCCAGCTTAAAGGGCCAGCCTTAAAGGGCCAGCCTTAAAGGGCCAGCTTAAAGGGCCAGCCTTAAAGGGCCAGCCTTAGAGGGCCAGCTTAAAGGGCCAGCCTTAGAGGGCCAGCTTAAAGGGCCAGCCTTAAGGGGCCAGCTTAAAGGGCCAGCCTTAAAGGGCCAGCCTTAAAGGGCCAGTCTTAAAGGGCCAGCCTTAGAGGGCCAGCCTTAAAGGGCCAGCTTAAAGGGCCAGCCTTAAAGGGCCAGCTTAAAGGGCCAGCCTTAAAGGGCCAGCTTAAAGGGCCAGCCTTAGATGGCCAGCCTTAAGGGGCCAGCTTAAAGGGCCAGCCTTAAAGGGCCAGCCTTAAAGGGCCAGCCTTAAAGGGCCAGCCTTAAAGGGCCAGCCTTAAAGGGCCAGCTTAAAGGGCCAGCCTTAAAGGGCCAGCTTAAAGGGCCAGCCTTAGAGGGCCAGCCTTAAGGGGCCAGCTTAAAGGGCCAGCCTTAAAGGGCCAGCCTTAAAGGGCCAGCCTTAGAGGGCCAGCCTTAAAGGGCCAGCTTAAAGGGCCAGCCTTAAAGGGCCAGCCTTAAAGGGCCAGCTTAAAGGGCCAGCCTTAAAGGGCCAGCTTAAAGGGCCAGCCTTAAAGGGCAAGCCCTAAAGGGCCAGCCTTAAAGGGCCAGCCTTAGAGGGCCAGCTTAAAGGGCCAGCCTTAGAGGGCCAGCTTAAAGGGCCAGCCTTAAGGGGCCAGCTTAAAGGGCCAGCCTTAAAGGGCCAGCCTTAAAGGGCCAGCCTTAAAGGGCCAGCCTTAGATGGCCAGCTTAAAGGGCCAGCCTTAGAGGGCCAGCTTAAAGGGCCAGCCTTAGAGGGCCAGCTTAAAGGGCCAGCCTTAAGGGGCCAGCTTAAAGGGCCAGCCTTAAAGGGCCAGCCTTAAAGGGCCAGTCTTAAAGGGCCAGCCTTAGAGGGCCAGCCTTAAAGGGCCAGCTTAAAGGGCCAGCCTTAAAGGGCCAGCTTAAAGGGCCAGCCTTAAGGGGCCAGCTTAAAGGGCCAGCCTTAAAGGGCAAGCCTTAAAGGGCCAGCCTTAGAGGGCCAGCTTAAAGGGCCAGCCTTAGAGGGCCAGCTTAAAGGGCCAGCCTTAAGGGGCCAGCTTAAAGGGCCAGCCTCAAAGGGCCAGCCTTAAAGGGCCAGCTTAAAGGGCCAGCCTTAAAGGGCCAGCTTAAAGGGCCAGCCTTAAAGGGCCAGCCTTAAAGGGCCAGCTTAAAGGGCCAGCCTTAAAGGGCCAGCTTAAAGGGCCAGCCTTAAAGGGCAAGCCTTAAAGGGCCAGCTTAAAGGGCCAGCCTTAAGGGGCCAGCTTAAAGGGCCAGCCTCAAAGGGCCAGCCTTAAAGGGCCAGCTTAAAGGGCCAGCCTTAAAGGGCCAGCTTAAAGGGCCAGCCTTAAAGGGCCAGCTTAAAGGGCCAGCCTTAAAGGGCAAGCCCTAAAGGGCCAGCCTTAAAGGGCCAGCCTTAGAGGGCCAGCTTAAAGGGCCAGCCTTAGAGGGCCAGCTTAAAGGGCCAGCCTTAAGGGGCCAGCTTAAAGGGCCAGCCTTAAAGGGCCAGCCTTAAAGGGCCAGCCTTAAAGGGCCAGCCTTAGATGGCCAGCTTAAAGGGCCAGCCTTAGAGGGCCAGCTTAAAGGGCCAGCCTTAGAGGGCCAGCTTAAAGGGCCAGCCTTAAGGGGCCAGCTTAAAGGGCCAGCCTTAAAGGGCCAGCCTTAAAGGGCCAGTCTTACAGGGCCAGCCTTAGAGGGCCAGCCTTAAAGGGCCAGCTTAAAGGGCCAGCCTTAAAGGGCCAGCTTAAAGGGCCAGCCTTAAGGGGCCAGCTTAAAGGGCCAGCCTTAAAGGGCAAGCCTTAAAGGGCCAGCCTTAGAGGGCCAGCTTAAAGGGCCAGCCTTAGAGGGCCAGCTTAAAGGGCCAGCCTTAAGGGGCCAGCTTAAAGGGCCAGCCTCAAAGGGCCAGCCTTAAAGGGCCATCTTAAAGGGCCAGCCTTAAAGGGCCAGCTTAAAGGGCCAGCCTTAAAGGGCCAGCCTTAAAGGGCCAGCTTAAAGGGCCAGCCTTAAAGGGCCAGCTTAAAGGGCCAGCCTTAAAGGGCAAGCCTTAAAGGGCCAGCCTTAAAGGGCCAGCCTTAGAGGGCCAGCTTAAAGGGCCAGCCTTAGAGGGCCATCTTAAAGGGCCAGCCTTAAGGGGCCAGCTTAAAGGGCCAGCCTTAAAGGGCCAGCCTTAAAGGGCCAGTCTTAAAGGGCCAGCCTTAGAGGACCAGCCTTAAAGGGCCAGCTTAAAGGGCCAGCCTTAAAGGGCCAGCTTAAAGGGCCAGCCTTAAAGGGCCAGCTTAAAGGGCCAGCCTTAGATGGCCAGCCTTAAGGGGCCAGCTTAAAGGGCCAGCCTTAAAGGGCCAGCCTTAAAGGGCCAGCCTTAAAGGGCCAGCCTTAAAGGGCCAGCCTTAAAGGGCCAGCTTAAAGGGCCAGCCTTAAGGGGCCAGCTTAAAGGGCCAGCCTTAAAGGGCAAGCCTTAAAGGGCAAGCCTTAGAGGGCCAGCTTAAAGGGCCAGCCTTAGAGGGCCAGCTTAAAGGGCCAGCCTTAAGGGGCCAGCTTAAAGGGCCAGCCTTAAAGGGCCAGCCTTAAAGGGCCAGCTTTAAAGGGCCAGCTTAAAGGGCCAGCCTTAAAGGGCCAGCCTTAGAGGGCCAGCTTAAAGGGCCAGCCTTAAGGGGCCAGCTTAAAGGGCCAGCCTTAAAGGGCCAGCCTTAAAAGGCCAGTCTTAAAGGGCCAGCCTTAGAGGGCCAGCCTTAAAGGGCCAGCTTAAAGGGCCAGCCTTAAAGGGCCAGCTTAAAGGGCAAGCCTTAAAGGGCCAGCTTAAAGGGCCAGCCTTAGATGGCCAGCCTTAAGGGGCCAGCTTAAAGGGCCAGCCTTAAAGGGCCAGCCTTAAAGGGCCAGCCTTAGAGGGCCAGCCTTAAAGGGCCAGCCTTAAAGGGCCAGCCTTAGAGGGCCAGCCTTAAAGGGCCAGCTTAAAGGGCCAGCCTTTGAGGTCCAGCCTTAGAGGCCCAGCCTTAAAGGGCCAGCTTAAAGGGCCAGCCTTAGAGGACCAGCTTAAAGGGCCAGCCTTAAGGGGCCAGCTTAAAGGGCCAGCCTTAAAGGGCCAGCCTTAAAGGGCCAGCCTTAAAGGGCCAGCCTTAAAGGGCCAGCTTAAAGGGCCAGCCTTAGAGGACCAGCTTAAAGGGCCAGCCTTAAGGGGCCAGCTTAAAGGGCCAGCCTTAAAGGGCCAGCCTTAAAGGGCCAGCCTTAAAGGGCCAGCTTAAAGGGCCAGCCTTAAAGGGCCAGCTTAAAGGGCCAGCCTTAAAGGGACAGCCTTAAAGGGCCAGCTTAAAGGGCCAGCCTTAAAGGGCCAGCTTAAAGGGCAAGCCTTAAAGGGCCAGCCTTAAAGGGCCAGCCTTAGAGGGCCAGCTTAAAGGGCCAGCCTTGGAGGGCCAACTTAAAGGGCCAGCCTTAAGGGGCCAGCTTAAAGGGCCAGCCTTAAAGGGCCAGCCTTAAAGGGCCAGTCTTAAAGGGCCAGCCTTAGATGGCCAGCCTTAAGGGGCCAGCTTAAAGGGCCAGCCTTAAAGGGCCAGCCTTAAAGGGCCAGCCTTAAAGGGCCAGCCTTAAAGGGCCAGCCTTAAAGGGCCAGCTTAAAGGGCCAGCCTTAAGGGGCCAGCTTAAAGGGCCAGCCTTAAAGGGCAAGCCTTAAAGGGCCAGCCTTAGAGGGCCAGCTTAAAGGGCCAGCCTTAGAGGGCCAGCTTAAAGGGCCAGCCTTAAGGGGCCAGCTTAAAGGGCCAGCCTTAAAGGGCCAGCCTTAAAGGGCCAGCTTAAAGGGCCAGCCTTAAGGGGCCAGCTTAAAGGGCCAGCCTTAAAGGGCCAGCCTTAAAGGGCCAGCTTAAAGGGCCAGCCTTAAGGGGCCAGCTTAAAGGGCCAGCTTAAAGGGCCAGCCTTAAAGGGCCAGCCTTAAAGGGCCAGCTTAAAGGGCCAGCCTTAAGGGGCCAGCTTAAAGGGCCAGCCTTAAAGGGCAAGCCTTAAAGGGCCAGCCTTAGAGGGCCAGCTTAAAGGGCCAGCCTTAGAGGGCCTGCTTAAAGGGCCAGCCTTAAGGGGCCAGCTTAAAGGGCCAGCCTTAAAGGGCCAGCCTTAAAGGGCCAGCTTTACAGGGCCAGCTTAAAGGGCCAGCCTTAAAGGGCCAGCTTAAAGGGCCAGCCTTAGAGGGCCAGCTTAAAGGGCCAGCCTTAAGGGGCCAGCTTAAAGGGCCAGCCTTAAAGGGCAAGCCTTAAAGGGCCAGCCTTAGAGGGCCAGCCTTAGAGGGCCAGCTTAAAGGGCCAGCCTTAGAGGGCCAGCTTAAAGGGCCAGCCTTAAGGGGCCAGCTTAAAGGGCCAGCCTCAAAGGGCCAGCCTTAAAGGGCCAGCCTTAAAGGGCCAGCTTAAAGGGCCAGCCTTAAAGGGCCAGCTTAAAGGGCCAGCCTTAAAGGGCCAGCCTTAAAGGGCCAGCTTAAAGGGCCAGCCTTAAAGGGCCAGCCTTAGAGGGCCAGCTTAAAGGGCCAGCCTTAGAGGGCCAGCTTAAAGGGCCAGCCTTAAGGGGCCAGCTTAAAGGGCCAGCCTTAAAGGGCCAGCCTTAAAGGGCCAGTCTTAAAGGGCCAGCCTTAGAGGGCCAGCCTTAAAGGGCCAGCTTAAAGGGCCAGCCTTAAAGGGCCAGCTTAAAGGGCCAGCCTTAAAGGGCCAGCTTAAAGGGCCAGCCTTAGATGGCCAGCCTTAAGGGGCCAGCTTAAAGGGCCAGCCTTAAAGGGCCAGCCTTAAAGGGCCAGCCTTAAAGGGCCAGCCTTAAAGGGCCAGCCTTAAAGGGCCAGCTTAAAGGGCCAGCCTTAAAGGGCCAGCTTAAAGGGCCAGCCTTAGAGGGCCAGCCTTAAGGGGCCAGCTTAAAGGGCCAGCCTTAAAGGGCCAGCCTTAAAGGGCCAGCCTTAGAGGGCCAGCCTTAAAGGGCCAGCTTAAAGGGCCAGCCTTAAAGGGCCAGCCTTAAAGGGCCAGCTTAAAGGGCCAGCCTTAAAGGGCCAGCTTAAAGGGCCAGCCTTAAAGGGCAAGCCCTAAAGGGCCAGCCTTAAAGGGCCAGCCTTAGAGGGCCAGCTTAAAGGGCCAGCCTTAGAGGGCCAGCTTAAAGGGCCAGCCTTAAGGGGCCAGCTTAAAGGGCCAGCCTTAAAGGGCCAGCCTTAAAGGGCCAGCCTTAAAGGGCCAGCCTTAGATGGCCAGCTTAAAGGGCCAGCCTTAGAGGGCCAGCTTAAAGGGCCAGCCTTAGAGGGCCAGCTTAAAGGGCCAGCCTTAAGGGGCCAGCTTAAAGGGCCAGCCTTAAAGGGCCAGCCTTAAAGGGCCAGTCTTAAAGGGCCAGCCTTAGAGGGCCAGCCTTAAAGGGCCAGCTTAAAGGGCCAGCCTTAAAGGGCCAGCTTAAAGGGCCAGCCTTAAGGGGCCAGCTTAAAGGGCCAGCCTTAAAGGGCAAGCCTTAAAGGGCCAGCCTTAGAGGGCCAGCTTAAAGGGCCAGCCTTAGAGGGCCAGCTTAAAGGGCCAGCCTTAAGGGGCCAGCTTAAAGGGCCAGCCTCAAAGGGCCAGCCTTAAAGGGCCAGCTTAAAGGGCCAGCCTTAAAGGGCCAGCTTAAAGGGCCAGCCTTAAAGGGCCAGCCTTAAAGGGCCAGCTTAAAGGGCCAGCCTTAAAGGGCCAGCTTAAAGGGCCAGCCTTAAAGGGCAAGCCTTAAAGGGCCAGCCTTAAAGGGCCAGCCTTAGAGGGCCAGCTTAAAGGGCCAGCCTTAGAGGGCCATCTTAAAGGGCCAGCCTTAAGGGGCCAGCTTAAAGGGCCAGCCTTAAAGGGCCAGCCTTAAAGGGCCAGTCTTAAAGGGCCAGCCTTAGAGGACCAGCCTTAAAGGGCCAGCTTAAAGGGCCAGCCTTAAAGGGCCAGCTTAAAGGGCCAGCCTTAAAGGGCCAGCTTAAAGGGCCAGCCTTAGATGGCCAGCCTTAAGGGGCCAGCTTAAAGGGCCAGCCTTAAAGGGCCAGCCTTAAAGGGCCAGCCTTAAAGGGCCAGCCTTAAAGGGCCAGCCTTAAAGGGCCAGCTTAAAGGGCCAGCCTTAAGGGGCCAGCTTAAAGGGCCAGCCTTAAAGGGCAAGCCTTAAAGGGCAAGCCTTAGAGGGCCAGCTTAAAGGGCCAGCCTTAGAGGGCCAGCTTAAAGGGCCAGGCTTAAGGGGCCAGCTTAAAGGGCCAGCCTTAAAGGGCCAGCCTTAAAGGGCCAGCTTTAAAGGGCCAGCTTAAAGGGCCAGCCTTAAAGGGCCAGCCTTAGAGGGCCAGCTTAAAGGGCCAGCCTTAAGGGGCCAGCTTAAAGGGCCAGCCTTAAAGGGCCAGCCTTAAAAGGCCAGTCTTAAAGGGCCAGCCTTAGAGGGCCAGCCTTAAAGGGCCAGCTTAAAGGGCCAGCCTTAAAGGGCCAGCTTAAAGGGCCAGCCTTAAAGGGCCAGCTTAAAGGGCCAGCCTTAGATGGCCAGCCTTAAGGGGCCAGCTTAAAGGGCCAGCCTTAAAGGGCCAGCCTTAAAGGGCCAGCCTTAGAGGGCCAGCCTTAAAGGGCCAGCCATAAAGGGCCAGCCTTAGAGGGCCAGCCTTAAAGGGCCAGCTTAAAGGGCCAGCCTTTGAGGTCCAGCCTTAGAGGCCCAGCCTTAAAGGGCCAGCTTAAAGGGCCAGCCTTAGAGGACCAGCTTAAAGGGCCAGCCTTAAGGGGCCAGCTTAAAGGGCCAGCCTTAAAGGGCCAGCCTTAAAGGGCCAGCCTTAAAGGGCCAGCTTAAAGGGCCAGCCTTAAAGGGCCAGCTTAAAGGGCCAGCCTTAAAGGGACAGCCTTAAAGGGCCAGCTTAAAGGGCCAGCCTTAAAGGGCCAGCTTAAAGGGCCAGCCTTAGAGGGCCAGCCTTAAAGGGCCAGCTTAAAGGGCCAGCCTTAAAGGGCCAGCCTTAAAGGGCCAGCTTAAAGGGCCAGCCTTAAAGGGCCAGCTTAAAGGGCCAGCCTTAAAGGGCAAGCCCTAAAGGGCCAGCCTTAAAGGGCCAGCCTTAGAGGGCCAGCTTAAAGGGCCAGCCTTAGAGGGCCAGCTTAAAGGGCCAGCCTTAAGGGGCCAGCTTAAAGGGCCAGCCTTAAAGGGCCAGCCTTAAAGGGCCAGCCTTAAAGGGCCAGCCTTAGATGGCCAGCTTAAAGGGCCAGCCTTAGAGGGCCAGCTTAAAGGGCCAGCCTTAGAGGGCCAGCTTAAAGGGCCAGCCTTAAGGGGCCAGCTTAAAGGGCCAGCCTTAAAGGGCCAGCCTTAAAGGGCCAGTCTTAAAGGGCCAGCCTTAGAGGGCCAGCCTTAAAGGGCCAGCTTAAAGGGCCAGCCTTAAAGGGCCAGCTTAAAGGGCCAGCCTTAAGGGGCCAGCTTAAAGGGCCAGCCTTAAAGGGCAAGCCTTAAAGGGCCAGCCTTAGAGGGCCAGCTTAAAGGGCCAGCCTTAGAAGGCCAGCTTAAAGGGCCAGCCTTAAGGGGCCAGCTTAAAGGGCCAGCCTCAAAGGGCCAGCCTTAAAGGGCCAGCTTAAAGGGCCAGCCTTAAAGGGCCAGCTTAAAGGGCCAGCCTTAAAGGGCCAGCCTTAAAGGGCCAGCTTAAAGGGCCAGCCTTAAAGGGCCAGCTTAAAGGGCCAGCCTTAAAGGGCAAGCCTTAAAGGGCCAGCCTTAAAGGGCCAGCCTTAGAGGGCCAGCTTAAAGGGCCAGCCTTAGAGGGCCATCTTAAAGGGCCAGCCTTAAGGGGCCAGCTTAAAGGGCCAGCTTAAAGGGCCAGCCTTAAAGGGCCAGCTTAAAGGGCCAGCCTTAAAGGGCCAGCTTAAAGGGCCAGCCTTAGATGGCCAGCCTTAAGGGGCCAGCTTAAAGGGCCAGCCTTAAAGGGCCAGCCTTAAAGGGCCAGCCTTAAAGGGCCAGCCTTAAAGGGCCAGCCTTAAAGGGCCAGCTTAAAGGGCCAGCCTTAAGGGGCCAGCTTAAAGGGCCAGCCTTAAAGGGCAAGCCTTAAAGGGCAAGCCTTAAAGGGCCAGCCTTAAAGGGCCAGCTTAAAGGGCCAGCCTTAGAGGACCAGCTTAAAGGGCCAGCCTTAAGGGGCCAGCTTAAAGGGCCAGCCTTAAAGGGCCAGCCTTAAAGGGCCAGCCTTAAAGGGCCAGCTTAAAGGGCCAGCCTTAAAGGGCCAGCTTAAAGGGCCAGCCTTAAAGGGACAGCCTTAAAGGGCCAGCTTAAAGGGCCAGCCTTAAAGGGCCAGCTTAAAGGGCCAGCCTTAGAGGGCCAGCCTTAAAGGGCCAGCTTAAAGGGCCAGCCTTAAAGGGCCAGCCTTAAAGGGCCAGCCTTAGAGGGCCAGCTTAAAGGGCCAGCCTTAGAGGGCCAGCTTAAAGGGCCAGCCTTAAGGGGCCAGCTTAAAGGGCCAGCCTTAAAGGGCCAGCCTTAAAGGGCCAGCCTTAAAGGGCCAGCCTTAGATGGCCAGCTTAAAGGGCCAGCCTTAGAGGGCCAGCTTAAAGGGCCAGCCTTAGAGGGCCAGCTTAAAGGGCCAGCCTTAAGGGGCCAGCTTAAAGGGCCAGCCTTAAAGGGCCAGCCTTAAAGGGCCAGTCTTAAAGGGCCAGCCTTAGAGGGCCAGCCTTAAAGGGCCAGCTTAAAGGGCCAGCCTTAAAGGGCCAGCTTAAAGGGCCAGCCTTAAGGGGCCAGCTTAAAGGGCCAGCCTTAAAGGGCAAGCCTTAAAGGGCCAGCCTTAGAGGGCCAGCTTAAAGGGCCAGCCTTAGAGGGCCAGCTTAAAGGGCCAGCCTTAAGGGGCCAGCTTAAAGGGCCAGCCTCAAAGGGCCAGCCTTAAAGGGCCAGCTTAAAGGGCCAGCCTTAAAGGGCCAGCTTAAAGGGCCAGCCTTAAAGGGCCAGCCTTAAAGGGCCAGCCTTAAAGGGCCAGCTTAAAGGGCCAGCCTTAAAGGGCCAGCTTAAAGGGCCAGCCTTAAAGGGCAAGCCTTAAAGGGCCAGCCTTAAAGGGCCAGCCTTAGAGGGCCAGCTTAAAGGGCCAGCCTTAGAGGGCCATCTTAAAGGGCCAGCCTTAAGGGGCCAGCTTAAAGGGCCAGCCTTAAAGGGCCAGCCTTAAAGGGCCAGTCTTAAAGGGCCAGCCTTAGAGGACCAGCCTTAAAGGGCCAGCTTAAAGGGCCAGCCTTAAAGGGCCAGCTTAAAGGGCCAGCCTTAAAGGGCCAGCTTAAAGGGCCAGCCTTAGATGGCCAGCCTTAAGGGGCCAGCTTAAAGGGCCAGCCTTAAAGGGCCAGCCTTAAAGGGCCAGCCTTAAAGGGCCAGCCTTAAAGGGCCAGCTTAAAGGGCCAGCCTTAAGGGGCCAGCTTAAAGGGCCAGCCTTAAAGGGCAAGCCTTAAAGGGCAAGCCTTAGAGGGCCAGCTTAAAGGGCCAGCCTTAGAGGGCCAGCTTAAAGGGCCAGCCTTAAGGGGCCAGCTTAAAGGGCCAGCCTTAAAGGGCCAGCCTTAAAGGGCCAGCTTTAAAGGGCCAGCTTAAAGGGCCAGCCTTAAAGGGCCAGCCTTAGAGGGCCAGCTTAAAGGGCCAGCCTTAAGGGGCCAGCTTAAAGGGCCAGCCTTAAAGGGCCAGCCTTAAAAGGCCAGTCTTAAAGGGCCAGCCTTAGAGGGCCAGCCTTAAAGGGCCAGCTTAAAGGGCCAGCCTTAAAGGGCCAGCTTAAAGGGCCAGCCTTAAAGGGCCAGCTTAAAGGGCCAGCCTTAGATGGCCAGCCTTAAGGGGCCAGCTTAAAGGGCCAGCCTTAAAGGGCCAGCCTTAAAGGGCCAGCCTTAGAGGGCCAGCCTTAAAGGGCCAGCCATAAAGGGCCAGCCTTAGAGGGCCAGCCTTAAAGGGCCAGCTTAAAGGGCCAGCCTTTGAGGTCCAGCCTTAGAGGCCCAGCCTTAAAGGGCCAGCTTAAAGGGCCAGCCTTAGAGGACCAGCTTAAAGGGCCAGCCTTAAGGGGCCAGCTTAAAGGGCCAGCCTTAAAGGGCCAGCCTTAAAGGGCCAGCTTAAAGGGCCAGCCTTAAAGGGCCAGCTTAAAGGGCCAGCCTTAAAGGGACAGCCTTAAAGGGCCAGCCTTAGAGGGCCAGCCTTAAAGGGCCAGCTTAAAGGGCCAGCCTTAAAGGGCCAGCTTAAAGGGCCAGCCTTAAGGGGCCAGCTTAAAGGGCCAGCCTTAAAGGGCAAGCCTTAAAGGGCCAGCCTTAGAGGGCCAGCTTAAAGGGCTAGCCTTAGAGGGCCAGCTTAAAGGGCCAGCCTTAAGGGGCCAGCTTAAAGGGCCAGCCTTAAAGGGCCAGCCTTAAAGGGCCAGCCTTAGAGGGCCAGCTTAAAGGGCCAGCCTTAGAGGGCCATCTTAAAGGGCCAGCCTTAAGGGGCCAGCTTAAAGGGCCAGCCTTAAAGGGCCAGCCTTAAAGGGCCAGTCTTAAAGGGCCAGCCTTAGAGGACCAGCCTTAAAGGGCCAGCTTAAAGGGCCAGCCTTAAAGGGCCAGCTTAAAGGGCCAGCCTTAAAGGGCCAGCTTAAAGGGCCAGCCTTAGATGGCCAGCCTTAAGGGGCCAGCTTAAAGGGCCAGCCTTAAAGGGCCAGCCTTAAAGGGCCAGCCTTAAAGGGCCAGCCTTAAAGGGCCAGCCTTAAAGGGCCAGCTTAAAGGGCCAGCCTTAAGGGGCCAGCTTAAAGGGCCAGCCTTAAAGGGCAAGCCTTAAAGGGCAAGCCTTAGAGGGCCAGCTTAAAGGGCCAGCCTTAGAGGGCCAGCTTAAAGGGCCAGCCTTAAGGGGCCAGCTTAAAGGGCCAGCCTTAAAGGGCCAGCCTTAAAGGGCCAGCTTTAAAGGGCCAGCTTAAAGGGCCAGCCTTAAAGGGCCAGCCTTAGAGGGCCAGCTTAAAGGGCCAGCCTTAAGGGGCCAGCTTAAAGGGCCAGCCTTAAAGGGCCAGCCTTAAAAGGCCAGTCTTAAAGGGCCAGCCTTAGAGGGCCAGCCTTAAAGGGCCAGCTTAAAGGGCCAGCCTTAAAGGGCCAGCTTAAAGGGCCAGCCTTAAAGGGCCAGCTTAAAGGGCCAGCCTTAGATGGCCAGCCTTAAGGGGCCAGCTTAAAGGGCCAGCCTTAAAGGGCCAGCCTTAAAGGGCCAGCCTTAGAGGGCCAGCCTTAAAGGGCCAGCCTTAAAGGGCCAGCCTTAGAGGGCCAGCCTTAAAGGGCCAGCTTAAAGGGCCAGCCTTTGAGGTCCAGCCTTAGAGGCCCAGCCTTAAAGGGCCAGCTTAAAGGGCCAGCCTTAGAGGACCAGCTTAAAGGGCCAGCCTTAAGGGGCCAGCTTAAAGGGCCAGCCTTAAAGGGCCAGCCTTAAAGGGCCAGCCTTAAAGGGCCAGCTTAAAGGGCCAGCCTTAAAGGGCCAGCTTAAAGGGCCGGCCTTAAAGGGCCAGCCTTAAAGGGCCAGCTTAAAGGGCCAGCCTTAAAGGGCCAGCTTAAAGGGCCAGGCTTAGAGGGCCAGCCTTAAAGGGCCAGCTTAAAGGGCCAGCCTTAAAGGGCCAGCCTTAGAGGGCCAGCTTAAAGGGCCAGCCTTAGAGGGCCAGCTTAAAGGGCCAGCCTTAAGGGGCCAGCTTAAAGGGCCAGCCTTAAAGGGCCAGCCTTAAAGGGCCAGTCTTAAAGGGCCAGCCTTAGAGGGCCAGCTCTACAGGGGCAGCTTAAAGGGCCAGCCTTAGAGGGCCAGACTTAAAGGGCCAGCCTTAAAGGGCCAGCCTTAGAGGGCCAGCCTTAAAGGGCCAGCTTAAAGGGCCAGCCTTTGAGGTCCAGCCTTAGAGGCCCAGCCTTAAAGGGCCAGCTTAAAGGGCCAGCCTTAGAGGACCAGCTTAAAGGGCCAGCCTTAAGGGGCCAGCTTAAAGGGCCAGCCTTAAAGGGCCAGCCTTAAAGGGCCAGCCTTAAAGGGCCAGCTTAAAGGGCCAGCCTTAGAGGACCAGCTTAAAGGGCCAGCCTTAAGGGGCCAGCTTAAAGGGCCAGCCTTAAAGGGCCAGCCTTAAAGGGCCAGCCTTAAAGGGCCAGCTTAAAGGGCCAGCCTTAAAGGGCCAGCTTAAAGGGCCAGCCTTAAAGGGACAGCCTTAAAGGGCCAGCTTAAAGGGCCAGCCTTAAAGGGCCAGCTTAAAGGGCCAGCCTTAGAGGGCCAGCCTTAAAGGGCCAGCTTAAAGGGCCAGCCTTAAAGGGCCAGCCTTAAAGGGCCAGCCTTAAAGGGCCAGCCTTAGAGGGCCAGCTTAAAGGGCCAGCCTTAGAGGGCCAGCTTAAAGGGCCAGCCTTAAGGGGCCAGCTTAAAGGGCCAGCCTTAAAGGGCCAGCCTTAAAGGGCCAGCCTTAAAGGGCCAGCCTTAGATGGCCAGCTTAAAGGGCCAGCCTTAGAGGGCCAGCTTAAAGGGCCAGCCTTAGAGGGCCAGCTTAAAGGGCCAGCCTTAAGGGGCCAGCTTAAAGGGCCAGCCTTAAAGGGCCAGCCTTAAAGGGCCAGTCTTAAAGGGCCAGCCTTAGAGGGCCAGCCTTAAAGGGCCAGCTTAAAGGGCCAGCCTTAAAGGGCCAGCTTAAAGGGCCAGCCTTAAGGGGCCAGCTTAAAGGGCCAGCCTTAAAGGGCAAGCCTTAAAGGGCCAGCCTTAGAGGGCCAGCTTAAAGGGCCAGCCTTAGAGGGCCAGCTTAAAGGGCCAGCCTTAAGGGGCCAGCTTAAAGGGCCAGCCTCAAAGGGCCAGCCTTAAAGGGCCAGCTTAAAGGGCCAGCCTTAAAGGGCCAGCCTTAAAGGGCCAGCTTAAAGGGCCAGCCTTAAAGGGCCAGCTTAAAGGGCCAGCCTTAAAGGGCAAGCCTTAAAGGGCCAGCCTTAAAGGGCCAGCCTTAGAGGGCCAGCTTAAAGGGCCAGCCTTAGAGGGCCATCTTAAAGGGCCAGCCTTAAGGGGCCAGCTTAAAGGGCCAGCCTTAAAGGGCCAGCCTTAAAGGGCCAGTCTTAAAGGGCCAGCCTTAGAGGACCAGCCTTAAAGGGCCAGCTTAAAGGGCCAGCCTTAAAGGGCCAGCTTAAAGGGCCAGCCTTAAAGGGCCAGCTTAAAGGGCCAGCCTTAGATGGCCAGCCTTAAGGGGCCAGCTTAAAGGGCCAGCCTTAAAGGGCCAGCCTTAAAGGGCCAGCCTTAAAGGGCCAGCCTTAAAGGGCCAGCCTTAAAGGGCCAGCTTAAAGGGCCAGCCTTAAAGGGCCAGCCTTAGAGGGCCAGCTTAAAGGGCCAGCCTTAAGGGGCCAGCTTAAAGGGCCAGCCTTAAAGGGCAAGCCTTAAAAGGCCAGTCTTAAAGGGCCAGCCTTAGAGGGCCAGCCTTAAAGGGCCAGCTTAAAGGGCCAGCCTTAAAGGGCCAGCTTAAAGGGCCAGCCTTAAAGGGCCAGCTTAAAGGGCCAGCCTTAGATGGCCAGCCTTAAGGGGCCAGCTTAAAGGGCCAGCCTTAGATGGCCAGCCTTAAGGGGCCAGCTTAAAGGGCCAGCCTTAAAGGGCCAGCCTTAAAGGGCCAGCCTTAGAGGGCCAGCCTTAAAGGGCCAGCCATAAAGGGCCAGCCTTAGAGGGCCAGCCTTAAAGGGCCAGCTTAAAGGGCCAGCCTTTGAGGTCCAGCCTTAGAGGCCCAGCCTTAAAGGGCCAGCTTAAAGGGCCAGCCTTAGAGGACCAGCTTAAAGGGCCAGCCTTAAGGGGCCAGCTTAAAGGGCCAGCCTTAAAGGGCCAGCCTTAAAGGGCCAGCTTAAAGGGCCAGCCTTAAAGGGCCAGCTTAAAGGGCCAGCCTTAAAGGGACAGCCTTAAAGGGCCAGCTTAAAGGGCCAGCCTTAAAGGGCCAGCTTAAAGGGCCAGCCTTAGAGGGCCAGCCTTAAAGGGCCAGCTTAAAGGGCCAGCCTTAAAGGGCCAGCCTTAAAGGGCCAGCTTAAAGGGCCAGCCTTAAAGGGCCAGCCTTAAAGGGCCAGCCTTAAAGGGCCAGCCTTAGATGGCCAGCTTAAAGGGCCAGCCTTAGAGGGCCAGCTTAAAGGGCCAGCCTTAGAGGGCCAGCTTAAAGGGCCAGCCTTAAGGGGCCAGCTTAAAGGGCCAGCCTTAAAGGGCCAGCCTTAAAGGGCCAGTCTTAAAGGGCCAGCCTTAGAGGGCCAGCCTTAAAGGGCCAGCTTAAAGGGCCAGCCTTAAAGGGCCAGCTTAAAGGGCCAGCCTTAAGGGGCCAGCTTAAAGGGCCAGCCTTAAAGGGCAAGCCTTAAAGGGCCAGCCTTAGAGGGCCAGCTTAAAGGGCCAGCCTTAGAGGGCCAGCTTAAAGGGCCAGCCTTAAGGGGCCAGCTTAAAGGGCCAGCCTTAAAGGGCCAGCCTTAAAGGGCCAGCCTTAGAGGGCCAGCTTAAAGGGCCAGCCTTAGAGGGCCATCTTAAAGGGCCAGCCTTAAGGGGCCAGCTTAAAGGGCCAGCCTTAAAGGGCCAGCCTTAAAGGGCCAGTCTTAAAGGGCCAGCCTTAGAGGACCAGCCTTAAAGGGCCAGCTTAAAGGGCCAGCCTTAAAGGGCCAGCTTAAAGGGCCAGCCTTAAAGGGCCAGCTTAAAGGGCCAGCCTTAGATGGCCAGCCTTAAGGGGCCAGCTTAAAGGGCCAGCCTTAAAGGGCCAGCCTTAAAGGGCCAGCCTTAAAGGGCCAGCCTTAAAGGGCCAGCCTTAAAGGGCCAGCTTAAAGGGCCAGCCTTAAGGGGCCAGCTTAAAGGGCCAGCCTTAAAGGGCAAGCCTTAAAGGGCAAGCCTTAGAGGGCCAGCTTAAAGGGCCAGCCTTAGAGGGCCAGCTTAAAGGGCCAGCCTTAAGGGGCCAGCTTAAAGGGCCAGCCTTAAAGGGCCAGCCTTAAAGGGCCAGCTTTAAAGGGCCAGCTTAAAGGGCCAGCCTTAAAGGGCCAGCCTTAGAGGGCCAGCTTAAAGGGCCAGCCTTAAGGGGCCAGCTTAAAGGGCCAGCCTTAAAGGGCCAGCCTTAAAAGGCCAGTCTTAAAGGGCCAGCCTTAGAGGGCCAGCCTTAAAGGGCCAGCTTAAAGGGCCAGCCTTAAAGGGCCAGCTTAAAGGGCCAGCCTTAAAGGGCCAGCTTAAAGGGCCAGCCTTAGATGGCCAGCCTTAAGGGGCCAGCTTAAAGGGCCAGCCTTAAAGGGCCAGCCTTAAAGGGCCAGCCTTAGAGGGCCAGCCTTAAAGGGCCAGCCTTAAAGGGCCAGCCTTAGAGGGCCAGCCTTAAAGGGCCAGCTTAAAGGGCCAGCCTTTGAGGTCCAGCCTTAGAGGCCCAGCCTTAAAGGGCCAGCTTAAAGGGCCAGCCTTAGAGGACCAGCTTAAAGGGCCAGCCTTAAGGGGCCAGCTTAAAGGGCCAGCCTTAAAGGGCCAGCCTTAAAGGGCCAGCCTTAAAGGGCCAGCTTAAAGGGCCAGCCTTAAAGGGCCAGCTTAAAGGGCCGGCCTTAAAGGGCCAGCCTTAAAGGGCCAGCTTAAAGGGCCAGCCTTAAAGGGCCAGCTTAAAGGGCCAGGCTTAGAGGGCCAGCCTTAAAGGGCCAGCTTAAAGGGCCAGCCTTAAAGGGCCAGCCTTAGAGGGCCAGCTTAAAGGGCCAGCCTTAGAGGGCCAGCTTAAAGGGCCAGCCTTAAGGGGCCAGCTTAAAGGGCCAGCCTTAAAGGGCCAGCCTTAAAGGGCCAGTCTTAAAGGGCCAGCCTTAGAGGGCCAGCTCTACAGGGGCAGCTTAAAGGGCCAGCCTTAGAGGGCCAGACTTAAAGGGCCAGCCTTAAAGGGCCAGCCTTAGAGGGCCAGCCTTAAAGGGCCAGCTTAAAGGGCCAGCCTTTGAGGTCCAGCCTTAGAGGCCCAGCCTTAAAGGGCCAGCTTAAAGGGCCAGCCTTAGAGGACCAGCTTAAAGGGCCAGCCTTAAGGGGCCAGCTTAAAGGGCCAGCCTTAAAGGGCCAGCCTTAAAGGGCCAGCCTTAAAGGGCCAGCTTAAAGGGCCAGCCTTAGAGGACCAGCTTAAAGGGCCAGCCTTAAGGGGCCAGCTTAAAGGGCCAGCCTTAAAGGGCCAGCCTTAAAGGGCCAGCCTTAAAGGGCCAGCTTAAAGGGCCAGCCTTAAAGGGCCAGCTTAAAGGGCCAGCCTTAAAGGGACAGCCTTAAAGGGCCAGCTTAAAGGGCCAGCCTTAAAGGGCCAGCTTAAAGGGCCAGCCTTAGAGGGCCAGCCTTAAAGGGCCAGCTTAAAGGGCCAGCCTTAAAGGGCCAGCCTTAAAGGGCCAGCCTTAAAGGGCCAGCCTTAGAGGGCCAGCTTAAAGGGCCAGCCTTAGAGGGCCAGCTTAAAGGGCCAGCCTTAAGGGGCCAGCTTAAAGGGCCAGCCTTAAAGGGCCAGCCTTAAAGGGCCAGCCTTAAAGGGCCAGCCTTAGATGGCCAGCTTAAAGGGCCAGCCTTAGAGGGCCAGCTTAAAGGGCCAGCCTTAGAGGGCCAGCTTAAAGGGCCAGCCTTAAGGGGCCAGCTTAAAGGGCCAGCCTTAAAGGGCCAGCCTTAAAGGGCCAGTCTTAAAGGGCCAGCCTTAGAGGGCCAGCCTTAAAGGGCCAGCTTAAAGGGCCAGCCTTAAAGGGCCAGCTTAAAGGGCCAGCCTTAAGGGGCCAGCTTAAAGGGCCAGCCTTAAAGGGCAAGCCTTAAAGGGCCAGCCTTAGAGGGCCAGCTTAAAGGGCCAGCCTTAGAGGGCCAGCTTAAAGGGCCAGCCTTAAGGGGCCAGCTTAAAGGGCCAGCCTCAAAGGGCCAGCCTTAAAGGGCCAGCTTAAAGGGCCAGCCTTAAAGGGCCAGCCTTAAAGGGCCAGCTTAAAGGGCCAGCCTTAAAGGGCCAGCTTAAAGGGCCAGCCTTAAAGGGCAAGCCTTAAAGGGCCAGCCTTAAAGGGCCAGCCTTAGAGGGCCAGCTTAAAGGGCCAGCCTTAGAGGGCCATCTTAAAGGGCCAGCCTTAAGGGGCCAGCTTAAAGGGCCAGCCTTAAAGGGCCAGCCTTAAAGGGCCAGTCTTAAAGGGCCAGCCTTAGAGGACCAGCCTTAAAGGGCCAGCTTAAAGGGCCAGCCTTAAAGGGCCAGCTTAAAGGGCCAGCCTTAAAGGGCCAGCTTAAAGGGCCAGCCTTAGATGGCCAGCCTTAAGGGGCCAGCTTAAAGGGCCAGCCTTAAAGGGCCAGCCTTAAAGGGCCAGCCTTAAAGGGCCAGCCTTAAAGGGCCAGCCTTAAAGGGCCAGCTTAAAGGGCCAGCCTTAAAGGGCCAGCCTTAGAGGGCCAGCTTAAAGGGCCAGCCTTAAGGGGCCAGCTTAAAGGGCCAGCCTTAAAGGGCAAGCCTTAAAAGGCCAGTCTTAAAGGGCCAGCCTTAGAGGGCCAGCCTTAAAGGGCCAGCTTAAAGGGCCAGCCTTAAAGGGCCAGCTTAAAGGGCCAGCCTTAAAGGGCCAGCTTAAAGGGCCAGCCTTAGATGGCCAGCCTTAAGGGGCCAGCTTAAAGGGCCAGCCTTAAAGGGCCAGCCTTAAAGGGCCAGCCTTAGAGGGCCAGCCTTAAAGGGCCAGCCATAAAGGGCCAGCCTTAGAGGGCCAGCCTTAAAGGGCCAGCTTAAAGGGCCAGCCTTTGAGGTCCAGCCTTAGAGGCCCAGCCTTAAAGGGCCAGCTTAAAGGGCCAGCCTTAGAGGACCAGCTTAAAGGGCCAGCCTTAAGGGGCCAGCTTAAAGGGCCAGCCTTAAAGGGCCAGCCTTAAAGGGCCAGCCTTAAAGGGCCAGCTTAAAGGGCCAGCCTTAAAGGGCCAGCTTAAAGGGCCAGCCTTAAAGGGCCAGCCTTAAAGGGCCAGCTTAAAGGGCCAGCCTTAAAGGGCCAGCTTAAAGGGCCAGCCTTAAAGGGCCAGCCTTAAAGGGCCAGCTTAAAGGGCCAGCCTTAAAGGGCCAGCTTAAAGGGCCAGCCTTAAAGGGCAAGCCCTAAAGGGCCAGCCTTAAAGGGCCAGCCTTAGAGGGCCAGCTTTAAGGGCCAGCCTTAGAGGGCCAGCTTAAAGGGCCAGCCTTAAGGGGCCAGCTTAAAGGGCCAGCCTTAAAGGGCCAGCCTTAAAGGGCCAGCCTTAAAGGGCCAGCCTTAGATGGCCAGCTTAAAGGGCCAGCCTTAGAGGGCCAGCTTAAAGGGCCAGCCTTAGAGGGCCAGCTTAAAGGGCCAGCCTTAAGGGGCCAGCTTAAAGGGCCAGCCTTAAAGGGCCAGCCTTAAAGGGCCAGTCTTAAAGGGCCAGCCTTAGAGGGCCAGCCTTAAAGGGCCAGCTTAAAGGGCCAGCCTTAAAGGGCCAGCTTAAAGGGCCAGCCTTAAGGGGCCAGCTTAAAGGGCCAGCCTTAAAGGGCAAGCCTTAAAGGGCCAGCCTTAGAGGGCCAGCTTAAAGGGCCAGCCTTAGAGGGCCAGCTTAAAGGGCCAGCCTTAAGGGGCCAGCTTAAAGGGCCAGCCTCAAAGGGCCAGCCTTAAAGGGCCAGCTTAAAGGGCCAGCCTTAAAGGGCCAGCTTAAAGGGCCAGCCTTAAAGGGCCAGCCTTAAAGGGCCAGCTTAAAGGGCCAGCCTTAAAGGGCCAGCTTAAAGGGCCAGCCTTAAAGGGCAAGCCTTAAAGGGCCAGCCTTAGAGGGCCAGCTCTACAGGGGCAGCTTAAAGGGCCAGCCTTAGAGGGCCAGACTTAAAGGGCCAGCCTTAAAGGGCCAGCCTTAGAGGGCCAGCCTTAAAGGGCCAGCTTAAAGGGCCAGCCTTTGAGGTCCAGCCTTAGAGGCCCAGCCTTAAAGGGCCAGCTTAAAGGGCCAGCCTTAGAGGACCAGCTTAAAGGGCCAGCCTTAAGGGGCCAGCTTAAAGGGCCAGCCTTAAAGGGCCAGCCTTAAAGGGCCAGCCTTAAAGGGCCAGCTTAAAGGGCCAGCCTTAGAGGACCAGCTTAAAGGGCCAGCCTTAAGGGGCCAGCTTAAAGGGCCAGCCTTAAAGGGCCAGCCTTAAAGGGCCAGCCTTAAAGGGCCAGCTTAAAGGGCCAGCCTTAAAGGGCCAGCTTACAGGGCCAGCCTTAAAGGGACAGCCTTAAAGGGCCAGCTTAAAGAACCAGCCTTAAAGGGCCAGCTTAAAGGGCCAGCCTTAGAGGGCCAGCCTTAAAGGGCCAGCTTAAAGGGCCAGCCTTAAAGGGCCAGCCTTAAAGGGCCAGCCTTAAAGGGCCAGCCTTAGAGGGCCAGCTTAAAGGGCCAGCCTTAGAGGGCCAGCTTAAAGGGCCAGCCTTAAGGGGCCAGCTTAAAGGGCCAGCCTTAAAGGGCCAGCCTTAAAGGGCCAGCCTTAAAGGGCCAGCCTTAGATGGCCAGCTTAAAGGGCCAGCCTTAGAGGGCCAGCTTAAAGGGCCAGCCTTAGAGGGCCAGCTTAAAGGGCCAGCCTTAAGGGGCCAGCTTAAAGGGCCAGCCTTAAAGGGCCAGCCTTAAAGGGCCAGTCTTAAAGGGCCAGCCTTAGAGGGCCAGCCTTAAAGGGCCAGCTTAAAGGGCCAGCCTTAAAGGGCCAGCTTAAAGGGCCAGCCTTAAGGGGCCAGCTTAAAGGGCCAGCCTTAAAGGGCAAGCCTTAAAGGGCCAGCCTTAGAGGGCCAGCTTAAAGGGCCAGCCTTAGAGGGCCAGCTTAAAGGGCCAGCCTTAAGGGGCCAGCTTAAAGGGCCAGCCTCAAAGGGCCAGCCTTAAAGGGCCAGCTTAAAGGGCCAGCCTTAAAGGGCCAGCCTTAAAGGGCCAGCTTAAAGGGCCAGCCTTAAAGGGCCAGCTTAAAGGGCCAGCCTTAAAGGGCAAGCCTTAAAGGGCCAGCCTTAAAGGGCCAGCCTTAGAGGGCCAGCTTAAAGGGCCAGCCTTAGAGGGCCATCTTAAAGGGCCAGCCTTAAGGGGCCAGCTTAAAGGGCCAGCCTTAAAGGGCCAGCCTTAAAGGGCCAGTCTTAAAGGGCCAGCCTTAGAGGACCAGCCTTAAAGGGCCAGCTTAAAGGGCCAGCCTTAAAGGGCCAGCTTAAAGGGCCAGCCTTAAAGGGCCAGCTTAAAGGGCCAGCCTTAGATGGCCAGCCTTAAGGGGCCAGCTTAAAGGGCCAGCCTTAAAGGGCCAGCCTTAAAGGGCCAGCCTTAAAGGGCCAGCCTTAAAGGGCCAGCCTTAAAGGGCCAGCTTAAAGGGCCAGCCTTAAGGGGCCAGCTTAAAGGGCCAGCCTTAAAGGGCAAGCCTTAAAGGGCAAGCCTTAGAGGGCCAGCTTAAAGGGCCAGCCTTAGAGGGCCAGCTTAAAGGGCCAGCCTTAAGGGGCCAGCTTAAAGGGCCAGCCTTAAAGGGCCAGCCTTAAAGGGCCAGCTTTAAAGGGCCAGCTTAAAGGGCCAGCCTTAAAGGGCCAGCCTTAGAGGGCCAGCTTAAAGGGCCAGCCTTAAGGGGCCAGCTTAAAGGGCCAGCCTTAAAGGGCAAGCCTTAAAAGGCCAGTCTTAAAGGGCCAGCCTTAGAGGGCCAGCCTTAAAGGGCCAGCTTAAAGGGCCAGCCTTAAAGGGCCAGCTTAAAGGGCCAGCCTTAAAGGGCCAGCTTAAAGGGCCAGCCTTAGATGGCCAGCCTTAAGGGGCCAGCTTAAAGGGCCAGCCTTAAAGGGCCAGCCTTAAAGGGCCAGCCTTAGAGGGCCAGCCTTAAAGGGCCAGCCATAAAGGGCCAGCCTTAGAGGGCCAGCCTTAAAGGGCCAGCTTAAAGGGCCAGCCTTTGAGGTCCAGCCTTAGAGGCCCAGCCTTAAAGGGCCAGCTTAAAGGGCCAGCCTTAGAGGACCAGCTTAAAGGGCCAGCCTTAAGGGGCCAGCTTAAAGGGCCAGCCTTAAAGGGCCAGCCTTAAAGGGCCAGCCTTAAAGGGCCAGCTTAAAGGGCCAGCCTTAAAGGGCCAGCTTAAAGGGCCAGCCTTAAAGGGCCAGCCTTAAAGGGCCAGCTTAAAGGGCCAGCCTTAAAGGGCCAGCTTAAAGGGCCAGCCTTAAAGGGCCAGCCTTAAAGGGCCAGCTTTAAGGGCCAGCCTTAAAGGGCCAGCTTAAAGGGCCAGCCTTAAAGGGCAAGCCCTAAAGGGCCAGCCTTAAAGGGCCAGCCTTAGAGGGCCAGCTTTAAGGGCCAGCCTTAGAGGGCCAGCTTAAAGGGCCAGCCTTAAGGGGCCAGCTTAAAGGGCCAGCCTTAAAGGGCCAGCCTTAAAGGGCCAGCCTTAAAGGGCCAGCCTTAGATGGCCAGCTTAAAGGGCCAGCCTTAGAGGGCCAGCTTAAAGGGCCAGCCTTAGAGGGCCAGCTTAAAGGGCCAGCCTTAAGGGGCCAGCTTAAAGGGCCAGCCTTAAAGGGCCAGCCTTAAAGGGCCAGTCTTAAAGGGCCAGCCTTAGAGGGCCAGCCTTAAAGGGCCAGCTTAAAGGGCCAGCCTTAAAGGGCCAGCTTAAAGGGCCAGCCTTAAGGGGCCAGCTTAAAGGGCCAGCCTTAAAGGGCAAGCCTTAAAGGGCCAGCCTTAGAGGGCCAGCTTAAAGGGCCAGCCTTAGAGGGCCAGCTTAAAGGGCCAGCCTTAAGGGGCCAGCTTAAAGGGCCAGCCTCAAAGGGCCAGCCTTAAAGGGCCAGCTTAAAGGGCCAGCCTTAAAGGGCCAGCTTAAAGGGCCAGCCTTAAAGGGCCAGCCTTAAAGGGCCAGCTTAAAGGGCCAGCCTTAAAGGGCCAGCTTAAAGGGCCAGCCTTAAAGGGCAAGCCTTAAAGGGCCAGCCTTAAAGGGCCAGCCTTAAAGGGCCAGCCTTAGAGGGCCAGCTTAAAGGGCCAGCCTTAGAGGGCCATCTTAAAGGGCCAGCCTTAAGGGGCCAGCTTAAAGGGCCAGCCTTAAAGGGCCAGCCTTAAAGGGCCAGTCTTAAAGGGCCAGCCTTAGAGGACCAGCCTTAAAGGGCCAGCTTAAAGGGCCAGCCTTAAAGGGCCAGCTTAAAGGGCCAGCCTTAAAGGGCCAGCTTAAAGGGCCAGCCTTAGATGGCCAGCCTTAAGGGGCCAGCTTAAAGGGCCAGCCTTAAAGGGCCAGCCTTAAAGGGCCAGCCTTAAAGGGCCAGCCTTAAAGGGCCAGCCTTAAAGGGCCAGCTTAAAGGGCCAGCCTTAAGGGGCCAGCTTAAAGGGCCAGCCTTAAAGGGCAAGCCTTAAAGGGCAAGCCTTAGAGGGCCAGCTTAAAGGGCCAGCCTTAGAGGGCCAGCTTAAAGGGCCAGCCTTAAGGGGCCAGCTTAAAGGGCCAGCCTTAAAGGGCCAGCCTTAAAGGGCCAGCTTTAAAGGGCCAGCTTAAAGGGCCAGCCTTAAAGGGCCAGCCTTAGAGGGCCAGCTTAAAGGGCCAGCCTTAAGGGGCCAGCTTAAAGGGCCAGCCTTAAAGGGCCAGCCTTAAAAGGCCAGTCTTAAAGGGCCAGCCTTAGAGGGCCAGCCTTAAAGGGCCAGCTTAAAGGGCCAGCCTTAAAGGGCCAGCTTAAAGGGCCAGCCTTAAAGGGCCAGCTTAAAGGGCCAGCCTTAGATGGCCAGCCTTAAGGGGCCAGCTTAAAGGGCCAGCCTTAAAGGGCCAGCCTTAAAGGGCCAGCCTTAGAGGGCCAGCCTTAAAGGGCCAGCCTTAAAGGGCCAGCCTTAGAGGGCCAGCCTTAAAGGGCCAGCTTAAAGGGCCAGCCTTTGAGGTCCAGCCTTAGAGGCCCAGCCTTAAAGGGCCAGCTTAAAGGGCCAGCCTTAGAGGACCAGCTTAAAGGGCCAGCCTTAAGGGGCCAGCTTAAAGGGCCAGCCTTAAAGGGCCAGCCTTAAAGGGCCAGCCTTAAAGGGCCAGCTTAAAGGGCCAGCCTTAAAGGGCCAGCTTAAAGGGCCGGCCTTAAAGGGCCAGCCTTAAAGGGCCAGCTTAAAGGGCCAGCCTTAAAGGGCCAGCTTAAAGGGCCAGGCTTAGAGGGCCAGCCTTAAAGGGCCAGCTTAAAGGGCCAGCCTTAAAGGGCCAGCCTTAGAGGGCCAGCTTAAAGGGCCAGCCTTAGAGGGCCAGCTTAAAGGGCCAGCCTTAAGGGGCCAGCTTAAAGGGCCAGCCTTAAAGGGCCAGCCTTAAAGGGCCAGTCTTAAAGGGCCAGCCTTAGAGGGCCAGCTCTACAGGGGCAGCTTAAAGGGCCAGCCTTAGAGGGCCAGACTTAAAGGGCCATCTTAAAGGGCCAGGCTTAAAGGGCCAGCTTAAAGGGCCAGCCTTAGAGGGCCAGCTTAAAAGGCCAGCTTTAAGGGGCCAGCTTAAAGGGCCAGCCTTAAGGGGCCAGCTTAAAGGGCCAGCCTTAAAGGGCAAGCCTTAAAGGGCCAGCCTTAAAGGGCCAGCCTTAAAGGGACAGCCTTAAAGGGCCAGCTTAAAGGGCCAGCCTTAAAGGGCCAGCTTAAAGGGCCAGCCTTAAAGGGCCAGCTTAAAGGGCCAGCCTAAGAGGGCCAGCTTAAAGGGCCAGCCTTAAGGGGCCAGCTTAAAGGGCCAGCCTTAAAGGGCAAGCCTTAAAGGGCCAGCCTTAAAGGGCCAGCCTTAGAGGGCCAGCTTAAAGGGCCAGCCTTAAAGGGACAACCTTAAAGGGCCAGCCTAAAGGGCCAGCCTTAAAGGGCCAGCTTAAAGGGCCGGCCTTGAAGGGCCAGCCTTAAAGGGCCAGCTTAAAGGGCCAGCCTTAAAGGGCCAGCTTAAAGAGCCAGCCTTAGAGGGCCAGCCTTAAGGGGCCAGCTTAAAGGGCCAGCCTTAAAGGGCCAGCCTTAAAGGGCCAGCCTTAGAGGGCCAGCTTAAAGGGCCAGCCTTAAAGGGCCAGCCTTAAAGGGCCAGCTTAAAGGGCCAGCCTTAGAGGGCCAGCCTTAAGGGGCCAGCTTAAAGGGCCAGCCTTAAAGGGCCAGTCTTAAAGGGCCAGCCTTAGAGGGCCAGCTTTACAGGGTCAGCTTAAAGGGCCAGCCTTAAAGGGCCAGCTTAAAGGGCCAGCCTTAAAGGGCAAGCCTTAAAGGGCCAGCCTTAAAGGGCCGGCCTTAAAGGGCCAGCCTTAAAGGGCCAGCTTAAAGGGCCAGCCTTAAAGGGCCAGCTTAAAGGGCCAGGCTTAGAGGGCCAGCCTTAAGGGGCCAGCTTAAAGGGCCAGCCTTAAAGGGCCAGCCTTAGAGGGCCAGCTTAAAGGGCCAGCCTTAGAGGGCCAGCTTAAAGGGCCAGCCTTAAGGGGCCAGCTTAAAGGGCCAGCCTTAAAGGGCAAGCCTTAAAGGGCCAGCCTTAGAGGGCCAGCTTAAAGGGCCAGCCTTAGAGGGCCAGCTTAAAGGGCCAGCCTTAAGGGGCCAGCTTAAAGGGCCAGCCTCAAAGGGCCAGCCTTAAAGGGCCAGCTTAAAGGGCCAGCCTTAAAGGGCCAGCTTAAAGGGCCAGCCTTAAAGGGCCAGCCTTAAAGGGCCAGCTTAAAGGGCCAGGCTTAGAGGGCCAGCCTTAAAGGGCCAGCTTAAAGGGCCAGCCTTAAAGGGCCAGCCTTAGAGGGCCAGCTTAAAGGGCCAGCCTTAGAGGGCCAGCTTAAAGGGCCAGCCTTAAGGGGCCAGCTTAAAGGGCCAGCCTTAAAGGGCCAGCCTTAAAGGGCCAGTCTTAAAGGGCCAGCCTTAGAGGGCCAGCTCTACAGGGGCAGCTTAAAGGGCCAGCCTTAGAGGGCCAGACTTAAAGGGCCATCTTAAAGGGCCAGGCTTAAAGGGCCAGCTTAAAGGGCCAGCCTTAGAGGGCCAGCTTAAAAGGCCAGCTTTAAGGGGCCAGCTTAAAGGGCCAGCCTTAAGGGGCCAGCTTAAAGGGCCAGCCTTAAAGGGCAAGCCTTAAAGGGCCAGCCTTAAAGGGCCAGCCTTAAAGGGACAGCCTTAAAGGGCCAGCTTAAAGGGCCAGCCTTAAAGGGCCAGCTTAAAGGGCCAGCCTTAAAGGGCCAGCTTAAAGGGCCAGCCTAAGAGGGCCAGCTTAAAGGGCCAGCCTTAAGGGGCCAGCTTAAAGGGCCAGCCTTAAAGGGCAAGCCTTAAAGGGCCAGCCTTAAAGGGCCAGCCTTAGAGGGCCAGCTTAAAGGGCCAGCCTTAAAGGGACAACCTTAAAGGGCCAGCCTAAAGGGCCAGCCTTAAAGGGCCAGCTTAAAGGGCCGGCCTTGAAGGGCCAGCCTTAAAGGGCCAGCTTAAAGGGCCAGCCTTAAAGGGCCAGCTTAAAGAGCCAGCCTTAGAGGGCCAGCCTTAAGGGGCCAGCTTAAAGGGCCAGCCTTAAAGGGCCAGCCTTAAAGGGCCAGCCTTAGAGGGCCAGCTTAAAGGGCCAGCCTTAAAGGGCCAGCCTTAAAGGGCCAGCTTAAAGGGCCAGCCTTAGAGGGCCAGCCTTAAGGGGCCAGCTTAAAGGGCCAGCCTTAAAGGGCCAGTCTTAAAGGGCCAGCCTTAGAGGGCCAGCTTTACAGGGTCAGCTTAAAGGGCCAGCCTTAAAGGGCCAGCTTAAAGGGCCAGCCTTAAAGGGCAAGCCTTAAAGGGCCAGCCTTAAAGGGCCGGCCTTAAAGGGCCAGCCTTAAAGGGCCAGCTTAAAGGGCCAGCCTTAAAGGGCCAGCTTAAAGGGCCAGGCTTAGAGGGCCAGCCTTAAGGGGCCAGCTTAAAGGGCCAGCCTTAAAGGGCCAGCCTTAGAGGGCCAGCTTAAAGGGCCAGCCTTAGAGGGCCAGCTTAAAGGGCCAGCCTTAAGGGGCCAGCTTAAAGGGCCAGCCTTAAAGGGCAAGCCTTAAAGGGCCAGCCTTAGAGGGCCAGCTTAAAGGGCCAGCCTTAGAGGGCCAGCTTAAAGGGCCAGCCTTAAGGGGCCAGCTTAAAGGGCCAGCCTCAAAGGGCCAGCCTTAAAGGGCCAGCTTAAAGGGCCAGCCTTAAAGGGCCAGCTTAAAGGGCCAGCCTTAAAGGGCCAGCCTTAAAGGGCCAGCTTAAAGGGCCAGGCTTAGAGGGCCAGCCTTAAAGGGCCAGCTTAAAAGGCCAGCCTTAAAGGGCCAGCCTTAGAGGGCCAGCTTAAAGGGCCAGCCTTAGAGGGCCAGCTTAAAGGGCCAGCCTTAAGGGGCCAGCTTAAAGGGCCAGCCTTAAAGGGCCAGCCTTAAAGGGCCAGTCTTAAAGGGCCAGCCTTAGAGGGCCAGCTCTACAGGGGCAGCTTAAAGGGCCAGCCTTAGAGGGCCAGACTTAAAGGGCCATCTTAAAGGGCCAGGCTTAAAGGGCCAGCTTAAAGGGCCAGCCTTAGAGGGCCAGCTTAAAAGGCCAGCTTTAAGGGGCCAGCTTAAAGGGCCAGCCTTAAGGGGCCAGCTTAAAGGGCCAGCCTTAAAGGGCAAGCCTTAAAGGGCCAGCCTTAAAGGGCCAGCCTTAAAGGGACAGCCTTAAAGGGCCAGCTTAAAGGGCCAGCCTTAAAGGGCCAGCTTAAAGGGCCAGCCTTAAAGGGCCAGCTTAAAGGGCCAGCCTAAGAGGGCCAGCTTAAAGGGCCAGCCTTAAGGGGCCAGCTTAAAGGGCCAGCCTTAAAGGGCAAGCCTTAAAGGGCCAGCCTTAAAGGGCCAGCCTTAGAGGGCCAGCTTAAAGGGCCAGCCTTAAAGGGACAACCTTAAAGGGCCAGCCTAAAGGGCCAGCCTTAAAGGGCCAGCTTAAAGGGCCGGCCTTGAAGGGCCAGCCTTAAAGGGCCAGCTTAAAGGGCCAGCCTTAAAGGGCCAGCTTAAAGAGCCAGCCTTAGAGGGCCAGCCTTAAGGGGCCAGCTTAAAGGGCCAGCCTTAAAGGGCCAGCCTTAAAGGGCCAGCCTTAGAGGGCCAGCTTAAAGGGCCAGCCTTAAAGGGCCAGCCTTAAAGGGCCAGCTTAAAGGGCCAGCCTTAGAGGGCCAGCCTTAAGGGGCCAGCTTAAAGGGCCAGCCTTAAAGGGCCAGTCTTAAAGGGCCAGCCTTAGAGGGCCAGCTTTACAGGGTCAGCTTAAAGGGCCAGCCTTAAAGGGCCAGCTTAAAGGGCCAGCCTTAAAGGGCAAGCCTTAAAGGGCCAGCCTTAAAGGGCCGGCCTTAAAGGGCCAGCCTTAAAGGGCCAGCTTAAAGGGCCAGGCTTAGAGGGCCAGCCTTAAGGGGCCAGCTTAAAGGGCCAGCCTTAAAGGGCCAGCCTTAGAGGGCCAGCTTAAAGGGCCAGCCTTAGAGGGCCAGCTTAAAGGGCCAGCCTTAAGGGGCCAGCTTAAAGGGCCAGCCTTAAAGGGCCAGCCTTAAAGGGCCAGTCTTAAAGGGCCAGCTTAAAGGGCCAGCCTTAAAGGGCCAGCTTAAAGGGCCAGCCTTAAAGGGCCAGCCTTAGAGGGCCAGCCTTAAGGGGCCAGCTTAAAGGGCCAGCCTTAAAGGGCCAGCCTTAAAGGGCCAGCCTTAGAGGGCCAGCTTAAAGGGCCAGCCTTAAAGGGCCAGCCTTAAAGGGCCAGCTTAAAGGGCCAGCCTTAGAGGGCCAGCCTTAAGGGGCCAGCTTAAAGGGCCAGCCTTAAAGGGCCAGTCTTAAAGGGCCAGCCTTAGAGGGCCAGCTTTACAGGGTCAGCTTAAAGGGCCAGCCTTAAAGGGCCAGCTTAAAGGGCCAGCCTTAAAGGGCAAGCCTTAAAGGGCCAGCCTTAAAGGGCCGGCCTTAAAGGGCCAGCCTTAAAGGGCCAGCTTAAAGGGCCAGGCTTAGAGGGCCAGCCTTAAGGGGCCAGCTTAAAGGGCCAGCCTTAAAGGGCCAGCCTTAGAGGGCCAGCTTAAAGGGCCAGCCTTAGAGGGCCAGCTTAAAGGGCCAGCCTTAAGGGGCCAGCTTAAAGGGCCAGCCTTAAAGGGCCAGCCTTAAAGAGCCAGTCTTAAAGGGCCAGCTTAAAGGGCCAGCCTTAAAGGGCCAGCTTAAAGGGCCAGCCTTAAAGGGCCAGCCTTAGAGGGCCAGCTTAAAGGGCCAGCCTTAAGGGGCCAGCTTTAAAGGGCCAGTCTTAAGGGGCCAGCCTTAGAGGGCCAGCCTTAAACGGCCAGCTTAAAGGGCCAGCCTTAAAGGGCCAGCTTAAAGGGCCGGCCTTAAAGGGCCAGCCTTAAAGGGCCAGCTTAAAGGGCCAGCCTTAAAGGGCCAGCTTAAAGGGCCAGCCTTAGAGGGCCAGCCTTAAGGGGCCAGCTTAAAGGGCCAGCCTAAAGGGCCAGCCTTAAAAGGCCAGCCTTAGAGGGCCAGCTTAGAGGGCCAGCCTTAAAGGGCCAGCTTAAAGGGCCAGCCTTAGAGGGCCAGCCTTAAGGGGCCAGCTTAAAGGGCCAGCCTTAAAGGGCCAGCCTTAAAAGGCCAGCCTTAGATGGCCAGCCTTAGATGGCCAGCTTAAAGGGCAAGCCTTAAGGGGCCAGCTTAAAGGGCCAGCCTTAGAGGGCCAGCCTTAAAGGGCCAGCCTTAGAGGGCCAGCTTTAAAGGGCCAGCTTAAAGGGCCAGCCTTAAAGGGCCAGCTTAAAGGGCCAGCCTTAGAGGGCCAGCTTAAAGGGCCAGCCTTAAGGGGCCAGCTTAAAGGGCCAGCCTTAAAGGGCAAGCCTTAAAGGGCCAGCCTTTCAGGGCCAGCCTTAGAGGGCCAGCTTAAAGGGCCAGCCTTAGAGGGCGAGCTTAAAGGGCCAGCCTTAAAGGGCCAGCTTAAAGGGCCAGCCTTAAAGGGCCAGCTTAAAGGGCCAGCCTTAAAGGGCAAGCCTTAAAGGGCCAGCCTTAAAGGGCCAGCCTTAGAGGGCCAGCTTAAAGGGCCAGCCTTAGAGGGCCAGCTTAAAGGGCCAGCCTTAAGGGGCAAGCTTTAAAGGGCCAGTCTTAAAGGGCAAGCCTTAGAGGGCCAGCCTTAAAGGGCCAGCTTAAAGGGCCAGCCTTAAAGGGCCAGCTTAAAGGGCCGGCCTTAAAGGGCCAGCCTTAAAGGGCCAGCTTAAAGGGCCAGCCTTAAAGGGCCAGCTTAAAGGGCCAGGCTTAGAGGGCCAGCCTTAAAGGGCCAGCTTAAAGGGCCAGCCTTAAAGGGCCAGCCTTAGAGGGCCAGCTTAAAGGGCCAGCCTTAGAGGGCCAGCTTAAAGGGCCAGCCTTAAGGGGCCAGCTTAAAGGGCCAGCCTTAAAGGGCCAGCTTAAAGGGCCGGCCTTAAAGGGCCAGCCTTAAAGGGCCAGCTTAAAGGGCCAGCCTTAAAGGGCCAGCTTAAAGGGCCAGGCTTAGAGGGCCAGCCTTAAAGGGCCAGCTTAAAGGGCCAGCCTTAAAGGGCCAGCCTTAGAGGGCCAGCTTAAAGGGCCAGCCTTAGAGGGCCAGCTTAAAGGGCCAGCCTTAAGGGGCCAGCTTAAAGGGCCAGCCTTAAAGGGCCAGCCTTAAAGGGCCAGTCTTAAAGGGCCAGCCTTAGAGGGCCAGCTTTACAGGGGCAGCTTAAAGGGCCAGCCTTAGAGGGCCAGACTTAAAGGGCCATCTTAAAGGGCCAGGCTTAAAGGGCCAGCTTAAAGGGCCAGCCTTAGAGGGCCAGCTTAAAAGGCCAGCTTTAAGGGGCCAGCTTAAAGGGCCAGCCTTAAGGGGCCAGCTTAAAGGGCCAGCCTTAAAGGGCAAGCCTTAAAGGGCCAGCCTTAAAGGGCCAGCCTTAGAGGGCCAGCTTAAAGGGCCAGCCTTAAAGGGACAGCCTTAAAGGGCCAGCTTAAAGGGCCAGCCTTAAAGGGCCAGCTTAAAGGGCCAGCCTTAAAGGGCCAGCTTAAAGGGCCAGCCTAAGAGGGCCAGCTTAAAGGGCCAGCCTTAAGGGGCCAGCTTAAAGGGCCAGCCTTAAAGGGCAAGCCTTAAAGGGCCAGCCTTAAAGGGCCAGCCTTAGAGGGCCAGCTTAAAGGGCCAGCCTTAAAGGGACAACCTTAAAGGGCCAGCCTAAAGGGCCAGCCTTAAAGGGCCAGCTTAAAGGGCCGGCCTTGAAGGGCCAGCCTTAAAGGGCCAGCTTAAAGGGCCAGCCTTAAAGGGCCAGCTTAAAGAGCCAGCCTTAGAGGGCCAGCCTTAAGGGGCCAGCTTAAAGGGCCAGCCTTAAAGGGCCAGCCTTAAAGGGCCAGCCTTAGAGGGCCAGCTTAAAGGGCCAGCCTTAAAGGGCCAGCCTTAAAGGGCCAGCTTAAAGGGCCAGCCTTAGAGGGCCAGCCTTAAGGGGCCAGCTTAAAGGGCCAGCCTTAAAGGGCCAGTCTTAAAGGGCCAGCCTTAGAGGGCCAGCTTTACAGGGTCAGCTTAAAGGGCCAGCCTTAAAGGGCCAGCTTAAAGGGCCAGCCTTAAAGGGCAAGCCTTAAAGGGCCAGCCTTAAAGGGCCGGCCTTAAAGGGCCAGCCTTAAAGGGCCAGCTTAAAGGGCCAGCCTTAAAGGGCCAGCTTAAAGGGCCAGGCTTAGAGGGCCAGCCTTAAGGGGCCAGCTTAAAGGGCCAGCCTTAAAGGGCCAGCCTTAGAGGGCCAGCTTAAAGGGCCAGCCTTAGAGGGCCAGCTTAAAGGGCCAGCCTTAAGGGGCCAGCTTAAAGGGCCAGCCTTAAAGGGCCAGCCTTAAAGGGCCAGTCTTAAAGGGCCAGCTTAAAGGGCCAGCCTTAAAGGGCCAGCTTAAAGGGCCAGCCTTAAAGGGCCAGCCTTAGAGGGCCAGCCTTAAGGGGCCAGCTTAAAGGGCCAGCCTTAAAGGGCCAGCCTTAAAGGGCCAGCCTTAGAGGGCCAGCTTAAAGGGCCAGCCTTAAAGGGCCAGCCTTAAAGGGCCAGCTTAAAGGGCCAGCCTTAGAGGGCCAGCCTTAAGGGGCCAGCTTAAAGGGCCAGCCTTAAAGGGCCAGTCTTAAAGGGCCAGCCTTAGAGGGCCAGCTTTACAGGGTCAGCTTAAAGGGCCAGCCTTAAAGGGCCAGCTTAAAGGGCCAGCCTTAAAGGGCAAGCCTTAAAGGGCCAGCCTTAAAGGGCCGGCCTTAAAGGGCCAGCCTTAAAGGGCCAGCTTAAAGGGCCAGGCTTAGAGGGCCAGCCTTAAGGGGCCAGCTTAAAGGGCCAGCCTTAAAGGGCCAGCCTTAGAGGGCCAGCTTAAAGGGCCAGCCTTAGAGGGCCAGCTTAAAGGGCCAGCCTTAAGGGGCCAGCTTAAAGGGCCAGCCTTAAAGGGCCAGCCTTAAAGAGCCAGTCTTAAAGGGCCAGCTTAAAGGGCCAGCCTTAAAGGGCCAGCTTAAAGGGCCAGCCTTAAAGGGCCAGCCTTAGAGGGCCAGCTTAAAGGGCCAGCCTTAAGGGGCCAGCTTTAAAGGGCCAGTCTTAAGGGGCCAGCCTTAGAGGGCCAGCCTTAAACGGCCAGCTTAAAGGGCCAGCCTTAAAGGGCCAGCTTAAAGGGCCGGCCTTAAAGGGCCAGCCTTAAAGGGCCAGCTTAAAGGGCCAGCCTTAAAGGGCCAGCTTAAAGGGCCAGCCTTAGAGGGCCAGCCTTAAGGGGCCAGCTTAAAGGGCCAGCCTAAAGGGCCAGCCTTAAAAGGCCAGCCTTAGAGGGCCAGCTTAAAGGGCCAGCCTTAAAGGGCCAGCTTAAAGGGCCAGCCTTAGAGGGCCAGCCTTAAGGGGCCAGCTTAAAGGGCCAGCCTTAAAGGGCCAGCCTTAAAAGGCCAGCCTTAGATGGCCAGCCTTAGATGGCCAGCTTAAAGGGCAAGCCTTAAGGGGCCAGCTTAAAGGGCCAGCCTTAGAGGGCCAGCCTTAAAGGGCCAGCCTTAGAGGGCCAGCTTTAAAGGGCCAGCTTAAAGGGCCAGCCTTAAAGGGCCAGCTTAAAGGGCCAGCCTTAGAGGGCCAGCTTAAAGGGCCAGCCTTAAGGGGCCAGCTTAAAGGGCCAGCCTTAAAGGGCAAGCCTTAAAGGGCCAGCCTTTCAGGGCCAGCCTTAGAGGGCCAGCTTAAAGGGCCAGCCTTAGAGGGCGAGCTTAAAGGGCCAGCCTTAAAGGGCCAGCTTAAAGGGCCAGCCTTAAAGGGCCAGCTTAAAGGGCCAGCCTTAAAGGGCAAGCCTTAAAGGGCCAGCCTTAAAGGGCCAGCCTTAGAGGGCCAGCTTAAAGGGCCAGCCTTAGAGGGCCAGCTTAAAGGGCCAGCCTTAAGGGGCAAGCTTTAAAGGGCCAGTCTTAAAGGGCAAGCCTTAGAGGGCCAGCCTTAAAGGGCCAGCTTAAAGGGCCAGCCTTAAAGGGCCAGCTTAAAGGGCCGGCCTTAAAGGGCCAGCCTTAAAGGGCCAGCTTAAAGGGCCAGCCTTAAAGGGCCAGCTTAAAGGGCCAGGCTTAGAGGGCCAGCCTTAAAGGGCCAGCTTAAAGGGCCAGCCTTAAAGGGCCAGCCTTAGAGGGCCAGCTTAAAGGGCCAGCCTTAGAGGGCCAGCTTAAAGGGCCAGCCTTAAGGGGCCAGCTTAAAGGGCCAGCCT
Source organism: Doryrhamphus excisus (assembly GCF_037039965.1). Lineage (NCBI taxonomy): Eukaryota > Metazoa > Chordata > Actinopteri > Syngnathiformes > Syngnathidae > Doryrhamphus > Doryrhamphus excisus. The sequence continues at coordinate 15,918,967 of NC_136376.1, read as the reverse complement.
TAAAGGGCCAGCCTTAAAGGGCCAGTCTTAAAGGGCCAGCCTTAGAGGGCCAGCTTTACAGGGGCAGCTTAAAGGGCCAGCCTTAGAGGGCCAGACTTAAAGGGCCATCTTAAAGGGCCAGGCTTAAAGGGCCAGCTTAAAGGGCCAGCCTTAGAGGGCCAGCTTAAAGGGCCAGCTTTAAGGGGCCAGCTTAAAGGGCCAGCCTTAAGGGGCCAGCTTAAAGTGCCAGCCTTAAAGGGCAAGCCTTAAAGGGCCAGCCTTAAAGGGCCAGCCTTAGAGGGCCAGCTTAAAGGGCCAGCCTTAAAGGGACAGCCTTAAAGGGCCAGCTTAAAGGGCCAGCCTTAAAGGGCCAGCTTAAAGGGCCAGCCTTAAAGGGCCAGCTTAAAGGGCCAGCCTAAGAGGGCCAGCTTAAAGGGCCAGCCTTAAGGGGCCAGCTTAAAGGGCCAGCCTTAAAGGGCAAGCCTTAAAGGGCCAGCCTTAAAGGGCCAGCCTTAGAGGGCCAGCTTAAAGGGCCAGCCTTAAAGGGACAGCCTTAAAGGGCCAGCCTAAAGGGCCAGCCTTAAAGGGCCAGCTTAAAGGGCCGGCCTTGAAGGGCCAGCCTTAAAGGGCCAGCTTAAAGGGCCAGCCTTAAAGGGCCATCTTAAAGAGCCAGCCTTAGAGGGCCAGCCTTAAGGGGCCAGCTTAAAGGGCCAGCCTTAGAGGGCCAGCTTAAAGGGCCAGCCTTAGAGGGCCAGCTTAAAGGGCCAGCCTTAGAGGGCCAGCTTAAAGGGCCAGCCTTAAAGGGCCAGCTTAAATGGCCAGCCTTAGAGGGCCAGCCTTAAGGGGCCAGCTTAAAGGGCCAGCCTTAAAGGGCCAGTCTTAAAGGGCCAGCCTTAGAGGGCCAGCTTTAGAGGGTCAGCTTAAAGGGCCAGCCTTAAAGGGCCAGCTTAAAGGGCCAGCCTTAAAGGGCAAGCCTTAAAGGGCCAGCCTTAAAGGGCCAGCCTTAGAGGGCCAGCTTAAAGGGCCAGCCTTAGAGGGCCAGCTTAAAGGGCCAGCCTTAAGGGGCAAGCTTTAAAGGGCCAGCTTAAAGGGCCAGCCTTAAGGGGCAAGCTTTAAAGGGCCAGTCTTAAAGGGCCAGCCTTAGAGGGCCAGCCTTAAAGGGCCAGCTTAAAGGCCCAGCCTTAAAGGGCCAGCTTAAAGGGCCGGCCTTAAAGGGCCAGCCTTAAAGGGCCAGCTTAAAGGGCCAGCCTTAAAGGGCCAGCTTAAAGGGCCAGGCTTAGAGGGTCAGCCTTAAGGGGCCAGCTTAAAGGGCCAGCCTTAAAGGGCCAGCCTTAGAGGGCCAGCTTAAAGGGCCAGCCTTAGAGGGCCAGCTTAAAGGGCCAGCCTTAAAGGGCCAGCTTAAATGGCCAGCCTTAGAGGGCCAGCCTTAAGGGGCCAGCTTAAAGGGCCAGCCTTAAAGGGCCAGTCTTAAAGGGCCAGCCTTAGAGGGCCAGCTTTACAGGGTCAGCTTAAAGGGCCAGCCTTAAAGGGCCAGCTTAAAGGGCCAGCCTTAAAGGGCAAGCCTTAAAGGGCCAGCCTTAAAGGGCCAGCCTTAGAGGGCCAGCTTAAAGGGCCAGCCTTAGAGGGCCAGCTTAAAGGGCCAGCCTTAAGGGGCAAGCTTTAAAGGGCCAGTCTTAAAGGGCCAGCCTTAGAGGGCCAGCCTTAAAGGGCCAGCTTAAAGGCCCAGCCTTAAAGGGCCAGCTTAAAGGGCCGGCCTTAAAGGGCCAGCCTTAAAGGGCCAGCTTAAAGGGCCAGCCTTAAAGGGCCAGCTTAAAGGGCCAGGCTTAGAGGGTCAGCCTTAAGGGGCCAGCTTAAAGGGCCAGCCTTAAAGGGCCAGCCTTAGAGGGCCAGCTTAAAGGGCCAGCCTTAGAGGGCCAGCTTAAAGGGCCAGCCTTAAGGGGCCAGCCTTAAAGGGCCAGCCTTAAAGGGCCAGTCTTAAAGGGCCAGCTTAAAGGGCCAGCCTTAAAGGGCCAGCTTAAAGGGCCAGCCTTAAAGGGCCAGCCTTAGAGGGCCAGCTTAAAGGGCCAGCCTTAAGGGGCCAGCTTTAAAGGGCCAGTCTTAAGGGGCCAGCCTTAGAGGGCCAGCCTTAAAGGGCCAGCTTAAAGGGCCAGCCTTAAAGGGCCAGCTTAAAGGGCTGGCCTTAAAGGGCCAGCCTTAAAGGGCCAGCTTAAAGGGCCAGCCTTAAAGGGCCAGCTTAAAGGGCCAGCCTTAGAGGGCCAGCTTAAAGGGCCAGCCTTAAAGGGCCAGCTTAAAGGGCCAGCCTTAGAGGGCCAGCCTTAAGGGGCCAGCTTAAAGGGCCAGCCTTAAAGGGCCAGCCTTAAAGGGCCAGCCTTAGATGGCCAGCTTAAAGGGCAAGCCTTAAGGGGCCAGCTTAAAGGGCCAGCCTTAGAGGGCCAGCCTTAAAGGGCCAGCCTTAGAGGGCCAGCTTTAAAGGGCCAGCTTAAAGGGCCAGCCTTAAAGGGCCAGCTTAAAGGGCCAGCCTTAGAGGGCCAGCTTAAAGGGCCAGCCTTAAGGGGCCAGCTTAAAGGGCCAGCCTTAAAGGGCAAGCCTTAAAGGGCCAGCCTTTCAGGGCCAGCCTTAGAGGGCCAGCTTAAAGGGCCAGCCTTAGAGGGCGAGCTTAAAGGGCCAGCCTTAAGGGGCCAGCTTAAAGGGCCAGCCTTAGAGGGCCAGCCTTGAAGGGCCAGCTTAAAGGGCCAGCCTTAGAGGGCCAGCTTTACAGGGTCAGCTTAAAGGGCCAGCTTTAAAGGGCCAGCTTAAAGGGCCAGCCTTAAAGGGCCAGCTTAAAGGGCCAGCCTTAGAGGGCCAGCTTAAAGGGCCAGCCTTATGGGGCCAGCTTAAAGGGCCAGCCTTAAAGGGCCAGCCTTAAAGGGCCAGCCTTAGAGGGCCAGCCTTAAAGGGCCAGCTTAAAGGGCCAGCCTTAAAGGGCCAGCTTAAAGGGCCAGCCTTAAAGGGCCAGCCTTAAAGGGCCAGCTTAAAGGGTCAGCTTAAAGGGCCAGCCTTAAAGGGCAAGCCTTAAAGGGCCAGCTTTAAAGGGCCAGCCTTAAAGGGCCAGCCTTAGAGGGCCAGCCTTGAAGGGCCAGCTTAAAGGGCCAGCCTTAAAGGGCCAGCTTAAAGGGCCGGCCTTAAAGGGCCAGCCTTAAAGGGCCAGCCTTAAAAGGCCAGCCTTAGAGGGCCAGCTTAAAGGGCCAGCTTAAAGGGCCAGCCTTAAAGGGCAAGCCTTAAAGGGCCAGCCTTAAAGGGCCAGCCTTAGAGGGCCAGCTTAAAGGGCCAGCCTTAAAGGGACAGCCTTAAAGGGCCAGCCTAAAGGGCCAGCCTTAAAGGGCCAGCTTAAAGGGCCGGCTTTGAAGGGCCAGCCTTAAAGGGCCAGCTTAAAGGGCCAGCCTTAAAGGGCCAGCTTAAAGAGCCAGCCTTAGAGGGCCAGCCTTAAAGGGCCAGCTTAAAAGGCCAGCCTTAAAGGGCCAGCCTTAAAGGGCCAGCCTTAAAGGGCCAGCTTAAAAGGCCAGCCTTAAAGGGCCAGCCTTAAAGGGCCAGCCTTAAAGGGCCAGTCTTAAAGGGCCAGCCTTAGAGGACCAGCCTTAAAGGGCCAGCTTAAAGGGCCAGCCTTAAAGGGCCAGCTTAAAGGGCCAGCCTTAAAGGGCCAGCTTAAAGGGCCAGCCTTAGATGGCCAGCCTTAAGGGGCCAGCTTAAAGGGCCAGCCTTAAAGGGCCAGCCTTAAAGGGCCAGCCTTAAAGGGCCAGCCTTAAAGGGCCAGCCTTAAAGGGCCAGCTTAAAGGGCCAGCCTTAAGGGGCCAGCTTAAAGGGCCAGCCTTAAAGGGCAAGCCTTAAAGGGCAAGCCTTAGAGGGCCAGCTTAAAGGGCCAGCCTTAGAGGGCCAGCTTAAAGGGCCAGCCTTAAGGGGCCAGCTTAAAGGGCCAGCCTTAAAGGGCCAGCCTTAAAGGGCCAGCTTTAAAGGGCCAGCTTAAAGGGCCAGCCTTAAAGGGCCAGCCTTAGAGGGCCAGCTTAAAGGGCCAGCCTTAAGGGGCCAGCTTAAAGGGCCAGCCTTAAAGGGCAAGCCTTAAAAGGCCAGTCTTAAAGGGCCAGCCTTAGAGGGCCAGCCTTAAAGGGCCAGCTTAAAGGGCCAGCCTTAAAGGGCCAGCTTAAAGGGCCAGCCTTAAAGGGCCAGCTTAAAGGGCCAGCCTTAGATGGCCAGCCTTAAGGGGCCAGCTTAAAGGGCCAGCCTTAAAGGGCCAGCCTTAAAGGGCCAGCCTTAGAGGGCCAGCCTTAAAGGGCCAGCCATAAAGGGCCAGCCTTAGAGGGCCAGCCTTAAAGGGCCAGCTTAAAGGGCCAGCCTTTGAGGTCCAGCCTTAGAGGCCCAGCCTTAAAGGGCCAGCTTAAAGGGCCAGCCTTAGAGGACCAGCTTAAAGGGCCAGCCTTAAGGGGCCAGCTTAAAGGGCCAGCCTTAAAGGGCCAGCCTTAAAGGGCCAGCCTTAAAGGGCCAGCTTAAAGGGCCAGCCTTAAAGGGCCAGCTTAAAGGGCCAGCCTTAAAGGGCCAGCCTTAAAGGGCCAGCTTAAAGGGCCAGCCTTAAAGGGCCAGCTTAAAGGGCCAGCCTTAAAGGGCCAGCCTTAAAGGGCCAGCTTAAAGGGCCAGCCTTAAAGGGCCAGCTTAAAGGGCCAGCCTTAAAGGGCAAGCCCTAAAGGGCCAGCCTTAAAGGGCCAGCCTTAGAGGGCCAGCTTTAAGGGCCAGCCTTAGAGGGCCAGCTTAAAGGGCCAGCCTTAAGGGGCCAGCTTAAAGGGCCAGCCTTAAAGGGCCAGCCTTAAAGGGCCAGCCTTAAAGGGCCAGCCTTAGATGGCCAGCTTAAAGGGCCAGCCTTAGAGGGCCAGCTTAAAGGGCCAGCCTTAGAGGGCCAGCTTAAAGGGCCAGCCTTAAGGGGCCAGCTTAAAGGGCCAGCCTTAAAGGGCCAGCCTTAAAGGGCCAGTCTTAAAGGGCCAGCCTTAGAGGGCCAGCCTTAAAGGGCCAGCTTAAAGGGCCAGCCTTAAAGGGCCAGCTTAAAGGGCCAGCCTTAAGGGGCCAGCTTAAAGGGCCAGCCTTAAAGGGCAAGCCTTAAAGGGCCAGCCTTAGAGGGCCAGCTTAAAGGGCCAGCCTTAGAGGGCCAGCTTAAAGGGCCAGCCTTAAGGGGCCAGCTTAAAGGGCCAGCCTCAAAGGGCCAGCCTTAAAGGGCCAGCTTAAAGGGCCAGCCTTAAAGGGCCAGCTTAAAGGGCCAGCCTTAAAGGGCCAGCCTTAAAGGGCCAGCTTAAAGGGCCAGCCTTAAAGGGCCAGCTTAAAGGGCCAGCCTTAAAGGGCAAGCCTTAAAGGGCCAGCCTTAAAGGGCCAGCCTTAAAGGGCCAGCCTTAGAGGGCCAGCTTAAAGGGCCAGCCTTAGAGGGCCATCTTAAAGGGCCAGCCTTAAGGGGCCAGCTTAAAGGGCCAGCCTTAAAGGGCCAGCTTAAAGGGCCAGCCTTAAAGGGCCAGCTTAAAGGGCCAGGCTTAGAGGGCCAGCCTTAAAGGGCCAGCTTAAAGGGCCAGCCTTAAAGGGCCAGCCTTAGAGGGCCAGCTTAAAGGGCCAGCCTTAGAGGGCCAGCTTAAAGGGCCAGCCTTAAGGGGCCAGCTTAAAGGGCCAGCCTTAAAGGGCCAGCCTTAAAGGGCCAGTCTTAAAGGGCCAGCCTTAGAGGGCCAGCTCTACAGGGGCAGCTTAAAGGGCCAGCCTTAGAGGGCCAGACTTAAAGGGCCATCTTAAAGGGCCAGGCTTAAAGGGCCAGCTTAAAGGGCCAGCCTTAGAGGGCCAGCTTAAAAGGCCAGCTTTAAGGGGCCAGCTTAAAGGGCCAGCCTTAAGGGGCCAGCTTAAAGGGCCAGCCTTAAAGGGCAAGCCTTAAAGGGCCAGCCTTAAAGGGCCAGCCTTAAAGGGACAGCCTTAAAGGGCCAGCTTAAAGGGCCAGCCTTAAAGGGCCAGCTTAAAGGGCCAGCCTTAAAGGGCCAGCTTAAAGGGCCAGCCTAAGAGGGCCAGCTTAAAGGGCCAGCCTTAAGGGGCCAGCTTAAAGGGCCAGCCTTAAAGGGCAAGCCTTAAAGGGCCAGCCTTAAAGGGCCAGCCTTAGAGGGCCAGCTTAAAGGGCCAGCCTTAAAGGGACAACCTTAAAGGGCCAGCCTAAAGGGCCAGCCTTAAAGGGCCAGCTTAAAGGGCCGGCCTTGAAGGGCCAGCCTTAAAGGGCCAGCTTAAAGGGCCAGCCTTAAAGGGCCAGCTTAAAGAGCCAGCCTTAGAGGGCCAGCCTTAAGGGGCCAGCTTAAAGGGCCAGCCTTAAAGGGCCAGCCTTAAAGGGCCAGCCTTAGAGGGCCAGCTTAAAGGGCCAGCCTTAAAGGGCCAGCCTTAAAGGGCCAGCTTAAAGGGCCAGCCTTAGAGGGCCAGCCTTAAGGGGCCAGCTTAAAGGGCCAGCCTTAAAGGGCCAGTCTTAAAGGGCCAGCCTTAGAGGGCCAGCTTTACAGGGTCAGCTTAAAGGGCCAGCCTTAAAGGGCCAGCTTAAAGGGCCAGCCTTAAAGGGCAAGCCTTAAAGGGCCAGCCTTAAAGGGCCGGCCTTAAAGGGCCAGCCTTAAAGGGCCAGCTTAAAGGGCCAGCCTTAAAGGGCCAGCTTAAAGGGCCAGGCTTAGAGGGCCAGCCTTAAGGGGCCAGCTTAAAGGGCCAGCCTTAAAGGGCCAGCCTTAGAGGGCCAGCTTAAAGGGCCAGCCTTAGAGGGCCAGCTTAAAGGGCCAGCCTTAAGGGGCCAGCTTAAAGGGCCAGCCTTAAAGGGCCAGCCTTAAAGGGCCAGTCTTAAAGGGCCAGCTTAAAGGGCCAGCCTTAAAGGGCCAGCTTAAAGGGCCAGCCTTAAAGGGCCAGCCTTAGAGGGCCAGCCTTAAGGGGCCAGCTTAAAGGGCCAGCCTTAAAGGGCCAGCCTTAAAGGGCCAGCCTTAGAGGGCCAGCTTAAAGGGCCAGCCTTAAAGGGCCAGCCTTAAAGGGCCAGCTTAAAGGGCCAGCCTTAGAGGGCCAGCCTTAAGGGGCCAGCTTAAAGGGCCAGCCTTAAAGGGCCAGTCTTAAAGGGCCAGCCTTAGAGGGCCAGCTTTACAGGGTCAGCTTAAAGGGCCAGCCTTAAAGGGCCAGCTTAAAGGGCCAGCCTTAAAGGGCAAGCCTTAAAGGGCCAGCCTTAAAGGGCCGGCCTTAAAGGGCCAGCCTTAAAGGGCCAGCTTAAAGGGCCAGGCTTAGAGGGCCAGCCTTAAGGGGCCAGCTTAAAGGGCCAGCCTTAAAGGGCCAGCCTTAGAGGGCCAGCTTAAAGGGCCAGCCTTAGAGGGCCAGCTTAAAGGGCCAGCCTTAAGGGGCCAGCTTAAAGGGCCAGCCTTAAAGGGCCAGCCTTAAAGAGCCAGTCTTAAAGGGCCAGCTTAAAGGGCCAGCCTTAAAGGGCCAGCTTAAAGGGCCAGCCTTAAAGGGCCAGCCTTAGAGGGCCAGCTTAAAGGGCCAGCCTTAAGGGGCCAGCTTTAAAGGGCCAGTCTTAAGGGGCCAGCCTTAGAGGGCCAGCCTTAAACGGCCAGCTTAAAGGGCCAGCCTTAAAGGGCCAGCTTAAAGGGCCGGCCTTAAAGGGCCAGCCTTAAAGGGCCAGCTTAAAGGGCCAGCCTTAAAGGGCCAGCTTAAAGGGCCAGCCTTAGAGGGCCAGCCTTAAGGGGCCAGCTTAAAGGGCCAGCCTAAAGGGCCAGCCTTAAAAGGCCAGCCTTAGAGGGCCAGCTTAAAGGGCCAGCCTTAAAGGGCCAGCTTAAAGGGCCAGCCTTAGAGGGCCAGCCTTAAGGGGCCAGCTTAAAGGGCCAGCCTTAAAGGGCCAGCCTTAAAAGGCCAGCCTTAGATGGCCAGCCTTAGATGGCCAGCTTAAAGGGCAAGCCTTAAGGGGCCAGCTTAAAGGGCCAGCCTTAGAGGGCCAGCCTTAAAGGGCCAGCCTTAGAGGGCCAGCTTTAAAGGGCCAGCTTAAAGGGCCAGCCTTAAAGGGCCAGCTTAAAGGGCCAGCCTTAGAGGGCCAGCTTAAAGGGCCAGCCTTAAGGGGCCAGCTTAAAGGGCCAGCCTTAAAGGGCAAGCCTTAAAGGGCCAGCCTTTCAGGGCCAGCCTTAGAGGGCCAGCTTAAAGGGCCAGCCTTAGAGGGCGAGCTTAAAGGGCCAGCCTTAAAGGGCCAGCTTAAAGGGCCAGCCTTAAAGGGCCAGCTTAAAGGGCCAGCCTTAAAGGGCAAGCCTTAAAGGGCCAGCCTTAAAGGGCCAGCCTTAGAGGGCCAGCTTAAAGGGCCAGCCTTAGAGGGCCAGCTTAAAGGGCCAGCCTTAAGGGGCAAGCTTTAAAGGGCCAGTCTTAAAGGGCAAGCCTTAGAGGGCCAGCCTTAAAGGGCCAGCTTAAAGGGCCAGCCTTAAAGGGCCAGCTTAAAGGGCCGGCCTTAAAGGGCCAGCCTTAAAGGGCCAGCTTAAAGGGCCAGCCTTAAAGGGCCAGCTTAAAGGGCCAGGCTTAGAGGGCCAGCCTTAAAGGGCCAGCTTAAAGGGCCAGCCTTAAAGGGCCAGCCTTAGAGGGCCAGCTTAAAGGGCCAGCCTTAGAGGGCCAGCTTAAAGGGCCAGCCTTAAGGGGCCAGCTTAAAGGGCCAGCCTTAAAGGGCCAGCTTAAAGGGCCGGCCTTAAAGGGCCAGCCTTAAAGGGCCAGCTTAAAGGGCCAGCCTTAAAGGGCCAGCTTAAAGGGCCAGGCTTAGAGGGCCAGCCTTAAAGGGCCAGCTTAAAGGGCCAGCCTTAAAGGGCCAGCCTTAGAGGGCCAGCTTAAAGGGCCAGCCTTAGAGGGCCAGCTTAAAGGGCCAGCCTTAAGGGGCCAGCTTAAAGGGCCAGCCTTAAAGGGCCAGCCTTAAAGGGCCAGTCTTAAAGGGCCAGCCTTAGAGGGCCAGCTTTACAGGGGCAGCCTTAAAGGGCCAGCCTTAAAGGGCCAGCCTTAGAGGGCCAGCTTAAAGGGCCAGCCTTAAAGGGCCAGCCTTAAAGGGCCAGCTTAAAGGGCCAGCCTTAGAGGGCCAGCCTTAAGGGGCCAGCTTAAAGGGCCAGCCTTAAAGGGCCAGTCTTAAAGGGCCAGCCTTAGAGGGCCAGCTTTACAGGGTCAGCTTAAAGGGCCAGCCTTAAAGGGCCAGCTTAAAGGGCCAGCCTTAAAGGGCAAGCCTTAAAGGGCCAGCCTTAAAGGGCCGGCCTTAAAGGGCCAGCCTTAAAGGGCCAGCTTAAAGGGCCAGCCTTAAAGGGCCAGCTTAAAGGGCCAGGCTTAGAGGGCCAGCCTTAAGGGGCCAGCTTAAAGGGCCAGCCTTAAAGGGCCAGCCTTAGAGGGCCAGCTTAAAGGGCCAGCCTTAGAGGGCCAGCTTAAAGGGCCAGCCTTAAGGGGCCAGCTTAAAGGGCCAGCCTTAAAGGGCCAGCCTTAAAGGGCCAGTCTTAAAGGGCCAGCTTAAAGGGCCAGCCTTAAAGGGCCAGCTTAAAGGGCCAGCCTTAAAGGGCCAGCCTTAGAGGGCCAGCCTTAAGGGGCCAGCTTAAAGGGCCAGCCTTAAAGGGCCAGCCTTAAAGGGCCAGCCTTAGAGGGCCAGCTTAAAGGGCCAGCCTTAAAGGGCCAGCCTTAAAGGGCCAGCTTAAAGGGCCAGCCTTAGAGGGCCAGCCTTAAGGGGCCAGCTTAAAGGGCCAGCCTTAAAGGGCCAGTCTTAAAGGGCCAGCCTTAGAGGGCCAGCTTTACAGGGTCAGCTTAAAGGGCCAGCCTTAAAGGGCCAGCTTAAAGGGCCAGCCTTAAAGGGCAAGCCTTAAAGGGCCAGCCTTAAAGGGCCGGCCTTAAAGGGCCAGCCTTAAAGGGCCAGCTTAAAGGGCCAGGCTTAGAGGGCCAGCCTTAAGGGGCCAGCTTAAAGGGCCAGCCTTAAAGGGCCAGCCTTAGAGGGCCAGCTTAAAGGGCCAGCCTTAGAGGGCCAGCTTAAAGGGCCAGCCTTAAGGGGCCAGCTTAAAGGGCCAGCCTTAAAGGGCCAGCCTTAAAGAGCCAGTCTTAAAGGGCCAGCTTAAAGGGCCAGCCTTAAAGGGCCAGCTTAAAGGGCCAGCCTTAAAGGGCCAGCCTTAGAGGGCCAGCTTAAAGGGCCAGCCTTAAGGGGCCAGCTTTAAAGGGCCAGTCTTAAGGGGCCAGCCTTAGAGGGCCAGCCTTAAACGGCCAGCTTAAAGGGCCAGCCTTAAAGGGCCAGCTTAAAGGGCCGGCCTTAAAGGGCCAGCCTTAAAGGGCCAGCTTAAAGGGCCAGCCTTAAAGGGCCAGCTTAAAGGGCCAGCCTTAGAGGGCCAGCCTTAAGGGGCCAGCTTAAAGGGCCAGCCTAAAGGGCCAGCCTTAAAAGGCCAGCCTTAGAGGGCCAGCTTAAAGGGCCAGCCTTAAAGGGCCAGCTTAAAGGGCCAGCCTTAGAGGGCCAGCCTTAAGGGGCCAGCTTAAAGGGCCAGCCTTAAAGGGCCAGCCTTAAAAGGCCAGCCTTAGATGGCCAGCCTTAGATGGCCAGCTTAAAGGGCAAGCCTTAAGGGGCCAGCTTAAAGGGCCAGCCTTAGAGGGCCAGCCTTAAAGGGCCAGCCTTAGAGGGCCAGCTTTAAAGGGCCAGCTTAAAGGGCCAGCCTTAAAGGGCCAGCTTAAAGGGCCAGCCTTAGAGGGCCAGCTTAAAGGGCCAGCCTTAAGGGGCCAGCTTAAAGGGCCAGCCTTAAAGGGCAAGCCTTAAAGGGCCAGCCTTTCAGGGCCAGCCTTAGAGGGCCAGCTTAAAGGGCCAGCCTTAGAGGGCGAGCTTAAAGGGCCAGCCTTAAAGGGCCAGCTTAAAGGGCCAGCCTTAAAGGGCCAGCTTAAAGGGCCAGCCTTAAAGGGCAAGCCTTAAAGGGCCAGCCTTAAAGGGCCAGCCTTAGAGGGCCAGCTTAAAGGGCCAGCCTTAGAGGGCCAGCTTAAAGGGCCAGCCTTAAGGGGCAAGCTTTAAAGGGCCAGTCTTAAAGGGCAAGCCTTAGAGGGCCAGCCTTAAAGGGCCAGCTTAAAGGGCCAGCCTTAAAGGGCCAGCTTAAAGGGCCGGCCTTAAAGGGCCAGCCTTAAAGGGCCAGCTTAAAGGGCCAGCCTTAAAGGGCCAGCTTAAAGGGCCAGGCTTAGAGGGCCAGCCTTAAAGGGCCAGCTTAAAGGGCCAGCCTTAAAGGGCCAGCCTTAGAGGGCCAGCTTAAAGGGCCAGCCTTAGAGGGCCAGCTTAAAGGGCCAGCCTTAAGGGGCCAGCTTAAAGGGCCAGCCTTAAAGGGCCAGCCTTAAAGGGCCAGTCTTAAAGGGCCAGCCTTAGAGGGCCAGCTTTACAGGGGCAGCTTAAAGGGCCAGCCTTAGAGGGCCAGACTTAAAGGGCCATCTTAAAGGGCCAGGCTTAAAGGGCCAGCTTAAAGGGCCAGCCTTAGAGGGCCAGCTTAAAGGGCCAGCTTTAAGGGGCCAGCTTAAAGGGCCAGCCTTAAGGGGCCAGCTTAAAGGGCCAGCCTTAAAGGGCAAGCCTTAAAGGGCCAGCCTTAAAGGGCCAGCCTTAGAGGGCCAGCTTAAAGGGCCAGCCTTAAAGGGACAGCCTTAAAGGGCCAGCTTAAAGGGCCAGCCTTAAAGGGCCAGCTTAAAGGGCCAGCCTTAAAGGGCCAGCTTAAAGGGCCAGCCTAAGAGGGCCAGCTTAAAGGGCCAGCCTTAAGGGGCCAGCTTAAAGGGCCAGCCTTAAAGGGCAAGCCTTAAAGGGCCAGCCTTAAAGGGCCAGCCTTAGAGGGCCAGCTTAAAGGGCCAGCCTTAAAGGGACAGCCTTAAAGGGCCAGCCTAAAGGGCCAGCCTTAAAGGGCCAGCTTAAAGGGCCGGCCTTGAAGGGCCAGCCTTAAAGGGCCAGCTTAAAGGGCCAGCCTTAAAGGGCCAGCTTAAAGAGCCAGCCTTAGAGGGCCAGCCTTAAGGGGCCAGCTTAAAGGGCCAGCCTTAGAGGGCCAGCTTAAAGGGCCAGCCTTAGAGGGCCAGCTTAAAGGGCCAGCCTTAGAGGGCCAGCTTAAAGGGCCAGCCTTAAAGGGCCAGCTTAAATGGCCAGCCTTAGAGGGCCAGCCTTAAGGGGCCAGCTTAAAGGGCCAGCCTTAAAGGGCCAGTCTTAAAGGGCCAGCCTTAGAGGGCCAGCTTTAGAGGGTCAGCTTAAAGGGCCAGCCTTAAAGGGCCAGCTTAAAGGGCCAGCCTTAAAGGGCAAGCCTTAAAGGGCCAGCCTTAAAGGGCCAGCCTTAGAGGGCCAGCTTAAAGGGCCAGCCTTAGAGGGCCAGCTTAAAGGGCCAGCCTTAAGGGGCAAGCTTTAAAGGGCCAGCTTAAAGGGCCAGCCTTAAGGGGCAAGCTTTAAAGGGCCAGTCTTAAAGGGCCAGCCTTAGAGGGCCAGCCTTAAAGGGCCAGCTTAAAGGCCCAGCCTTAAAGGGCCAGCTTAAAGGGCCGGCCTTAAAGGGCCAGCCTTAAAGGGCCAGCTTAAAGGGCCAGCCTTAAAGGGCCAGCTTAAAGGGCCAGGCTTAGAGGGTCAGCCTTAAGGGGCCAGCTTAAAGGGCAAGCCTTAAAGGGCCAGCCTTAGAGGGCCAGCTTAAAGGGCCAGCCTTAGAGGGCCAGCTTAAAGGGCCAGCCTTAAAGGGCCAGCTTAAATGGCCAGCCTTAGAGGGCCAGCCTTAAGGGGCCAGCTTAAAGGGCCAGCCTTAAAGGGCCAGTCTTAAAGGGCCAGCCTTAGAGGGCCAGCTTTACAGGGTCAGCTTAAAGGGCCAGCCTTAAAGGGCCAGCTTAAAGGGCCAGCCTTAAAGGGCAAGCCTAAAAGGGCCAGCCTTAAAGGGCCAGCCTTAGAGGGCCAGCTTAAAGGGCCAGCCTTAGAGGGCCAGCTTAAAGGGCCAGCCTTAAGGGGCAAGCTTTAAAGGGCCAGTCTTAAAGGGCCAGCCTTAGAGGGCCAGCCTTAAAGGGCCAGCTTAAAGGCCCAGCCTTAAAGGGCCAGCTTAAAGGGCCGGCCTTAAAGGGCCAGCCTTAAAGGGCCAGCTTAAAGGGCCAGCCTTAAAGGGCCAGCTTAAAGGGCCAGGCTTAGAGGGTCAGCCTTAAGGGGCCAGCTTAAAGGGCCAGCCTTAAAGGGCCAGCCTTAGAGGGCCAGCTTAAAGGGCCTGCCTTAGAGGGCCAGCTTAAAGGGCCAGCCTTAAGGGGCCAGCCTTAAAGGGCCAGCCTTAAAGGGCCAGTCTTAAAGGGCCAGCTTAAAGGGCCAGCCTTAAAGGGCCAGCTTAAAGGGCCAGCCTTAAAGGGCCAGCCTTAGAGGGCCAGCTTAAAGGGCCAGCCTTAAGGGGCCAGCTTTAAAGGGCCAGTCTTAAGGGGCCAGCCTTAGAGGGCCAGCCTTAAAGGGCCAGCTTAAAGGGCCAGCCTTAAAGGGCCAGCTTAAAGGGCCGGCCTTAAAGGGCCAGCCTTAAAGGGCCAGCTTAAAGGGCCAGCCTTAAAGGGCCAGCTTAAAGGGCCAGCCTTAGAGGGCCAGCTTAAAGGGCCAGCCTTAAAGGGCCAGCTTAAAGGGCCAGCCTTAGAGGGCCAGCCTTAAGGGGCCAGCTTAAAGGGCCAGCCTTAAAGGGCCAGCCTTAAAGGGCCAGCCTTAGATGGCCAGCTTAAAGGGCAAGCCTTAAGGGGCCAGCTTAAAGGGCCAGCCTTAGAGGGCCAGCCTTAAAGGGCCAGCCTTAGAGGGCCAGCTTTAAAGGGCCAGCTTAAAGGGCCAGCCTTAAAGGGCCAGCTTAAAGGGCCAGCCTTAGAGGGCCAGCTTAAAGGGCCAGCCTTAAGGGGCCAGCTTAAAGGGCCAGCCTTAAAGGGCAAGCCTTAAAGGGCCAGCCTTTCAGGGCCAGCCTTAGAGGGCCAGCTTAAAGGGCCAGCCTTAGAGGGCGAGCTTAAAGGGCCAGCCTTAAGGGGCCAGCTTAAAGGGCCAGCCTTAGAGGGCCAGCCTTGAAGGGCCAGCTTAAAGGGCCAGCCTTAGAGGGCCAGCTTTACAGGGTCAGCTTAAAGGGCCAGCTTTAAAGGGCCAGCTTAAAGGGCCAGCCTTAAAGGGCCAGCTTAAAGGGCCAGCCTTAGAGGGCCAGCTTAAAGGGCCAGCCTTATGGGGCCAGCTTAAAGGGCCAGCCTTAAAGGGCCAGCCTTAAAGGGCCAGCCTTAGAGGGCCAGCCTTAAAGGGCCAGCTTAAAGGGCCAGCCTTAAAGGGCCAGCTTAAAGGGCCAGCCTTAAAGGGCCAGCCTTAAAGGGCCAGCTTAAAGGGTCAGCTTAAAGGGCCAGCCTTAAAGGGCAAGCCTTAAAGGGCCAGCTTTAAAGGGCCAGCCTTAAAGGGCCAGCCTTAGAGGGCCAGCCTTGAAGGGCCAGCTTAAAGGGCCAGCCTTAAAGGGCCAGCTTAAAGGGCCGGCCTTAAAGGGCCAGCCTTAAAGGGCCAGCCTTAAAAGGCCAGCCTTAGAGGGCCAGCTTAAAGGGCCAGCCTTAAAGGGCCAGCCTTAAAGGGCCAGCTTAAAGGGCCAGCCTTAAAGGGCCAGCCTTAAAGGGCAAGCCTTAAAGGGCCAGCCTTAAAGGGCCAGCCTTAGAGGGCCAGCTTAAAGGGCAAGCCTTAAAGGGCCAGCCTTAAAGGGCCAGCCTTAGAGGGCCAGCTTAAAGGGCCAGCCTTAGAGGGCCAGCTTAAAGGGCCAGCCTTAAGGGGCCAGCTTAAAGGGCCAGCCTTAAAGGGCCAGCCTTAAAGGGCCAGTCTTAAAGGGCCAGCCTTAGAGGGCCAGCTTTAAAGGGCCAGCTTAAAGGGCCAGCCTTAAAGGGCCAGCCTTAAAGGGCCATCTTAAAGGGCCAGCCTTAAAGGGCCAGCTTAAAGGGCCAGCCTTAAAGGGCAAGCCTTAAAGGGCCAGCCTTAAAGGGCCAGCCTTAAGGGGCCAGCTTAAAGGGCCAGCTTAAAGGGCCAGCCTTAAAGGGCAAGCCTTAAAGGGCCAGCCTTAAAGGGCCAGCCTTAGAGGGCCAGCTTAAAGGGCCAGCCTTAAAGGGACAGCCTTAAAGGGCCAGCCTAAAGGGCCAGCCTTAAAGGGCCAGCTTAAAGGGCCGGCTTTGAAGGGCCAGCCTTAAAGGGCCAGCTTAAAGGGCCAGCCTTAAAGGGCCAGCTTAAAGAGCCAGCCTTAGAGGGCCAGCCTTAAAGGGCCAGCTTAAAAGGCCAGCCTTAAAGGGCCAGCCTTAAAGGGCCAGCCTTAAAGGGCCAGCTTAAAAGGCCAGCCTTAAAGGGCCAGCCTTAAAGGGCCAGCTTAAAGGGCCAGCCTTAGAGGGCCAGCCTTAAGGGGCCAGCTTAAAGGGCCAGCCTTAAAGGGCCAGTCTTAAAAGGCCAGCCTTAAAGGGCCAGCCTTAAAGGGCCAGCTTAAAGGGCCAGCCTTAGAGGGCCAGCCTTAAGGGGCCAGCTTAAAGGGCCAGCCTTAAAGGGCCAGTCTTAAAGGGCCAGCCTTAAAGGGCAAGCTTAAAGGGCCAGCCTTAAAGGGCAAGCCTTAAAGGGCCAGCCTTAAAGGGCCAGCCTTAGAGGGCCAGCTTAAAGGGCCAGCCTTAGAGGGCCAGCTTAAAGGGCCAGCCTTAAGGGGCAAGCTTTAAAGGGCCAGTCTTAAAGGGCCAGCCTTAGAGGGCCAGCCTTAAAGGGCCAGCTTAAAGGCCCAGCCTTAAAGGGCCAGCTTAAAGGGCCGGCCTTAAAGGGCCAGCCTTAAAGGGCCAGCTTAAAGGGCCAGCCTTAAAGGGCCAGCTTAAAGGGCCAGGCTTAGAGGGCCAGCCTTAAGGGGCCAGCTTAAAGGGCCAGCCTTAAAGGGCCAGCCTTAGAGGGCAAGCTTAAAGGGCCAGCCTTAGAGGGCCAGCTTAAAGGGCCAGCCTTAAGGGGCCAGCCTTAAAGGGCCAGCCTTAAAGGACCAGTCTTAAAGGGCCAGCCTTAGAGGGCCAGCTTTAAAGGGCCAGCTTAAAGGGCCAGCCTTAAAGGGCCAGCTTTAAAGGGCCAGCCTTAAAGGGCCAGCCTTAAAGGGCCAGCCTTAGAGGGCCAGCTTAAAGGGCCAGCCTTAAGGGGCCAGCTTTAAAGGGCCAGTCTTAAAGGGCCAGCCTTAGAGGGCCAGCCTTAAAGGGCCAGCTTAAAGGGCCAGCCTTAAAGGGCCAGCTTAAAGGGCCGGCCTTAAAGGGCCAGCCTTAAAGGGCCAGCTTAAAGGGCCAGCCTTAAAGGGTCAGCTTAAAGGGCCAGCCTTAGAGGGCCAGCCTTAAGGGGCCAGCTTAAAGGGCCAGCCTAAAGGGCCAGCCTTAAAAGGCCAGCCTTAGAGGGCCAGCTTAAAGGGCCAGCCTTAAAGGGCCAGCTTAAAGGGCCAGCCTTAGAGGGCCAGCCTTAAGGGGCCAGCTTAAAGGGCCAGCCTTAAAGGGCCAGCCTTAAAGGGCCAGCCTTAGATGGCCAGCTTAAAGGGCAAGCCTTAAGGGGCCAGCTTAAAGGGCCAGCCTTAGAGGGCCAGCCTTAAAGGGCCAGTCTTAAAGGGCCAGCCTTAGAGGGCCAGCTTTAAAGGGCCAGCTTAAAGGGCCAGCCTTAAAGGGCCAGCTTAAAGGGCCAGCCTTAGAGGGCCAGCTTAAAGGGCCAGCCTTAAGGGGCCAGCTTAAAGGGCCAGCCTTAAAGGGCAAGCCTTAAAGGGCCAGCCTTTCAGGGCCAGCCTTAGAGGGCCAGCTTAAAGGGCCAGCCTTAGAGGGCCAGCTTAAAGGGCCAGCCTTAAGGGGCCAGCTTAAAGGGCCAGCCTTAAAGGGCCAGCCTTAAAGGGCCAGCCTTAAAGGGCCAGCTTAAAGGGCCAGCCTTAAAGGGCCAGCTTAAAGGGCCAGCCTTAAAGGGCCAGCCTTAAATAGCCAGCTTGAATGGCCAGCCTTAAAGGGCCAGCTTAAAGGGCCAGCCTTAAAGGGCCAGCTTAAAGGGCCAGCCTTAGAGGGCCAGCCTTAAGGGGCCAGCTTAAAGGGCCAGCCTTAAAGGGCCAGCCTTAGAGGGCCAGCTTAAAGGGCCAGCCTTAAAGGGCCAGCTTAAAGGGCCAGCCTTAGAGGGCCAGCCTTAAAGGGCCAGCTTAAAGGGCCAGCATTAAAGGGCCAGCCTTAAAGGGCCAGCCTTAAAGGGCCATCCTAAGATGGCCAGCTTAAAGGGCCAGCCTTAGAGGGCCAGCTTAAAGGGCCAGCCTTAAGGGGCCAGCTTAAAGGGCCAGCCTTAAAGGGCCAGTCTTAAAGGGCCAGCCTTAGAGGGCCAACTTTACAGGGCCAGCTTAAAGGGCCAGCTTTAAAGGGCCAGCCTTAAAGGGCCAGCCTTAAAGGGCCAGCTTTAGAGGGCCAGCTTAAAGGGCCAGCCTTAAGGGGCCAGCTTTAAAGGGCCAGTCTTAAAGGGCCAGCCTTAGAGGGCCAGCCTTAAAGGGCCAGCTTAAAGGGCCAGCCTTAAAGGGCCAGCTTAAAGGGCCGGCCTTAAAGGGCCAGCCTTAAAGGGCCAGCTTAAAGGGTCAGCCTTAAAGGGTCAG
Source organism: Doryrhamphus excisus (assembly GCF_037039965.1). Classification (NCBI taxonomy): domain Eukaryota; kingdom Metazoa; phylum Chordata; class Actinopteri; order Syngnathiformes; family Syngnathidae; genus Doryrhamphus; species Doryrhamphus excisus. The sequence goes on along the minus strand of NC_136376.1, from coordinate 15,901,418 downwards.
CTTAAAGGGCCAGCCTTAGAGGGCCAGCCTTAAGGGGCCAGCTTAAAGGGCCAGCCTAAAGGGCCAGCCTTAAAAGGCCAGCCTTAGAGGGCCACCTTAAAGGGCCAGCCTTAAAGGGCCAGCTTAAAGGGCCAGCCTTAGAGGGCCAGCCTTAAGGGGCCAGCTTAAAGGGCCAGCCTTAAAGGGCCAGCCTTAAAGGGCCAGCCTTAGATGGCCAGCTTAAAGGGCAAGCCTTAAAGGGCCAGCTTAAAGGGCCAGCCTTAGAGGGCCAGCCTTAAAGGGCCAGTCTTAAAGGGCCAGCCTTAGAGGGCCAGCTTTAAAGGGCCAGCTTAAAGGGCCAGCCTTAAAGGGCCAGCTTAAAGGGCCAGCCTTAGAGGGCCAGCTTAAAGGGCCAGCCTTAAGGGGCCAGCTTAAAGGGCCAGCCTTAAAGGGCAAGCCTTAAAGGGCCAGCCTTTCAGGGCCAGCCTTAGAGGGCCAGCTTAAAGGGCCAGCCTTAGAGGGCGAGCTTAAAGGGCCAGCCTTAAGGGGCCAGCTTAAAGGGCCAGCCTTAAAGGGCCAGCCTTAAAGGGCCAGCCTTAAAGGGCCAGCTTAAAGGGCCAGCCTTAAAGGGCCAGCTTAAAGGGCCAGCCTTAAAGGGCCAGCCTTAAATAGCCAGCTTGAATGGCCAGCCTTAAAGGGCCAGCTTAAAGGGCCAGCCTTAAAGGGCCAGCTTAAAGGGCCAGCCTTAGAGGGCCAGCCTTAAGGGGCCAGCTTAAAGGGCCAGCCTTAAAGGGCCAGCCTTAGAGGGCCAGCTTAAAGGGCCAGCCTTAAAGGGCCAGCTTAAAGGGCCAGCCTTAGAGGGCCAGCCTTAAAGGGCCAGCTTAAAGGGCCAGCATTAAAGGGCCAGCCTTAAAGGGCCAGCCTTAAAGGGCCATCCTAAGATGGCCAGCTTAAAGGGCCAGCCTTAGAGGGCCAGCTTAAAGGGCCAGCCTTAAGGGGCCAGCTTAAAGGGCCAGCCTTAAAGGGCCAGTCTTAAAGGCCAGCCTTAGAGGGCCAACTTTACAGGGCCAGCTTAAAGGGCCAGCCTTAAAGGGCCAGCTTAAAGGGCCAGCCTTAGAGGGCCAGCTTAAAGGGCCAGCCTTAAGGGGCCAGCTTAAAGGGCCAGCCTTAAAGGGCAAGCCTTAAAGGGCCAGCCTTAAAGGGCCAGCCTTAGAGGGCCAGCTTAAAGGGCCGGCCTTGAAGGGCCAGCCTTAAAGGGCCAGCTTAAAGGGCCAGCCTTAAAGGGCCAGCTTAAAGAGCCAGCCTTAGAGGGCCAGCCTTAAGGGGCCAGCTTAAAGAGCCAGCCTTAGAGGGCCAGCCTTAAGGGGCCAGCTTAAAGGGCCAGCCTTAAAGGGCCAGCCTTAAAGGGCCAGCCTTAGAGGGCCAGCTTAAAGGGCCAGCCTTAAAGGGCCAGCCTTAAAGGGCAAGCCTTAAAGGGCCAGCCTTAAAGGGCCAGCCTTAAGGGGCCAGCTTAAAGGGCCAGCTTAAAGGGCCAGCCTTAAAAGGCAAGCCTTAAAGGGCCAGCCTTAAAGGGCCAGCCTTAGAGGGCCAGCTTAAAGGGCCAGCCTTAAAGGGACAGCCTTAAAGGGCCAGCCTAAAGGGCCAGCCTTAAAGGGCCAGCTTAAAGGGCCGGCCTTGAAGGGCCAGCCTTAAAGGGCCAGCTTAAAGGGCCAGCCTTAAAGGGCCAGCTTAAAGAGCCAGCCTTAGAGGGCCAGCCTTAAAGGGCCAGCTTAAAAGGCCAGCCTTAAAGGGCCAGCCTTAAAGGGCCAGCCTTAAAGGGCCAGCTTAAAAGGCCAGCCTTAAAGGGCCAGCCTTAAAGGGCCAGCTTAAAGGGCCAGCCTTAGAGGGCCAGCCTTAAGGGGCCAGCTTAAAGGGCCAGCCTTAAAGGGCCAGTCTTAAAAGGCCAGCCTTAAAGGGCCAGCCTTAAAGGGCCAGCTTAAAGGGCCAGCCTTAGAGGGCCAGCCTTAAGGGGCCAGCTTAAAGGGCCAGCCTTAAAGGGCCAGTCTTAAAGGGCCAGCCTTAAAGGGCAAGCTTAAAGGGCCAGCCTTAAAGGGCAAGCCTTAAAGGGCCAGCCTTAAAGGGCCAGCCTTAGAGGGCCAGCTTAAAGGGCCAGCCTTAGAGGGCCAGCTTAAAGGGCCAGCCTTAAGGGGCAAGCTTTAAAGGGCCAGTCTTAAAGGGCCAGCCTTAGAGGGCCAGCCTTAAAGGGCCAGCTTAAAGGCCCAGCCTTAAAGGGCCAGCTTAAAGGGCCGGCCTTAAAGGGCCAGCCTTAAAGGGCCAGCTTAAAGGGCCAGCCTTAAAGGGCCAGCTTAAAGGGCCAGGCTTAGAGGGCCAGCCTTAAGGGGCCAGCTTAAAGGGCCAGCCTTAAAGGGCCAGCCTTAGAGGGCAAGCTTAAAGGGCCAGCCTTAGAGGGCCAGCTTAAAGGGCCAGCCTTAAGGGGCCAGCCTTAAAGGGCCAGCCTTAAAGGACCAGTCTTAAAGGGCCAGCCTTAGAGGGCCAGCTTTAAAGGGCCAGCTTAAAGGGCCAGCCTTAAAGGGCCAGCTTTAAAGGGCCAGCCTTAAAGGGCCAGTCTTAAAGGGCCAGCCTTAGAGGGCCAACTTTACAGGGCCAGCTTAAAGGGCCAGCTTTAAAGGGCCAGCCTTAAAGGGCCAGCCTTAAAGGGCCAGCCTTAGAGGGCCAGCTTAAAGGGCCAGCCTTAAGGGGCCAGCTTTAAAGGGCCAGTCTTAAAGGGCCAGCCTTAGAGGGCCAGCCTTAAAGGGCCAGCTTAAAGGGCCAGCCTTAAAGGGCCAGCTTAAAGGGCCGGCCTTAAAGGGCCAGCCTTAAAGGGCCAGCTTAAAGGGTCAGCCTTAAAGGGTCAGCTTAAAGGGCCAGCCTTAGAGGGCCAGCCTTAAGGGGCCAGCTTAAAGGGCCAGCCTAAAGGGCCAGCCTTAAAAGGCCAGCCTTAGAGGGCCAGCTTAAAGGGCCAGCCTTAAAGGGCCAGCTTTAAGGGCCAGCCTTAGAGGGCCAGCCTTAAGGGGCCAGCTTAAAGGGCCAGCCTTAAAGGGCCAGCCTTAAAGGGCCAGCCTTAGATGGCCAGCTTAAAGGGCAAGCCTTAAAGGGCCAGCTTAAAGGGCCAGCCTTAGAGGGCCAGCCTTAAAGGGCCAGTCTTAAAGGGCCAGCCTTAGAGGGCCAGCTTTAAAGGGCCAGCTTAAAGGGCCAGCCTTAAAGGGCCAGCTTAAAGGGCCAGCCTTAGAGGGCCAGCTTAAAGGGCCAGCCTTAAGGGGCCAGCTTAAAGGGCCAGCCTTAAAGGGCAAGCCTTAAAGGGCCAGCCTTTCAGGGCCAGCCTTAGAGGGCCAGCTTAAAGGGCCAGCCTTAGAGGGCGAGCTTAAAGGGCCAGCCTTAAGGGGCCAGCTTAAAGGGCCAGCCTTAAAGGGCCAGCCTTAAAGGGCCAGCCTTAAAGGGCCAGCTTAAAGGGCCAGCCTTAAAGGGCCAGCTTAAAGGGCCAGCCTTAAAGGGCCAGCCTGATATAGCCAGCTTGAATGGCCAGCCTTAAAGGGCCAGCTTAAAGGGCCAGCCTTAAAGGGCCAGCTTAAAGGGCCAGCCTTAGAGGGCCAGCCTTAAGGGGCCAGCTTAAAGGGCCAGCCTTAAAGGGCCAGCCTTAGAGGGCCAGCTTAAAGGGCCAGCCTTAAAGGGCCAGCTTAAAGGGCCAGCCTTAGAGGGCCAGCCTTAAAGGGCCAGCTTAAAGGGCCAGCATTAAAGGGCCAGCCTTAAAGGGCCAGCCTTAAAGGGCCATCCTAAGATGGCCAGCTTAAAGGGCCAGCCTTAGAGGGCCAGCTTAAAGGGCCAGCCTTAAGGGGCCAGCTTAAAGGGCCAGCCTTAAAGGGCCAGTCTTAAAGGGCCAGCCTTAGAGGGCCAACTTTACAGGGCCAGCTTAAAGGGCCAGCCTTAAAGGGCCAGCTTAAAGGGCCAGCCTTAGAGGGCCAGCTTAAAGGGCCAGCCTTAAGGGGCCAGCTTAAAGGGCCAGCCTTAAAGGGCAAGCCTTAAAGGGCCAGCCTTAAAGGGCCAGCCTTAGAGGGCCAGCTTAAAGGGCCGGCCTTGAAGGGCCAGCCTTAAAGGGCCAGCTTAAAGGGCCAGCCTTAAGGGGCCAGCTTTAAAGGGCCAGTCTTAAAGGGCCAGCCTTAGAGGGCCAGCCTTAAAGGGCCAGCTTAAAGGGCCAGCCTTAAAGGGCCAGCTTAAAGGGCCGGCCTTAAAGGGCGAGCCTTAAAGGGCCAGCTTAAAGGGCCAGCTTAAAGGGCCGGCCTTAAAGGGCGAGCCTTAAAGGGCCAGCTTAAAGGGCCAGCCTTAAAAGGCCAGCTTAAAGGGCCAGCCTTAGAGGGCCAGCCTTAAAGGGCCAGCTTAAAGGGCCAGCCTTAAAGGGCCAGCCTTAAAGGGCCAGCCTTAAAGGGCCATCCTAAGATGGCCAGCTTAAAGGGCCAGCCTTAGAGGGCCAGCTTAAAGGGCCAGCCTTAAGGGGCCAGCTTAAAGGGCCAGCCTTAAAGGGCCAGTCTTAAAGGGCCAGCCTTAGAGGGCCAGCTTTACAGGGCCAGCTTAAAGGGCCAGCCTTAAAGGGCCAGCTTAAAGGGCCAGCCTTAGATGGCCAGCTTAAAGGGCAAGCCTTAAGGGGCCAGCTTAAAGGGCCAGCCTTAGAGGGCCAGCCTTAAAGGGCCAGTCTTAAAGGGCCAGCCTTAGAGGGCCAGCTTTAAAGGGCCAGCTTAAAGGGCCAGCCTTAAAGGGCCAGCTTAAAGGGCCAGCCTTAGAGGGCCAGCTTAAAGGGCCAGCCTTAAGGGGCCAGCTTAAAGGGCCAGCCTTAAAGGGCAAGCCTTAAGGGGCCAGCCTTTCAGGGCCAGCCTTAGAGGGCCACCTTAAAGGGCCAGCCTTAGAGGGCCAGCTTAAAGGGCCAGCCTTAAGGGGCCAGCTTAAAGGGCCAGCCTTAAAGGGCCAGCCTTAAAGGGCCAGCTTAAAGGGCCAGCCTTAAAGGGCCAGCTTAAAGGGCCAGCCTTAAAGGGCCAGACTTAAATAGCCAGCTTGAATGGCCAGCCTTAAAGGGCCAGCTTAAAGGGCCAGCCTTAAAGGGCCAGCTTAAAGGGCCACTCTTAGAGGGCCAGCCTTAAGGGGCCAGCTTAAAGGGCCAGCCTTAAAGGGCCAGCCTTAAAGGGCCAGCCTTAGAGGGCCAGCTTAAAGGGCCAGCCTTAAAGGGCCAGCTTAAAGGGCCAGCCTTAGAGGGCCAGCCTTAAAGGGCCAGCTTAAAAGGCCAGCCTTAAAGGGCCAGCCTTAAAGGGCCAGCCTTAAAGGGCCATCCTTAGATGGCCAGCTTAAAGGGCCAGCCTTAGAGGGCCAGCTTAAAGGGCCAGCCTTAAGGGGCCAGCTTAAAGGGCCAGCCTTAAAGGGCCAGTCTTAAAGGGCCAGCCTTAGAGGGCCAGCTTTACAGGGCCAGCTTAAAGGGCCAGCCTTAAAGGGCCAGCTTAAAGGGCCAGCCTTAGAGGGCCAGCTTAAAGGGCCATTCTTAGAGGGCCAGCTTAAAGGGCCAGCCTTAAGGGGCCAGCTTAAAGGGCCAGCCTTAAAGGGCCAGCCTTAAAGGGCCAGCCTTAGAGGGCCAGCCTTAAAGGGCCAGCCTAAAGGGCCAGCTTTAAAGGGCCAGCTTAAAGGGCCAGCCTTAAAGGGCCAGCCTTAAAGGGCCAGCTTAAAGGGCCAGCCTTAAAGGGCCAGCCTTAGAGGGCCAGACTTAAAGGGCCATCTTAAAGGGCCAGCCTTAAAGGGCCAGCTTAAAGGGCCAGCCTTAGATGGCCAGCTTAAAGGGCCAGCTTAAAAGGCCAGCCTTAGAGGGCCAGCCTTAAAGGGCCAGCTTAAAGGGCCAGCCTTAGATGGCCAGCTTAAAGGGCCAGCCTTAGAGGGCCAGCTTAAAGGGCCAGCCTTAAGGGGCCAGCTTAAAGGGCCAGCCTTAAAGGGCCAGTCTTAAAGGGCCAGCCTTAGAGGGCCAGCTTTACAGGGTCAGCTTAAAGGGCCAGCCTTAAAGGGCCAGCTTAAAGGGCCAGCCTTAAAGGGCCAGCTTAAAGGGCCAGCCTTAGAGGGCCAGCTTAAAGGGCCAGCCTTATGGGGCCAGCTTAAAGGGCCAGCCTTAAAGGGCCAGCCTTAGAGGGCCAGCCTTAAAGGGCCAGCTTTAAAGGGCCAGCCTTAAAGGGCCAGCTTAAAGGGCCAGCCTTAAGGGGCCAACTTTAAAGGGCCAGTCTTAAAGGGCCAGCCTTAGAGGGCCAGCCTTGAAGGGCCAGCTTAAAGGGCCAGCCTTAAAGGGCCAGCTTAAAGGGCCGGCCTTAAAGGGCCAGCCTTAAAGGGCCAGCCTTAAAAGGCCAGCCTTAGAGGGCCAGCTTAAAGGGCCAGCCTTAAAGGGCCAGCCTTAAAGGGCCAGCTTAAAGGGCCAGCCTTAAAGGGCCAGCCTTAAAGGGCAAGCCTTAAAGGGCCAGCCTTAAAGGGCCAGCCTTAGAGGGCCAGCTTAAAGGGCCAGCCTTAGAGGGCCAGCTTAAAGGGCCAGCCTTAAGGGGCCAGCTTAAAGGGCCAGCCTTAAAGGGCCAGCCTTAAAGGGCCAGTCTTAAAGGGCCAGCCTTAGAGGGACAGCTTTAAAGGGCCAGCTTAAAGGGCCAGCCTTAAAGGGCCAGCCTTAAAGGGCCATCTTAAAGGGCCAGCCTTAAAGGGCCAGCTTAAAGGGCCAGCCTTAAAGGGCAAGCCTTAAAGGGCCAGCCTTAAAGGGCCAGCCTTAGAGGGCCAGCTTAAAGGGCCAGTCTTAGAGGGCCAGCTTAAAGGGCCAGCCTTAAGGGGCCAGCTTTAAAGGGCCAGTCTTAAAGGGCCAGCCTTAGAGGGCCAGCCTTAAAGGGCCAGCCTTAAAGGGCAAGCTTAAAGGGCCAGCCTTAAAGGGCCAGCTTAAAGGGCCAGCCTTAAAGGGCCAGCCTTAAAGGGCCAGCTTAAAGGGCCAGCCTTAAAGGGCCAGCCTTAGAGGGCCAGACTTAAAGGGCCATCTTAAAGGACCAGGCTTAAAGGGCCAGCTTAAAGGGCCAGCCTTAGAGGGCCAGCTTAAAGGGCCAGCTTTAAGGGGCCAGCTTAAAGGGCCAGCCTTAAGGGGCCAGCTTAAAGGGCCAGCCTTAAAGGGCAAGCCTTAAAGGGCCAGCCTTAGAGGGCCAGCCTTAAGGGGCCAGCTTAAAGGGCCAGCCTTAAGGGGCCAGCTTTAAAGGGCCAGTCTTAAAGGGCCAGCCTTAGAGGGCCAGCCTTAAAGGGCCAGCTTAAAGGGCCAGCCTTAAAGGGCCAGTTTAAAGGGCCGGCCTTAAAGGGCGAGCCTTAAAGGGCCAGCTTAAAGGGCCAGCTTAAAGGGCCGGCCTTAAAGGGCGAGCCTTAAAGGGCCAGCTTAAAGGGCCAGCCTTAAAAGGCCAGCTTAAAGGGCCAGCCTTAGAGGGCCAGCCTTAAAGGGCCAGCTTAAAGGGCCAGCCTTAAAGGGCCAGCCTTAAAGGGCCAGCCTTAAAGGGCCATCCTAAGATGGCCAGCTTAAAGGGCCAGCCTTAGAGGGCCAGCTTAAAGGGCCAGCCTTAAGGGGCCAGCTTAAAGGGCCAGCCTTAAAGGGCCAGTCTTAAAGGGCCAGCCTTAGAGGGCCAGCTTTACAGGGCCAGCTTAAAGGGCCAGCCTTAAAGGGCCAGCTTAAAGGGCCAGCCTTAGATGGCCAGCTTAAAGGGCAAGCCTTAAGGGGCCAGCTTAAAGGGCCAGCCTTAGAGGGCCAGCCTTAAAGGGCCAGTCTTAAAGGGCCAGCCTTAGAGGGCCAGCTTTAAAGGGCCAGCTTAAAGGGCCAGCCTTAAAGGGCCAGCTTAAAGGGCCAGCCTTAGAGGGCCAGCTTAAAGGGCCAGCCTTAAGGGGCCAGCTTAAAGGGCCAGCCTTAAAGGGCAAGCCTTAAGGGGCCAGCCTTTCAGGGCCAGCCTTAGAGGGCCAGCTTAAAGGGCCAGCCTTAGAGGGCCAGCTTAAAGGGCCAGCCTTAAGGGGCCAGCTTAAAGGGCCAGCCTTAAAGGGCCAGCCTTAAAGGGCCAGCTTAAAGGGCCAGCCTTAAAGGGCCAGCTTAAAGGGCCAGCCTTAAAGGGCCAGCCTTAAATAGCCAGCTTGAATGGCCAGCCTTAAAGGGCCAGCTTAAAGGGCCAGCCTTAAAGGGCCAGCTTAAAGGGCCACTCTTAGAGGGCCAGCCTTAAGGGGCCAGCTTAAAGGGCCAGCCTTAAAGGGCCAGCCTTAAAGGGCCAGCCTTAGAGGGCCAGCTTAAAGGGCCAGCCTTAAAGGGCCAGCTTAAAGGGCCAGCCTTAGAGGGCCAGCTTAAAGGGCCAGCCTTAAAGGGCCAGCTTAAAGGGCCAGCCTTAGAGGGCCAGCCTTAAAGGGCCAGCTTAAAGGGCCAGCCTTAAAGGGCCAGCCTTAAAGGGCCAGCCTTAAAGGGCCATCCTTAGATGGCCAGCTTAAAGGGCCAGCCTTAGAGGGCCAGCTTAAAGGGCCAGCCTTAAGGGGCCAGCTTAAAGGGCCAGCCTTAAAGGGCCAGTCTTAAAGGGCCAGCCTTAGAGGGCCAGCTTTACAGGGCCAGCTTAAAGGGCCAGCCTTAAAAGGCCAGCTTAAAGGGCCAGCCTTAGAGGGCCAGCTTAAAGGGCCATTCTTAGAGGGCCAGCTTAAAGGGCCAGCCTTAAGGGGCCAGCTTAAAGGGCCAGCCTTAAAGGGCCAGCCTTAAAGGGCCAGCCTTAGAGGGCCAGCCTTAAAGGGCCAGCCTAAAGGGCCAGCTTTAAAGGGCCAGCTTAAAGGGCCAGCCTTAAAGGGCCAGCCTTAAAGGGCCAGCTTAAAGGGCCAGCCTTAAAGGGCCAGCCTTAGAGGGCCAGACTTAAAGGGCCATCTTAAAGGGCCAGGCTTAAAGGGCCAGCTTAAAGGGCCAGCCTTAGATGGCCAGCTTAAAGGGCCAGCTTAAAAGGCCAGCCTTAGAGGGCCAGCCTTAAAGGGCCAGCTTAAAGGGCCAGCCTTAAAGGGCCAGCTTAAAGGGCCAGCCTTAAAGGGCAAGCCTTAAAGGGCCAGCCTTAAAGGGCCAGCCTTAGATGGCCAGCTTAAAGGGCCAGCCTTAGAGGGCCAGCTTAAAGGGCCAGCCTTAAGGGGCCAGCTTAAAGGGCCAGCCTTAAAGGGCCAGTCTTAAAGGGCCAGCCTTAGAGGGCCAGCTTTACAGGGTCAGCTTAAAGGGCCAGCCTTAAAGGGCCAGCTTAAAGGGCCAGCCTTAAAGGGCCAGCTTAAAGGGCCAGCCTTAGAGGGCCAGCTTAAAGGGCCAGCCTTATGGGGCCAGCTTAAAGGGCCAGCCTTAAAGGGCCAGCCTTAGAGGGCCAGCCTTAAAGGGCCAGCCTTAGAGGGCCAGCCTTAAAGGGCCAGCTTAAAGGGCCAGCCTTAAAGGGCCAGCTTAAAGGGCCAGCCTTAAAGGGCCAGCCTTAAAGGGCCAGCTTAAAGGGCCAGCTTAAAGGGCCAGCCTTAAAGGGCAAGCCTTAAAGGGCCAGCTTTAAAGGGCCAGCCTTAAAGGGCCAGCTTAAAGGGCCAGCCTTAAGGGGCCAACTTTAAAGGGCCAGTCTTAAAGGGCCAGCCTTAGAGGGCCAGCCTTGAAGGGCCAGCTTAAAGGGCCAGCCTTAAAGGGCCAGCTTAAAGGGCCGGCCTTAAAGGGCCAGCCTTAAAGGGCCAGCCTTAAAAGGCCAGCCTTAGAGGGCCAGCTTAAAGGGCCAGCCTTAAAGGGCCAGCCTTAAAGGGCCAGCTTAAAGGGCCAGCCTTAAAGGGCCAGCCTTAAAGGGCAAGCCTTAAAGGGCCAGCCTTAAAGGGCCAGCCTTAGAGGGCCAGCTTAAAGGGACAGCCTTAGAGGGCCAGCTTAAAGGGCCAGCCTTAAGGGGCCAGCTTAAAGGGCCAGCCTTAAAGGGCCAGCCTTAAAGGGCCAGTCTTAAAGGGCCAGCCTTAGAGGGCCAGCTTTAAAGGTCCAGCTTAAAGGGCCAGCCTTAAAGGGCCAGCCTTAAAGGGCCATCTTAAAGGGCCAGCCTTAAAGGGCCAGCTTAAAGGGCCAGCCTTAAAGGGCAAGCCTTAAAGGGCCAGCCTTAAAGGGCCAGCCTTAGAGGGCCAGCTTAAAGGGCCAGTCTTAGAGGGCCAGCTTAAAGGGCCAGCCTTAAGGGGCCAGCTTTAAAGGGCCAGTCTTAAAGGGCCAGCCTTAGAGGGCCAGCCTTAAAGGGCCAGCCTTAAAGGGCCAGCTTAAAGGGCCAGCCTTAAAGGGCCAGCTTAAAGGGCCAGCCTTAAAGGGCCAGCCTTAAAGGGCCAGCTTAAAGGGCCAGCCTTAAAGGGCCAGCCTTAGAGGGCCAGACTTAAAGGGCCATCTTAAAGGACCAGGCTTAAAGGGCCAGCTTAAAGGGCCAGCCTTAGAGGGCCAGCTTAAAGGGCCAGCTTTAAGGGGCCAGCTTAAAGGGCCAGCCTTAAGGGGCCAGCTTAAAGGGCCAGCCTTAAAGGGCAAGCCTTAAAGGGCCAGCCTTAAAGGGCCAGCCTTAGAGGGCCAGCTTAAAGGGCCAGCCTTAAAGGGACAGCCTTAAAGGGCCAGCTTAAAGGGCCAGCCTTAAAGGGCCAGCTTAAAGGGCCAGCCTTAAAGGGCAAGCCTTAAAGGGCCAGCCTTAAAGGGCCAGCCTTAGAGGGCCAGCTTAAAGGGCCAGCCTTAGAGGGCCAGCTTAAAGGGCCAGCCTTAAGGGGCAAGCTTTAAAGGGCCAGCCTTAAAGGGCCAGCTTAAAGGGCCAGGCTTAGAGGGCCAGCCTTAAAGGGCCAGCTTAAAGGGCCAGCCTTAAAGGGCCAGCCTTAGAGGGCCAGCTTAAAGGGCCAGCCTTAGAGGGCCAGCTTAAAGGGCCAGCCTTAAGGGGCCAGCTTAAAGGGCCAGCCTTAAAGGGCCAGCCTTAAAGGGCCAGTCTTAAAGGGCCAGCCTTAGAGGGCCAGCTTTAAAGGGCCAGCTTAAAGGGCCAGCCTTAAAGGGCCAGCTTAAAGGGCAAGCCTTAGAGGGCCAGCTTAAAGGGCCAGCCTTAAGGGGCCAGCTTAAAGGGCCAGCCTTAAAGGGCCAGCCTTAAAGGGCCAGCCTTAAAGGGCCAGCCTTAGAGGGCCAGCTTAAAGGGCCAGCCTTAGAGGGCCAGACTTAAAGGGCCATCTTAAAGGGCCAGGCTTAAAGGGCCAGCTTAAAGGGCCAGCCTTAGATGGCCAGCTTAAAGGGCCAGCTTAAAAGGCCAGCCTTAGAGGGCCAGCCTTAAAGGGCCAGCTTAAAGGGCCAGCCTTAAAGGGCCAGCTTAAAGGGCCAGCCTTAGATGGCCAGCTTAAAGGGCCAGCCTTAGAGGGCCAGCTTAAAGGGCCAGCCTTAAGGGGCCAGCTTAAAGGGCCAGCCTTAAAGGGCCAGTCTTAAAGGGCCAGCCTTAGAGGGCCAGCTTTACAGGGTCAGCTTAAAGGGCCAGCCTTAGAGGGCCAGACTTAAAGGGCCATCTTAAAGGGCCAGGCTTAAAGGGCCAGCTTAAAGGGCCAGCCTTAGAGGGCCAGCTTAAAGGGCCAGCTTTAAGGGGCCAGCTTAAAGGGCCAGCCTTAAGGGGCCAGCTTAAAGGGCCAGCCTTAAAGGGCAAGCCTTAAAGGGCCAGCCTTAAAGGGCCAGCCTTAGAGGGCCAGCTTAAAGGGCCAGCCTTAAAGGGACAGCCTTAAAGGGCCAGCTTAAAGGGCCAGCCTTAAAGGGCCAGCTTAAAGGGCCAGCCTTAAAGGGCAAGCCTTAAAGGGCCAGCCTTAAAGGGCCAGCCTTAGAGGGCCAGCTTAAAGGGCCAGCCTTAGAGGGCCAGCTTAAAGGGCCAGCCTTAAGGGGCAAGCTTTAAAGGGCCAGTCTTAAAGGGCCAGCCTTAGAGGGCCAGCCTTAAAGGGCCAGCTTAAAGGGCCAGCCTTAAAGGGCCAGCTTAAAGGGCCGGCCTTAAAGGGCCAGCCTTAAAGGGCCAGCTTAAAGGGCCAGCCTTAAAGGGCCAGCTTAAAGGGCCAGGCTTAGAGGGCCAGGCTTAGAGGGCCAGCCTTAAAGGGCCAGCCTTAAAGGGCCAGCCTTAGAGGGCCAGCTTAAAGGGCCAGCCTTAGAGGGCCAGCTTAAAGGGCCAGCCTTAAGGGGCCAGCTTAAAGGGCCAGCCTTAAAGGGCCAGCCTTAAAGGGCCAGTCTTAAAGGGCCAGCCTTAGAGGGCCAGCTTTACAGGGTCAGCTTAAAGGGCCAGCCTTAGAGGGCCAGACTTAAAGGGCCATCTTAAAGGGCCAGGCTTAAAGGGCCAGCTTAAAGGGCCAGCCTTAGAGGGCCAGCTTAAAGGGCCAGCTTTAAGGGGCCAGCTTAAAGGGCCAGCCTTAAAGGGCAAGCCTTAAAGGGCCAGCCTTAAAGGGCCAGCCTTAGAGGGCCAGCTTAAAGGGCCAGCCTTAAAGGGACAGCCTTAAAGGGCCAGCTTAAAGGGCCAGCCTTAAAGGGCCAGCTTAAAGGGCCAGCCTTAAAGGGCCAGCTTAAAGGGCCAGCCTAAGAGGGCCAGCTTAAAGGGCCAGCCTTAAGGGGCCAGCTTAAAGGGCCAGCCTTAAAGGGCAAGCCTTAAAGGGCCAGCCTTAAAGGGCCAGCTTAAAGGGCCAGCCTTAAAGGGCCAGCTTAAAGGGCCAGCCTTAAAGGGCCAGCCTTAAAGGGCCAGCTTAAAGGGCCAGCTTAAAGGGCCAGCCTTAAAGGGCCAGCCTTAGATGGCCAGCTTAAAGGGCAAGCCTTAAGGGGCCAGCTTAAAGGGCCAGCCTTAGAGGGCCAGCCTTAAAGGGCCAGTCTTAAAGGGCCAGCCTTAGAGGGCCAGCTTTAAAGGGCCAGCTTAAAGGGCCAGCCTTAAAGGGCCAGCTTAAAGGGCCAGCCTTAGAGGGCCAGCTTAAAGGGCCAGCCTTAAGGGGCCAGCTTAAAGGGCCAGCCTTAAAGGGCAAGCCTTAAAGGGCCAGCCTTTCAGGGCCAGCCTTAGAGGGCCAGCTTAAAGGGCCAGCCTTAAGGGGCCAGCTTAAAGGGCCAGCCTTAAAGGGCCAGCCTTAAAGGGCCAGCTTAAAGGGCCAGCCTTAAAGGGCCAGCTTAAAGGGCCAGCCTTAAAGGGCCAGCCTTAAATAGCCAGCTTGAATGGCCAGCCTTAAAGGGCCAGCTTAAAGGGCCAGCCTTAAAGGGCCAGCTTAAAGGGCCACTCTTAGAGGGCCAGCCTTAAGGGGCCAGCTTAAAGGGCCAGCCTTAAAGGGCCAGCCTTAAAGGGCCAGCCTTAGAGGGCCAGCTTAAAGGGCCAGCCTTAAAGGGACAGCCTTAAAGGGCCAGCTTAAAGGGCCAGCCTTAAAGGGCCAGCTTAAAGGGCCAGCCTTAAAGGGCAAGCCTTAAAGGGCCAGCCTTAAAGGGCCAGCCTTAGAGGGCCAGCTTAAAGGGCCAGCCTTAGAGGGCCAGCTTAAAGGGCCAGCCTTAAGGGGCAAGCTTTAAAGGGCCAGTCTTAAAGGGACAGCCTTAGAGGGCCAGCCTTAAAGGGCCAGCTTAAAGGGCCAGCCTTAAAGGGCCAGCTTAAAGGGCCGGCCTTAAAGGGCCAGCCTTAAAGGGCCAGCTTAAAGGGCCAGCCTTAAAGGGTCAGCTTAAAGGGCCAGGCTTAGAGGGCCAGCCTTAAAGGGCCAGCTTAAAGGGCCAGCCTTAAAGGGCCAGCCTTAGAGGGCCAGCTTAAAGGGCCAGCCTTAGAGGGCCAGCTTAAAGGGCCAGCCTTAAGGGGCCAGCTTAAAGGGCCAGCCTTAAAGGGCCAGCCTTAAAGGGCCAGTCTTAAAGGGCCAGCCTTAGAGGGCCAGCTTAAAGGGCCAGCCTTAGAGGGCCAGACTTAAAGGGCCATCTTAAAGGGCCAGGCTTAAAGGGCCAGCTTAAAGGGCCAGCCTTAGAGGGCCAGCTTAAAGGGCCAGCTTTAAGGGGCCAGCTTAAAGGGCCAGCCTTAAGGGGCCAGCTTAAAGGGCCAGCCTTAAAGGGCCAGCCTTAAAGGGCCAGCCTTAGAGGGCCAGCTTAAAGGGCCAGCCTTAAAGGGACAGCCTTAAAGGGCCAGCTTAAAGGGCCAGCCTTAAAGGGCCAGCTTAAAGGGCCAGCCTTAAAGGGCCAGCTTAAAGGGCCAGCCTAAGAGGGCCAGCTTAAAGGGCCAGCCTTAAGGGGCCAGCTTAAAGGGCCAGCCTTAAAGGGCAAGCCTTAAAGGGCCAGCCTTAAAGGGCCAGCTTAAAGGGCCAGCCTTAAAGGGCCAGCTTAAAGGGCCAGCCTTAAAGGGCCAGCCTTAAAGGGCCAGCTTAAAGGGCCAGCTTAAAGGGCCAGCCTTAAAGGGCCAGCCTTAGATGGCCAGCTTAAAGGGCAAGCCTTAAGGGGCCAGCTTAAAGGGCCAGCCTTAGAGGGCTAGCCTTAAAGGGCCAGTCTTAAAGGGCCAGCCTTAGAGGGCCAGCTTTAAAGGGCCAGCTTAAAGGGCCAGCCTTAAAGGGCCAGCTTAAAGGGCCAGCCTTAGAGGGCCAGCTTAAAGGGCCAGCCTTAAGGGGCCAGCTTAAAGGGTCAGCCTTAAAGGGCAAGCCTTAAAGGGCCAGCCTTTCAGGGCCAGCCTTAGAGGGCCAGCTTAAAGGGCCAGCCTTAGAGGGCCAGCTTAAAGGGCCAGCCTTAAGGGGCCAGCTTAAAGGGCCAGCCTTAAAGGGCCAGCCTTAAAGGGCCAGCTTAAAGGGCCAGCCTTAAAGGGCCAGCTTAAAGGGCCAGCCTTAAAGGGCCAGCTTAAAGGGCCACTCTTAGAGGGCCAGCCTTAAAGGGCCAGCTTAAAGGGCCAGCCTTAAAGGGCCAGCTTAAAGGGCCACTCTTAGAGGGCCAGCCTTAAGGGGCCAGCTTAAAGGGCCAGCCTTAAAGGGCCAGCCTTAAAGGGCCAGCCTTAGAGGGCCAGCTTAAAGGGCCAGCCTTAAAGGGCCAGCTTAAAGGGCCAGCCTTAGAGGGCCAGCCTTAAAGGGCCAGCTTAAAGGGCCAGCCTTAAAGGGCCAGCCTTAAAGGGCCAGCCTTAAAGGGCCATCCTTAGATGGCCAGCTTAAAGGGCCAGCCTTAGAGGGCCAGCTTAAAGGGCCAGCCTTAAGGGGCCAGCTTAAAGGGCCAGCCTTAAAGGGCCAGTCTTAAAGGGCCAGCCTTAGAGGGCCAGCTTTACAGGGCCAGCTTAAAGGGCCAGCCTTAAAGGGCCAGCTTAAAGGGCCAGCCTTAGAGGGCCAGCTTAAAGGGCCATTCTTAGAGGGCCAGCTTAAAGGGCCAGCCTTAAGGGGCCAGCTTAAAGGGCCAGCCTTAAAGGGCCAGCCTTAAAGGGCCAGCCTTAGAGGGCCAGCCTTAAAGGGCCAGCCTAAAGGGCCAGCTTTAAAGGGCCAGCTTAAAGGGCCAGCCTTAAAGGGCCAGCCTTAAAGGGCCAGCTTAAAGGGCCAGCCTTAAAGGGCCAGCCTTAGAGGGCCATACTTAAAGGGCCATCTTAAAGGGCCAGGCTTAAAGGGCCAGCTTAAAGGGCCAGCCTTAGATGGCCAGCTTAAAGGGCCAGCTTAAAAGGCCAGCCTTAGAGGGCCAGCCTTAAAGGGCCAGCTTAAAGGGCCAGCCTTAAAGGGACAGCTTAAAGGGCCAGCCTTAAAGGGCAAGCCTTAAAGGGCCAGCCTTAAAGGGCCAGCCTTAGATGGCCAGCTTAAAGGGCCAGCCTTAGAAGGCCAGCCTTAAGGGGCCAGCTTAAAGGGCCAGCCTTAAAGGGCCAGCCTTAGAGGGCCAGCTTAAAGGGCCAGCCTTAAAGGGCAAGCCTTAGAGGGCCAGCTTAAAGGGCCAGCCTTAAAGGGCCAGCTTAAAGGGCCAGCCTTAGAGGGCCAGCCTTAAGGGGCCAGCTTAAAGGGCCAGCCTTAAGGGGCCAGCTTTAAAGGGCCAGTCTTAAAGGGCCAGCCTTAGAGGGCCAGCCTTAAAGGGCCAGCCTTAAAGGGCCAGCCTTAAAGGGCCAGCTTAAAGGGCCAGCCTTAAAGGGCCAGCTTAAAGGGCCAGCATTGAGGGCCAGCCTTAAGGGGCCAGCTTAAAGGGCCAACCTAAAGGGCCAGCCTTAAAAGGCCAGCCTTAGGGGGCCAGCTTAAGGGGCCAGCCTTAAAGGGCCAGCTTAAAGGGCCAGCCTTAGAGGGCCAGCCTTAAGGGGCCAGCTTAAAGGGCCAGCCTTAAAGGGCCAGCCTTAAAGGGCCAGCCTTAGATCGCCAGCTTAAAGGGCAAGCCTTAAGGGGCCAGCTTAAAGGGCCAGCCTTAGAGGGCCAGCCTTAAAGGGCCAGTCTTAAAGGGCCAGCCTTAGAGGGCCAGCTTTAAAGGGCCAGCTTAAAGGGCCAGCCTTAAAGGGCCAGCTTAAAGGGCCAGCCTTAGAGAGCCAGCTTAAAGGGCCAGCCTTAAAGGGCAAGCCTTAAAGGGCCAGCCTTTCAGGGCCAGCCTTAGAGGGCCAGCTTAAAGGGCCAGCCTTAGAGGGCCAGCTTAAAGGGCCAGCCTTAAGGGGCCAGCTTAAAGGGCCAACCTTAAAGGGCCAGCCTTAAAGGGCCAGCCTTAAAGGGCCAGCTTAAAGGGCCAGCCTTAAAGGGCCAGCTTCAAGGGCCAGCCTTAAAGGGCCAGCCTTAAATAGCCAGCTTAAAGGGCCAGCCTTAAAGGGCCAGCTTAAAGGGCCAGCTTGAATGGCCAGCCTTAAAGGGCCAGCTTAAAGGGCCAGCCTTAAAGGGCCAGCTTAAAGGGCCAGCCCTAGAGGGCCAGCCTTAAGGGGCCAGCTTAAAGGGCCAGCCTTAAAGGGCCAGCCTTAGAGGGCCAGCTTAAAGGGCCAGCCTTAGAGGGCCAGCTTAAAGGGCCAGCCTTAAGGGGCCAGCTTAAAGGGCCAGCCTTAAAGGGCAAGCCTTAAGGGGCCAGCTTAAAGGGCCAGCCTTAGAGGGCCAGCCTTAAAGGGCCAGTCTTAAAGGGCCAGCCTTAGAGGGCCAGCTTTAAAGGGCCAGCTTAAAGGGCCAGCCTTAAAGGGCCAGCTTAAAGGGCCAGCCTTAGAGGGCCAGCTTAAAGGGCCAGCCTTAAGGGGCCAGCTTAAAGGGCCAGCCTTAAAGGGCAAGCCTTAAAGGGCCAGCCTTTCAGGGCCAGCCTTAGAGGGCCAGCTTAAAGGGCCAGCCTTAGAGGGCCAGCTTAAAGGGCCAGCCTTAAGGGGCCAGCTTAAAGGGCCAGCCTTAAGGGGCCAGCTTAAAGGGCCAGCCTTAAAGGGCCAGCCTTAAAGGGCCAGCCTTAAAGGGCCAGCTTAAAGGGCCAGCCTTAAAGGGCCAGCTTAAAGGGCCAGCCTTAGAGGGCCAGCTTAAAGGGCCAGCCTTAAGGGGCCAGCTTAAAGGGCCAGCCTTAAAGGGCAAGCCTTAAAGGGCCAGCCTTTCAGGGCCAGCCTTAGAGGGCCAGCTTTAAGGGCCAGCCTTAGAGGGCCAGCTTAAAGGGCCAGCCTTAAGGGGCCAGCTTAAAGGGCCAGCCTTAAAGGGCCAGCCTTAAAGGGCTTGCCTTAAAGGGCCAGCCTTAAAGGGCCAGCTTAAAGGGCCAGCCTTAAAGGGCCAGCCTTAAATAGCCAGCTTGAATGGCCAGCCTTAAAGGGCCAGCCTTAAAGGGCCAGCTTAAAGGGCCAGCCTTAAAGGGCAAGCCTTAAAGGGCCAGCCTTAAAGGGCCAGCCTTAGATGGCCAGCTTAAAGGGCCAGCCTTAGAGGGCCAGCTTAAAGGGCCAGCCTTAAGTGGCCAGCTTAAAGGGCCAGCCTTAAAGGGCCAGTCTTAAAGGGCCAGCCTTAGAGGGCCAGATTTACAGGGTCAGCTTAAAGGGCCAGCCTTAAAGGGCCAGCTTAAAGGGCCAGCCTTAAAGGGCCAGCTTAAAGGGCCAGCCTTAGAGGGCCAGCTTAAAGGGCCAGCCTTAAGGGGCCAGCTTTAAGGGGCCAGCTTAAAGGGCCAGCCTTAAGGGGCCAGCTTAAAGGGCCAGCCTTAGAGGGCAAGCCTTAAAGGGCCAGCCTTAAAGGGCCAGCCTTAGAGGGCCAGCTTAAAGGGCCAGCCTTAAAGGGACAGCCTTAAAGGGCCAGCTTAAAGGGCCAGCCTTAAAGGGCCAGCTTAAAGGGCCAGCCTTAAAGGGCAAGCCTTAAAGGGCCAGCCTTAAAGGGCCAGCCTTAGAGGGCCAGCTTAAAGGGCCAGCCTTAGAGGGCCAGCTTAAAGGGCCAGCCTTAAGGGGCAAGCTTTAAAGGGCCAGTCTTAAAGGGCCAGCCTTAGAGGGCCAGCCTTAAAGGGCCAGCTTAAAGGGCCAGCCTTAAAGGGCCAGCTTAAAGGGCCGGCCTTAAAAGGCCAGCCTTAAAGGGCCAGCTTAAAGGGCCAGCCTTAAAGGGCCAGCTTAAAGGGCCAGGCTTAGAGGGCCAGCCTTAAGGGGCCAGCTTAAAGGGCCAGCCTTAAAGGGCCAGCCTTAGAGGGCCAGCTTAAAGGGCCAGCCTTAGAGGGCCAGCTTAAAGGGCCAGCCTTAAGGGGCCAGCTTAAAGGGCCAGCCTTAAAGGGCCAGCCTTAAAGGGCCAGTCTTAAAGGGCCAGCCTTAGAGGGCCAGCTTTAAAGGGCCAGCTTAAAGGGCCAGCCTTAAAGGGCCAGCCTTAAAGGGCCAGCTTAAAGGGCCAGCCTTAAAGGGCCAGCCTTAAAGGGCCAGCCTTAAAGGGCCAGCCTTAAAGGGCCAGCTTAAAGGGCCAGCCTTAAAGGGCCAGCTTAAAGGGCCAGCCTTAGAGGGCCAGCTTAAAGGGCCAGCCTTAAGGGGCCAGCTTAAAGGGCCAGCCTTAAAGGGCAAGCCTTAAAGGGCCAGCCTTTCAGGGCCAGCCTTAGAGGGCCAGCTTTAAGGGCCAGCCTTAGAGGGCCAGCTTAAAGGGCCAGCCTTAAGGGGCCAGCTTAAAGGGCCAGCCTTAAAGGGCCAGCCTTAAAGGGCCAGCCTTAAAGGGCCAGCTTAAAGGGCCAGCCTTAAAGGGCCAGCTTAAAGGGCCAGCCTTAAAGGGCCAGCCTTAAATAGCCAGCTTGAATGGCCAGCCTTAAAGGGCCAGCTTAAAGGGCCAGCCTTAAAGGGCCAGCTTAAAGGGCCAGCCCTAGAGGGCCAGCCTTAAGGGGCAAGCTTAAAGGGCCAGCCTTAAAGGGCCAGCCTTAGAGGGCCAGCTTAAAGGGCCAGCCTTAAAGGGCCAGCCTTAAAGGGCCAGCTTAAAGGGCCAGCCTTAAAGGGCCAGCCTTAAATAGCCAGCTTGAATGGCCAGCCTTAAAGGGCTAGCTTAAAGGGCCAGCCTTAAAGGGCCAGCTTAAAGGGCCAGCCCTAGAGGGCCAGCCTTAAGGGGCAAGCTTAAAGGGCCAGCCTTAAAGGGCCAGCCTTAGAGGGCCAGCTTAAAGGGCCAGCCTTAAAGGGCCAGCTTAAAGGGCCAGCCTTAGAGGGCCAGCCTTAAAGGGCCAGCTTAAAGGGCCAGCCTTAAAGGGCCAGCCTTAAAGGGCAATCCTTAGATGGCCAGCTTAAAGGGCCAGCCTTAGAGGGCCAGCTTAAAGGGCCAGCCTTAAGGGGCCAGCTTAAAGGGCCAGCCTTAAAGGGCCAGTCTTAAAGGGCCAGCCTTAGAGGGCCAGCTTTACAGGGCCAGCTTAAAGGGCCAGCCTTAAAGGGCCAGCTTAAAGGGCCAGCCTTAGAGGGCCAGCTTAAAGGGCCATTCTTAGAGGGCCAGCTTAAAGGGCCAGCCTTAAGGGGCCAGCTTAAAGGGCCAGCCTTAAAGGGCCAGCCTTAAAGGGCCAGCCTTAAAGGGCCAGCCTTAGAGGGCCAGCCTTAAAGGGCCAGCCTAAAGGGCCAGCTTTAAAGGGCCAGCTTAAAGGGCCAGCCTTAAAGGGCCAGCCTTAAAGGGCCAGCTTAAAGGGCCATCTTAAAGGGCCAGGCTTAAAGGGCCAGCTTAAAGGGCCAGCCTTAGATGGCCAGCTTAAAGGGCCAGCTTAAAAGGCCAGCCTTAAAGGGCCAGCTTAAAGGGCCAGCCTTAAAGGGCCAGCTTAAAGGGCCAGCCTTAAAGGGCCAGCTTAAAGGGCCAGCCTTAGAGGGCCAGCCTTAAAGGGCCAGCTTAAAGGGCCAGCCTTAAAGGGCCAGCCTTAAAGGGCCAGCTTAAAGGGCCAGCCTTAAAGGGCCAGCTTAAAGGGCCAGCCTTAAAGGGCAAGCCTTAAAGGGCCAGCCTTAAAGGGCCAGCCTTAGATGGCCAGCTTAAAGGGCCAGCCTTAGAGGGCCAGCTTAAAAAGCCAGCCTTAAGGGGCCAGCTTAAAGGGCCAGCCTTAAAGGGCCAGTCTTAAAGGGCCAGCCTTAGAGGGCCAGCTTTACAGGGTCAGCTTAAAGGGCCAGCTTAAAGGGCCAGCCTTAAAGGGCCAGCCTTAAAGGGCCAGCTTAAAGGGCCAGCCTTAAAGGGCCAGCCTTAGAGGGCCATACTTAAAGGGCCATCTTAAAGGGCCAGGCTTAAAGGGCCAGCTTAAAGGGCCAGCCTTAGATGGCCAGCTTAAAGGGCCAGCTTAAAAGGCCAGCCTTAGAGGGCCAGCCTTAAAGGGCCAGCTTAAAGGGCCAGCCTTAAAGGGCCAGCTTAAAGGGCCAGCCTTAAAGGGCAAGCCTTAAAGGGCCAGCCTTAAAGGGCCAGCCTTAGATGGCCAGCTTAAAGGGCCAGCCTTAGAAGGCCAGCCTTAAGGGGCCAGCTTAAAGGGCCAGCCTTAAAGGGCCAGCCTTAGAGGGCCAGCTTAAAGGGCCAGCCTTAAAGGGCAAGCCTTAGAGGGCCAGCTTAAAGGGCCAGCCTTAAAGGGCCAGCTTAAAGGGCCAGCCTTAGAGGGCCAGCCTTAAGGGGCCAGCTTAAAGGGCCAGCCTTAAGGGGCCAGCTTTAAAGGGCCAGTCTTAAAGGGCCAGCCTTAGAGGGCCAGCCTTAAAGGGCCAGCCTTAAAGGGCCAGCCTTAAGGGGCCAGCTTAAAGGGCCAGCCTAAAGGGCCAGCCTTAAAAGGCCAGCCTTAGGGGGCCAGCTTAAGGGGCCAGCCTTAAAGGGCCAGCTTAAAGGGCCAGCCTTAGAGGGCCAGCCTTAATGGGCCAGCTTAAAGGGCCAGCCTTAAAGGGCCAGCCTTAAAGGGCCAGCCTTAGATCGCCAGCTTAAAGGGCAAGCCTTAAGGGGCCAGCTTAAAGGGCCAGCCTTAGAGGGCCAGCCTTAAAGGGCCAGTCTTAAAGGGCCAGCCTTAGAGGGCCAGCTTTAAAGGGCCAGCTTAAAGGGCCAGCCTTAAAGGGCCAGCTTAAAGGGCCAGCCTTAGAGAGCCAGCTTAAAGGGCCAGCCTTAAAGGGCAAGCCTTAAAGGGCCAGCCTTTCAGGGCCAGCCTTAGAGGGCCAGCTTAAAGGGCCAGCCTTAGAGGGCCAGCTTAAAGGGCCAGCCTTAAGGGGCCAGCTTAAAGGGCCAACCTTAAAGGGCCAGCCTTAAAGGGCCAGCCTTAAAGGGCCAGCTTAAAGGGCCAGCCTTAAAGGGCCAGCTTCAAGGGCCAGCCTTAAAGGGCCAGCCTTAAATAGCCAGCTTAAAGGGCCAGCCTTAAAGGGCCAGCTTAAAGGGCCAGCTTGAATGGCCAGCCTTAAAGGGCCAGCTTAAAGGGCCAGCCTTAAAGGGCCAGCTTAAAGGGCCAGCCCTAGAGGGCCAGCCTTAAGGGGCCAGCTTAAAGGGCCAGCCTTAAAGGGCCAGCCTTAGAGGGCCAGGCTTAAAGGGCCAGCTTAAAGGGCCAGCCTTAGATGGCCAGCTTAAAGGGCCAGCTTAAAAGGCCAGCCTTAAAGGGCCAGCTTAAAGGGCCAGCCTTAAAGGGCCAGCTTAAAGGGCCAGCCTTAAAGGGCCAGCTTAAAGGGCCAGCCTTAGAGGGCCAGCCTTAAAGGGCCAGCTTAAAGGGCCAGCCTTAAAGGGCCAGCCTTAAAGGGCCAGCTTAAAGGGCCAGCCTTAAAGGGCCAGCTTAAAGGGCCAGCCTTAAAGGGCAAGCCTTAAAGGGCCAGCCTTAAAGGGCCAGCCTTAGATGGCCAGCTTAAAGGGCCAGCCTTAGAGGGCCAGCTTAAAAAGCCAGCCTTAAGGGGCCAGCTTAAAGGGCCAGCCTTAAAGGGCCAGTCTTAAAGGGCCAGCCTTAGAGGGCCAGCTTTACAGGGTCAGCTTAAAGGGCCAGCTTAAAGGGCCAGCCTTAAAGGGCCAGCCTTAAAGGGCCAGCTTAAAGGGCCAGCCTTAAAGGGCCAGCCTTAGAGGGCCATACTTAAAGGGCCATCTTAAAGGGCCAGGCTTAAAGGGCCAGCTTAAAGGGCCAGCCTTAGATGGCCAGCTTAAAGGGCCAGCTTAAAAGGCCAGCCTTAGAGGGCCAGCCTTAAAGGGCCAGCTTAAAGGGCCAGCCTTAAAGGGCCAGCTTAAAGGGCCAGCCTTAAAGGGCAAGCCTTAAAGGGCCAGCCTTAAAGGGCCAGCCTTAGATGGCCAGCTTAAAGGGCCAGCCTTAGAAGGCCAGCCTTAAGGGGCCAGCTTAAAGGGCCAGCCTTAAAGGGCCAGCCTTAGAGGGCCAGCTTAAAGGGCCAGCCTTAAAGGGCAAGCCTTAGAGGGCCAGCTTAAAGGGCCAGCCTTAAAGGGCCAGCTTAAAGGGCCAGCCTTAGAGGGCCAGCCTTAAGGGGCCAGCTTAAAGGGCCAGCCTTAAGGGGCCAGCTTTAAAGGGCCAGTCTTAAAGGGCCAGCCTTAGAGGGCCAGCCTTAAAGGGCCAGCCTTAAAGGGCCAGCCTTAAAGGGCCAGCTTAAAGGGCCAGCCTTAAAGGGCCAGCTTAAAGGGCCAGCATTGAGGGCCAGCCTTAAGGGGCCAGCTTAAAGGGCCAGCCTAAAGGGCCAGCCTTAAAAGGCCAGCCTTAGGGGGCCAGCTTAAGGGGCCAGCCTTAAAGGGCCAGCTTAAAGGGCCAGCCTTAGAGGGCCAGCCTTAATGGGCCAGCTTAAAGGGCCAGCCTTAAAGGGCCAGCCTTAAAGGGCCAGCCTTAGATCGCCAGCTTAAAGGGCAAGCCTTAAGCGGCCAGCTTAAAGGGCCAGCCTTAGAGGGCCAGCCTTAAAGGGCCAGTCTTAAAGGGCCAGCCTTAGAGGGCCAGCTTTAAAGGGCCAGCTTAAAGGGCCAGCCTTAAAGGGCCAGCTTAAAGGGCCAGCCTTAGAGAGCCAGCTTAAAGGGCCAGCCTTAAAGGGCAAGCCTTAAAGGGCCAGCCTTTCAGGGCCAGCCTTAGAGGGCCAGCTTAAAGGGCCAGCCTTAGAGGGCCAGCTTAAAGGGCCAGCCTTAAGGGGCCAGCTTAAAGGGCCAACCTTAAAGGGCCAGCCTTAAAGGGCCAGCCTTAAAGGGCCAGCTTAAAGGGCCAGCCTTAAAGGGCCAGCTTCAAGGGCCAGCCTTAAAGGGCCAGCCTTAAATAGCCAGCTTAAAGGGCCAGCCTTAAAGGGCCAGCTTAAAGGGCCAGCTTGAATGGCCAGCCTTAAAGGGCCAGCTTAAAGGGCCAGCCTTAAAGGGCCAGCTTAAAGGGCCAGCCCTAGAGGGCCAGCCTTAAGGGGCCAGCTTAAAGGGCCAGCCTTAAAGGGCCAGCCTTAGAGGGCCAGCTTAAAGGGCCAGCCTTAGAGGGCCAGCTTAAAGGGCCAGCCTTAAGGGGCCAGCTTAAAGGGCCAGCCTTAAAGGGCAAGCCTTAAGGGGCCAGCTTAAAGGGCCAGCCTTAGAGGGCCAGCCTTAAAGGGCCAGTCTTAAAGGGCCAGCCTTAGAGGGCCAGCTTTAAAGGGCCAGCTTAAAGGGCCAGCCTTAAAGGGCCAGCTTAAAGGGCCAGCCTTAGAGGGCCAGCTTAAAGGGCCAGCCTTAAGGGGCCAGCTTAAAGGGCCAGCCTTAAAGGGCAAGCCTTAAAGGGCCAGCCTTTCAGGGCCAGCCTTAGAGGGCCAGCTTAAAGGGCCAGCCTTAGAGGGCCAGCTTAAAGGGCCAGCCTTAAGGGGCCAGCTTAAAGGGCCAGCCTTAAGGGGCCAGCTTAAAGGGCCAGCCTTAAAGGGCCAGCCTTAAAGGGCCAGCCTTAAAGGGCCAGCTTAAAGGGCCAGCCTTAAAGGGCCAGCTTAAAGGGCCAGCCTTAGAGGGCCAGCTTAAAGGGCCAGCCTTAAGGGGCCAGCTTAAAGGGCCAGCCTTAAAGGGCAAGCCTTAAAGGGCCAGCCTTTCAGGGCCAGCCTTAGAGGGCCAGCTTTAAGGGCCAGCCTTAGAGGGCCAGCTTAAAGGGCCAGCCTTAAGGGGCCAGCTTAAAGGGCCAGCCTTAAAGGGCCAGCCTTAAAGGGCCAGCCTTAAAGGGCCAGCTTAAAGGGCCAGCCTTAAAGGGCCAGCTTAAAGGGCCAGCCTTAAAGGGCCAGCCTTAAATAGCCAGCTTGAATGGCCAGCCTTAAAGGGCCAGCCTTAAAGGGCCAGCTTAAAGGGCCAGCCTTAAAGGGCAAGCCTTAAAGGGCCAGCCTTAAAGGGCCAGCCTTAGATGGCCAGCTTAAAGGGCCAGCCTTAGAGGGCCAGCTTAAAGGGCCAGCCTTAAGTGGCCAGCTTAAAGGGCCAGCCTTAAAGGGCCAGTCTTAAAGGGCCAGCCTTAGAGGGCCAGATTTACAGGGTCAGCTTAAAGGGCCAGCCTTAAAGGGCCAGCTTAAAGGGCCAGCCTTAAAGGGCCAGCTTAAAGGGCCAGCCTTAGAGGGCCAGCTTAAAGGGCCAGCCTTAAGGGGCCAGCTTTAAGGGGCCAGCTTAAAGGGCCAGCCTTAAGGGGCCAGCTTAAAGGGCCAGCCTTAGAGGGCAAGCCTTAAAGGGCCAGCCTTAAAGGGCCAGCCTTAGAGGGCCAGCTTAAAGGGCCAGCCTTAAAGGGACAGCCTTAAAGGGCCAGCTTAAAGGGCCAGCCTTAAAGGGCCAGCTTAAAGGGCCAGCCTTAAAGGGCAAGCCTTAAAGGGCCAGCCTTAAAGGGCCAGCCTTAGAGGGCCAGCTTAAAGGGCCAGCCTTAGAGGGCCAGCTTAAAGGGCCAGCCTTAAGGGGCAAGCTTTAAAGGGCCAGTCTTAAAGGGCCAGCCTTAGAGGGCCAGCCTTAAAGGGCCAGCTTAAAGGGCCAGCCTTAAAGGGCCAGCTTAAAGGGCCGGCCTTAAAAGGCCAGCCTTAAAGGGCCAGCTTAAAGGGCCAGCCTTAAAGGGCCAGCTTAAAGGGCCAGGCTTAGAGGGCCAGCCTTAAGGGGCCAGCTTAAAGGGCCAGCCTTAAAGGGCCAGCCTTAGAGGGCCAGCTTAAAGGGCCAGCCTTAGAGGGCCAGCTTAAAGGGCCAGCCTTAAGGGGCCAGCTTAAAGGGCCAGCCTTAAAGGGCCAGCCTTAAAGGGCCAGTCTTAAAGGGCCAGCCTTAGAGGGCCAGCTTTAAAGGGCCAGCTTAAAGGGCCAGCCTTAAAGGGCCAGCCTTAAAGGGCCAGCTTAAAGGGCCAGCCTTAAAGGGCCAGCCTTAAAGGGCCAGCCTTAAAGGGCCAGCCTTAAAGGGCCAGCTTAAAGGGCCAGCCTTAAAGGGCCAGCTTAAAGGGCCAGCCTTAGAGGGCCAGCTTAAAGGGCCAGCCTTAAGGGGCCAGCTTAAAGGGCCAGCCTTAAAGGGCAAGCCTTAAAGGGCCAGCCTTTCAGGGCCAGCCTTAGAGGGCCAGCTTTAAGGGCCAGCCTTAGAGGGCCAGCTTAAAGGGCCAGCCTTAAGGGGCCAGCTTAAAGGGCCAGCCTTAAAGGGCCAGCCTTAAAGGGCCAGCCTTAAAGGGCCAGCTTAAAGGGCCAGCCTTAAATGGCCAGCTTAAAGGGCCAGCCTTAAAGGGCCAGCCTTAAATAGCCAGCTTGAATGGCCAGCCTTAAAGGGCCAGCTTAAAGGGCCAGCCTTAAAGGGCCAGCTTAAAGGGCCAGCCCTAGAGGGCCAGCCTTAAGGGGCAAGCTTAAAGGGCCAGCCTTAAAGGGCCAGCCTTAGAGGGCCAGCTTAAAGGGCCAGCCTTAAAGGGCCAGCCTTAAAGGGCCAGCTTAAAGGGCCAGCCTTAAAGGGCCAGCCTTAAATAGCCAGCTTGAATGGCCAGCCTTAAAGGGCCAGCTTAAAGGGCCAGCCTTAAAGGGCCAGCTTAAAGGGCCAGCCCTAGAGGGCCAGCCTTAAGGGGCAAGCTTAAAGGGCCAGCCTTAAAGGGCCAGCCTTAGAGGGCCAGCTTAAAGGGCCAGCCTTAAAGGGCCAGCTTAAAGGGCCAGCCTTAGAGGGCCAGCCTTAAAGGGCCAGCTTAAAGGGCCAGCCTTAAAGGGCCAGCCTTAAAGGGCAATCCTTAGATGGCCAGCTTAAAGGGCCAGCCTTAGAGGGCCAGCTTAAAGGGCCAGCCTTAAGGGGCCAGCTTAAAGGGCCAGCCTTAAAGGGCCAGTCTTAAAGGGCCAGCCTTAGAGGGCCAGCTTTACAGGGCCAGCTTAAAGGGCCAGCCTTAAAGGGCCAGCTTAAAGGGCCAGCCTTAGAGGGCCAGCTTAAAGGGCCATTCTTAGAGGGCCAGCTTAAAGGGCCAGCCTTAAGGGGCCAGCTTAAAGGGCCAGCCTTAAAGGGCCAGCCTTAAAGGGCCAGCCTTAAAGGGCCAGCCTTAGAGGGCCAGCCTTAAAGGGCCAGCCTAAAGGGCCAGCTTTAAAGGGCCAGCTTAAAGGGCCAGCCTTAAAGGGCCAGCCTTAAAGGGCCAGCTTAAAGGGCCATCTTAAAGGGCCAGGCTTGAAGGGCCAGCTTAAAGGGCCAGCCTTAGATGGCCAGCTTAAAGGGCCAGCTTAAAAGGCCAGCCTTAAAGGGCCAGCTTAAAGGGCCAGCCTTAAAGGGCCAGCTTAAAGGGCCAGCCTTAAAGGGCCAGCTTAAAGGGCCAGCCTTAGAGGGCCAGCCTTAAAGGGCCAGCTTAAAGGGCCAGCCTTAAAGGGCCAGCCTTAAAGGGCCAGCTTAAAGGGCCAGCCTTAAAGGGCCAGCTTAAAGGGCCAGCCTTAAAGGGCAAGCCTTAAAGGGCCAGCCTTAAAGGGCCAGCCTTAGATGGCCAGCTTAAAGGGCCAGCCTTAGAGGGCCAGCTTAAAAAGCCAGCCTTAAGGGGCCAGCTTAAAGGGCCAGCCTTAAAGGGCCAGTCTTAAAGGGCCAGCCTTAGAGGGCCAGCTTTACAGGGTCAGCTTAAAGGGCCAGCCTTAAAGGGCCAGCCTTAAAGGGCAAGCCTTAAAGGGCCAGCCTTAAAGGGCCAGCCTTAAAGGGCAAGCCTTAAAGGGCCAGCCTTAAAGGGCCAGCCTTAGAGGGCCAGCTTAAAGGGCCAGCCTTAAAGGGACAGCCTTAAAGGGCCAGCTTAAAGGGCCAGCCTTAAAGGGCCAGCTTAAAGGGCCAGCCTTAAAGGGCAAGCCTTAAAGGGCCAGCCTTAAAGGGCCAACCTTAAAGGGCCAGCTTAGAGGGCCAGCCTTAAAGGGCCAGCTTAAAGGGCCAGCCTTAGAGGGCCAGCTTAAAGGGCCAGCCTTAAGGGGCCAGCTTAAAGGGCCAGCCTTAAAGGGCAAGCCTTAAAGGGCCAGCCTTTCAGGGCCAGCCTTAGAGGGCCAGCTTTAAGGGCCAGCCTTAGAGGGCCAGCGTAAAGGGCCAGCCTTAAGGGGCCAGCTTAAAGGGCCAGCCTTAAAGGGCCAGCCTTAAAGGGCCAGCCTTAAAGGGCCAGCTTAAAGGGCCAGCCTTAAAGGGCCAGCTTAAAGGGCCAGCCTTAAAGGGCCAGCTTAAAGGGCCAGCCTTAGAGGGCCAGCTTAAAGGGCCAGCCTTAAGGGGCCAGCTTTAAGGGGCCAGCTTAAAGGGCCAGCCTTAAGGGGCCAGCTTAAAGGGCCAGCCTTAAAGGGCAAGCCTTAAAGGGCCAGCCTTAAAGGGCCAGCCTTAGAGGGCCAGCTTAAAGGGCCAGCCTTAAGGGGCCAGCTTAAAGGGCCAGCCTTAAAGGGCCAGCCTTAAAGGGCCAGTCTTAAAGGGCCAGCCTTAGAGGGCCAGCTTTAAAGGGCCAGCTTAAAGGGCCAGCCTTAAAGGGCCAGCCTTAAAGGGCCAGCTTAAAGGGCCAGCCTTAAAGGGCCAGCCTTAAAGGGCCAGCCTTAAAGGGCCAGCCTTAAAGGGCCAGCTTAAAGGGCCAGCCTTAAAGGGCCAGCTTAAAGGGCCAGCCTTAGAGGGCCAGCTTAAAGGGCCAGCCTTAAGGGGCCAGCTTAAAGGGCCAGCCTTAAAGGGCAAGCCTTAAAGGGCCAGCCTTTCAGGGCCAGCCTTAGAGGGCCAGCTTTAAGGGCCAGCCTTAGAGGGCCAGCTTAAAGGGCCAGCCTTAAGGGGCCAGCTTAAAGGGCCAGCCTTAAAGGGCCAGCCTTAAAGGGCCAGCCTTAAAGGGCCAGCTTAAAGGGCCAGCCTTAAAGGGCCAGCTTAAAGGGCCAGCCTTAAAGGGCCAGCCTTAAATAGCCAGCTTGAATGGCCAGCCTTAAAGGGCCAGCTTAAAGGGCCAGCCTTAAAGGGCCAGCTTAAAGGGCCAGCCCTAGAGGGCCAGCCTTAAGGGGCAAGCTTAAAGGGCCAGCCTTAAAGGGCCAGCCTTAGAGGGCCAGCTTAAATAGCCAGCTTGAATGGCCAGCCTTAAAGGGCCAGCTTAAAGGGCCAGCCTTAAAGGGCCAGCTTAAAGGGCCAGCCCTAGAGGGCCAGCCTTAAGGGGCAAGCTTAAAGGGCCAGCCTTAAAGGGCCAGCCTTAGAGGGCCAGCTTAAAGGGCCAGCCTTAAAGGGCCAGCTTAAAGGGCCAGCCTTAGAGGGCCAGCCTTAAAGGGCCAGCTTAAAGGGCCAGCCTTAAAGGGCCAGCCTTAAAGGGCAATCCTTAGATGGCCAGCTTAAAGGGCCAGCCTTAGAGGGCCAGCTTAAAGGGCCAGCCTTAAGGGGCCAGCTTAAAGGGCCAGCCTTAAAGGGCCAGTCTTAAAGGGCCAGCCTTAGAGGGCCAGCTTTACAGGGCCAGCTTAAAGGGCCAGCCTTAAAGGGCCAGCTTAAAGGGCCAGCCTTAGAGGGCCAGCTTAAAGGGCCATTCTTAGAGGGCCAGCTTAAAGGGCCAGCCTTAAGGGGCCAGCTTAAAGGGCCAGCCTTAAAGGGCCAGCCTTAAAGGGCCAGCCTTAAAGGGCCAGCCTTAGAGGGCCAGCCTTAAAGGGCCAGCCTAAAGGGCCAGCTTTAAAGGGCCAGCTTAAAGGGCCAGCCTTAAAGGGCCAGCCTTAAAGGGCCAGCTTAAAGGGCCATCTTAAAGGGCCAGGCTTGAAGGGCCAGCTTAAAGGGCCAGCCTTAGATGGCCAGCTTAAAGGGCCAGCTTAAAAGGCCAGCCTTAAAGGGCCAGCTTAAAGGGCCAGCCTTAAAGGGCCAGCTTAAAGGGCCAGCCTTAAAGGGCCAGCTTAAAGGGCCAGCCTTAGAGGGCCAGCCTTAAAGGGCCAGCTTAAAGGGCCAGCCTTAAAGGGCCAGCCTTAAAGGGCCAGCTTAAAGGGCCAGCCTTAAAGGGCCAGCTTAAAGGGCCAGCCTTAAAGGGCAAGCCTTAAAGGGCCAGCCTTAAAGGGCCAGCCTTAGATGGCCAGCTTAAAGGGCCAGCCTTAGAGGGCCAGCTTAAAAAGCCAGCCTTAAGGGGCCAGCTTAAAGGGCCAGCCTTAAAGGGCCAGTCTTAAAGGGCCAGCCTTAGAGGGCCAGCTTTACAGGGTCAGCTTAAAGGGCCAGCCTTAAAGGGCCAGCCTTAAAGGGCAAGCCTTAAAGGGCCAGCCTTAAAGGGCCAGCCTTAAAGGGCAAGCCTTAAAGGGCCAGCCTTAAAGGGCCAGCCTTAGAGGGCCAGCTTAAAGGGCCAGCCTTAAAGGGACAGCCTTAAAGGGCCAGCTTAAAGGGCCAGCCTTAAAGGGCCAGCTTAAAGGGCCAGCCTTAAAGGGCAAGCCTTAAAGGGCCAGCCTTAAAGGGCCAACCTTAAAGGGCCAGCTTAGAGGGCCAGCCTTAAAGGGCCAGCTTAAAGGGCCAGCCTTAGAGGGCCAGCTTAAAGGGCCAGCCTTAAGGGGCCAGCTTAAAGGGCCAGCCTTAAAGGGCAAGCCTTAAAGGGCCAGCCTTTCAGGGCCAGCCTTAGAGGGCCAGCTTTAAGGGCCAGCCTTAGAGGGCCAGCGTAAAGGGCCAGCCTTAAGGGGCCAGCTTAAAGGGCCAGCCTTAAAGGGCCAGCCTTAAAGGGCCAGCGTAAATGGCCAGCCTTAGAGGGCCAGCTTAAAGGGCCAGCCTTAAGGGGCCAGCTTAAAGGGCCAGCCTTAAAGGGCCAGCCTTAAGGGGCCAGTCTTAAAGGGCCAGCCTTAGAGGGCCAGCTTTAAAGGGCCAGCTTAAAGGGCCAGCCTTAAAGGGCCAGCTTAAAGGGCCAGCCTTAAAGGGCCAGCTTAAAGGGCCAGCCTTAGAGGGCCAGCTTAAAGGGCCAGCCTTAAGGGGCCAGCTTTACAGGGCCAGCTTAAAGGGCCAGCCTTAAAGGGCCGGCCTTAAAAGGCCAGCCTTAAAGGGCCAGCTTAAAGGGCCAGCCTTAAAGGGCCAGCTTAAAGGGCCAGGCTTAGAGGGCCGGCCTTAAAAGGCCAGCCTTAAAGGGCCAGCTTAAAGGGCCAGCCTTAAAGGGCCAGCTTAAAGGGCCAGGCTTAGAGGGCCAGCCTTAAGGGGCCAGCTTAAAGGGCCAGCCTTAAAGGGCCAGCTTTAGAGGGCCAGCTTAAAGGGCCAGCCTTAAAGGGCCAGCTTAAAGGGCCAGCCTTAGAGGGCCAGCCTTAAAGGGCCAGCTTAAAGGGCCAGCCTTAAAGGGCAATCCTTAGATGGCCAGCCTTAAAGGGCAATCCTTAGATGGCCAGCTTAAAGGGCCAGCCTTAGAGGGCCAGCTTAAAGGGCCAGCCTTAAGGGGCCAGCTTAAAGGGCCAGCCTTAAAGGGCCAGCCTTAAAGGGCCAGCCTTAGAGGGCCAGCTTTACAGGGCCAGCTTAAAGGGCCAGCCTTAAAGGGCCAGCTTAAAGGGCCAGCCTTAGAGGGCCAGCTTAAAGGGCCAGCCTTAAGGGGCCAGCTTAAAGGGCCAGCCTTAAAGGGCCAGCCTTAAAGGGCCAGTCTTAAAGGGCCAGCCTTAGAGGGCCAGCTTTAAAGGGCCAGCTTAAAGGGCCAGCCTTAAAGGGCCAGCTTAAAGGGCCAGCCTTAAAGGGCCAGCTTAAAGGGCCAGCCTTAGAGGGCCAGCTTAAAGGGCCAGCCTTAAGGGGCCAGCTTAAAGGGCAAGCCTTAAAGGGCCAGCCTTAAAGGGCCAGCTTAAAGAGCCAGCCTTAGAGGGCCAGCCTTAAGGGGCCAGCTTAAAGGGCCAGCCTTAAAGGGCCAGCCTTAAAGGGCCAGCCTTAGAGGGCCAGCTTAAAGGGCCAGCCTTAAAGGGCCAGCTTAAAGGGCCAGCCTTAGAGGGCCAGCCTTAAGGGGCCAGCTTAAAGGGCCAGCCTTAAGGGGCCAGCTTTAAAGGGCCAGTCTTAAAGGGCCAGCCTTAGAGGGCCAGCCTTAAAGGGCCAGCTTAAAGGGCCAGCCTTAAAGGGCCAGCTTAAAGGGCCGGCCTTAAAGGGCCAGCCTTAAAGGGCCAGCTTAAAGGGCCAGCCTTAAAGGGCCAGCTTAAAGGGCCAGCCTTAGAGGGCCAGCCTTAAGGGGCCAGCTTAAAGGGCCAGCCTAAAGGGCCAGCCTTAAAAGGCCAGCCATAGAGGGCCAGCTTAAAGGGCCAGCCTTAAAGGGCCAGCTTAAAGGGCCAGCCTTAGAGGGCCAGCCTTAAGGGGCCAGCCTTAAAGGGCCAGCCTTAAAGGGCCAGCCTTAAAGGGCCAGCCTTAGAAGGCCAGCCTTAAAGGGCCAGCCTAAAGGGCCAGCTTTAATGGGCCAGCTTAAAGGGCCAGCCTTAAGGGGCCAGCTTAAAGGGCCAGCCTTAAAGGGCCAGCCTTAAAGGGCCAGCTTAAAGGGCCAGCCTTAAAGGGCCAGCTTAAAGGGCCAGCTTAAAGGGCCAGCCTTAAAGGGCCAGCTTAAAGGGCCAGGCTTAGAGGGCCAGCCTTAAGGGGCCAGCTTAAAGGGCCAGCCTTAAAGGGCCAGCTTTAGAGGGCCAGCTTAAAGGGCCAGCCTTAAAGGGCCAGCTTAAAGGGCCAGCCTTAGAGGGCCAGCCTTAAAGGGCCAGCTTAAAGGGCCAGCCTTAAAGGGCAATCCTTAGATGGCCAGCCTTAAGGGGCCAGCTTAAAGGGCCAGTCTTAAAGAGCCAGCCTTAAAGGGCCAGTCTTAAAGGGCCAGCCTTAGAGGGCCAGCCTTGAAGGGCCAGCTTAAAGGGCCAGCTTAAAGGGCCAGCCTTAGATGGCCAGCCTTAAGGGGCCAGCTTAAAGGGCCAGCCTTAAAGGGCCAGCCTTAAAGGGCCAGTCTTAAAGGGCCAGCCTTAGATGGCCAGCCTTAAGGGGCCAGCTTAAAGGGCCAGCCTTAGAGGGCCAGCCTTAAAGGGCCAGCCTTAGAGGGCAAGCCTTAAAGGGCCAGCCTTAAAGGGCCAGCCTTAAAGGGCCAGCCTTAGAGGGCCAGCTTAAAGGGCCAGCCTTAAGGGGCCAGCTTAAAGGGCCAGCCTTAAAGGGCAAGCCTTAAAGGGCCAACCTTAGAGGGCCAGCTTAAAGGGCCAGCCTTAGAGGGCCAGCTTAAAGGGCCAGCCTTAGAGGGCCAGCCTTAAGGGGCCAGCTTAAAGGGCCAGCCTTAAAGGGCCAGCCTTAAAGGGCCAGCTTAAAGGGCCAGCCTTAAAGGGCCAGCTTAAAGGGCCAGCCTTAAAGGGCCAGCTTAAAGGGCCGGCCTTAAAGGGCCAGCCTTAAAGGGCCAGCCTACAGGGCCAGCCTTAAAGGGCCAGCTTAAAGGGCCAGCCTTAGAGGGCCAGCCCTAAGGGGCCAGCTTAAAGGGCCAGCCTTAAAGGGCCAGCCTTAAAGGGCCAACCTTAGAGGGCCAGCCTTAAAGGGCCAGCTTAAAGGGCCAGCCTTAAAGGGCCAGCCTTAGAGGGCCAGCTTAAAGGGCCAGCCTTAAGGGGCCAGCTTAAAGGGCCAGCCTTAAAGGGCAAGCCTTAAAGGGCCAACCTTAGAGGGCCAGCTTAAAGGGCCAGCCTTAGAGGGCCAGCTTAAAGGGCCAGCCTTAGAGGGCCAGCCTTAAGGGGCCAGCTTAAAGGGCCAGCCTTAAAGGGCCAGCCTTAAAGGGCCAGCTTAAAGGGCCAGCCTTAAAGGGCCAGCTTAAAGGGCCAGCCTTAAAGGGCCAGCTTAAAGGGCCGGCCTTAAAGGGCCAGCCTTAAAGGGCCAGCTTACAGGGCCAGCCTTAAAGGGCCAGCTTAAAGGGCCAGCCTTAGCGGGCCAGCCCTAAGGGGCCAGCTTAAAGGGCCAGCCTTAAAGGGCCAGCCTTAAAGGGCCAGCCTTAGAGGGCCAGCTTAAAGGGCCAGCCTTAAAGGGCCAGCTTAAAGGGCCAGCTTAAAGGGCCAGCCTTAAAAGGCCAGCCTTAGAGGGCCAGCCTTAAAGGGGCAGCCTTAAAGGGCCAGCCTTAAAGGGCCAACCTTAGAGGGCCAGCTTAAAGGGCCAGCCATAAGGGGCCAGCTTAAAGGGCCAGCCTTAAAGGGCAAGCCTTAAAGGGCCAGCCTTAAAGGGCCAGCTTAAAGGGCCAGCCTTAAAGGGCCAGCTTAAAGGGCCAGCCTTAAAGGGCCAGCCTTAAAGGGCCAGCTTAAAGGGCCGGCCTTAAAGGGCCAGCCTTAAAGGGCCAGCTTAAAGGGCCAGCCTTAAAGGGCCAGCTTAAAGGGCCAGCCTTAAAGGGCCAGCCTTAAGGGGCCAGCTTAAAGGGCCAGCCTTAAAGGGCCAGCCTTAGAGGGCCAGCTTAAAGGGTCAGCCTTAAAGGGCCAGCTTAAAGGGCCAGCCTTAGAGGGCCAGCTTTACAGGGCCAGCTTAAAGGGCCAGCCTTAAGGGGCCAGCTTAAAGGGCCAGCCTTAAAGGGCCAGCCTTAAAGGGCCAGTCTTAAAGGGCCAGCCTTAGAGGGCCAGCTTTACAGGGTCAGCTTAAAGGGCCAGGCTTAAAGGGCCAGCTTAAAGGGCCAGCCTTAGAGGGCCAGCTTAAAGGGCCAGCCTTAGAGGGCCAGCTTAAAGGGCCAGCCTTAAGGGGCCAGCTTAAAGGGCAAGCCTTAAAGGGCCAGCCTTAAAGGGCCAACCTTAGAGGGCCAGCCTTAAAGGGCCAGCTTAAAGGGCCAGCCTTAAAGGGCCAGCTTTAAAGGGCCAGTCTTAAAGGGCCAGCCTTAGAGGGCCAGCCTTAAAGGGCCAGGTTAAAGGGCCAGCCTTAAAAGGCCAGCTTAAAGGGCCGGCCTTAAAGGGCCAGCCTTAAAGGGCCAGCTTAAAGGGCCAGCCTTAAAGGGCCAGCTTAAAGGGCCAGCCTTAGAGGGCCAGCTTAAAGGGCCAGCCTTAAAGGGCCAGCCTTAGAAGGCCAGCCTTAAAGGGCCAGCCTTAAAGGGCAAGCCTTAAAGGGCCAGCCTTAAAGGGCCAACCTTAAAGGGCCAGCTTAGAGGGCCAGCCTTAAAGGGCCAGCTTAAAGGGCCAGCCTTAGAGGGCCAGCTTAAAGGGCCAGCCTTAAGGGGCCAGCTTAAAGGGCCAGCCTTAAAGGGCAAGCCTTAAAGGGCCAGCCTTTCAGGGCCAGCCTTAGAGGGCCAGCTTTAAGGGCCAGCCTTAGAGGGCCAGCGTAAAGGGCCAGCCTTAAGGGGCCAGCTTAAAGGGCCAGCCTTAAAGGGCCAGCCTTAAAGGGCCAGCCTTAAAGGGCCAGCTTAAAGGGCCAGCCTTAAAGGGCCAGCTTAAAGGGCCAGCCTTAAAGGGCCAGCTTAAAGGGCCAGCCTTAGAGGGCCAGCTTAAAGGGCCAGCCTTAAGGGGCCAGCTTTAAGGGGCCAGCTTAAAGGGCCAGCCTTAAGGGGCCAGCTTAAAGGGCCAGCCTTAAAGGGCAAGCCTTAAAGGGCCAGCCTTAAAGGGCCAGCCTTAGAGGGCCAGCTTAAAGGGCCAGCCTTAAAGGGCCAGCTTAAAGGGCCAGCCTTAAAGGGCCAGCTTAAAGGGCCAGCCTTAAAGGGCCAGCTTAAAGGGCCAGCCTTAGAGGGCCAGCTTAAAGGGCCAGCCTTAAGGGGCAAGCTTTAAAGGGCCAGTCTTAAAGGGCCAGCCTTAGAGGGCCAGCCTTAAAGGGCCAGCTTAAAGGGCCAGCCTTAAAGGGCCAGCTTAAAGGGCCGGCCTTAAAAGGCCAGCCTTAAAGGGCCAGCTTAAAGGGCCAGCCTTAAAGGGCCAGCTTAAAGGGCCAGGCTTAGAGGGCCAGCCTTAAGGGGCCAGCTTAAAGGGCCAGCCTTAAAGGGCCAGCCTTAGAAGGCCAGCTTAAATGGCCAGCCTTAGAGGGCCAGCTTAAAGGGCCAGCCTTAAGGGGCCAGCTTAAAGGGCCAGCCTTAAAGGGCCAGCCTTAAGGGGCCAGTCTTAAAGGGCCAGCCTTAGAGGGCCAGCTTTAAAGGGCCAGCTTAAAGGGCCAGCCTTAAAGGGCCAGCTTAAAGGGCCAGCCTTAAAGGGCCAGCTTAAAGGGCCAGCCTTAGAGGGCCAGCTTAAAGGGCCAGCCTTAAGGGGCCAGCTTTACAGGGCCAGCTTAAAGGGCCAGCCTTAAAGGGCCGGCCTTAAAAGGCCAGCCTTAAAGGGCCAGCTTAAAGGGCCAGCCTTAAAGGGCCAGCTTAAAGGGCCAGGCTTAGAGGGCCGGCCTTAAAAGGCCAGCCTTAAAGGGCCAGCTTAAAGGGCCAGCCTTAAAGGGCCAGCTTAAAGGGCCAGGCTTAGAGGGCCAGCCTTAAGGGGCCAGCTTAAAGGGCCAGCCTTAAAGGGCCAGCTTTAGAGGGCCAGCTTAAAGGGCCAGCCTTAAAGGGCCAGCTTAAAGGGCCAGCCTTAGAGGGCCAGCCTTAAAGGGCCAGCTTAAAGGGCCAGCCTTAAAGGGCAATCCTTAGATGGCCAGCCTTAAAGGGCAATCCTTAGATGGCCAGCTTAAAGGGCCAGCCTTAGAGGGCCAGCTTAAAGGGCCAGCCTTAAGGGGCCAGCTTAAAGGGCCAGCCTTAAAGGGCCAGCCTTAAAGGGCCAGCCTTAGAGGGCCAGCTTTACAGGGCCAGCTTAAAGGGCCAGCCTTAAAGGGCCAGCTTAAAGGGCCAGCCTTAGAGGGCCAGCTTAAAGGGCCAGCCTTAAGGGGCCAGCTTAAAGGGCCAGCCTTAAAGGGCCAGCCTTAAAGGGCCAGTCTTAAAGGGCCAGCCTTAGAGGGCCAGCTTTAAAGGGCCAGCTTAAAGGGCCAGCCTTAAAGGGCCAGCTTAAAGGGCCAGCCTTAAAGGGCCAGCTTAAAGGGCCAGCCTTAGAGGGCCAGCTTAAAGGGCCAGCCTTAAGGGGCCAGCTTAAAGGGCAAGCCTTAAAGGGCCAGCCTTAAAGGGCCAGCTTAAAGAGCCAGCCTTAGAGGGCCAGCCTTAAGGGGCCAGCTTAAAGGGCCAGCCTTAAAGGGCCAGCCTTAAAGGGCCAGCCTTAGAGGGCCAGCTTAAAGGGCCAGCCTTAAAGGGCCAGCTTAAAGGGCCAGCCTTAGAGGGCCAGCCTTAAGGGGCCAGCTTAAAGGGCCAGCCTTAAGGGGCCAGCTTTAAAGGGCCAGTCTTAAAGGGCCAGCCTTAGAGGGCCAGCCTTAAAGGGCCAGCTTAAAGGGCCAGCCTTAAAGGGCCAGCTTAAAGGGCCGGCCTTAAAGGGCCAGCCTTAAAGGGCCAGCTTAAAGGGCCAGCCTTAAAGGGCCAGCTTAAAGGGCCAGCCTTAGAGGGCCAGCCTTAAGGGGCCAGCTTAAAGGGCCAGCCTAAAGGGCCAGCCTTAAAAGGCCAGCCATAGAGGGCCAGCTTAAAGGGCCAGCCTTAAAGGGCCAGCTTAAAGGGCCAGCCTTAGAGGGCCAGCCTTAAGGGGCCAGCCTTAAAGGGCCAGCCTTAAAGGGCCAGCCTTAAAGGGCCAGCCTTAGAAGGCCAGCCTTAAAGGGCCAGCCTAAAGGGCCAGCTTTAATGGGCCAGCTTAAAGGGCCAGCCTTAAGGGGCCAGCTTAAAGGGCCAGCCTTAAAGGGCCAGCCTTAAAGGGCCAGCTTAAAGGGCCAGCCTTAAAGGGCCAGCTTAAAGGGCCAGCTTAAAGGGCCAGCCTTAAAGGGCCAGCTTAAAGGGCCAGGCTTAGAGGGCCAGCCTTAAGGGGCCAGCTTAAAGGGCCAGCCTTAAAGGGCCAGCTTTAGAGGGCCAGCTTAAAGGGCCAGCCTTAAAGGGCCAGCTTAAAGGGCCAGCCTTAGAGGGCCAGCCTTAAAGGGCCAGCTTAAAGGGCCAGCCTTAAAGGGCAATCCTTAGATGGCCAGCCTTAAGGGGCCAGCTTAAAGGGCCAGTCTTAAAGAGCCAGCCTTAAAGGGCCAGTCTTAAAGGGCCAGCCTTAGAGGGCCAGCCTTGAAGGGCCAGCTTAAAGGGCCAGCTTAAAGGGCCAGCCTTAAAGGGCCAGCTTAAAGGGCCAGCCTTAAAGGGCCAGCCTTAGAGGGCCAGCTTAAAGGGCCAGCCTTAAGGGGCCAGCTTAAAGGGCCAGCCTTAAAGGGCAAGCCTTAAAGGGCCAACCTTAGAGGGCCAGCTTAAAGGGCCAGCCTTAGAGGGCCAGCTTAAAGGGCCAGCCTTAGAGGGCCAGCCTTAAGGGGCCAGCTTAAAGGGCCAGCCTTAAAGGGCCAGCCTTAAAGGGCCAGCTTAAAGGGCCAGCCTTAAAGGGCCAGCTTAAAGGGCCAGCCTTAAAGGGCCAGCTTAAAGGGCCGGCCTTAAAGGGCCAGCCTTAAAGGGCCAGCTTACAGGGCCAGCCTTAAAGGGCCAGCTTAAAGGGCCAGCCTTAGAGGGCCAGCCCTAAGGGGCCAGCTTAAAGGGCCAGCCTTAAAGGGCCAGCCTTAAAGGGCCAGCCTTAGAGGGCCAGCTTAAAGGGCCAGCCTTAAAGGGCCAGCTTAAAGGGCCAGCTTAAAGGGCCAGCCTTAAAAGGCCAGCCTTAGAGGGCCAGCCTTAAAGGGCCAGCCTTAAAGGGCCAGCCTTAAAGGGCCAACCTTAGAGGGCCAGCTTAAAGGGCCAGCCATAAGGGGCCAGCTTAAAGGGCCAGCCTTAAAGGGCAAGCCTTAAAGGGCCAGCCTTAAAGGGCCAGCTTAAAGGGCCAGCCTTAAAGGGCCAGCTTAAAGGGCCAGCCTTAAAGGGCCAGCCTTAAAGGGCCAGCTTAAAGGGCCGGCCTTAAAGGGCCAGCCTTAAAGGGCCAGCTTAAAGGGCCAGCCTTAAAGGGCCAGCTTAAAGGGCCAGCCTTAAAGGGCCAGCCTTAAGGGGCCAGCTTAAAGGGCCAGCCTTAAAGGGCCAGCCTTAGAGGGCCAGCTTAAAGGGTCAGCCTTAAAGGGCCAGCTTAAAGGGCCAGCCTTAGAGGGCCAGCTTTACAGGGCCAGCTTAAAGGGCCAGCCTTAAGGGGCCAGCTTAAAGGGCCAGCCTTAAAGGGCCAGCCTTAAAGGGCCAGTCTTAAAGGGCCAGCCTTAGAGGGCCAGCTTTACAGGGTCAGCTTAAAGGGCCAGGCTTAAAGGGCCAGCTTAAAGGGCCAGCCTTAGAGGGCCAGCTTAAAGGGCCAGCCTTAGAGGGCCAGCTTAAAGGGCCAGCCTTAAGGGGCCAGCTTAAAGGGCAAGCCTTAAAGGGCCAGCCTTAAAGGGCCAACCTTAGAGGGCCAGCCTTAAAGGGCCAGCTTAAAGGGCCAGCCTTAAAGGGCCAGCTTTAAAGGGCCAGTCTTAAAGGGCCAGCCTTAGAGGGCCAGCCTTAAAGGGCCAGGTTAAAGGGCCAGCCTTAAAAGGCCAGCTTAAAGGGCCGGCCTTAAAGGGCCAGCCTTAAAGGGCCAGCTTAAAGGGCCAGCCTTAAAGGGCCAGCTTAAAGGGCCAGCCTTAGAGGGCCAGCTTAAAGGGCCAGCCTTAAAGGGCCAGCCTTAGAAGGCCAGCCTTAAAGGGCCAGCCTAAAGGGCCAGCTTTAAAGGGCCAGCTTAAAAGGCCAGCCTTAAAGGGCCAGCCTTAAAGGGCCAGCTTAAAGGGCCAGCCTTAAAGGGCCAGCCTTAAAGGGCCAGCTTAAAGGGCCAGCTTAAAGGGCCAGCCTTAAAGGGCAAGCCTTAAAGGGCCAGCCTTAAGGGGCCAGCCTTAGAGGGCCAGCTTAAAGGGCCAGCCTTAAAGGGCCAGCTTAAAGGGCCAGCCTTAAGGGGCCAGCTTAAAGGGCCAGTCTTAAAGAGCCAGCCTTAAAGGGCCAGTCTTAAAGGGCCAGCCTTAGAGGGCCAGCCTTAAAGGGCCAGCTTAAAGGGCCAGCCTTAAAGGGCCAGCTTAAAGGGCCAGCCTTAAAGGGCCAGCCTTAAAGGGCCAGTCTTAAAGGGCCAGCCTTAAGGGGCCAGCTTAAAGGGCCAGCCTTAGAGGGCCAGCCTTAAAGGGCCAGCCTTAGAGGGCCAGCTTAAAGGGCCAGCCTTAGAGGGCCAGCTTAAAGGGCCAGCCTTAAGGGGCCAGCTTAAAGGGCAAGCCTTAAAGGGCCAGCCTTAAAGGGCCAACCTTAGAGGGCCAGCCTTAAAGGGCCAGCTTAAAGGGCCAGCCTTAAAGGGCCAGCTTTAAAGGGCCAGTCTTAAAGGGCCAGCCTTAGAGGGCCAGCCTTAAAGGGCCAGCTTAAAGGGCCAGCCTTAAAAGGCCAGCTTAAAGGGCCGGCCTTAAAGGGCCAGCCTTAAAGGGCCAGCCTTAAAGGGCCAGCCTTAAAGGGCCAGCTTAAAGGGCCAGCCTTAGAGGGCCAGCTTAAAGGGCCGGCCTTAAAGGGCCAGCCTTAAAGGGCCAGCCTTAGAAGGCCAGCCTTAAAGGGCCAGCCTAAAGGGCCAGCTTTAAAGGGCCAGCTTAAAAGGCCAGCCTTAAAGGGCCAGCCTTAAAGGGCCAGCTTAAAGGGCCAGCCTTAAAGGGCCAGCCTTAAAGGGCCAGCTTAAAGGGCCAGCTTAAAGGGCCAGCCTTAAAGGGCAAGCCTTAAAGGGCCAGCCTTAAAGGGCCAACCTTAGAGGGCCAGCTTAAAGGGCCAGCCTTAAAGGGCCAGCTTAAAGGGCCAGCCTTAAGGGGCCAGCTTAAAGGGCCAGTCTTAAAGAGCCAGCCTTAAAGGGCCAGTCTTAAAGGGCCAGCCTTAGAGGGCCAGCCTTAAAGGGCCAGCTTAAAGGGCCAGCCTTAAAGGGCCAGCTTAAAGGGCCAGCCTTAAAAGGCCAGCTTAAAGGGCCAGCCTTAAAGGGCCAGCTTAAAGGGCCAGCCTTAGAGGGCCAGCTTAAAGGGCCAGCCTTAAAGGGCCAGCCTTAGAAGGCCAGCCTTAAAGGGCCAGCCTAAAGGGCCAGCTTTAAAGGGCCAGCTTAAAAGGCCAGCCTTAAAGGGCCAGCCTTAAAGGGCCAGCTTAAAGGGCCAGCCTTAAAGGGCCAGCCTTAAAGGGCCAGCTTAAAGGGCCAGCTTAAAGGGCCAGCCTTAAAGGGCAAGCCTTAAAGGGCCAGCCTTAAAGGGCCAGCCTTAGAGGGCCAGCTTAAAGGGCCAGCTTTAAAGGGCCAGCTTAAAGGGCCAGCCTTAAGGGGCCAGCTTAAAGGGCCAGTCTTAAAGAGCCAGCCTTAAAGGGCCAGTCTTAAAGGGCCAGCCTTAGAGGGCCAGCCTTAAAGGGCCAGCTTAAAGGGCCAGCCTTAAAGGGCCAGCTTAAAGGGCCAGCCTTAAAGGGCCAGCCTTAAAGGGCCAGTCTTAAAGGGCCAGCTTAAAGGGCCAGCCTTAGAGGGCCAGCTTTACAGGGCCAGCTTAAAGGGCCAGCCTTAAGGGGCCAGCTTAAAGGGCCAGCCTTAAAGGGCCAGCCTTAAAGGGCCAGTCTTAAAGGGCCAGCCTTAGAGGGCCAGCTTTACAGGGTCAGCTTAAAGGGCCAGGCTTAAAGGGCCAGCTTAAAGGGCCAGCCTTAGAGGGCCAGCTTAAAGGGCCAGCCTTAGAGGGCCAGCTTAAAGGGCCAGCCTTAAGGGGCCAGCTTAAAGGGCAAGCCTTAAAGGGCCAGCCTTAAAGGGCCAACCTTAGAGGGCCAGCCTTAAAGGGCCAGCTTAAAGGGCCAGCCTTAAAGGGCCAGCCTTAAAGGGCCAGCCTTAAAGGGCCAGCTTAAAGGGCCAGCTTAAAGGGCCAGCCTTAAAGGGCAAGCCTTAAAGGGCCAGCCTTAAAGGGCCAACCTTAGAGGGCCAGCTTAAAGGGCCAGCCTTAAAGGGCCAGCTTAAAGGGCCAGCCTTAAGGGGCCAGCTTAAAGGGCCAGTCTTAAAGAGCCAGCCTTAAAGGGCCAGTCTTAAAGGGCCAGCCTTAGAGGGCCAGCCTTAAGGGGCCAGCTTAAAGGGCCAGCCTTAAAGGGCCAGCCTTAGATGGCCAGCTTAAAGGGCCAGCCTTAGAGGGCCAGCTTAAAGGGCAAGCCTTAAGGGGCCAGCTTAAAGGGCCAGCTTAAAGGGCCAGCTTAAAGGGCCAGCCTTAAAGGGCAAGCCTTAAAGGGCCAGCCTTAAAGGGCCAACCTTAGAGGGCCAGCTTAAAGGGCCAGCCTTAAAGGGCCAGCTTAAAGGGCCAGCCTTAAGGGGCCAGCTTAAAGGGCCAGTCTTAAAGAGCCAGCCTTAAAGGGCCAGTCTTAAAGGGCCAGCCTTAGAGGGCCAGCCTTAAGGGGCCAGCTTAAAGGGCCAGCCTTAAAGGGCCAGCCTTAGATGGCCAGCTTAAAGGGCCAGCCTTAGAGGGCCAGCTTAAAGGGCCAGCCTTAAGGGGCCAGCTTAAAGGGCCAGCCTTAAAGGGCCAGTCTTAAAGGGCCAGCCTTAGAGGGCCAGCTTTACAGGGTCAGCTTAAAGGGCAAGCCTTAAAGGGCCAGCTTAAAGGGCCAGCCTTAAAGGGCCAG
Source organism: Doryrhamphus excisus (assembly GCF_037039965.1). Classification (NCBI taxonomy): domain Eukaryota; kingdom Metazoa; phylum Chordata; class Actinopteri; order Syngnathiformes; family Syngnathidae; genus Doryrhamphus; species Doryrhamphus excisus. Next base: position 15,859,363 of record NC_136376.1, on the reverse strand, counting down.
CTTAAAGGGCCAGCCTTAGAGGGCCAGCTTAAAGGGCCAGCCTTAAGGGGCCAGCTTTAAGGGGCCAGCTTAAAGGGCCAGCCTTAAAGGGCCAGCTTAAAGGGCCAGCCTTAAAGGGCAAGCCTTAAAGGGCCAGCCTTAAAGGGCCAGCCTTAGAGGGCCAGCTTAAAGGGCCAGCCTTAGAGGGCCAGCTTAAAGGGCCAGCCTTAAGGGGCAAGCTTTAAAGGGCCAGCCTTAAAGGGCCAGCTTAAAGGGCCAGCCTTAAAGGGCCAGCTTAAAGGGCCGGCCTTAAAGGGCCAGCCTTAAAGGGCCAGCTTACAGGGCCAGCCTTAAAGGGCCAGCTTAAAGGGCCAGCCTTAGAGGGCCAGCCCTAAGGGGCCAGCTTAAAGGGCCAGCCTTAAAGGGCCAGCCTTAAAGGGCCAGCCTTAGAGGGCCAGCTTAAAGGGCCAGCCTTAAGGGGCCAGCTTTAAGGGGCCAGCTTAAAGGGCCAGCCTTAAGGGGCCAGCTTAAAGGGCCAGCCTTAAAGGGCAAGCCTTAAAGGGCCAGCCTTAAAGGGCCAGCCTTAGAGGGCCAGCTTAAAGGGCCAGCCTTAAAGGGACAGCCTTAAAGGGCCAGCTTAAAGGACCAGCCTTAAAGGGCCAGCTTAAAGGGCCAGCCTTAAAGGGCAAGCCTTAAAGGGCCAGCCTTAAAGGGCCAGCCTTAGAGGGCCAGCTTAAAGGGCCAGCCTTAGAGGGCCAGCTTAAAGGGCCAGCCTTAAGGGGCAAGCTTTAAAGGGCCAGTCTTAAAGGGCCAGCCTTAGAGGGCCAGCCTTAAAGGGCCAGCTTAAAGGGCCAGCCTTAAAGGGCCAGCTTAAAGGGCCAGCCTTAAAGGGCCAGCCTTAGAGGGCCAGCTTAAAGGGCCAGCCTTAGAGGGCCAGCTTAAAGGGCCAGCCTTAAGGGGCCAGCTTAAAGGGCCAGCCTTAAAGGGCCAGCCTTAAAGGGCCAGTCTTACAGGGCCAGCCTTAGAGGGCCAGCTTTAAAGGGCCAGCTTAAAGGGCCAGCCTTAAAGGGCCAGCTTAAAGGGCCAGCCTTAAAGGGCCAGCTTAAAGGGCCAGCCTTAGAGGGCCAGCTTAAAGGGCCAGCCTTAAGGGGCCAGCTTAAAGGGCAAGCCTTAAAGGGCCAGCCTTAAAGGGCCAGCTTAAAGAGCCAGCCTTAGAGGGCCAGCCTTAAGGGGCCAGCTTAAAGGGCCAGCCTTAAAGGGCCAGCCTTAAAGGGCCAGCCTTAGAGGGCCAGCTTAAAGGGCCAGCCTTAAAGGGCCAGCTTAAAGGGCCAGCCTTAGAGGGCCAGCCTTAAGGGGCCAGCTTAAAGGGCCAGCCTTAAGGGGCCAGCTTTAAAGGGCCAGTCTTAAAGGGCCAGCCTTAGAGGGCCAGCCTTAAAGGGCCAGCTTAAAGGGCCAGCCTTAAAGGGCCAGCTTAAAGGGCCGGCCTTAAAGGGCCAGCCTTAAAGGGCCAGCTTAAAGGGCCAGCCTTAAAGGGCCAGCTTAAAGGGCCAGCCTTAGAGGGCCAGCCTTAAGGGGCCAGCTTAAAGGGCCAGCCTAAAGGGCCAGCCTTAAAAGGCCAGCCATAGAGGGCCAGCTTAAAGGGCCAGCCTTAAAGGGCCAGCTTAAAGGGCCGGCCTTAAAGGGCCAGCCTTAAAGGGCCAGCTTAAAGGGCCAGCCTTAAAGGGCCAGCTTAAAGGGCCAGCCTTAAGGGGCCAGCTTAAAGGGCCAGCCTTAAAGGGCAAGCCTTAAAGGGCCAACCTTAGAGGGCCAGCTTAAAGGGCCAGCCTTAGAGGGCCAGCTTAAAGGGCCAGCCTTAAGGGGCCAGCTTAAAGGGCCAGCCTTAAAGGGCCAGCCTTAAAGGGCCAGCTTAAAGGGCCAGCATTAAAGGGCCAGCCTTAGAGGGCCAGCCTTAAAGGGCCAGCTTAAAGGGCCAGCCTTAAAGGGCCAGCTTAAAGGGCCGGCCTTAGAGGGCAAGCCTTAAAGGGCCAGCCTTAAAGGGCCAGCCTTAAAGGGCCAGCCTTAGAGGGCCAGCTTAAAGGGCCAGCCTTAAGGGGCCAGCTTAAAGGGCCAGCCTTAAAGGGCAAGCCTTAAAGGGCCAACCTTAGAGGGCCAGCTTAAAGGGCCAGCCTTAGAGGGCCAGCTTAAAGGGCCAGCCTTAAGGGGCCAGCTTAAAGGGCCAGCCTTAAAGGGCCAGCCTTAAAGGGCCAGCTTAAAGGGCCAGCATTAAAGGGCCAGCCTTAGAGGGCCAGCCTTAAAGGGCCAGCTTAAAGGGCCAGCCTTAAAGGGCCAGCTTAAAGGGCCGGCCTTAAAGGGCCAGCCTTAAAGGGCCAGCTTAAAGGGCCAGCCTTAAAGGGCCAGCTTAAAGGGCCAGCCTTAGAGGGCCAGCCTTTAGGGGCCAGCTTAAAGGGCCAGCCTAAAGGGCCAGCCTTAAAAGGCCAGCCATAGAGGGCCAGCTTAAAGGGCCAGCCTTAAAGGGCCAGCTTAAAGGGCCAGCCTTAGAGGGCCAGCCTTAAGGGGCCAGCTTAAAGGGCCAGCCTTAAAGGGCCAGCCTTAAAGGGCCAGCCTTAGAGGGCCAGCTTAAAGGGCCAGCCTTAAGGGGCCAGCTTAAAGGGCCAGCCTTAAAGGGCAAGCCTTAAAGGGCCAGCCTTAAAGGGCCAGCTTAAAGGGCCAGCCTTAAAGGGCCAGCTTAAATGGCCGCCTTAAAGGGCCAGCCTTAAAGGGCCAGCTTAAAGGGCCGGCCTTAAAGGGCCAGCCTTAAAGGGCCAGCTTAAAGGGCCAGCCTTAAAGGGCCAGCTTAAAGGGCCAGCCTTAAAGGGCCAGCCTTAAGGGGCCAGCTTAAAGGGCCAGCCTTAAAGGGCCAGCCTTAAAGGGCCAGCTTAAAGAGCCAGCCTTAGAGGGCCAGCCTTAAGGGGCCAGCTTAAAGGGCCAGCCTTAAAGGGCCAGCCTTAAAGGGCCAGCCTTAGAGGGCCAGCTTAAAGGGCCAGCCTTAAAGGGCCAGCTTAAAGGGCCAGCCTTAGAGGGCCAGCCTTAAGGGGCCAGCTTAAAGGGCCAGTCTTAAAGGGCCAGCCTTAGAGGGCCAGCCTTAAAGGGCCAGCTTAAAGGGCCAGCCTTAAAGGGCCAGCTTAAAGGGCCGGCCTTAAAGGGCCAGCCTTAAAGGGCCAGCTTAAAGGGCCAGCCTTAAAGGGCCAGCTTAAAGGGCCAGCCTTAGAGGGCCAGCCTTTAGGGGCCAGCTTAAAGGGCCAGCCTAAAGGGCCAGCCTTAAAAGGCCAGCCATAGAGGGCCAGCTTAAAGGGCCAGCCTTAAAGGGCCAGCTTAAAGGGCCAGCCTTAAGGGGCAAGCTTTAAAGGGCCAGCCTTAAAGGGCCAGCTTAAAGGGCCAGCCTTAAAGGGCCAGCTTAAAGGGCCGGCCTTAAAGGGCAAGCCTTAAAGGGCCAGCCTTAAAGGGCCAGCCTTAGATGGCCAGCTTAAAGGGCCAGCCTTAGAGGGCCAGCTTAAAGGGCCAGCCTTAAGGGGCCAGCTTAAAGGGCCAGCCTTAAAGGGCCAGTCTTAAAGGGCCAGCCTTAGAGGGCCAGCTTTACAGGGTCAGCTTAAAGGGCAAGCCTTAAAGGGCCAGCTTAAAGGGCCAGCCTTAAAGGGCCAGCTTAAAGGGCCAGCCTTAGAGGGCCAGCTTAAAGGGCCAGCCTTAAGGGGCCAGCTTTAAGGGGCCAGCTTAAAGGGCCAGCCTTAAAGGGCCAGCTTAAAGGGCCAGCCTTAAAGGGCAAGCCTTAAAGGGCCAGCCTTAAAGGGCCAGCCTTAGAGGGCCAGCTTAAAGGGCCAGCCTTAGAGGGCCAGCTTAAAGGGCCAGCCTTAAGGGGCAAGCTTTAAAGGGCCAGCCTTAAAGGGCCAGCTTAAAGGGCCAGCCTTAAAGGGCCAGCTTAAAGGGCCGGCCTTAAAGGGCCAGCCTTAAAGGGCCAGCTTACAGGGCCAGCCTTAAAGGGCCAGCTTAAAGGGCCAGCCTTAGAGGGCCAGCCCTAAGGGGCCAGCTTAAAGGGCCAGCCTTAAAGGGCCAGCCTTAAAGGGCCAGCCTTAGAGGGCCAGCTTAAAGGGCCAGCCTTAAGGGGCCAGCTTTAAGGGGCCAGCTTAAAGGGCCAGCCTTAAGGGGCCAGCTTAAAGGGCCAGCCTTAAAGGGCAAGCCTTAAAGGGCCAGCCTTAAAGGGCCAGCCTTAGAGGGCCAGCTTAAAGGGCCAGCCTTAAAGGGACAGCCTTAAAGGGCCAGCTTAAAGGGCCAGCCTTAAAGGGCCAGCTTAAAGGGCCAGCCTTAAAGGGCAAGCCTTAAAGGGCCAGCCTTAAAGGGCCAGCCTTAGAGGGCCAGCTTAAAGGGCCAGCCTTAGAGGGCCAGCTTAAAGGGCCAGCCTTAAGGGGCAAGCTTTAAAGGGCCAGTCTTAAAGGGCCAGCCTTAGAGGGCCAGCCTTAAAGGGCCAGCTTAAAGGGCCAGCCTTAAAGGGCCAGCTTAAAGGGCCAGCCTTAAAGGGCCAGCCTTAGAGGGCCAGCTTAAAGGGCCAGCCTTAGAGGGCCAGCTTAAAGGGCCAGCCTTAAGGGGCCAGCTTAAAGGGCCAGCCTTAAAGGGCCAGCCTTAAAGGGCCAGTCTTACAGGGCCAGCCTTAGAGGGCCAGCTTTAAAGGGCCAGCTTAAAGGGCCAGCCTTAAAGGGCCAGCTTAAAGGGCCAGCCTTAAAGGGCCAGCTTAAAGGGCCAGCCTTAGAGGGCCAGCTTAAAGGGCCAGCCTTAAGGGGCCAGCTTAAAGGGCAAGCCTTAAAGGGCCAGCCTTAAAGGGCCAGCTTAAAGAGCCAGCCTTAGAGGGCCAGTCTTAAGGGGCCAGCTTAAAGGGCCAGCCTTAAAGGGCCAGCCTTAAAGGGCCAGCCTTAGAGGGCCAGCTTAAAGGGCCAGCCTTAAAGGGCCAGCTTAAAGGGCCAGCCTTAGAGGGCCAGCCTTAAGGGGCCAGCTTAAAGGGCCAGCCTTAAGGGGCCAGCTTTAAAGGGCCAGTCTTAAAGGGCCAGCCTTAGAGGGCCAGCCTTAAAGGGCCAGCTTAAAGGGCCAGCCTTAAAGGGCCAGCTTAAAGGGCCGGCCTTAAAGGGCCAGCCTTAAAGGGCCAGCTTAAAGGGCCAGCCTTAAAGGGCCAGCTTAAAGGGCCAGCCTTAGAGGGCCAGCCTTAAGGGGCCAGCTTAAAGGGCCAGCCTAAAGGGCCAGCCTTAAAAGGCCAGCCATAGAGGGCCAGCTTAAAGGGCCAGCCTTAAAGGGCCAGCTTAAAGGGCCGGCCTTAAAGGGCCAGCCTTAAAGGGCCAGCTTAAAGGGCCAGCCTTAAAGGGCCAGCTTAAAGGGCCAGCCTTAGAGGGCCAGCCTTAAGGGGCCAGCTTAAAGGGCTAGCCTTAAAGGGCCAGCCTTAAAGGGCCAGCCTTAGAAGGCCAGCCTTAAAGGGCCAGCCTAAAGGGCCAGCTTTAAAGGGCCAGCTTAAAGGGCCAGCTTAAAGGGCCAGCTTAAAGGGCCAGCCTTAAAGGGCAAGCCTTAAAGGGCCAGCCTTAAAGGGCCAGCCTTAGAGGGCCAGCTTAAAGGGCCAGCCTTAAAGGGCCAGCTTAAAGGGCCAGCCTTAAGGGGCCAGCTTAAAGGGCCAGTCTTAAAGAGCCAGCCTTAAAGGGCCAGTCTTAAAGGGCCAGCCTTAGAGGGCCAGCCTTAAAGGGCCAGCTTAAAGGGCCAGCCTTAAAGGGCCAGCTTAAAGGGTCAGCCTTAGATGGCCAGCCTTAAGGGGCCAGCTTAAAGGGCCAGCCTTAAAGGGCCAGCCTTAAAGGGCCAGTCTTAAAGGGCCAGCCTTAGATGGCCAGCCTTAAGGGGCCAGCTTAAAGGGCCAGCCTTAGAGGGCCAGCCTTAAAGGGCCAGCCTTAGAGGGCAAGCCTTAAAGGGCCAGCCTTAAAGGGCCAGCCTTAAAGGGCCAGCCTTAGAGGGCCAGCTTAAAGGGCCAGCCTTAAGGGGCCAGCTTAAAGGGCCAGCCTTAAAGGGCAAGCCTTAAAGGGCCAACCTTAGAGGGCCAGCTTAAAGGGCCAGCCTTAGAGGGCCAGCTTAAAGGGCCAGCCTTAAGGGGCCAGCTTAAAGGGCCAGCCTTAAAGGGCCAGCCTTAAAGGGCCAGCTTAAAGGGCCAGCATTAAAGGGCCAGCCTTAGAGGGCCAGCCTTAAAGGGCCAGCTTAAAGGGCCAGCCTTAAAGGGCCAGCTTAAAGGGCCGGCCTTAAAGGGCCAGCCTTAAAGGGCCAGCTTAAAGGGCCAGCCTTAAAGGGCCAGCTTAAAGGGCCAGCCTTAGAGGGCCAGCCTTTAGGGGCCAGCTTAAAGGGCCAGCCTAAAGGGCCAGCCTTAAAAGGCCAGCCATAGAGGGCCAGCTTAAAGGGCCAGCCTTAAAGGGCCAGCTTAAAGGGCCAGCCTTAGAGGGCCAGCCTTAAGGGGCCAGCTTAAAGGGCCAGCCTTAAAGGGCCAGCCTTAAAGGGCCAGCCTTAGAGGGCCAGCTTAAAGGGCCAGCCTTAAGGGGCCAGCTTAAAGGGCCAGCCTTAAAGGGCAAGCCTTAAAGGGCCAGCCTTAAAGGGCCAGCTTAAAGGGCCAGCCTTAAAGGGCCAGCTTAAATGGCCAGCCTTAAAGGGCCAGCCTTAAAGGGCCAGCTTAAAGGGCCGGCCTTAAAGGGCCAGCCTTAAAGGGCCAGCTTAAAGGGCCAGCCTTAAAGGGCCAGCTTAAAGGGCCAGCCTTAAAGGGCCAGCCTTAAGGGGCCAGCTTAAAGGGCCAGCCTTAAAGGGCCAGCCTTAAAGGGCCAGCTTAAAGAGCCAGCCTTAGAGGGCCAGCCTTAAGGGGCCAGCTTAAAGGGCCAGCCTTAAAGGGCCAGCCTTAAAGGGCCAGCCTTAGAGGGCCAGCTTAAAGGGCCAGCCTTAAAGGGCCAGCTTAAAGGGCCAGCCTTAGAGGGCCAGCCTTAAGGGGCCAGCTTAAAGGGCCAGTCTTAAAGGGCCAGCCTTAGAGGGCCAGCCTTAAAGGGCCAGCTTAAAGGGCCAGCCTTAAAGGGCCAGCTTAAAGGGCCGGCCTTAAAGGGCCAGCCTTAAAGGGCCAGCTTAAAGGGCCAGCCTTAAAGGGCCAGCTTAAAGGGCCAGCCTTAGAGGGCCAGCCTTTAGGGGCCAGCTTAAAGGGCCAGCCTAAAGGGCCAGCCTTAAAAGGCCAGCCATAGAGGGCCAGCTTAAAGGGCCAGCCTTAAAGGGCCAGCTTAAAGGGCCAGCCTTAGAGGGCCAGCCTTAAGGGGCCAGCTTAAAGGGCCAGCCTTAAAGGGCCAGCCTTAGAAGGCCAGCCTTAAAGGGCCAGCCTAAAGGGCCAGCTTTAAAGGGCCAGCTTAAAGGGCCAGCCTTAAAGGGCCAGCCTTAAAGGGCCAGCTTAAAGGGCCAGCCTTAAAGGGCCAGCCTTAGAGGGCCAGCTTAAAGGGCCAGCCTTAAGGGGCCAGCTTAAAGGGCCAGCCTTAAAGGGCCAGCCTTAAAGGGCCAGCTTAAAGGGCCAGCCTTAAAGGGCCAGCTTAAAGGGCCAGCCTTAAAGGGCCAGCCTTAAAGGGCCAGCTTAAAGGGCCAGCTTAAAGGGCCAGCCTTAAAGGGCAAGCCTTAAAGGGCCAGCCTTAAAGGGCCAGCCTTAGAGGGCCAGCTTAAAGGGCCAGCCTTAAAGGGCCAGCTTAAAGGGCCAGCCTTAAGGGGCCAGCTTAAAGGGCCAGTCTTAAAGAGCCAGCCTTAAAGGGCCAGTCTTAAAGGGCCAGCCTTAGAGGGCCAGCCTTAAAGGGCCAGCTTAAAGGGCCAGCCTTAAAGGGCCAGCTTAAAGGGTCAGCCTTAGATGGCCAGCCTTAAGGGGCCAGCTTAAAGGGCCAGCCTTAAAGGGCCAGTCTTAAAGGGCCAGCCTTAGATGGCCAGCCTTAAGGGGCCAGCTTAAAGGGCCAGCCTTAGAGGGCCAGCCTTAAAGGGCCAGCCTTAGAGGGCAAGCCTTAAAGGGCCAGCCTTAAAGGGCCAGCCTTAAAGGGCCAGCCTTAGAGGGCCAGCTTAAAGGGCCAGCCTTAAGGGGCCAGCTTAAAGGGCCAGCCTTAAAGGGCAAGCCTTAAAGGGCCAACCTTAGAGGGCCAGCTTAAAGGGCCAGCCTTAGAGGGCCAGCTTAAAGGGCCAGCCTTAAGGGGCCAGCTTAAAGGGCCAGCCTTAAAGGGCCAGCCTTAAAGGGCCAGCCTTAAAGGGCCAGCTTAAAGGGCCAGCCTTAAAGTTCCAGCTTAAAGGGCCAGCCTTAAAGGGCCAGCTTAAAGGGCCGGCCTTAAAGGGCCAGCCTTAAAGGGCCAGCTTACAGGGCCAGCCTTAAAGGGCCAGCTTAAAGGGCCAGCCTTAGAGGGCCAGCCCTAAGGGGCCAGCTTAAAGGGCCAGCCTTAAAGGGCCAGCCTTAAAGGGCCAGCCTTAGAGGGCCAGCTTAAAGGGCCAGCCTTAAAGGGCCAGCTTAAAGGGCCAGCCTTAAAGGGCCAGCTTAAAGGGCAAGCCTTAAAGGGCCAGCCTTAGAGGGCCAGCCTTAAAGGGCCAGCCTTAAAGGGCCAGCCTTAAAGGGCCAGCCTTAGAGGGCCAGCTTAAAGGGCCAGCCTTAAGGGGCCAGCTTAAAGGGCCAGCCTTAAAGGGCAAGCCTTAAAGGGCCAGCCTTAAAGGGCCAGCTTAAAGGGCCAGCCTTAAAGGGCCAGCTTAAATGGCCAGCCTTAAAGGGCCAGCCTTAAAGGGCCAGCTTAAAGGGCCGGCCTTAAAGGGCCAGCCTTAAAGGGCCAGCTTAAAGGGCCGGCCTTAAAGGGCCAGCCTTAAAGGGCCAGCTTAAAGGGCCAGCCTTAAAGGGCCAGCTTAAAGGGCCAGCCTTAAAGGGCCAGCCTTAAGGGGCCAGCTTAAAGGGCCAGCCTTAAAGGGCCAGCCTTAGAGGGCCAGCTTAAAGGGTCAACCTTAAAGGGCTAGCTTAAAGGGCCAGTCTTAGAGGGCCAGCTTTACAGGGCCAGCTTAAAGGGCCAGCCTTAAGGGGCCAGCTTAAAGGGCCAGCCTTAAAGGGCCAGCCTTAAAGGACCAGTCTTAAAGGGCCAGCCTTAGAGGGCCAGCTTTACAGGGTCAGCTTAAAGGGCCAGGCTTAAAGGGCCAGCTTAAAGGGCCAGCCTTAGAGGGCCAGCTTAAAGGGCCAGCCTTAGAGGGCCAGCTTAAAGGGCCAGCCTTAAGGGGCCAGCTTAAAGGGCAAGCCTTAAAGGGCCAGCCTTAAAGGGCCAACCTTAGAGGGCCAGCTTTAAAGGGCCAGTCTTAAAGGGCCAGCCTTAGAGGGCCAGCCTTAAAGGGCCAGCTTAAAGGGCCAGCCTTAAAAGGCCAGCTTAAAGGGCCGGCCTTAAAGGGCCAGCCTTAAAGGGCCAGCTTAAAGGGCCAGCCTTAGAGGGCCAGCCTTAGATGGCCAGCCTTAAGGGGCCAGCTTAAAGGGCCAGCCTTAGAGGGCCAGCCTTAAAGGGCCAGCCTTAGAGGGCCAGCCTTTAGGGGCCAGCTTAAAGGGCCAGCCTAAAGGGCCAGCCTTAAAAGGCCAGCCATAGAGGGCCAGCTTAAAGGGCCAGCCTTAAAGGGCCAGCTTAAAGGGCCAGCCTTAGAGGGCCAGCCTTAAGGGGCCAGCTTAAAGGGCCAGCCTTAAAGGGCCAGCCTTAGAAGGCCAGCCTTAAAGGGCCAGCCTAAAGGGCCAGCTTTAAAGGGCCAGCTTAAAGGGCCAGCCTTAAAGGGCCAGCCTTAAAGGACCAGTCTTAAAGGGCCAGCCTTAGAGGGCCAGCTTTACAGGGTCAGCTTAAAGGGCCAGGCTTAAAGGGCCAGCTTAAAGGGCCAGCCTTAGAGGGCCAGCTTAAAGGGCCAGCCTTAGAGGGCCAGCTTAAAGGGCCAGCCTTAAGGGGCCAGCTTAAAGGGCAAGCCTTAAAGGGCCAGCCTTAAAGGGCCAACCTTAGAGGGCCAGCTTTAAAGGGCCAGTCTTAAAGGGCCAGCCTTAGAGGGCCAGCCTTAAAGGGCCAGCTTAAAGGGCCAGCCTTAAAAGGCCAGCTTAAAGGGCCGGCCTTAAAGGGCCAGCCTTAAAGGGCCAGCTTAAAGGGCCAGCCTTAGAGGGCCAGCCTTAGATGGCCAGCCTTAAGGGGCCAGCTTAAAGGGCCAGCCTTAGAGGGCCAGCCTTAAAGGGCCAGCCTTAGAGGGCCAGCCTTTAGGGGCCAGCTTAAAGGGCCAGCCTAAAGGGCCAGCCTTAAAAGGCCAGCCATAGAGGGCCAGCTTAAAGGGCCAGCCTTAAAGGGCCAGCTTAAAGGGCCAGCCTTAGAGGGCCAGCCTTAAGGGGCCAGCTTAAAGGGCCAGCCTTAAAGGGCCAGCCTTAGAAGGCCAGCCTTAAAGGGCCAGCCTAAAGGGCCAGCTTTAAAGGGCCAGCTTAAAGGGCCAGCCTTAAAGGGCCAGCCTTAAAGGGCCAGCTTAAAGGGCCAGCCTTAAAGGGCCAGCCTTAGAGGGCCAGCTTAAAGGGCCAGCCTTAAGGGGCCAGCTTAAAGGGCCAGCCTTAAAGGGCCAGCCTTAAAGGGCCAGCTTAAAGGGCCAGCCTTAAAGGGCCAGCTTAAAGGGCCAGCCTTAAAGGGCCAGCCTTAAAGGGCCAGCTTAAAGGGCCAGCTTAAAGGGCCAGCCTTAAAGGGCAAGCCTTAAAGGGCCAGCCTTAAAGGGCCAGCCTTAGAGGGCCAGCTTAAAGGGCCAGCCTTAAAGGGCCAGCTTAAAGGGCCAGCCTTAAGGGGCCAGCTTAAAGGGCCAGTCTTAAAGAGCCAGCCTTAAAGGGCCAGTCTTAAAGGGCCAGCCTTAGAGGGCCAGCCTTAAAGGGCCAGCTTAAAGGGCCAGCCTTAAAGGGCCAGCTTAAAGGGTCAGCCTTAGATGGCCAGCCTTAAGGGGCCAGCTTAAAGGGCCAGCCTTAAAGGGCCAGCCTTAAAGGGCCAGTCTTAAAGGGCCAGCCTTAGATGGCCAGCCTTAAGGGGCCAGCTTAAAGGGCCAGCCTTAAAGGGCCAGCCTTAAAGGGCCAGCTTAAAGGGCCAGCCTTAAAGTTCCAGCTTAAAGGGCCAGCCTTAAAGGGCCAGCTTAAAGGGCCGGCCTTAAAGGGCCAGCCTTAAAGGGCCAGCTTACAGGGCCAGCCTTAAAGGGCCAGCTTAAAGGGCCAGCCTTAGAGGGCCAGCCCTAAGGGGCCAGCTTAAAGGGCCAGCCTTAAAGGGCCAGCCTTAAAGGGCCAGCCTTAGAGGGCCAGCTTAAAGGGCCAGCCTTAAAGGGCCAGCTTAAAGGGCCAGCCTTAAAGGGCCAGCTTAAAGGGCCAGCCTTAAAGGGCCAGCCTTAGAGGGCCAGCCTTAAAGGGCCAGCCTTAAAGGGCCAGCCTTAAAGGGCCAGCCTTAGAGGGCCAGCTTAAAGGGCCAGCCTTAAGGGGCCAGCTTAAAGGGCCAGCCTTAAAGGGCAAGCCTTAAAGGGCCAGCCTTAAAGGGCCAGCTTAAAGGGCCAGCCTTAAAGGGCCAGCTTAAATGGCCAGCCTTAAAGGGCCAGCCTTAAAGGGCCAACCTTAGAGGGCCAGCTTAAAGGGCCAGCCTTAGAGGGCCAGCTTAAAGGGCCAGCCTTAAGGGGCCAGCTTAAAGGGCCAGCCTTAAAGGGCCAGCCTTAGAGGGCCAGCCTTAAAGGGCCAGCTTAAAGGGCCAGCCTTAAAGGGCCAGCTTAAAGGGCCAGCCTTAAAGGGCCAGCTTAAAGGGCCGGCCTTAAAGGGCCAGCCTTAAAGGGCCAGCTTACAGGGCCAGCCTTAAAGGGCCAGCTTAAAGGGCCAGCCTTAGAGGGCCAGCCCTAAGGGGCCAGCTTAAAGGGCCAGCCTTAAAGGGCCAGCCTTAAAGGGCCAGCCTTAAAGGGCCAGCCTTAGAGGGCCAGCTTAAAGGGCCAGCCTTAAAGGGCCAGCTTAAAGGGCCAGCCTTAAAGGGCCAGCTTAAAGGGCCAGCCTTAGATGGCCAGCCTTAAGGGGCCAGCTTAAAGGGCCAGCCTTAAAGGGCCAGCCTTAGAGGGCCAGCCTTAAAGGGCCAGCCTTAAAGGGCCAGCCTTAAAGGGCCAGCCTTAGAGGGCCAGCTTAAAGGGCCAGCCTTAAGGGGCCAGCTAAAAGGGCCAGCCTTAAAGGGCAAGCCTTAAAGGGCCAGCCTTAGAGGGCCAGCTTAAAGGGCCAGCCTTAGAGGGCCAGCTTAAAGGGCCAGCCTTAAGGGGCCAGCTTAAAGGGCCAGCCTTAAAGGGCCAGCCTTAAAGGGCCAGCCTTAAAGGGCCAGCTTAAAGGGCCAGCCTTAAAGGGCCAGCTTAAAGGGCCAGCCTTAAAGGGCCAGCCTTAAAGGGCCAGCTTAAAGGGCCTGCCTTAAAGGGCCAGCCTTAAAGGGCCAGCTTAAAGGGCCAGCCTTAAAGGGCCAGCTTAAAGGGCCAGCCTTAGAGGGCCAGGCTTAAGGGGCCAGCTTAAAGGGCCAGCCTTAAAGGGCCAGCCTTAGAGGGCCAGCTTAAAGGGTCAGCCTTAAAGGGCCAGCTTAAAGGGCCAGCCTTAGAGGGCCAGCTTTACAGGGCCAGCTTAAAGGGCCAGCCTTAAGGGGCCAGCTTAAAGGGCCAGCCTTAGAGGGCCAGCTTAAAGGGCCAGCCTTAAGGGGCCAGCTTTAAGGGGCCAGCTTAAAGGGCCAGCCTTAAGGGGCCAGCTTAAAGGGCCAGCCTTAAAGGGCCAGCTTAAAGGGCCAGCCTTAAAGGGCCAGCTTAAAGGGCCAGCTTTAAAGGGCAAGCCTTAAAGGGCCAGCCTTAAAGGGCCAGCCTTAAAGGGCCAGCCTTAGAGGGCCAGCTTAAAGGGCCAGCCTTAGAGGGCCAGCTTAAAGGGCCAGCCTTAAGGGGCAAGCTTTAAAGGGCCAGTCTTAAAGGGCCAGCCTTAGAGGGCCAGCCTTAAGGGGCCAGCTTAAAGGGCCAGCCTTAAAGGGCCAGCCTTAAAGGGCCAGCCTTAGAAGGCCAGCCTTAAAGGGCCAGCCTAAAGGGCCAGCTTTAAAGGGCCAGCTTAAAGGGCCAGCCTTAAAGGGCCAGCCTTAAAGGGCCAGCTTAAAGGGCCAGCCTTAAAGGGCCAGCCTTAGAGGGCCAGACTTAAAGGGCCATCTTAAAGGGCCAGGCTTAAAGGGCCATCTTAAAGGGCCAGCCTTAGATGGCCAGCTTAAAGGGCCAGCTTAAAGGGCCAGCCTTAAAGGGCCAGCCTTAGAGGGCCAGACTTAAAGGGCCATCTTAAAGGGCCAGGCTTAAAGGGCCAGCTTAAAGGGCCAGCCTTAGATGGCCAGCTTAAAGGGCCAGCTTAAAAGGCCAGCCTTAGAGGGCCAGCCTTAAAGGGCCAGCTTAAAGGGCCAGCCTTAAAGGGCCAGCTTAAAGGGCCAGCCTTAAAGGGCAAGCCTTAAAGGGCCAGCCTTAAAGGGCCAGCCTTAGATGGCCAGCTTAAAGGGCCAGCCTTAGAGGGCCAGCTTAAAGGGCCAGCCTTAAGGGGCCAGCTTAAAGGGCCAGCCTTAAAGGGCCAGTCTTAAAGGGCCAGCCTTAGAGGGCCAGCTTTACAGGGTCAGCTTAAAGGGCCAGCCTTAAAGGGCCAGCTTAAAGGGCCAGCCTTAAAGGGCCAGCTTAAAGGGCCAGCCTTAGAGGGCCAGCTTAAAGGGCCAGCCTTAAGGGGCCAGCTTAAAGGGCCAGCCTTAAAGGGCCAGCCTTAAAGGGCCAGCTTAAAGGGCCAGCCTTAAAGGGCCAGCTTAAAGGGCCAGCCTTAAAGGGCCAGCCTTAAAGGGCCAGCTTAAAGGGCCAGCTTAAAGGGCCAGCCTTAAAGGGCAAGCCTTAAAGGGCCAGCCTTAAAGGGCCAGCCTTAGAGGGCCAGCTTAAAGGGCCAGCCTTAAAGGGCCAGCTTAAAGGGCCAGCCTTAAGGGGCCAGCTTAAAGGGCCAGTCTTAAAGAGCCAGCCTTAAAGGGCCAGTCTTAAAGGGCCAGCCTTAGAGGGCCAGCCTTAAAGGGCCAGCTTAAAGGGCCAGCCTTAAAGGGCCAGCTTAAAGGGCCAGCCTTAGATGGCCAGCCTTAAGGGGCCAGCTTAAAGGGCCAGCCTTAAAGGGCCAGCCTTAAAGGGCCAGTCTTAAAGGGCCAGCCTTAGATGGCCAGCCTTAAGGGGCCAGCTTAAAGGGCCAGCCTTAGAGGGCCAGCCTTAAAGGGCCAGCCTTAGAGGGCAAGCCTTAAAGGGCCAGCCTTAAAGGGCCAGCCTTAAAGGGCCAGCCTTAGAGGGCCAGCTTAAAGGGCCAGCCTTAGAGGGCAAGCCTTAAAGGGCCAGCCTTAAAGGGCCAGCCTTAAAGGGCCAGCCTTAGAGGGCCAGCTTAAAGGGCCAGCCTTAAGGGGCCAGCTTAAAGGGCCAGCCTTAAAGGGCAAGCCTTAAAGGGCCAACCTTAGAGGGCCAGCTTAAAGGGCCAGCCTTAGATGGCCAGCCTTAAGGGGCCAGCTTAAAGGGCCAGCCTTAAAGGGCCAGCTTAAAGGGCCAGCCTTAGAGGGCCAGCCTTAAAGGGCCAGCTTAAAGGGCCAGCCTTAAAGGGCCAGCCTTAAAGGGCCAGTCTTAAAGGGCCAGCCTTAGATGGCCAGCCTTAAGGGGCCAGCTTAAAGGGCCAGCCTTAAAGGGCAAGCCTTAAAGGGCCAACCTTAGAGGGCCAGCTTAAAGGGCCAGCCTTAGAGGGCCAGCCTTAAAGGGCCAGCCTTAAAGGGCCAGCTTAAAGGGCCAGCCTTAAAGGGCCAGCTTAAAGGGCCAGCCTTAAAGGGCCAGCTTAAAGGGCCGGCCTTAAAGGGCCAGCCTTAGAGGGCCAGCTTAAAGGGCCAGCCTTAAGGGGCCAGCTTAAAGGGCCAGCCTTAAAGGGCCAGTCTTAAAGGGCCAGCCTTAGAGGGCCAGCTTTACAGGGTCAGCTTAAAGGGCCAGCCTTAAAGGGCCAGCTTAAAGGGCCAGCCTTAAAGGGCCAGCTTAAAGGGCCAGCCTTAGAGGGCCAGCTTAAAGGGCCAGCCTTAAGGGGCCAGCTTAAAGGGCCAGCCTTAAAGGGCCAGCCTTAAAGGGCCAGCTTAAAGGGCCAGCCTTAAAGGGCCAGCTTAAAGGGCCAGCCTTAAAGGGCCAGCCTTAAAGGGCAAGCCTTAAAGGGCCAGCCTTAAAGGGCCAGCCTTAGAGGGCCAGCTTAAAGGGCCAGCCTTAAAGGGCCAGCTTAAAGGGCCAGCCTTAAGGGGCCAGCTTAAAGGGCCAGCCTTAAGGGGCCAGCTTAAAGGGCCAGTCTTAAAGGGCCAGCCTTAGAGGGCCAGCCTTAAAGGGCCAGCCTTAAAGGGCCAGCTTAAAGGGCCAGCTTAAAGGGCCAGCCTTAAAGGGCAAGCCTTAAAGGGCCAGCCTTAAAGGGCCAGCCTTAGAGGGCCAGCTTAAAGGGCCAGCCTTAAAGGGCCAGCTTAAAGGGCCAGCCTTAAGGGGCCAGCTTAAAGGGCCAGCCTTAAGGGGCCAGCTTAAAGGGCCAGTCTTAAAGGGCCAGCCTTAGAGGGCCAGCCTTAAAGGGCCAGCTTAAAGGGCCAGCCTTAAAGGGCCAGCTTAAAGGGCCAGCCTTAGATGGCCAGCCTTAAGGGGCCAGCTTAAAGGGCCAGCCTTAAAGGGCCAGCCTTAAAGGGCCAGTCTTAAAGGGCCAGCCTTAGATGGCCAGCCTTAAGGGGCCAGCTTAAAGGGCCAGCCTTAGAGGGCCAGCCTTAAAGGGCCAGCCTTAGAGGGAAAGCCTTAAAGGGCCAGCCTTAAAGGGCCAGCCTTAAAGGGCCAGCCTTAGAGGGCCAGCTTAAAGGGCCAGCCTTAAGGGGCCAGCTTAAAGGGCCAGCCTTAAAGGGCAAGCCTTAAAGGGCCAACCTTAGAGGGCCAGCTTAAAGGGCCAGCCTTAGAGGGCCAGCTTAAAGGGCCAGCCTTAAGGGGCCAGCTTAAAGGGCCAGCCTTAAAGGGCCAGCCTTAAAGGGCCAGCCTTAAAGGGCCAGCTTAAAGGGCCAGCCTTAAAGGGCCAGCTTAAAGGGCCAGCCTTAAAGGGCCAGCTTAAAGGGCCGGCCTTAAAGGGCCAGGCTTAAAGGGCCAGCTTACAGGGCCAGCCTTAAAGGGCCAGCTTAAAGGGCCAGCCTTAGAGGGCCAGCCCTAAGGGGCCAGCTTAAAGGGCCAGCCTTAAAGGGCCAGCCTTAAAGGGCCAGCCTTAGAGGGCCAGCTTAAAGGGCCAGCCTTAAAGGGCCAGCTTAAAGGGCCAGCCTTAAAGGGCCAGCTTAAAGGGCCAGCCTTAAAGGGCCAGCCTTAGAGGGCCAGCCTTAAAGGGCCAGCCTTAAAGGGCCAGCCTTAAAGGGCCAGCCTTAGAGGGCCAGCCTTAGAGGGCCAGCCTTAAAGGGCCAGCCTTAAAGGGCCAGCCTTAAAGGTCCAGCCTTAGAGGGCCAGCTTAAAGGGCCAGTCTTAAGGGGCCAGCTTAAAGGGCCAGCCTTAAAGGGCAAGCCTTAAAGGGCCAGCCTTAAAGGGCCAGCTTAAAGGGCCAGCCTTAAAGGGCCAGCTTAAAGGGCCAGCCTTAAAGGGCCAGCCTTAAAGGGCCAGCTTAAAGGGCCGGCCTTAAAGGGCCAGCCTTAAAGGGCCAGCTTAAAGGGCCAGCCTTAAAGGGCCAGCTTAAAGGGCCAGCCTTAAAGGGCCAGCCTTAAGGGGCCAGCTTAAAGGGCCAGCCTTAAAGGGCCAGCCTTAGAGGGCCAGCTTAAAGGGTCAGCCTTAAAGGGCCAGCTTAAAGGGCCAGCCTTAGAGGGCCAGCTTTACAGGGCCAGCTTAAAGGGCCAGCCTTAAGGGGCCAGCTTAAAGGGCCAGCCTTAAAGGGCCAGCCTTAAAGGGCCAGTCTTAAAGGGCCAGCCTTAGAGGGCCAGCTTTACAGGGTCAGCTTAAAGGGCCAGGCTTAAAGGGCCAGCCTTAAAGGGCCAGCCTTAAAGGGCCAGCTTAAAAGGCCCGCCTTAAAGGGCCAGCCTTAAAGGGCCAGCTTAAAGGGCCAGCCTTAAAGGGCCAGCCTTAAAGGGCCAGCTTAAAGGGCCAGCCTTAAAGGGCAAGCCTTAAAGGGCCAGCCTTAAAGGGCCAGCCTTAGAGGGCCAGCTTAAAGGGCCAGCCTTAAAGGGCCAGCTTAAAGGGCCAGCCTTAAGGGGCCAACTTAAAGGGCCAGTCTTAAAGAGCCAGCCTTAAAGGGCCAGCCTTAAAGGGCCAGTCTTAAAGGGCCAGCCTTAGAGGGCCAGCCTTAAAGGGCCAGCTTAAAGGGCCAGCCTTAAAGGGCCAGCTTAAAGGGCCAGCCTTAGATGGCCAGCCTTAAGGGGCCAGCTTAAAGGGCCAGCCTTAAAGGGCCAGCCTTAAAGGGCCAGTCTTAAAGGGCCAGCCTTAGATGGCCAGCCTTAAGGGGGCAGCTTAAAGGGCCAGCCTTAGAGGGCCAGCCTTAAAGGGCCAGCCTTAGAGGGCAAGCCTTAAAGGGCCAGCCTTAAAGGGCCAGCCTTAAAGGGCCAGCCTTAGAGGGCCAGCTTAAAGGGCCAGCCTTAAGGGGCCAGCTTAAAGGGCCAGCCTTAAAGGGCAAGCCTTAAAGGGCCAACCTTAGAGGGCCAGCTTAAAGGGCCAGCCTTAGAGGGCCAGCCTTAAAGGGCCAGCTTAAAGGGCCAGCCTTAAAGGGCCAGCTTAAAGGGCCAGCCTTAGAGGGCCAGCCTTAAGGGGCCAGCTTAAAGGGCCAGCCTTAAAGGGCCAGCCTTAGAGGGCCAGCTTAAAGGGTCAGCCTTAAGGGGCCAGCTTAAAGGGCCAGCCTTAGAGGGCCAGCTTTACAGGGCCAGCTTAAAGGGCCAGCCTTAAGGGGCCATCTTAAAGGGCCAGCCTTAGAGGGCCAGCTTAAAGGGCCAGCCTTAAGGGGCCAGCTTTAAGGGGCCAGCTTAAAGGGCCAGCCTTAAGGGGCCAGCTTAAAGGGCCAGCCTTAAAGGGCAAGCCTTAAAGGGCCAGCCTTAAAGGGCCAGCCTTAGAGGGCCAGCTTAAAGGGCCAGCCTTAAAGGGACAGCCTTAAAGGGCCAGCTTAAAGGGCCAGCCTTAAAGGGCCAGCTTAAAGGGCCAGCCTTAAAGGGCCAGCCTTAAAGGGCCAGCCTTAGAGGGCCAGCTTAAAGGGCCAGCCTTAGAGGGCCAGCTTAAAGGGCCAGCCTTAAGGGGCAAGCTTTAAAGGGCCAGTCTTAAAGGGCCAGCCTTAGAGGGCCAGCCTTAAGGGGCCAGCTTAAAGGGCCAGCCTTAAAGGGCCAGCCTTAAAGGGCCAGCCTTAGAAGGCCAGCCTTAAAGGGCCAGCCTAAAGGGCCAGCTTTAAAGGGCCAGCTTAAAGGGCCAGCCTTAAAGGGCCAGCCTTAAAGGGCCAGCTTAAAGGGCCAGCCTTAAAGGGCCAGCCTTAGAGGGCCAGACTTAAAGGGCCATCTTAAAGGGCCAGGCTTAAAGGGCCAGCTTAAAGGGCCAGCCTTAGATGGCCAGCTTAAAGGGCCAGCTTAAAAGGCCAGCCTTAGAGGGCCAGCCTTAAAGGGCCAGCTTAAAGGGCCAGCCTTAAAGGGCCAGCTTAAAGGGCCAGCCTTAAAGGGCAAGCCTTAAAGGGCCAGCCTTAAAGGGCCAGCCTTAGATGGCCAGCTTAAAGGGCCAGCCTTAGAGGGCCAGCTTAAAGGGCCAGCCTTAAGGGGCCAGCTTAAAGGGCCAGCCTTAAAGGGCCAGTCTTAAAGGGCCAGCCTTAGAGGGCCAGCTTTACAGGGTCAGCTTAAAGGGCCAGCCTTAAAGGGCCAGCTTAAAGGGCCAGCCTTAAAGGGCCAGCTTAAAGGGCCAGCCTTAGAGGGCCAGCTTAAAGGGCCAGCCTTAAGGGGCCAGCTTTAAGGGGCCAGCTTAAAGGGCCAGCCTTAAGGGGCCAGCTTAAAGGGCCAGCCTTAAAGGGCAAGCCTTAAAGGGCCAGCCTTAAAGGGCCAGCCTTAGAGGGCCAGCTTAAAGGGCCAGCCTTAAAGGGACAGCCTTAAAGGGCCAGCTTAAAGGGCCAGCCTTAAAGGGCCAGCTTAAAGGGCCAGCCTTAAAGGGCAAGCCTTAAAGGGCCAGCCTTAAAGGGCCAGCCTTAGAGGGCCAGCTTAAAGGGCCAGCCTTAGAGGGCCAGCTTAAAGGGCCAGCCTTAAGGGGCAAGCTTTAAAGGGCCAGTCTTAAAGGGCCAGCCTTAGAGGGCCAGCCTTAAAGGGCAAGCCTTAAAGGGCCAGCCTTAAAGGGCCAGCCTTAGAGGGCCAGCTTAAAGGGCCAGCCTTAAAGGGCCAGCTTAAAGGGCCAGCCTTAAGGGGCCAGCTTAAAGGGCCAGTCTTAAAAAGCCAGCCTTAAAGGGCCAGCCTTAAAGGGCCAGTCTTAAAGGGCCAGCCTTAGAGGGCCAGCCTTAAAGGGCCAGCTTAAAGGGCCAGCCTTAAAGGGCCAGCTTAAAGGGCCAGCCTTAGATGGCCAGCCTTAAGGGGCCAGCTTAAAGGGCCAGCCTTAAAGGGCCAGCCTTAAAGGGCCAGTCTTAAAGGGCCAGCCTTAGATGGCCAGCCTTAAGGGGGCAGCTTAAAGGGCCAGCCTTAGAGGGCCAGCCTTAAAGGGCCAGCCTTAGAGGGCAAGCCTTAAAGGGCCAGCCTTAAAGGGCCAGCCTTAAAGGGCCAGCCTTAGAGGGCCAGCTTAAAGGGCCAGCCTTAAGGGGCCAGCTTAAAGGGCCAGCCTTAAAGGGCAAGCCTTAAAGGGCCAACCTTAGAGGGCCAGCTTAAAGGGCCAGCCTTAGAGGGCCAGCCTTAAAGGGCCAGCCTTAAAGGGCCAGCTTAAAGGGCCAGCCTTAAAGGGCCAGCTTAAAGGGCCAGCCTTAAAGGGCCAGCCTTAAAGGGCCAGTCTTAAAGGGCCAGCCTTAGATGGCCAGCCTTAAGGGGCCAGCTTAAAGGGCCAGCCTTAGAGGGCCAGCCTTAAAGGGCCAGCCTTAGAGGGAAAGCCTTAAAGGGCCAGCCTTAAAGGGCCAGCCTTAAAGGGCCAGCCTTAGAGGGCCAGCTTAAAGGGCCAGCCTTAAGGGGCCAGCTTAAAGGGCCAGCCTTAAAGGGCAAGCCTTAAAGGGCCAACCTTAGAGGGCCAGCTTAAAGGGCCAGCCTTAGAGGGCCAGCTTAAAGGGCCAGCCTTAAGGGGCCAGCTTAAAGGGCCAGCCTTAAAGGGCCAGCCTTAAAGGGCCAGCCTTAAAGGGCCAGCTTAAAGGGCCAGCCTTAAAGGGCCAGCTTAAAGGGCCAGCCTTAAAGGGCCAGCTTAAAGGGCCGGCCTTAAAGGGCCAGCCTTAAAGGGCCAGCTTACAGGGCCAGCCTTAAAGGGCCAGCTTAAAGGGCCAGCCTTAGAGGGCCAGCCCTAAGGGGCCAGCTTAAAGGGCCAGCCTTAAAGGGCCAGCCTTAAAGGGCCAGCCTTAAAGGGCCAGCCTTAGAGGGCCAGCTTAAAGGGCCAGCCTTAAAGGGCCAGCTTAAAGGGCCAGCCTTAAAGGGCCAGCTTAAAGGGCCAGCCTTAAAGGGCCAGCCTTAGAGGGCCAGCCTTAAAGGGCCAGCCTTAAAGGGCCAGCCTTAAAGGGCCAGCCTTAGAGGGCCAGCCTTAGAGGGCCAGCCTTAAAGGGCCAGCCTTAGAGGGCCAGCTTAAAGGGCCAGTCTTAAGGGGCCAGCTTAAAGGGCCAGCCTTAAAGGGCAAGCCTTAAAGGGCCAGCCTTAAAGGGCCAGCTTAAAGGGCCAGCCTTAAAGGGCCAGCTTAAAGGGCCAGCCTTAAAGGGCCAGCCTTAAAGGGCCAGCTTAAAGGGCCGGCCTTAAAGGGCCAGCCTTAAAGGGCCAGCTTAAAGGGCCAGCCTTAAAGGGCCAGCTTAAAGGGCCAGCCTTAAAGGGCCAGCCTTAAGGGGCCAGCTTAAAGGGCCAGCCTTAAAGGGCCAGCCTTAGAGGGCCAGCTTAAAGGGTCAGCCTTAAAGGGCCAGCCTTAAAGGGCCAGCCTTAGAGGGCCAGACTTAAAGGGCCATCTTAAAGGGCCAGGCTTAAAGGGCCAGCTTAAAGGGCCAGCCTTAGATGGCCAGCTTAAAGGGCCAGCTTAAAAGGCCAGCCTTAGAGGGCCAGCCTTAAAGGGCCAGCTTAAAGGGCCAGCCTTAAAGGGCCAGCTTAAAGGGCCAGCCTTAAAGGGCAAGCCTTAAAGGGCCAGCCTTAAAGGGCCAGCCTTAGATGGCCAGCTTAAAGGGCCAGCCTTAGAGGGCCAGCTTAAAGGGCCAGCCTTAAGGGGCCAGCTTAAAGGGCCAGCCTTAAAGGGCCAGTCTTAAAGGGCCAGCCTTAGAGGGCCAGCTTTACAGGGTCAGCTTAAAGGGCCAGCCTTAAAGGGCCAGCTTAAAGGGCCAGCCTTAAAGGGCCAGCTTAAAGGGCCAGCCTTAGAGGGCCAGCTTAAAGGGCCAGCCTTAAAGGGCAAGCCTTAAAGGGCCAGCCTTAAAGGGCCAGCCTTAGAGGGCCAGCTTAAAGGGCCAGCCTTAAAGGGCCAGCTTAAAGGGCCAGCCTTAAGGGGCCAACTTAAAGGGCCAGTCTTAAAGAGCCAGCCTTAAAGGGCCAGCCTTAAAGGGCCAGTCTTAAAGGGCCAGCCTTAGAGGGCCAGCCTTAAAGGGCCAGCTTAAAGGGCCAGCCTTAAAGGGCCAGCTTAAAGGGCCAGCCTTAGATGGCCAGCCTTAAGGGGCCAGCTTAAAGGGCCAGCCTTAAAGGGCCAGCCTTAAAGGGCCAGTCTTAAAGGGCCAGCCTTAGATGGCCAGCCTTAAGGGGGCAGCTTAAAGGGCCAGCCTTAGAGGGCCAGCCTTAAAGGGCCAGCCTTAGAGGGCAAGCCTTAAAGGGCCAGCCTTAAAGGGCCAGCCTTAAAGGGCCAGCCTTAGAGGGCCAGCTTAAAGGGCCAGCCTTAAGGGGCCAGCTTAAAGGGCCAGCCTTAAAGGGCAAGCCTTAAAGGGCCAACCTTAGAGGGCCAGCTTAAAGGGCCAGCCTTAGAGGGCCAGCCTTAAAGGGCCAGCTTAAAGGGCCAGCCTTAAAGGGCCAGCTTAAAGGGCCAGCCTTAGAGGGCCAGCCTTAAGGGGCCAGCTTAAAGGGCCAGCCTTAAAGGGCCAGCCTTAGAGGGCCAGCTTAAAGGGTCAGCCTTAAGGGGCCAGCTTAAAGGGCCAGCCTTAGAGGGCCAGCTTTACAGGGCCAGCTTAAAGGGCCAGCCTTAAGGGGCCATCTTAAAGGGCCAGCCTTAGAGGGCCAGCTTAAAGGGCCAGCCTTAAGGGGCCAGCTTTAAGGGGCCAGCTTAAAGGGCCAGCCTTAAGGGGCCAGCTTAAAGGGCCAGCCTTAAAGGGCAAGCCTTAAAGGGCCAGCCTTAAAGGGCCAGCCTTAGAGGGCCAGCTTAAAGGGCCAGCCTTAAAGGGACAGCCTTAAAGGGCCAGCTTAAAGGGCCAGCCTTAAAGGGCCAGCTTAAAGGGCCAGCCTTAAAGGGCCAGCCTTAAAGGGCCAGCCTTAGAGGGCCAGCTTAAAGGGCCAGCCTTAGAGGGCCAGCTTAAAGGGCCAGCCTTAAGGGGCAAGCTTTAAAGGGCCAGTCTTAAAGGGCCAGCCTTAGAGGGCCAGCCTTAAGGGGCCAGCTTAAAGGGCCAGCCTTAAAGGGCCAGCCTTAAAGGGCCAGCCTTAGAAGGCCAGCCTTAAAGGGCCAGCCTAAAGGGCCAGCTTTAAAGGGCCAGCTTAAAGGGCCAGCCTTAAAGGGCCAGCCTTAAAGGGCCAGCTTAAAGGGCCAGCCTTAAAGGGCCAGCCTTAGAGGGCCAGACTTAAAGGGCCATCTTAAAGGGCCAGGCTTAAAGGGCCAGCTTAAAGGGCCAGCCTTAGATGGCCAGCTTAAAGGGCCAGCTTAAAAGGCCAGCCTTAGAGGGCCAGCCTTAAAGGGCCAGCTTAAAGGGCCAGCCTTAAAGGGCCAGCTTAAAGGGCCAGCCTTAAAGGGCAAGCCTTAAAGGGCCAGCCTTAAAGGGCCAGCCTTAGATGGCCAGCTTAAAGGGCCAGCCTTAGAGGGCCAGCTTAAAGGGCCAGCCTTAAGGGGCCAGCTTAAAGGGCCAGCCTTAAAGGGCCAGTCTTAAAGGGCCAGCCTTAGAGGGCCAGCTTTACAGGGTCAGCTTAAAGGGCCAGCCTTAAAGGGCCAGCTTAAAGGGCCAGCCTTAAAGGGCCAGCTTAAAGGGCCAGCCTTAGAGGGCCAGCTTAAAGGGCCAGCCTTAAGGGGCCAGCTTTAAGGGGCCAGCTTAAAGGGCCAGCCTTAAGGGGCCAGCTTAAAGGGCCAGCCTTAAAGGGCAAGCCTTAAAGGGCCAGCCTTAAAGGGCCAGCCTTAGAGGGCCAGCTTAAAGGGCCAGCCTTAAAGGGACAGCCTTAAAGGGCCAGCTTAAAGGGCCAGCCTTAAAGGGCCAGCTTAAAGGGCCAGCCTTAAAGGGCAAGCCTTAAAGGGCCAGCCTTAAAGGGCCAGCCTTAGAGGGCCAGCTTAAAGGGCCAGCCTTAGAGGGCCAGCTTAAAGGGCCAGCCTTAAGGGGCAAGCTTTAAAGGGCCAGTCTTAAAGGGCCAGCCTTAGAGGGCCAGCCTTAAAGGGCAAGCCTTAAAGGGCCAGCCTTAAAGGGCCAGCCTTAGAGGGCCAGCTTAAAGGGCCAGCCTTAAAGGGCCAGCTTAAAGGGCCAGCCTTAAGGGGCCAGCTTAAAGGGCCAGTCTTAAAAAGCCAGCCTTAAAGGGCCAGCCTTAAAGGGCCAGTCTTAAAGGGCCAGCCTTAGAGGGCCAGCCTTAAAGGGCCAGCTTAAAGGGCCAGCCTTAAAGGGCCAGCTTAAAGGGCCAGCCTTAGATGGCCAGCCTTAAGGGGCCAGCTTAAAGGGCCAGCCTTAAAGGGCCAGCCTTAAAGGGCCAGTCTTAAAGGGCCAGCCTTAGATGGCCAGCCTTAAGGGGGCAGCTTAAAGGGCCAGCCTTAGAGGGCCAGCCTTAAAGGGCCAGCCTTAGAGGGCAAGCCTTAAAGGGCCAGCCTTAAAGGGCCAGCCTTAAAGGGCCAGCCTTAGAGGGCCAGCTTAAAGGGCCAGCCTTAAGGGGCCAGCTTAAAGGGCCAGCCTTAAAGGGCAAGCCTTAAAGGGCCAACCTTAGAGGGCCAGCTTAAAGGGCCAGCCTTAGAGGGCCAGCCTTAAAGGGCCAGCCTTAAAGGGCCAGCTTAAAGGGCCAGCCTTAAAGGGCCAGCTTAAAGGGCCAGCCTTAAAGGGCCAGCCTTAAAGGGCCAGTCTTAAAGGGCCAGCCTTAGATGGCCAGCCTTAAGGGGCCAGCTTAAAGGGCCAGCCTTAGAGGGCCAGCCTTAAAGGGCCAGCCTTAGAGGGAAAGCCTTAAAGGGCCAGCCTTAAAGGGCCAGCCTTAAAGGGCCAGCCTTAGAGGGCCAGCTTAAAGGGCCAGCCTTAAGGGGCCAGCTTAAAGGGCCAGCCTTAAAGGGCAAGCCTTAAAGGGCCAACCTTAGAGGGCCAGCTTAAAGGGCCAGCCTTAGAGGGCCAGCTTAAAGGGCCAGCCTTAAGGGGCCAGCTTAAAGGGCCAGCCTTAAAGGGCCAGCCTTAAAGGGCCAGCCTTAAAGGGCCAGCTTAAAGGGCCAGCCTTAAAGGGCCAGCTTAAAGGGCCAGCCTTAAAGGGCCAGCTTAAAGGGCCGGCCTTAAAGGGCCAGCCTTAAAGGGCCAGCTTACAGGGCCAGCCTTAAAGGGCCAGCTTAAAGGGCCAGCCTTAGAGGGCCAGCCCTAAGGGGCCAGCTTAAAGGGCCAGCCTTAAAGGGCCAGCCTTAAAGGGCCAGCCTTAAAGGGCCAGCCTTAGAGGGCCAGCTTAAAGGGCCAGCCTTAAAGGGCCAGCTTAAAGGGCCAGCCTTAAAGGGCCAGCTTAAAGGGCCAGCCTTAAAGGGCCAGCCTTAGAGGGCCAGCCTTAAAGGGCCAGCCTTAAAGGGCCAGCCTTAAAGGGCCAGCCTTAGAGGGCCAGCCTTAGAGGGCCAGCCTTAAAGGGCCAGCCTTAGAGGGCCAGCTTAAAGGGCCAGTCTTAAGGGGCCAGCTTAAAGGGCCAGCCTTAAAGGGCAAGCCTTAAAGGGCCAGCCTTAAAGGGCCAGCTTAAAGGGCCAGCCTTAAAGGGCCAGCTTAAAGGGCCAGCCTTAAAGGGCCAGCCTTAAAGGGCCAGCTTAAAGGGCCGGCCTTAAAGGGCCAGCCTTAAAGGGCCAGCTTAAAGGGCCAGCCTTAAAGGGCCAGCTTAAAGGGCCAGCCTTAAAGGGCCAGCCTTAAGGGGCCAGCTTAAAGGGCCAGCCTTAAAGGGCCAGCCTTAGAGGGCCAGCTTAAAGGGTCAGCCTTAAAGGGCCAGCCTTAAAGGGCCAGCCTTAGAGGGCCAGACTTAAAGGGCCATCTTAAAGGGCCAGGCTTAAAGGGCCAGCTTAAAGGGCCAGCCTTAGATGGCCAGCTTAAAGGGCCAGCTTAAAAGGCCAGCCTTAGAGGGCCAGCCTTAAAGGGCCAGCTTAAAGGGCCAGCCTTAAAGGGCCAGCTTAAAGGGCCAGCCTTAAAGGGCAAGCCTTAAAGGGCCAGCCTTAAAGGGCCAGCCTTAGATGGCCAGCTTAAAGGGCCAGCCTTAGAGGGCCAGCTTAAAGGGCCAGCCTTAAGGGGCCAGCTTAAAGGGCCAGCCTTAAAGGGCCAGTCTTAAAGGGCCAGCCTTAGAGGGCCAGCTTTACAGGGTCAGCTTAAAGGGCCAGCCTTAAAGGGCCAGCTTAAAGGGCCAGCCTTAAAGGGCCAGCTTAAAGGGCCAGCCTTAGAGGGCCAGCTTAAAGGGCCAGCCTTAAGGGGCCAGCTTTAAGGGGCCAGCTTAAAGGGCCAGCCTTAAGGGGCCAGCTTAAAGGGCCAGCCTTAAAGGGCAAGCCTTAAAGGGCCAGCCTTAAAGGGCCAGCCTTAGAGGGCCAGCTTAAAGGGCCAGCCTTAAAGGGACAGCCTTAAAGGGCCAGCTTAAAGGGCCAGCCTTAAAGGGCCAGCTTAAAGGGCCAGCCTTAAAGGGCAAGCCTTAAAGGGCCAGCCTTAAAGGGCCAGCCTTAGAGGGCCAGCTTAAAGGGCCAGCCTTAGAGGGCCAGCTTAAAGGGCCAGCCTTAAGGGGCAAGCTTTAAAGGGCCAGTCTTAAAGGGCCAGCCTTAGAGGGCCAGCCTTAAAGGGCAAGCCTTAAAGGGCCAGCCTTAAAGGGCCAGCCTTAGAGGGCCAGCTTAAAGGGCCAGCCTTAAAGGGCCAGCTTAAAGGGCCAGCCTTAAGGGGCCAGCTTAAAGGGCCAGTCTTAAAAAGCCAGCCTTAAAGGGCCAGCCTTAAAGGGCCAGTCTTAAAGGGCCAGCCTTAGAGGGCCAGCCTTAAAGGGCCAGCTTAAAGGGCCAGCCTTAAAGGGCCAGCTTAAAGGGCCAGCCTTAGATGGCCAGCCTTAAGGGGCCAGCTTAAAGGGCCAGCCTTAAAGGGCCAGCCTTAAAGGGCCAGTCTTAAAGGGCCAGCCTTAGATGGCCAGCCTTAAGGGGGCAGCTTAAAGGGCCAGCCTTAGAGGGCCAGCCTTAAAGGGCCAGCCTTAGAGGGCAAGCCTTAAAGGGCCAGCCTTAAAGGGCCAGCCTTAAAGGGCCAGCCTTAGAGGGCCAGCTTAAAGGGCCAGCCTTAAGGGGCCAGCTTAAAGGGCCAGCCTTAAAGGGCAAGCCTTAAAGGGCCAACCTTAGAGGGCCAGCTTAAAGGGCCAGCCTTAGAGGGCCAGCCTTAAAGGGCCAGCCTTAAAGGGCCAGCTTAAAGGGCCAGCCTTAAAGGGCCAGCTTAAAGGGCCAGCCTTAAAGGGCCAGCTTAAAGGGCCGGCCTTAAAGGGCCAGCCTTAGAGGGCCAGCTTAAAGGGCCAGCCTTAAGGGGCCAGCTTAAAGGGCCAGCCTTAAAGGGCCAGTCTTAAAGGGCCAGCCTTAGAGGGCCAGCTTTACAGGGTCAGCTTAAAGGGCCAGCCTTAAAGGGCCAGCTTAAAGGGCCAGCCTTAAAGGGCCAGCTTAAAGGGCCAGCCTTAGAGGGCCAGCTTAAAGGGCCAGCCTTAAGGGGCCAGCTTAAAGGGCCAGCCTTAAAGGGCCAGCTTAAAGGGCCAGCCTTAAAGGGCCAGCTTAAAGGGCCAGCCTTAAAGGGCCAGCCTTAAAGGGCAAGCCTTAAAGGGCCAGCCTTAAAGGGCCAGCCTTAGAGGGCCAGCTTAAAGGGCCAGCCTTAAAGGGCCAGCTTAAAGGGCCAGCCTTAAGGGGCCAGCTTAAAGGGCCAGCCTTAAGGGGCCAGCTTAAAGGGCCAGTCTTAAAGGGCCAGCCTTAGAGGGCCAGCCTTAAAGGGCCAGCCTTAAAGGGCCAGCTTAAAGGGCCAGCTTAAAGGGCCAGCCTTAAAGGGCAAGCCTTAAAGGGCCAGCCTTAAAGGGCCAGCCTTAGAGGGCCAGCTTAAAGGGCCAGCCTTAAAGGGCCAGCTTAAAGGGCCAGCCTTAAGGGGCCAGCTTAAAGGGCCAGCCTTAAGGGGCCAGCTTAAAGGGCCAGTCTTAAAGGGCCAGCCTTAGAGGGCCAGCCTTAAAGGGCCAGCTTAAAGGGCCAGCCTTAAAGGGCCAGCTTAAAGGGCCAGCCTTAGATGGCCAGCCTTAAGGGGCCAGCTTAAAGGGCCAGCCTTAGAGGGCCAGCCTTAAAGGGCCAGCCTTAGAGGGAAAGCCTTAAAGGGCCAGCCTTAAAGGGCCAGCCTTAAAGGGCCAGCCTTAAAGGGCCAGCCTTAAGGGGCCAGCTTAAAGGGCCAGCCTTAAGGGGCCAGCTTAAAGGGCCAGTCTTAAAGGGCCAGCCTTAAAGGGCCAGCCTTAGAGGGCCAGCTTAAAGGGCCAGCCTTAAAGGGCCAGCCTTAAGGGGCCAGCCTTAAAGGGCCAGCCTTAAAGGGCCAGCTTAAAGGGCCAGCTTAAAGGGCCAGCCTTAAAGGGCAAGCCTTAAAGGGCCAGCCTTAAAGGGCCAGCCTTAGAGGGCCAGCTTAAAGGGCCAGCCTTAAAGGGCCAGCTTAAAGGGCCAGCCTTAAGGGGCCAGCTTAAAGGGCCAGCCTTAAGGGGCCAGCTTAAAGGGCCAGTCTTAAAGGGCCAGCCTTAGAGGGCCAGCCTTAAAGGGCCAGCTTAAAGGGCCAGTCTTAAAGGGCCAGCCTTAAAGGGCCAGCCTTAGAGGGCCAGCTTAAAGGGCCAGCCTTAAAGGGCCAGCCTTAAGGGGCCAGCTTAAAGGGCCAGCCTTAAGGGGCCAGCTTAAAGGGCCAGTCTTAAAGGGCCAGCCTTAAAGGGCCAGCCTTAGAGGGCCAGCTTAAAGGGCCAGCCTTAAAGGGCAAGCCTTAAAGGGCCAACCTTAGAGGGCCAGCTTAAAGGGCCAGCCTTAGAGGGCCAGCTTAAAGGGCCAGCCTTAAGGGGCCAGCTTAAAGGGCCAGCCTTAAAGGGCCAGCCTTAAAGGGCCAGCCTTAAAGGGCCAGCTTAAAGGGCCAGCCTTAAAGGGCCAGCTTAAAGGGCCAGCCTTAAAGGGCCAGCTTAAAGGGCCGGCCTTAAAGGGCCAGCCTTAAAGGGCCAGCTTACAGGGCCAGCCTTAAAGGGCCAGCTTAAAGGGCCAGCCTTAGAGGGCCAGCCCTAAGGGGCCAGCTTAAAGGGCCAGCCTTAAAGGGCCAGCCTTAAAGGGCCAGCCTTAGAGGGCCAGCTTAAAGGGCCAGCCTTAAAGGGCCAGCTTAAAGGGCCAGCCTTAAAGGGCCAGCTTAAAGGGCCAGCCTTAAAGGGCCAGCCTTAGAGGGCCAGCCTTAAAGGGCCAGCCTTAAAGGGCCAGCCTTAAAGGGCCAGCCTTAGAGGGCCAGCCTTAGAGGGCCAGCCTTAAAGGGCCAGCCTTAAAGGGCCAGCCTTAGAGGGCCAGCTTAAAGGGCCAGCCTTAAGGGGCCAGCTTAAAGGGCCAGCCTTAAAGGGCAAGCCTTAAAGGGCCAGCCTTAAAGGGCCAGCTTAAAGGGCCAGCCTTAAAGGGCCAGCTTAAAGGGCCAGCCTTAAAGGGCCAGCCTTAAAGGGCCAGCTTAAAGGGCCGGCCTTAAAGGGCCAGCCTTAAAGGGCCAGCTTAAAGGGCCAGCCTTAAAGGGCCAGCTTAAAGGGCCAGCCTTAAAGGGCCAGCCTTAAGGGGCCAGCTTAAAGGGCCAGCCTTAAAGGGCCAGCCTTAGAGGGCCAGCTTAAAGGGTCAGCCTTAAAGGGCCAGCTTAAAGGGCCAGCCTTAGAGGGCCAGCTTTACAGGGCCAGCTTAAAGGGCCAGCCTTAAGGGGCCAGCTTAAAGGGCCAGCCTTAAAGGGCCAGCCTTAAAGGGCCAGTCTTAAAGGGCCAGCCTTAGAGGGCCAGCTTTACAGGGTCAGCTTAAAGGGCCAGGCTTAAAGGGCCAGCCTTAAAGGGCCAGCCTTAAAGGGCCAGCTTAAAAGGCCCGCCTTAAAGGGCCAGCCTTAAAGGGCCAGCTTAAAGGGCCAGCCTTAAAGGGCCAGCCTTAAAGGGCCAGCTTAAAGGGCCAGCCTTAAAGGGCAAGCCTTAAAGGGCCAGCCTTAAAGGGCCAGCCTTAGAGGGCCAGCTTAAAGGGCCAGCCTTAAAGGGCCAGCTTAAAGGGCCAGCCTTAAGGGGCCAACTTAAAGGGCCAGTCTTAAAGAGCCAGCCTTAAAGGGCCAGCCTTAAAGGGCCAGTCTTAAAGGGCCAGCCTTAGAGGGCCAGCCTTAAAGGGCCAGCTTAAAGGGCCAGCCTTAAAGGGCCAGCTTAAAGGGCCAGCCTTAGATGGCCAGCCTTAAGGGGCCAGCTTAAAGGGCCAGCCTTAAAGGGCCAGCCTTAAAGGGCCAGTCTTAAAGGGCCAGCCTTAGATGGCCAGCCTTAAGGGGGCAGCTTAAAAGGCCAGCCTTAGAGGGCCAGCCTTAAAGGGCCAGCCTTAGAGGGCAAGCCTTAAAGGGCCAGCCTTAAAGGGCCAGCCTTAAAGGGCCAGCCTTAAAGGGCCAGCCTTAAAGGGCCAGCCTTAGAGGGCCAGCTTAAAGGGCCAGCCTTAAGGGGCCAGCTTAAAGGGCCAGCCTTAAAGGGCAAGCCTTAAAGGGCCAACCTTAGAGGGCCAGCTTAAAGGGCCAGCCTTAGAGGGCCAGCCTTAAAGGGCCAGCTTAAAGGGCCAGCCTTAAAGGGCCAGCTTAAAGGGCCAGCCTTAGAGGGCCAGCCTTAAGGGGCCAGCTTAAAGGGCCAGCCTTAAAGGGCCAGCCTTAGAGGGCCAGCTTAAAGGGTCAGCCTTAAGGGGCCAGCTTAAAGGGCCAGCCTTAGAGGGCCAGCTTTACAGGGCCAGCTTAAAGGGCCAGCCTTAAGGGGCCATCTTAAAGGGCCAGCCTTAGAGGGCCAGCTTAAAGGGCCAGCCTTAAGGGGCCAGCTTTAAGGGGCCAGCTTAAAGGGCCAGCCTTAAGGGGCCAGCTTAAAGGGCCAGCCTTAAAGGGCAAGCCTTAAAGGGCCAGCCTTAAAGGGCCAGCCTTAGAGGGCCAGCTTAAAGGGCCAGCCTTAAAGGGACAGCCTTAAAGGGCCAGCTTAAAGGGCCAGCCTTAAAGGGCCAGCTTAAAGGGCCAGCCTTAAAGGGCCAGCCTTAAAGGGCCAGCCTTAGAGGGCCAGCTTAAAGGGCCAGCCTTAGAGGGCCAGCTTAAAGGGCCAGCCTTAAGGGGCAAGCTTTAAAGGGCCAGTCTTAAAGGGCCAGCCTTAGAGGGCCAGCCTTAAGGGGCCAGCTTAAAGGGCCAGCCTTAAAGGGCCAGCCTTAAAGGGCCAGCCTTAAAGGGCCAGCCTTAGAAGGCCAGCCTTAAAGGGCCAGCCTAAAGGGCCAGCTTTAAAGGGCCAGCTTAAAGGGCCAGCCTTAAAGGGCCAGCCTTAAAGGGCCAGCTTAAAGGGCCAGCCTTAAAGGGCCAGCCTTAGAGGGCCAGACTTAAAGGGCCATCTTAAAGGGCCAGGCTTAAAGGGCCAGCTTAAAGGGCCAGCCTTAGATGGCCAGCTTAAAGGGCCAGCTTAAAAGGCCAGCCTTAGAGGGCCAGCCTTAAAGGGCCAGCTTAAAGGGCCAGCCTTAAAGGGCCAGCTTAAAGGGCCAGCCTTAAAGGGCAAGCCTTAAAGGGCCAGCCTTAAAGGGCCAGCCTTAGATGGCCAGCTTAAAGGGCCAGCCTTAGAGGGCCAGCTTAAAGGGCCAGCCTTAAGGGGCCAGCTTAAAGGGCCAGCCTTAAAGGGCCAGTCTTAAAGGGCCAGCCTTAGAGGGCCAGCTTTACAGGGTCAGCTTAAAGGGCCAGCCTTAAAGGGCCAGCTTAAAGGGCCAGCCTTAAAGGGCCAGCTTAAAGGGCCAGCCTTAGAGGGCCAGCTTAAAGGGCCAGCCTTAAGGGGCCAGCTTAAAGGGCCAGCCTTAAAGGGCCAGCCTTAAAGGGCCAGCTTAAAGGGCCAGCCTTAAAGGGCCAGCTTAAAGGGCCAGCCTTAAAGGGCCAGCCTTAAAGGGCCAGCTTAAAGGGCCAGCTTAAAGGGCCAGCCTTAAAGGGCAAGCCTTAAAGGGCCAGCCTTAAAGGGCCAGCCTTAGAGGGCCAGCTTAAAGGGCCAGCCTTAAAGGGCCAGCTTAAAGGGCCAGCCTTAAGGGGCCAGCTTAAAGGGCCAGTCTTAAAGAGCCAGCCTTAAAGGGCCAGTCTTAAAGGGCCAGCCTTAGAGGGCCAGCCTTAAAGGGCCAGCTTAAAGGGCCAGCCTTAAAGGGCCAGCTTAAAGGGCCAGCCTTAGATGGCCAGCCTTAAGGGGCCAGCTTAAAGGGCCAGCCTTAAAGGGCCAGCCTTAAAGGGCCAGTCTTAAAGGGCCAGCCTTAGATGGCCAGCCTTAAGGGGCCAGCTTAAAGGGCCAGCCTTAGAGGGCCAGCCTTAAAGGGCCAGCCTTAGAGGGCAAGCCTTAAAGGGCCAGCCTTAAAGGGCCAGCCTTAAAGGGCCAGCTTAAAGGGCCAGCCTTAGAGGGCCAGCCCTAAGGGGCCAGCTTAAAGGGCCAGCCTTAAAGGGCCAGCCTTAAAGGGCCAGCCTTAGATGGCCAGCTTAAAGGGCCAGCTTAAAAGGCCAGCCTTAGAGGGCCAGCCTTAAAGGGCCAGCTTAAAGGGCCAGCCTTAAAGGGCCAGCTTAAAGGGCCAGCCTTAAAGGGCAAGCCTTAAAGGGCCAGCCTTAAAGGGCCAGCCTTAGATGGCCAGCTTAAAGGGCCAGCCTTAGAGGGCCAGCTTAAAGGGCCAGCCTTAAGGGGCCAGCTTAAAGGGCCAGCCTTAAAGGGCCAGTCTTAAAGGGCCAGCCTTAGAGGGCCAGCTTTACAGGGTCAGCTTAAAGGGCCAGCCTTAGAGGGCCAGCTTAAAGGGCCAGCCTTAAAGGGCCAGCTTAAAGGGCCAGCCTTAGAGGGCCAGCTTAAAGGGCCAGCCTTAAGGGGCCAGCTTAAAGGGCCAGCCTTAAAGGGCCAGCCTTAAAGGGCCAGCTTAAAGGGCCAGCCTTAAAGGGCCAGCTTAAAGGGCCAGCCTTAAAGGGCCAGCCTTAAAGGGCCAGCTTAAAGGGCCAGCTTAAAGGGCCAGCCTTAAAGGGCAAGCCTTAAAGGGCCAGCCTTAAAGGGCCAGCCTTAGAGGGCCAGCTTAAAGGGCCAGCCTTAAAGGGCCAGCTTAAAGGGCCAGCCTTAAGGGGCCAGCTTAAAGGGCCAGTCTTAAAGAGCCAGCCTTAAAGGGCCAGTCTTAAAGGGCCAGCCTTAGAGGGCCAGCCTTAAAGGGCCAGCTTAAAGGGCCAGCCTTAAAGGGCCAGCTTAAAGGGCCAGCCTTAGATGGCCAGCCTTAAGGGGCCAGCTTAAAGGGCCAGCCTTAAAGGGCCAGCCTTAGAGGGCCAGCTTAAAGGGCCAGCCTTAAGGGGCCAGCTTAAAGGGCCAACCTTAAAGGGCAAGCCTTAAAGGGCCAACCTTAGAGGGCCAGCTTAAAGGGCCAGCCTTAGAGGGCCAGCCTTAAAGGGCCAGCCTTAAGGGGCCAGCTTAAAGGGCCAGCCTTAAAGGGCCAGCCTTAAAGGGCCAGCCTTAAAGGGCCAGCTTAAAGGGCCAGCCTTAAAGGGCCAGCTTAAAGGGCCGGCCTTAAAGGGCCAGCCTTAAAGGGCCAGCTTACAGGGCCAGCCTTAAAGGGCCAGCTTAAAGGGCCAGCCTTAGAGGGCCAGCCCTAAGGGGCCAGCTTAAAGGGCCAGCCTTAAAGGGCCAGCCTTAAAGGGCCAGCCTTAGAGGGCCAGCTTAAAGGGCCAGCCTTAAAGGGCCAGCTTAAAGGGCCAGCCTTAAAGGGCCAGCTTAAAGGGCCAGCCTTAAAGGGCCAGCCTTAGAGGGCCAGCCTTAAAGGGCCAGCCTTAAAGGGCAAGCCTTAAAGGGCCAGCCTTAGAGGGCCAGCTTAAAGGGCCAGTCTTAAGGGGCCAGCTTAAAGGGCCAGCCTTAAAGGGCAAGCCTTAAAGGGCCAGCCTTAAAGGGCCAGCTTAAAGGGCCAGCCTTAAAGGGCCAGCTTAAAGGGCCAGCCTTAAAGGGCCAGCCTTAAAGGGCCAGCTTAAAGGGCCGGCCTTAAAGGGCCAGCCTTAAAGGGCCAGCTTAAAGGGCCAGCCTTAAAGGGCCAGCTTAAAGGGCCAGCCTTAAAGGGCCAGCCTTAAGGGACCAGCTTAAAGGGCCAGCCTTAAAGGGCCAGCCTTAGAGGGCCAGCTTAAAGGGTCAGCCTTAAAGGGCCAGCTTAAAGGGCCAGCCTTAGAGGGCCAGCTTTACAGGGCCAGCTTAAAGGGCCAGCCTTAAGGGGAAAGCTTAAAGGGCCAGCCTTAAAGGGCCAGCCTTAAAGGGCCAGTCTTAAAGGGCCAGCCTTAGAGGGCCAGCTTTACAGGGTCAGCTTAAAGGGCCAGGCTTAAAGGGCCAGCTTAAAGGGCCAGCCTTAGAGGGCCAGCTTAAAGGGCCAGCCTTAGAGGGCCAGCTTAAAGGGCCAGCCTTACGGGGCCAGCTTAAAGGGCAAGCCTTAAAGGGCCAGCCTTAAAGGGCCAACCTTAGAGGGCCAGCCTTAAAGGGCCAGCTTAAAGGGCCAGCCTTAAAGGGCCAGCTTTAAAGGGCCAGTCTTAAAGGGCCAGCCTTAGAGGGCCAGCCTTAGAGGGCCAGCTTAAAGGGCCAGCCTTAAAGGGCCAGCCTTAGAGGGCCAGCTTAAAGGGCCAGCCTTAAAGGGCCAGCTTAAAGGGCCAGCCTTAGAGGGCCAGCCTTAAGGGGCCAGCTTAAAGGGCGAGCCTTAAAGGGCCAGCCTTAGATGGCCAGCTTAAAGGGCCAGCCTTAGAGGGCCAGCTTAAAGGGCAAGCCTTAAGGGGCCAGCTTAAAGGGCCAGCCTTAAAGGGCCAGCCTTAAAGGGCCAGTCTTAAAGGGCCAGCCTTAGAGGGCCAGCTTTAAAGGGCCAGCTTAAAGGGCCAGCCTTAAAGGGCCAGCCTTAAAGGGCCAGCCTTAGAAGGCCAGCCTTAAAGGGCCAGCCTAAAGGGCCAGCTTTAAAGGGCCAGCTTAAAAGGCCAGCCTTAAAGGGCCAGCCTTAAAGGGCCAGCTTAAAGGGCCAGCCTTAAAGGGCCAGCCTTAAAGGGCCAGCTTAAAGGGCCAGCTTAAAGGGCCAGCCTTAAAGGGCAAGCCTTAAAGGGCCAGCCTTAAAGGGCCAGCCTTAGAGGGCCAGCTTAAAGGGCCAGCCTTAAAGGGCCAGCTTAAAGGGCCAGCCTTAAGGGGCCAGCTTAAAGGGCCAGTCTTAAAGAGCCAGCCTTAAAGGGCCAGCCTTAAAGGGCCAGTCTTAAAGGGCCAGCCTTAGAGGGCCAGCCTTAAAGGGCCAGCTTAAAGGGCCAGCCTTAAAGGGCCAGCTTAAAGGGCCAGCCTTAGATGGCCAGCCTTAAGGGGCCAGCTTAAAGGGCCAGCCTTAAAGGGCCAGCCTTAAAGGGCCAGCCTTAGATGGCCAGCCTTAAGGGGGCAGCTTAAAGGGCCAGCCTTAGAGGGCCAGCCTTAAAGGGCCAGCCTTAGAGGGCAAGCCTTAAAGGGCCAGCCTTAAAGGGCCAGCCTTAAAGGGCCAGCCTTAGAGGGCCAGCTTAAAGGGCCAGCCTTAAGGGGCCAGCTTAAAGGGCCAGCCTTAAAGGGCAAGCCTTAAAGGGCCAACCTTAGAGGGCCAGCTTAAAGGGCCAGCCTTAGAGGGCCAGCCTTAAAGGGCCAGCCTTAAAGGGCCAGCTTAAAGGGCCAGCCTTAAAGGGCCAGCTTAAAGGGCCAGCCTTAAAGGGCCAGCTTAAAGGGCCGGCCTTAAAGGGCCAGCCTTAGAGGGCCAGCTTAAAGGGCCAGCCTTAAGAGGCCAGCTTAAAGGGCCAGCCTTAAAGGGCCAGTCTTAAAGGGCCAGCCTTAGAGGGCCAGCTTTACAGGGTCAGCTTAAAGGGCCAGCCTTAAAGGGCCAGCTTAAAGGGCCAGCCTTAAAGGGCCAGCTTAAAGGGCCAGCCTTAGAGGGCCAGCTTAAAGGGCCAGCCTTAAGGGGCCAGCTTAAAGGGCCAGCCTTAAAGGGCCAGCCTTAAAGGGCCAGCTTAAAGGGCCAGCCTTAAAGGGCCAGCTTAAAGGGCCAGCCTTAAAGGGCCAGCCTTAAAGGGCCAGCTTAAAGGGCCAGCTTAAAGGGCCAGCCTTAAAGGGCAAGCCTTAAAGGGCCAGCCTTAAAGGGCCAGCCTTAGAGGGCCAGCTTAAAGGGCCAGCCTTAAAGGGCCAGCTTAAAGGGCCAGCCTTAAGGGGCCAGCTTAAAGGGCCAGCCTTAAGGGGCCAGCTTAAAGGGCCAGCCTTAGAGGGCCAGCCTTAAAGGGCCAGCTTAAAGGGCCAGCCTTAAAGGGCCAGCTTAAAGGGCCAGCCTTAGATGGCCAGCCTTAAGGGGCCAGCTTAAAGGGCCAGCCTTAAAGGGCCAGCCTTAAAGGGCCAGTCTTAAAGGGCCAGCCTTAGATGGCCAGCCTTAAGGGGCCAGCTTAAAGGGCCAGCCTTAGAGGGCCAGCCTTAAAGGGCCAGCCTTAGAGGGCAAGCCTTAAAGGGCCAGCCTTAAAGGGCCAGCCTTAAAGGGCCAGCCTTAGAGGGCCAGCTTAAAGGGCCAGCCTTAAGGGGCCAGCTTAAAGGGCCAGCCTTAAAGGGCAAGCCTTAAAGGGCCAACCTTAGAGGGCCAGCTTAAAGGGCCAGCCTTAGAGGGCCAGCTTAAAGGGCCAGCCTTAAGGGGCCAGCTTAAAGGGCCAGCCTTAAAGGGCCAGCCTTAAAGGGCCAGCCTTAAAGGGCCAGCTTAAAGGGCCAGCCTTAAAGGGCCAGCTTAAAGGGCCGGCCTTAAAGGGCCAGCTTAAAGGGCCGGCCTTAAAGGGCCAGCCTTAAAGGGCCAGCTTACAGGGCCAGCCTTAAAGGGCCAGCTTAAAGGGCCAGCCTTAGAGGGCCAGCCCTAAGGGGCCAGCTTAAAGGGCCAGCCTTAAAGGGCCAGCCTTAAAGGGCCAGCCTTAGAGGGCCAGCTTAAAGGGCCAGCCTTAAAGGGCCAGCTTAAAGGGCCAGCCTTAAAGGGCCAGCTTAAAGGGCCAGCCTTAAAGGGCCAGCCTTAGAGGGCCAGCCTTAAAGGGCCAGCCTTAAAGGGCCAGCCTTAAAGGGCCAGCCTTAGAGGGCCAGCCTTAGAGGGCCAGCCTTAAAGGGCCAGCCTTAAAGGGCCAGCCTTAAAGGGCCAGCCTTAGAGGGCCAGCTTAAAGGGCCAGTCTTAAGGGGCCAGCTTAAAGGGCCAGCCTTAAAGGGCCAGCCTTAAAGGGCCAGCTTAAAGGGCCAGCCTTAAGGGGCCAGCTTAAAGGGCCAGCCTTAAAGGGCCAGCCTTAAAGGGCCAGCTTAAAGGGCCAGCCTTAAAGGGCCAGCTTAAAGGCTCAGCCTTAAAGGGCCAGCTTAAAGGGCCGGCCTTAAAGGGCCAGCCTTAAAGGGCCAGCTTATAGGGCCAGCCTTAAAGGGCCAGCTTAAAGGGCCAGCCTTAGAGGGCCAGCTTTACAGGGCCAGCTTAAAGGGCCAGCCTTAAAGGGCCAGCTTAAAGGGCCAGCTTAAAGGGCCAGCCTTAAGGGGCCAGCTTAAAGGGCCAGCCTTAAAGGGCAAGCCTTAAAGGGCCAGCCTTAGAGGGCCAGCCTTAGAGGGCCAGCTTAAAGGGCCAGCCTTAGATGGCCAGCCTTAAGGGGCCAGCTTAAAGGGCCAGCCTTAAAGGGCCAGCCTTAGAGGGCCAGCCTTAAAGGGCCAGCCTTAAAGGGCCAGCCTTAGAGGGCCAGCTTAAAGGGCCAGCCTTAAGGGGCCAGCTAAAAGGGCCAGCCTTAAAGGGCAAGCCTTAAAGGGCCAGCCTTAGAGGGCCAGCTTAAAGGGCCAGCCTTAGAGGGCCAGCTTAAAGGGCCAGCCTTAAGGGGCCAGCTTAAAGGGCCAGCCTTAAAGGGCCAGCCTTAAAGGGCCAGCCTTAAAGGGCCAGCTTAAAGGGCCAGCCTTAAAGGGCCAGCTTAAAGGGCCAGCCTTAAAGGGCCAGCTTAAAGGGCCTGCCTTAAAGGGCCAGCCTTAAAGGGCCAGCTTAAAGGGCCAGCCTTAAAGAGCCAGCTTAAAGGGCCAGCCTTAGAGGGCCAGGCTTAAGGGGCCAGCTTAAAGGGCCAGCCTTAAAGGGCCAGCCTTAGAGGGCCAGCTTAAAGGGTCAGCCTTAAAGGGCCAGCTTAAAGGGCCAGCCTTAGAGGGCCAGCTTTACAGGGCCAGCTTAAAGGGCCAGCCTTAAGGGGCCAGCTTAAAGGGCCAGCCTTAGAGGGCCAGCTTAAAGGGCCAGCCTTAAGGGGCCAGCTTTAAGGGGCCAGCTTAAAGGGCCAGCCTTAAGGGGCCAGCTTAAAGGGCCAGCCTTAAAGGGCAAGCCTTAAAGGGCCAGCCTTAAAGGGCCAGCCTTAGAGGGCCAGCTTAAAGGGCCAGCCTTAAAGGCACAGCCTTAAAGGGCCAGCTTAAAGGGCCAGCCTTAAAGGGCCAGCTTAAAGGGCCAGCCTTAAAGGGCAAGCCTTAAAGGGCCAGCCTTAAAGGGCCAGCCTTAAAGGGCCAGCCTTAGAGGGCCAGCTTAAAGGGCCAGCCTTAGAGGGCCAGCTTAAAGGGCCAGCCTTAAGGGGCAAGCTTTAAAGGGCCAGTCTTAAAGGGCCAGCCTTAGAGGGCCAGCCTTAAGGGGCCAGCTTAAAGGGCCAGCCTTAAAGGGCCAGCCTTAAAGGGCCAGCCTTAAAGGGCCAGCCTTAAAGGGCCAGCCTTAGAAGGCCAGCCTTAAAGGGCCAGCCTAAAGGGCCAGCTTTAAAGGGCCAGCTTAAAGGGCCAGCCTTAAAGGGCCAGCCTTAAAGGGCCAGCTTAAAGGGCCAGCCTTAAAGGGCCAGCCTTAGAGGGCCAGACTTAAAGGGCCATCTTAAAGGGCCAGCTTAAAGGGCCAGCCTTAAAGGGCCAGCTTAAAGGGCCAGCCTTAGAGGGCCAGGCTTAAGGGGCCAGCTTAAAGGGCCAGCCTTAAAGGGCCAGCCTTAGAGGGCCAGCTTAAAGGGTCAGCCTTAAAGGGCCAGCTTAAAGGGCCAGCCTTAGAGGGCCAGCTTTACAGGGCCAGCTTAAAGGGCCAGCCTTAAGGGGCCAGCTTAAAGGGCCAGCCTTAGAGGGCCAGCTTAAAGGGCCAGCCTTAAGGGGCCAGCTTTAAGGGGCCAGCTTAAAGGGCCAGCCTTAAGGGGCCAGCTTAAAGGGCCAGCCTTAAAGGGCAAGCCTTAAAGGGCCAGACTTAAAGGGCCAGCCTTAGAGGGCCAGCTTAAAGGGCCAGCCTTAAAGGCACAGCCTTAAAGGGCCAGCTTAAAGGGCCAGCCTTAAAGGGCCAGCTTAAAGGGCCAGCCTTAAAGGGCAAGCCTTAAAGGGCCAGCCTTAAAGGGCCAGCCTTAAAGGGCCAGCCTTAGAGGGCCAGCTTAAAGGGCCAGCCTTAGAGGGCCAGCTTAAAGGGCCAGCCTTAAGGGGCAAGCTTTAAAGGGCCAGTCTTAAAGGGCCAGCCTTAGAGGGCCAGCCTTAAGGGGCCAGCTTAAAGGGCCAGCCTTAA
Source organism: Doryrhamphus excisus (assembly GCF_037039965.1). Classification (NCBI taxonomy): domain Eukaryota; kingdom Metazoa; phylum Chordata; class Actinopteri; order Syngnathiformes; family Syngnathidae; genus Doryrhamphus; species Doryrhamphus excisus. The sequence continues at coordinate 15,820,120 of NC_136376.1, read as the reverse complement.
AGGGCCAGCCTTAAAGGGCCAGCCTTAGAAGGCCAGCCTTAAAGGGCCAGCCTAAAGGGCCAGCTTTAAAGGGCCAGCTTAAAGGGCCAGCCTTAAAGGGCCAGCCTTAAAGGGCCAGCTTAAAGGGCCAGCCTTAAAGGGCCAGCCTTAGAGGGCCAGACTTAAAGGGCCATCTTAAAGGGCCAGGCTTAAAGGGCCAGCTTAAAGGGCCAGCCTTAGATGGCCAGCTTAAAGGGCCAGCTTAAAAGGCCAGCCTTAGAGGGCCAGCCTTAAAGGGCCAGCTTAAAGGGCCAGCCTTAAAGGGCCAGCTTAAAGGGCCAGCCTTAAAGGGCAAGCCTTAAAGGGCCAGCTTAAAGGGCCAGCCTTAGAGGGCCAGCTTAAAGGGCCAGCCTTAAGGGGCCAGCTTAAAGGGCCAGCCTTAAGGGGCCAGCTTAAAGGGCCAGCCTTAAAGGGCCAGTCTTAAAGGGCCAGCCTTAGAGGGCCAGCTTTACAGGGTCAGCTTAAAGGGCCAGCCTTAAAGGGCCAGCTTAAAGGGCCAGCCTTAAAGGGCCAGCTTAAAGGGCCAGCCTTAGAGGGCCAGCTTAAAGGGCCAGCCTTAAGGGGCCAGCTTAAAGGGCCAGCCTTAAAGGGCCAGCCTTAAAGGGCCAGCTTAAAGGGCCAGCCTTAAAGGGCCAGCTTAAAGGGCCAGCCTTAAAGGGCCAGCCTTAAAGGGCCAGCCTTAAAGGGCCAGCTTAAAGGGCCAGCCTTAAAGGGCAAGCCTTAAAGGGCCAGCCTTAAAGGGCCAGCCTTAGAGGGCCAGCTTAAAGGGCCAGCCTTAAAGGGCCAGCTTAAAGGGCCAGCCTTAAGGGGCCAGCTTAAAGGGCCAGCCTTAAGGGGCCAGCTTAAAGGGCCAGCCTTAGATGGCCAGCCTTAAGGGGCCAGCTTAAAGGGCCAGCCTTAAAGGGCCAGCCTTAAAGGGCCAGTCTTAAAGGGCCAGCCTTAGATGGCCAGCCTTAAGGGGCCAGCTTAAAGGGCCAGCCTTAGAGGGCCAGCCTTAAAGGGCCAGCCTTAGAGGGCAAGCCTTAAAGGGCCAGCCTTAAAGGGCCAGCCTTAAAGGGCCAGCCTTAGAGGGCCAGCTTAAAGGGCCAGCCTTAAGGGGCCAGCTTAAAGGGCCAACCTTAAAGGGCAAGCCTTAAAGGGCCAACCTTAGAGGGCCAGCTTAAAGGGCCAGCCTTAGAGGGCCAGCTTAAAGGGCCAGCCTTAAGGGGCCAGCTTAAAGGGCCAGCCTTAAAGGGCCAGCCTTAAAGGGCCAGCTTAAAGGGCCAGCCTTAAAGGGCCAGCTTAAAGGGCCAGCCTTAAAGGGCCAGCTTAAAGGGCCGGCCTTAAAGGGCCAGCCTTAAAGGGCCAGCTTACAGGGCCAGCCTTAAAGGGCCAGCTTAAAGGGCCAGCCTTAGAGGGCCAGCCCTAAGGGGCCAGCTTAAAGGGCCAGCCTTAAAGGGCCAGCCTTAAAGGGCCAGCCTTAGAGGGCCAGCTTAAAGGGCCAGCCTTAAAGGGCCAGCTTAAAGGGCCAGCCTTAAAGGGCCAGCTTAAAGGGCCAGCCTTAAAGGGCCAGCCTTAGAGGGCCAGCCTTAAAGGGCCAGCCTTAAAGGGCCAGCCTTAAAGGGCCAGCCTTAGAGGGCCAGCTTAAAGGGCCAGTCTTAAGGGGCCAGCTTAAAGGGCCAGCCTTAAAGGGCAAGCCTTAAAGGGCCAGCCTTAAAGGGCCAGCTTAAAGGGCCAGTCTTAAAGGGCCAGCTTAAAGGGCCAGCCTTAAAGGGCCAGCCTTAAAGGGCCAGCTTAAAGGGCCGGCCTTAAAGGGCCAGCCTTAAAGGGCCAGCTTAAAGGGCCAGCCTTAAAGGGCCAGCTTAAAGGGCCAGCCTTAAAGGGCCAGCTTAAAGGGCCGGCCTTAAAGGGCCAGCCTTAAAGGGCCAGCTTACAGGGCCAGCCTTAAAGGGCCAGCTTAAAGGGCCAGCCTTAGAGGGCCAGCCCTAAGGGGCCAGCTTAAAGGGCCAGCCTTAAAGGGCCAGCCTTAAAGGGCCAGCCTTAGAGGGCCAGCTTAAAGGGCCAGCCTTAAAGGGCCAGCTTAAAGGGCCAGCCTTAAAGGGCCAGCTTAAAGGGCCAGCCTTAAAGGGCCAGCCTTAGAGGGCCAGCCTTAAAGGGCCAGCCTTAAAGGGCCAGCCTTAAAGGGCCAGCCTTAGAGGGCCAGCTTAAAGGGCCAGTCTTAAGGGGCCAGCTTAAAGGGCCAGCCTTAAAGGGCAAGCCTTAAAGGGCCAGCCTTAAAGGGCCAGCTTAAAGGGCCAGTCTTAAAGGGCCAGCTTAAAGGGCCAGCCTTAAAGGGCCAGCCTTAAAGGGCCAGCTTAAAGGGCCGGCCTTAAAGGGCCAGCCTTAAAGGGCCAGCTTAAAGGGCCAGCCTTAAAGGGCCAGCTTAAAGGGCCAGCCTTAAAGGGCCAGCCTTAAGGGGCCAGCTTAAAGGGCCAGCCTTAAAGGGCCAGCCTTAGAGGGCCAGCTTAAAGGGTCAGCCTTAAAGGGCCAGCTTAAAGGGCCAGCCTTAGAGGGCCAGCTTTACAGGGCCAGCTTAAAGGGCCAGCCTTAAGGGGAAAGCTTAAAGGGCCAGCCTTAAAGGGCCAGCCTTAAAGGGCCAGTCTTAAAGGGCCAGCCTTAGAGGGCCAGCTTTACAGGGTCAGCTTAAAGGGCCAGGCTTAAAGGGCCAGCTTAAAGGGCCAGCCTTAGAGGGCCAGCTTAAAGGGCCAGCTTTAGAGGGCCAGCTTAAAGGGCCAGCCTTACGGGGCCAGCTTAAAGGGCAAGCCTTAAAGGGCCAGCCTTAAAGGGCCAACCTTAGAGGGCCAGCCTTAAAGGGCCAGCTTAAAGGGCCAGCCTTAAAGGGCCAGCTTTAAAGGGCCAGTCTTAAAGGGCCAGCCTTAGAGGGCCAGCCTTAGAGGGCCAGCTTAAAGGGCCAGCCTTAAAAGGCCAGCTTAAAGGGCCGGCCTTAAAGGGCCAGCCTTAAAGGGCCAGCTTAAAGGGCCAGCCTTAAAGGGCCAGCTTAAAGGGCCAGCCTTAGAGGGCCAGCCTTAAGGGGCCAGCTTAAAGGGCCAGCCTTAAAGGGCCAGCCTTAGAGGGCCAGCTTAAAGGGCCAGCCTTAAAGGGCCAGCTTAAAGGGCCAGCCTTAGAGGGCCAGCCTTAAGGGGCCAGCTTAAAGGGCGAGCCTTAAAGGGCCAGCCTTAAAGGGCCAGCCTTAGATGGCCAGCTTAAAGGGCCAGCCTTAGAGGGCCAGCTTAAAGGGCAAGCCTTAAGGGGCCAGCTTAAAGGGCCAGCCTTAAAGGGCCAGCCTTAAAGGGCCAGTCTTAAAGGGCCAGCCTTAGAGGGCCAGCTTTAAAGGGCCAGCTTAAAGGGCCAGCCTTAAAGGGCCAGCCTTAAAGGGCCAGCCTTAGAAGGCCAGCCTTAAAGGGCCAGCCTAAAGGGCCAGCTTTAAAGGGCCAGCTTAAAAGGCCAGCCTTAAAGGGCCAGCCTAAAGGGCCAGCTTTAAAGGGCCAGCTTAAAGGGCCAGTCTTAAAGGGCCAGCCTTAGAGGGCCAGCCTTAAAGGGCCAGCCTTAAAGGGCCAGCTTAAAGGGCCAGCCTTAGATGGCCAGCCTTAAGGGGCCAGCTTAAAGGGCCAGCCTTAAAGGGCCAGCCTTAGAGGGCCAGCCTTAAAGGGCCAGCTTAAAGGGCCAGCCTTAAAGGGCCAGCTTAAAGGGCCAGCCTTAGATGGCCAGCCTTAAGGGGCCAGCTTAAAGGGCCAGCCTTAAAGGGCCAGCCTTAAAGGGCCAGCCTTAGATGGCCAGCCTTAAGGGGGCAGCTTAAAGGGCCAGCCTTAGAGGGCCAGCCTTAAAGGGCCAGCCTTAGAGGGCAAGCCTTAAAGGGCCAGCCTTAAAGGGCCAGCCTTAAAGGGCCAGCCTTAGAGGGCCAGCTTAAAGGGCCAGCCTTAAGGGGCCAGCTTAAAGGGCCAGCCTTAAAGGGCAAGCCTTAAAGGGCCAACCTTAGAGGGCCAGCTTAAAGGGCCAGCCTTAGAGGGCCAGCCTTAAAGGGCCAGCTTAAAGGGCCAGCCTTAAAGGGCCAGCTTAAAGGGCCAGCTTAAAGGGCCAGCCTTAAGGGGAAAGCTTAAAGGGCCAGCCTTAAAGGGCCAGCCTTAAAGGGCCAGTCTTAAAGGGCCAGCCTTAGAGGGCCAGCTTTACAGGGTCAGCTTAAAGGGCCAGGCTTAAAGGGCCAGCTTAAAGGGCCAGCCTTAGAGGGCCAGCTTAAAGGGCCAGCTTTAGAGGGCCAGCTTAAAGGGCCAGCCTTACGGGGCCAGCTTAAAGGGCAAGCCTTAAAGGGCCAGCCTTAAAGGGCCAACCTTAGAGGGCCAGCCTTAAAGGGCCAGCTTAAAGGGCCAGCCTTAAAGGGCCAGCTTTAAAGGGCCAGTCTTAAAGGGCCAGCCTTAGAGGGCCAGCCTTAGAGGGCCAGCTTAAAGGGCCAGCCTTAAAAGGCCAGCTTAAAGGGCCGGCCTTAAAGGGCCAGCCTTAAAGGGCCAGCTTAAAGGGCCAGCCTTAAAGGGCCAGCTTAAAGGGCCAGCCTTAGAGGGCCAGCCTTAAGGGGCCAGCTTAAAGGGCCAGCCTTAAAGGGCCAGCTTAAAGGGCCAGCCTTAGAGGGCCAGCCTTAAGGGGCCAGCTTAAAGGGCGAGCCTTAAAGGGCCAGCCTTAAAGGGCCAGCCTTAGATGGCCAGCTTAAAGGGCCAGCCTTAGAGGGCCAGCTTAAAGGGCAAGCCTTAAGGGGCCAGCTTAAAGGGCCAGCCTTAAAGGGCCAGCCTTAAAGGGCCAGTCTTAAAGGGCCAGCCTTAGAGGGCCAGCTTTAAAGGGCCAGCTTAAAGGGCCAGCCTTAAAGGGCCAGTCTTAAAGGGCCAGCCTTAGAGGGCCAGCCTTAAAGGGCCAGCTTAAAGGGCCAGCCTTAAAGGGCCAGCTTAAAGGGCCAGCCTTAGATGGCCAGCCTTAAGGGGCCAGCTTAAAGGGCCAGCCTTAAAGGGCCAGCCTTAGAGGGCCAGCCTTAAAGGGCCAGCTTAAAGGGCCAGCCTTAAAGGGCCAGCTTAAAGGGCCAGCCTTAGATGGCCAGCCTTAAGGGGCCAGCTTAAAGGGCCAGCCTTAAAGGGCCAGCCTTAAAGGGCCAGCCTTAGATGGCCAGCCTTAAGGGGGCAGCTTAAAGGGCCAGCCTTAGAGGGCCAGCCTTAAAGGGCCAGCCTTAGAGGGCAAGCCTTAAAGGGCCAGCCTTAAAGGGCCAGCCTTAAAGGGCCAGCCTTAGAGGGCCAGCTTAAAGGGCCAGCCTTAAGGGGCCAGCTTAAAGGGCCAGCCTTAAAGGGCAAGCCTTAAAGGGCCAACCTTAGAGGGCCAGCTTAAAGGGCCAGCCTTAGAGGGCCAGCCTTAAAGGGCCAGCTTAAAGGGCCAGCCTTAAAGGGCCAGCTTAAAGGGCCAGCCTTAAAGGGCCAGGTTAAAGGGCCGGCCTTAAAGGGCCAGCCTTAGAGGGCCAGCTTAAAGGGCCAGCCTTAAGGGGCCAGCTTAAAGGGCCAGCCTTAAAGGGCCAGTCTTAAAGGGCCAGCCTTAGAGGGCCAGCTTTACAGGGTCAGCTTAAAGGGCCAGCCTTAAAGGGCCAGCTTAAAGGGCCAGCCTTAAAGGGCCAGCTTAAAGGGCCAGCCTTAGAGGGCCAGCTTAAAGGGCCAGCCTTAAGGGGCCAGCTTAAAGGGCCAGCCTTAAAGGGCCAGCCTTAAAGGGCCAGCTTAAAGGGCCAGCCTTAAAGGGCCAGCTTAAAGGGCCAGCCTTAAAGGGCCAGCCTTAAAGGGCCAGCTTAAAGGGCCAGCTTAAAGGGCCAGCTTAAAGGGCCAGCCTTAAAGGGCCAGCCTTAAAGGGCCAGCTTAAAGGGCCAGCCTTAAAGGGCCAGCTTAAAGGGCCAGCCTTAGAGGGCCAGCCTTAAGGGGCCAGCTTAAAGGGCCAGCCTTAAAGGGCCAGCTTAAAGGGCCAGCCTTAGAGGGCCAGCCTTAAGGGGCCAGCTTAAAGGGCGAGCCTTAAAGGGCCAGCCTTAAAGGGCCAGCCTTAGATGGCCAGCTTAAAGGGCCAGCCTTAGAGGGCCAGCTTAAAGGGCAAGCCTTAAGGGGCCAGCTTAAAGGGCCAGCCTTAAAGGGCCAGCCTTAAAGGGCCAGTCTTAAAGGGCCAGCCTTAGAGGGCCAGCTTTAAAGGGCCAGCTTAAAGGGCCAGCCTTAAAGGGCCAGTCTTAAAGGGCCAGCCTTAGAGGGCCAGCCTTAAAGGGCCAGCTTAAAGGGCCAGCCTTAAAGGGCCAGCTTAAAGGGCCAGCCTTAGATGGCCAGCCTTAAGGGGCCAGCTTAAAGGGCCAGCCTTAAAGGGCCAGCCTTAGAGGGCCAGCCTTAAAGGGCCAGCTTAAAGGGCCAGCCTTAAAGGGCCAGCTTAAAGGGCCAGCCTTAGATGGCCAGCCTTAAGGGGCCAGCTTAAAGGGCCAGCCTTAAAGGGCCAGCCTTAAAGGGCCAGCCTTAGATGGCCAGCCTTAAGGGGGCAGCTTAAAGGGCCAGCCTTAGAGGGCCAGCCTTAAAGGGCCAGCCTTAGAGGGCAAGCCTTAAAGGGCCAGCCTTAAAGGGCCAGCCTTAAAGGGCCAGCCTTAGAGGGCCAGCTTAAAGGGCCAGCCTTAAGGGGCCAGCTTAAAGGGCCAGCCTTAAAGGGCAAGCCTTAAAGGGCCAACCTTAGAGGGCCAGCTTAAAGGGCCAGCCTTAGAGGGCCAGCCTTAAAGGGCCAGCTTAAAGGGCCAGCCTTAAAGGGCCAGCTTAAAGGGCCAGCCTTAAAGGGCCAGGTTAAAGGGCCGGCCTTAAAGGGCCAGCCTTAGAGGGCCAGCTTAAAGGGCCAGCCTTAAGGGGCCAGCTTAAAGGGCCAGCCTTAAAGGGCCAGTCTTAAAGGGCCAGCCTTAGAGGGCCAGCTTTACAGGGTCAGCTTAAAGGGCCAGCCTTAAAGGGCCAGCTTAAAGGGCCAGCCTTAAAGGGCCAGCTTAAAGGGCCAGCCTTAGAGGGCCAGCTTAAAGGGCCAGCCTTAAGGGGCCAGCTTAAAGGGCCAGCCTTAAAGGGCCAGCCTTAAAGGGCCAGCTTAAAGGGCCAGCCTTAAAGGGCCAGCTTAAAGGGCCAGCCTTAAAGGGCCAGCCTTAAAGGGCCAGCTTAAAGGGCCAGCTTAAAGGGCCAGCTTAAAGGGCCAGCCTTAAAGGGCAAGCCTTAAAGGGCCAGCTTAAAGGGCCAGCCTTAGAGGGCCAGCTTAAAGGGCCAGCCTTAAGGGGCCAGCTTAAAGGGCCAGCCTTAAGGGGCCAGCTTAAAGGGCCAGCCTTAAAGGGCCAGTCTTAAAGGGCCAGCCTTAGAGGGCCAGCTTTACAGGGTCAGCTTAAAGGGCCAGCCTTAAAGGGCCAGCTTAAAGGGCCAGCCTTAAAGGGCCAGCTTAAAGGGCCAGCCTTAGAGGGCCAGCTTAAAGGGCCAGCCTTAAGGGGCCAGCTTAAAGGGCCAGCCTTAAAGGGCCAGCCTTAAAGGGCCAGCTTAAAGGGCCAGCTTAAAGGGCCAGCCTTAAAGGGCCAGCCTTAAAGGGCCAGCTTAAAGGGCCAGCTTAAAGGGCCAGCCTTAAAGGGCAAGCCTTAAAGGGCCAGCCTTAAAGGGCCAGCCTTAGAGGGCCAGCTTAAAGGGCCAGCCTTAAAGGGCCAGCTTAAAGGGCCAGCCTTAAGGGGCCAGCTTAAAGGGCCAGCCTTAAGGGGCCAGCTTAAAGGGCCAGCCTTAGATGGCCAGCCTTAAGGGGCCATCTTAAAGGGCCAGCCTTAAAGGGCCAGCCTTAAAGGGCCAGTCTTAAAGGGCCAGCCTTAGATGGCCAGCCTTAAGGGGCCAGCTTAAAGGGCCAGCCTTAGAGGGCCAGCCTTAAAGGGCCAGCCTTAGAGGGCAAGCCTTAAAGGGCCAGCCTTAAAGGGCCAGCCTTAAAGGGCCAGCCTTAGAGGCCAGCTTAAAGGGCCAGCCTTAAGGGACCAGCTTAAAGGGCCAACCTTAAAGTGCAAGCCTTAAAGGGCCAACCTTAGAGGGCCAGCTTAAAGGGCCAGCCTTAGAGGGCCAGCTTAAAGGGCCAGCCTTAAGGGGCCAGCTTAAAGGGCCAGCCTTAAAGGGCCAGCCTTAAAGGGCCAGCCTTAAAGGGCCAGCTTAAAGGGCCAGCCTTAAAGGGCCAGCTTAAAGGGCCAGCCTTAAAGGGCCAGCTTAAAGGGCCGGCCTTAAAGGGCCAGCCTTAAAGGGCCAGCTTACAGGGCCAGCCTTAAAGGGCCAGCTTAAAGGGCCAGCCTTAGAGGGCCAGCCCTAAGGGGCCAGCTTAAAGGGCCAGCCTTAAAGGGCCAGCCTTAAAGGGCCAGCCTTAGAGGGCCAGCTTAAAGGGCCAGCCTTAAAGGGCCAGCTTAAAGGGCCAGCCTTAAAGGGCCAGCTTAAAGGGCCAGCCTTAAAGGGCCAGCCTTAGAGGGCCAGCCTTAAAGGGCCAGCCTTAAAGGGCCAGCCTTAAAGGGCCAGCCTTAGAGGGCCAGCTTAAAGGGCCAGTCTTAAGGGGCCAGCTTAAAGGGCCAGCCTTAAAGGGCAAGCCTTAAAGGGCCAGCCTTAAAGGGCCAGCTTAAAGGGCCAGCCTTAAAGGGCCAGCTTAAAGGGCCAGCCTTAAAGGGCCAGCCTTAAAGGGCCAGCTTAAAGGGCCGGCCTTAAAGGGCCAGCCTTAAAGGGCCAGCTTAAAGGGCCAGCCTTAAAGGGCCAGCTTAAAGGGCCAGCCTTAAAGGGCCAGCCTTAAGGGGCCAGCTTAAAGGGCCAGCCTTAAAGGGCCAGCCTTAGAGGGCCAGCTTAAAGGGTCAGCCTTAAAGGGCCAGCTTAAAGGGCCAGCCTTAGAGGGCCAGCTTTACAGGGCCAGCTTAAAGGGCCAGCCTTAAGGGGAAAGCTTAAAGGGCCAGCCTTAAAGGGCCAGCCTTAAAGGGCCAGTCTTAAAGGGCCAGCCTTAAAGGGCCAGCCTTAAAGGGCCAGCCTTAAAGGGCCAGCTTAAAGGGCCAGCCTTAAAGGGCCAGCTTAAAGGGCCAGCCTTAAAGGGCCAGCTTAAAGGGCCGGCCTTAAAGGGCCAGCCTTAAAGGGCCAGCTTACAGGGCCAGCCTTAAAGGGCCAGCTTAAAGGGCCAGCCTTAGAGGGCCAGCCCTAAGGGGCCAGCTTAAAGGGCCAGCCTTAAAGGGCCAGCCTTAAAGGGCCAGCCTTAGAGGGCCAGCTTAAAGGGCCAGCCTTAAAGGGCCAGCTTAAAGGGCCAGCCTTAAAGGGCCAGCTTAAAGGGCCAGCCTTAAAGGGCCAGCCTTAGAGGGCCAGCCTTAAAGGGCCAGCCTTAAAGGGCCAGCCTTAAAGGGCCAGCCTTAGAGGGCCAGCTTAAAGGGCCAGTCTTAAGGGGCCAGCTTAAAGGGCCAGCCTTAAAGGGCAAGCCTTAAAGGGCCAGCCTTAAAGGGCCAGCTTAAAGGGCCAGCCTTAAAGGGCCAGCTTAAAGGGCCAGCCTTAAAGGGCCAGCCTTAAAGGGCCAGCTTAAAGGGCCGGCCTTAAAGGGCCAGCCTTAAAGGGCCAGCTTAAAGGGCCAGCCTTAAAGGGCCAGCTTAAAGGGCCAGCCTTAAAGGGCCAGCCTTAAGGGGCCAGCTTAAAGGGCCAGCCTTAAAGGGCCAGCCTTAGAGGGCCAGCTTAAAGGGTCAGCCTTAAAGGGCCAGCTTAAAGGGCCAGCCTTAGAGGGCCAGCTTTACAGGGCCAGCTTAAAGGGCCAGCCTTAAGGGGAAAGCTTAAAGGGCCAGCCTTAAAGGGCCAGCCTTAAAGGGCCAGTCTTAAAGGGCCAGCCTTAGAGGGCCAGCTTTACAGGGTCAGCTTAAAGGGCCAGGCTTAAAGGGCCAGCTTAAAGGGCCAGCCTTAGAGGGCCAGCTTAAAGGGCCAGCTTTAGAGGGCCAGCTTAAAGGGCCAGCCTTACGGGGCCAGCTTAAAGGGCAAGCCTTAAAGGGCCAGCCTTAAAGGGCCAACCTTAGAGGGCCAGCCTTAAAGGGCCAGCTTAAAGGGCCAGCCTTAAAGGGCCAGCTTTAAAGGGCCAGCCTTAAAGGGCCAGCCTTAGATGGCCAGCCTTAAGGGGGCAGCTTAAAGGGCCAGCCTTAGAGGGCCAGCCTTAAAGGGCCAGCCTTAGAGGGCAAGCCTTAAAGGGCCAGCCTTAAAGGGCCAGCCTTAAAGGGCCAGCCTTAGAGGGCCAGCTTAAAGGGCCAGCCTTAAGGGGCCAGCTTAAAGGGCCAGCCTTAAAGGGCAAGCCTTAAAGGGCCAACCTTAGAGGGCCAGCTTAAAGGGCCAGCCTTAGAGGGCCAGCCTTAAAGGGCCAGCTTAAAGGGCCAGCCTTAAAGGGCCAGCTTAAAGGGCCAGCTTAAAGGGCCAGCCTTAAGGGGAAAGCTTAAAGGGCCAGCCTTAAAGGGCCAGCCTTAAAGGGCCAGTCTTAAAGGGCCAGCCTTAGAGGGCCAGCTTTACAGGGTCAGCTTAAAGGGCCAGGCTTAAAGGGCCAGCCTTAGAGGGCCAGCTTTACAGGGTCAGCTTAAAGGGCCAGGCTTACAGGGCCAGCTTAAAGGGCCAGCCTTAGAGGGCCAGCTTAAAGGGCCAGCTTTAGAGGGCCAGCTTAAAGGGCCAGCCTTACGGGGCCAGCTTAAAGGGCAAGCCTTAAAGGGCCAGCCTTAAAGGGCCAACCTTAGAGGGCCAGCCTTAAAGGGCCAGCTTAAAGGGCCAGCCTTAAAGGGCCAGCTTTAAAGGGCCAGTCTTAAAGGGCCAGCCTTAGAGGGCCAGCCTTAGAGGGCCAGCTTAAAGGGCCAGCCTTAAAAGGCCAGCTTAAAGGGCCGGCCTTAAAGGGCCAGCCTTAAAGGGCCAGCTTAAAGGGCCAGCCTTAAAGGGCCAGCTTAAAGGGCCAGCCTTAGAGGGCCAGCCTTAAGGGGCCAGCTTAAAGGGCCAGCCTTAAAGGGCCAGCCTTAGAGGGCCAGCTTAAAGGGCCAGCCTTAAAGGGCCAGCTTAAAGGGCCAGCCTTAGAGGGCCAGCCTTAAGGGGCCAGCTTAAAGGGCGAGCCTTAAAGGGCCAGCCTTAAAGGGCCAGCCTTAGATGGCCAGCTTAAAGGGCCAGCCTTAGAGGGCCAGCTTAAAGGGCAAGCCTTAAGGGGCCAGCTTAAAGGGCCAGCCTTAAAGGGCCAGCCTTAAAGGGCCAGTCTTAAAGGGCCAGCCTTAGAGGGCCAGCTTTAAAGGGCCAGCTTAAAGGGCCAGCCTTAAAGGGCCAGTCTTAAAGGGCCAGCCTTAGAGGGCCAGCCTTAAAGGGCCAGCTTAAAGGGCCAGCCTTAAAGGGCCAGCTTAAAGGGCCAGCCTTAGATGGCCAGCCTTAAGGGGCCAGCTTAAAGGGCCAGCCTTAAAGGGCCAGCCTTAGAGGGCCAGCCTTAAAGGGCCAGCTTAAAGGGCCAGCCTTAAAGGGCCAGCTTAAAGGGCCAGCCTTAGATGGCCAGCCTTAAGGGGCCAGCTTAAAGGGCCAGCCTTAAAGGGCCAGCCTTAGATGGCCAGCCTTAAGGGGGCAGCTTAAAGGGCCAGCCTTAGAGGGCCAGCCTTAAAGGGCCAGCCTTAGAGGGCAAGCCTTAAAGGGCCAGCCTTAAAGGGCCAGCCTTAAAGGGCCAGCCTTAGAGGGCCAGCTTAAAGGGCCAGCCTTAAGGGGCCAGCTTAAAGGGCCAGCCTTAAAGGGCAAGCCTTAAAGGGCCAACCTTAGAGGGCCAGCTTAAAGGGCCAGCCTTAGAGGGCCAGCCTTAAAGGGCCAGCTTAAAGGGCCAGCCTTAAAGGGCCAGCTTAAAGGGCCAGCCTTAAAGGGCCAGGTTAAAGGGCCGGCCTTAAAGGGCCAGCCTTAGAGGGCCAGCTTAAAGGGCCAGCCTTAAGGGGCCAGCTTAAAGGGCCAGCCTTAAAGGGCCAGTCTTAAAGGGCCAGCCTTAGAGGGCCAGCTTTACAGGGTCAGCTTAAAGGGCCAGCCTTAAAGGGCCAGCTTAAAGGGCCAGCCTTAAAGGGCCAGCTTAAAGGGCCAGCCTTAGAGGGCCAGCTTAAAGGGCCAGCCTTAAGGGGCCAGCTTAAAGGGCCAGCCTTAAAGGGCCAGCCTTAAAGGGCCAGCTTAAAGGGCCAGCCTTAAAGGGCCAGCTTAAAGGGCCAGCCTTAAAGGGCCAGCCTTAAAGGGCCAGCTTAAAGGGCCAGCTTAAAGGGCCAGCCTTAAAGGGCAAGCCTTAAAGGGCCAGCCTTAAAGGGCCAGCCTTAGAGGGCCAGCTTAAAGGGCCAGCCTTAAAGGGCCAGCTTAAAGGGCCAGCCTTAAGGGGCCAGCTTAAAGGGCCAGCCTTAAGGGGCCAGCTTAAAGGGCCAGCCTTAAAGGGCCAGCCTTAAAGGGCCAGCCTTAGAGGGCCAGCTTAAAGGGCCAGCCTTAAAGGGCCAGCTTAAAGGGCCAGCCTTAAAGGGCCAGCTTAAAGGGCCAGCCTTAAAGGGCCAGCCTTAGAGGGCCAGCCTTAAAGGGCCAGCCTTAAAGGGCCAGCCTTAAAGGGCCAGCCTTAGAGGGCCAGCTTAAAGGGCCAGTCTTAAGGGGCCAGCTTAAAGGGCCAGCCTTAAAGGGCAAGCCTTAAAGGGCCAGCCTTAAAGGGCCAGCTTAAAGTTCCAGCCTTAAAGGGCCAGCTTAAAGGGCCAGCCTTAAAGGGACAGCCTTAAAGGGCCAGCTTAAAGGGCCGGCCTTAAAGGGCCAGCCTTAAAGGGCCAGCTTAAAGGGCCAGCCTTAAAGGGCCAGCTTAAAGGGCCAGCCTTAAAGGGCCAGCCTTAAGGGGCCAGCTTAAAGGGCCAGCCTTAAAGGGCCAGCCTTAGAGGGCCAGCTTAAAGGGTCAGCCTTAAAGGGCCAGCTTAAAGGGCCAGCCTTAGAGGGCCAGCTTTACAGGGCCAGCTTAAAGGGCCAGCCTTAAGGGGAAAGCTTAAAGGGCCAGCCTTAAAGGGCCAGCCTTAAAGGGCCAGTCTTAAAGGGCCAGCCTTAGAGGGCCAGCTTTACAGGGTCAGCTTAAAGGGCCAGGCTTAAAGGGCCAGCTTAAAGGGCCAGCCTTAGAGGGCCAGCTTAAAGGGCCAGCCTTAGAGGGCCAGCTTAAAGGGCCAGCCTTACGGGGCCAGCTTAAAGGGCAAGCCTTAAAGGGCCAGCCTTAAAGGGCCAACCTTAGAGGGCCAGCCTTAAAGGGCCAGCTTAAAGGGCCAGCCTTAAAGGGCCAGCTTTAAAGGGCCAGTCTTAAAGGGCCAGCCTTAGAGGGCCAGCCTTAGAGGGCCAGCTTAAAGGGCCAGCCTTAAAAGGCCAGCTTAAAGGGCCGGCCTTAAAGGGCCAGCCTTAAAGGGCCAGCTTAAAGGGCCAGCCTTAAAGGGCCAGCCTTAGAGGGCCAGCCTTAAGGGGCCAGCTTAAAGGGCCAGCCTTAAAGGGCCAGCCTTAGAGGGCCAGCTTAAAGGGCCAGCCTTAAAGGGCCAGCTTAAAGGGCCAGCCTTAGAGGGCCAGCCTTAAGGGGCCAGCTTAAAGGGCGAGCCTTAAAGGGCCAGCCTTAAAGGGCCAGCCTTAGATGGCCAGCTTAAAGGGCCAGCCTTAGAGGGCCAGCTTAAAGGGCAAGCCTTAAGGGGCCAGCTTAAAGGGCCAGCCTTAAAGGGCCAGCCTTAAAGGGCCAGTCTTAAAGGGCCAGCCTTAGAGGGCCAGCTTTAAAGGGCCAGCTTAAAGGGCCAGCCTTAAAGGGCCAGCCTTAAAGGGCCAGCCTTAGAAGGCCAGCCTTAAAGGGCCAGCCTAAAGGGCCAGCTTTAAAGGGCCAGCTTAAAAGGCCAGCCTTAAAGGGCCAGCCTAAAGGGCCAGCTTTAAAGGGCCAGCTTAAAGGGCCAGCCTTAAAGGGCAAGCCTTAAAGGGCCAGCCTTAAAGGGCCAGCCTTAGAGGGCCAGCTTAAAGGGCCAGCCTTAAAGGGCCAGCTTAAAGGGCCAGCCTTAAGGGGCCAGCTTAAAGGGCCAGTCTTAAAGAGCCAGCCTTAAAGGGCCAGCCTTAAAGGGCCAGTCTTAAAGGGCCAGCCTTAGAGGGCCAGCCTTAAAGGGCCAGCTTAAAGGGCCAGCCTTAAAGGGCCAGCTTAAAGGGCCAGCCTTAGATGGCCAGCCTTAAGGGGCCAGCTTAAAGGGCCAGCCTTAAAGGGCCAGCCTTAGAGGGCCAGCCTTAAAGGGCCAGCTTAAAGGGCCAGCCTTAAAGGGCCAGCTTAAAGGGCCAGCCTTAGATGGCCAGCCTTAAGGGGCCAGCTTAAAGGGCCAGCCTTAAAGGGCCAGCCTTAAAGGGCCAGCCTTAGATGGCCAGCCTTAAGGGGGCAGCTTAAAGGGCCAGCCTTAGAGGGCCAGCCTTAAAGGGCCAGCCTTAGAGGGCAAGCCTTAAAGGGCCAGCCTTAAAGGGCCAGCCTTAAAGGGCCAGCTTAAAGGGCCAGCCTTAAAGGGCCAGCTTAAAGGGCCGGCCTTAAAGGGCCAGCCTTAGAGGGCCAGCTTAAAGGGCCAGCCTTAAGGGGCCAGCTTAAAGGGCCAGCCTTAAAGGGCCAGTCTTAAAGGGCCAGCCTTAGAGGGCCAGCTTTACAGGGTCAGCTTAAAGGGCCAGCCTTAAAGGGCCAGCTTAAAGGGCCAGCCTTAAAGGGCCAGCTTAAAGGGCCAGCCTTAGAGGGCCAGCTTAAAGGGCCAGCCTTAAGGGGCCAGCTTAAAGGGCCAGCCTTAAAGGGCCAGCCTTAAAGGGCCAGCTTAAAGGGCCAGCCTTAAAGGGCCAGCTTAAAGGGCCAGCCTTAAAGGGCCAGCCTTAAAGGGCCAGCTTAAAGGGCCAGCTTAAAGGGCCAGCCTTAAAGGGCAAGCCTTAAAGGGCCAGCCTTAAAGGGCCAGCCTTAGAGGGCCAGCTTAAAGGGCCAGCCTTAAAGGGCCAGCTTAAAGGGCCAGCCTTAAGGGGCCAGCTTAAAGGGCCAGCCTTAAGGGGCCAGCTTAAAGGGCCAGTCTTAAAGGGCCAGCCTTAGAGGGCCAGCCTTAAAGGGCCAGCTTAAAGGGCCAGCCTTAAAGGGCCAGCTTAAAGGGCCAGCCTTAGATGGCCAGCCTTAAGGGGCCAGCTTAAAGGGCCAGCCTTAAAGGGCCAGCCTTAAAGGGCCAGTCTTAAAGGGCCAGCCTTAGATGGCCAGCCTTAAGGGGCCAGCTTAAAGGGCCAGCCTTAGAGGGCCAGCCTTAAAGGGCCAGCCTTAGAGGGCAAGCCTTAAAGGGCCAGCCTTAAAGGGCCAGCCTTAAAGGGCCAGCCTTAGAGGGCCAGCCTTAAAGGGCCAGCCTTAGAGGGCCAGCTTAAAGGGCCAGCCTTAAAGGGCCAGCTTAAAGGGCCAGCCTTAAGGGGCCAGCTTAAAGGGCCAGCCTTAAGGGGCCAGCTTAAAGGGCCAGTCTTAAAGGGCCAGCCTTAGAGGGCCAGCCTTAAAGGGCCAGCTTAAAGGGCCAGCCTTAAAGGGCCAGCTTAAAGGGCCAGCCTTAGATGGCCAGCCTTAAGGGGCCAGCTTAAAGGGCCAGCCTTAAAGGGCCAGCCTTAAAGGGCCAGTCTTAAAGGGCCAGCCTTAGATGGCCAGCCTTAAGGGGCCAGCTTAAAGGGCCAGCCTTAGAGGGCCAGCCTTAAAGGGCCAGCCTTAGAGGGCAAGCCTTAAAGGGCCAGCCTTAAAGGGCCAGCCTTAAAGGGCCAGCCTTAGAGGGCCAGCTTAAAGGGCCAGCCTTAAGGGGCCAGCTTAAAGGGCCAGCCTTAAAGGGCAAGCCTTAAAGGGCCAACCTTAGAGGGCCAGCTTAAAGGGCCAGCCTTAGAGGGCCAGCTTAAAGGTCCAGCCTTAAGGGGCCAGCTTAAAGGGCCAGCCTTAAAGGGCCAGCCTTAAAGGGCCAGCCTTAAAGGGCCAGCTTTACAGGGCCAGCTTAAAGGGCCAGCCTTAAGGGGCCAGCTTAAAGGGCCAGCCTTAAAGGGCCAGCCTTAAAGGGCCAGCCTTAAAGGGCCAGCCTTAGAAGGCCAGCCTTAAAGGGCCAGCCTTAGAGGGCCAGCTTAAAGGGCCAGCCTTAAAGGGCCAGCTTAAAGGGCCAGCCTTAAGGGGCCAGCTTAAAGGGCCAGTCTTAAAGAGCCAGCCTTAAAGGGCCAGCCTTAAAGGGCCAGTCTTAAAGGGCCAGCCTTAGAGGGCCAGCCTTAAAGGGCCAGCTTAAAGGGCCAGCCTTAAAGGGCCAGCTTAAAGGGCCAGCCTTAGATGGCCAGCCTTAAGGGGCCAGCTTAAAGGGCCAGCCTTAAAGGGCCAGCCTTAAAGGGCCAGTCTTAAAGGGCCAGCCTTAGATGGCCAGCCTTAAGGGGGCAGCTTAAAGGGCCAGCCTTAGAGGGCCAGCCTTAAAGGGCCAGCCTTAGAGGGCAAGCCTTAAAGGGCCAGCCTTAAAGGGCCAGCCTTAAAGGGCCAGCCTTAGAGGGCCAGCTTAAAGGGCCAGCCTTAAGGGGCCAGCTTAAAGGGCCAGCCTTAAAGGGCAAGCCTTAAAGGGCCAACCTTAGAGGGCCAGCTTAAAGGGCCAGCCTTAGAGGGCCAGCCTTAAAGGGCCAGCCTTAAAGGGCCAGCTTAAAGGGCCAGCCTTAATGGGCCAGCTTAAAGGGCCAGCCTTAAAGGGCCAGCTTAAAGGGCCGGCCTTAAAGGGCCAGCCTTAGAGGGCCAGCTTAAAGGGCCAGCCTTAAGGGGCCAGCTTAAAGGGCCAGCCTTAAAGGGCCAGTCTTAAAGGGCCAGCCTTAGAGGGCCAGCTTTACAGGGTCAGCTTAAAGGGCCAGCCTTAAAGGGCCAGCTTAAAGGGCCAGCCTTAAAGGGCCAGCTTAAAGGGCCAGCCTTAGAGGGCCAGCTTAAAGGGCCAGCCTTAAGGGGCCAGCTTAAAGGGCCAGCCTTAAAGGGCCAGCCTTAAGGGGCCAGCTTAAAGGGCCAGTCTTAAAGAGCCAGCCTTAAAGGGCCAGCCTTAAAGGGCCAGTCTTAAAGGGCCAGCCTTAGAGGGCCAGCCTTAAAGGGCCAGCTTAAAGGGCCAGCCTTAAAGGGCCAGCTTAAAGGGCCAGCCTTAGATGGCCAGCCTTAAGGGGCCAGCTTAAAGGGCCAGCCTTAAAGGGCCAGCCTTAAAGGGCCAGTCTTAAAGGGCCAGCCTTAGATGGCCAGCCTTAAGGGGGCAGCTTAAAGGGCCAGCCTTAGAGGGCCAGCCTTAAAGGGCCAGCCTTAGAGGGCAAGCCTTAAAGGGCCAGCCTTAAAGGGCCAGCCTTAAAGGGCCAGCCTTAGAGGGCCAGCTTAAAGGGCCAGCCTTAAGGGGCCAGCTTAATGGGCCAGCCTTAAAGGGCAAGCCTTAAAGGGCCAACCTTAGAGGGCCAGCTTAAAGGGCCAGCCTTAGAGGGCCAGCCTTAAAGGGCCAGCCTTAAAGGGCCAGCTTAAAGGGCCAGCCTTAATGGGCCAGCTTAAAGGGCCAGCCTTAAAGGGCCAGCTTAAAGGGCCGGCCTTAAAGGGCCAGCCTTAGAGGGCCAGCTTAAAGGGCCAGCCTTAAGGGGCCAGCTTAAAGGGCCAGCCTTAAAGGGCCAGTCTTAAAGGGCCAGCCTTAGAGGGCCAGCTTTACAGGGTCAGCTTAAAGGGCCAGCCTTAAAGGGCCAGCTTAAAGGGCCAGCCTTAAAGGGCCAGCTTAAAGGGCCAGCCTTAGAGGGCCAGCTTAAAGGGCCAGCCTTAAGGGGCCAGCTTAAAGGGCCAGCCTTAAAGGGCCAGCCTTAAAGGGCCAGCTTAAAGGGCCAGCCTTAAAGGGCCAGCTTAAAGGGCCAGCCTTAAAGGGCCAGCCTTAAAGGGCCAGCTTAAAGGGCCAGCTTAAAGGGCCAGCCTTAAAGGGCAAGCCTTAAAGGGCCAGCCTTAGAGGGCCAGCCTTAGAGGGCCAGCTTAAAGGGCCAGCCTTAAAGGGCCAGCTTAAAGGGCCAGCCTTAAGGGGCCAGCTTAAAGGGCCAGCCTTAAGGGGCCACCTTAAAGGGCCAGTCTTAAAGGGCCAGCCTTAGAGGGCCAGCCTTAAAGGGCCAGCTTAAAGGGCCAGCCTTAAAGGGCCAGCTTAAAGGGCCAGCCTTAGATGGCCAGCCTTAAGGGGCCAGCTTAAAGGGCCAGCCTTAAAGGGCCAGCCTTAAAGGGCCAGTCTTAAAGGGCCAGCCTTAGATGGCAAGCCTTAAGGGGCCAGCTTAAAGGGCCAGCCTTAGAGGGCCAGCCTTAAAGGGCCAGCCTTAGAGGGCAAGCCTTAAAGGGCCAGCCTTAAAGGGCCAGCCTTAAAGGGCCAGCCTTAGAGGGCCAGCTTAAAGGGCCAGCCTTAAGGGGCCAGCTTAAAGGGCCAGCCTTAAAGGGCAAGCCTTAAAGGGCCAACCTTAGAGGGCCAGCTTAAAGGGCCAGCCTTAGAGGGCCAGCTTAAAGGGCCAGCCTTAAGGGGCCAGCTTAAAGGGCCAGCCTTAAAGGGCCAGCCTTAAAGGGCCAGCCTTAAAGGGCCAGCTTAAAGGGCCAGCCTTAAAGGGCCAGCTTAAAGGGCCAGCCTTAAAGGGCCAGCCTTAAAGGGCCAGCTTACAGGGCCAGCCTTAAAGGGCCAGCTTAAAGGGCCAGCCTTAGAGGGCCAGCCCTAAGGGGCCAGCTTAAAGGGCCAGCCTTAAAGGGCCAGCCTTAAAGGGCCAGCCTTAGAGGGCCAGCTTAAAGGGCCAGCCTTAAAGGGCCAGCTTAAAGGGCCAGCCTTAAAGGGCCAGCTTAAAGGGCCAGCCTTAAAGGGCCAGCTTACAGGGCCAGCCTTAAAGGGCCAGCTTAAAGGGCCAGCCTTAGAGGGCCAGCCCTAAGGGGCCAGCTTAAAGGGCCAGCCTTAAAGGGCCAGCCTTAAAGGGCCAGCCTTAGAGGGCCAGCTTAAAGGGCCAGCCTTAAAGGGCCAGCTTAAAGGGCCAGCCTTAAAGGGCCAGCTTAAAGGGCCAGCCTTAAAGGGCCAGCCTTAGAGGGCCAGCCTTAAAGGGCCAGCCTTAAAGGGCCAGCCTTAAAGGGCCAGCCTTAGAGGGCCAGCTTAAAGGGCCAGTCTTAAGGGGCCAGCTTAAAGGGCCAGCCTTAAAGGGCAAGCCTTAAAGGGCCAGCCTTAAAGGGCCAGCTTAAAGGGCCAGCCTAAAGGGCCAGCCTTAAAGGGCCAGCCTTAAAGGGCCAGCTTAAAGGGCCGGCCTTAAAGGGCCAGCCTTAAAGGGCCAGCTTAAAGGGCCAGCCTTAAAGGGCCAGCTTAAAGGGCCAGCCTTAAAGGGCCAGCCTTAAGGGGCCAGCTTAAAGGGCCAGCCTTAAAGGGCCAGCCTTAGATGGCCAGCCTTAAGGGGGCAGCTTAAAGGGCCAGCCTTAGAGGGCCAGCCTTAAAGGGCCAGCCTTAGAGGGCAAGCCTTAAAGGGCCAGCCTTAAAGGGCCAGCCTTAAAGGGCCAGCCTTAGAGGGCCAGCTTAAAGGGCCAGCCTTAAGGGGCCAGCTTAAAGGGCCAGCCTTACAGGGCAAGCCTTAAAGGGCCAACCTTAGAGGGCCAGCTTAAAGGGCCAGCCTTAGAGGGCCAGCCTTAAAGGGCCAGCTTAAAGGGCCAGCCTTAAAGGGCCAGCTTAAAGGGCCAGCCTTAAAGGGCCAGGTTAAAGGGCCGGCCTTAAAGGGCCAGCCTTAGAGGGCCAGCTTAAAGGGCCAGCCTTAAGGGGCCAGCTTAAAGGGCCAGCCTTAAAGGGCCAGTCTTAAAGGGCCAGCCTTAGAGGGCCAGCTTTACAGGGTCAGCTTAAAGGGCCAGCCTTAAAGGGCCAGCTTAAAGGGCCAGCCTTAAAGGGCCAGCTTAAAGGGCCAGCCTTAGAGGGCCAGCTTAAAGGGCCAGCCTTAAGGGGCCAGCTTAAAGGGCCAGCCTTAAAGGGCCAGCCTTAAAGGGCCAGCTTAAAGGGCCAGCCTTAAAGGGCCAGCTTAAAGGGCCAGCCTTAAAGGGCCAGCCTTAAAGGGCCAGCTTAAAGGGCCAGCTTAAAGGGCCAGCCTTAAAGGGCAAGCCTTAAAGGGCCAGCCTTAAAGGGCCAGCCTTAGAGGGCCAGCTTAAAGGGCCAGCCTTAAAGGGCCAGCTTAAAGGGCCAGCCTTAAGGGGCCAGCTTAAAGGGCCAGCCTTAAGGGGCCAGCTTAAAGGGCCAGCCTTAAAGGGCCAGCCTTAAAGGGCCAGCCTTAGAGGGCCAGCTTAAAGGGCCAGCCTTAAAGGGCCAGCTTAAAGGGCCAGCCTTAAAGGGCCAGCTTAAAGGGCCAGCCTTAAAGGGCCAGCCTTAGAGGGCCAGCCTTAAAGGGCCAGCCTTAAAGGGCCAGCCTTAAAGGGCCAGCCTTAGAGGGCCAGCTTAAAGGGCCAGTCTTAAGGGGCCAGCTTAAAGGGCCAGCCTTAAAGGGCAAGCCTTAAAGGGCCAGCCTTAAAGGGCCAGCTTAAAGTTCCAGCCTTAAAGGGCCAGCTTAAAGGGCCAGCCTTAAAGGGCCAGCCTTAAAGGGCCAGCTTAAAGGGCCGGCCTTAAAGGGCCAGCCTTAAAGGGCCAGCTTAAAGGGCCAGCCTTAAAGGGCCAGCTTAAAGGGCCAGCCTTAAAGGGCCAGCCTTAAGGGGCCAGCTTAAAGGGCCAGCCTTAAAGGGCCAGCCTTAGAGGGCCAGCTTAAAGGGTCAGCCTTAAAGGGCCAGCTTAAAGGGCCAGCCTTAGAGGGCCAGCTTTACAGGGCCAGCTTAAAGGGCCAGCCTTAAGGGGAAAGCTTAAAGGGCCAGCCTTAAAGGGCCAGCCTTAAAGGGCCAGTCTTAAAGGGCCAGCCTTAGAGGGCCAGCTTTACAGGGTCAGCTTAAAGGGCCAGGCTTAAAGGGCCAGCTTAAAGGGCCAGCCTTAGAGGGCCAGCTTAAAGGGCCAGCCTTAGAGGGCCAGCTTAAAGGGCCAGCCTTACGGGGCCAGCTTAAAGGGCAAGCCTTAAAGGGCCAGCCTTAAAGGGCCAACCTTAGAGGGCCAGCCTTAAAGGGCCAGCTTAAAGGGCCAGCCTTAAAGGGCCAGCTTTAAAGGGCCAGTCTTAAAGGGCCAGCCTTAGAGGGCCAGCCTTAGAGGGCCAGCTTAAAGGGCCAGCCTTAAAAGGCCAGCTTAAAGGGCCGGCCTTAAAGGGCCAGCCTTAAAGGGCCAGCTTAAAGGGCCAGCCTTAAAGGGCCAGCCTTAGAGGGCCAGCCTTAAGGGGCCAGCTTAAAGGGCCAGCCTTAAAGGGCCAGCCTTAGAGGGCCAGCTTAAAGGGCCAGCCTTAAAGGGCCAGCTTAAAGGGCCAGCCTTAGAGGGCCAGCCTTAAGGGGCCAGCTTAAAGGGCGAGCCTTAAAGGGCCAGCCTTAAAGGGCCAGCCTTAGATGGCCAGCTTAAAGGGCCAGCCTTAGAGGGCCAGCTTAAAGGGCAAGCCTTAAGGGGCCAGCTTAAAGGGCCAGCCTTAAAGGGCCAGCCTTAAAGGGCCAGTCTTAAAGGGCCAGCCTTAGAGGGCCAGCTTTAAAGGGCCAGCTTAAAGGGCCAGCCTTAAAGGGCCAGCCTTAAAGGGCCAGCCTTAGAAGGCCAGCCTTAAAGGGCCAGCCTAAAGGGCCAGCTTTAAAGGGCCAGCTTAAAAGGCCAGCCTTAAAGGGCCAGCCTAAAGGGCCAGCTTTAAAGGGCCAGCTTAAAGGGCCAGCCTTAAAGGGCAAGCCTTAAAGGGCCAGCCTTAAAGGGCCAGCCTTAGAGGGCCAGCTTAAAGGGCCAGCCTTAAAGGGCCAGCTTAAAGGGCCAGCCTTAAGGGGCCAGCTTAAAGGGCCAGTCTTAAAGAGCCAGCCTTAAAGGGCCAGCCTTAAAGGGCCAGTCTTAAAGGGCCAGCCTTAGAGGGCCAGCCTTAAAGGGCCAGCTTAAAGGGCCAGCCTTAAAGGGCCAGCTTAAAGGGCCAGCCTTAGATGGCCAGCCTTAAGGGGCCAGCTTAAAGGGCCAGCCTTAAAGGGCCAGCCTTAGAGGGCCAGCCTTAAAGGGCCAGCTTAAAGGGCCAGCCTTAAAGGGCCAGCTTAAAGGGCCAGCCTTAGATGGCCAGCCTTAAGGGGCCAGCTTAAAGGGCCAGCCTTAAAGGGCCAGCCTTAAAGGGCCAGCCTTAGATGGCCAGCCTTAAGGGGGCAGCTTAAAGGGCCAGCCTTAGAGGGCCAGCCTTAAAGGGCCAGCCTTAGAGGGCAAGCCTTAAAGGGCCAGCCTTAAAGGGCCAGCCTTAAAGGGCCAGCTTAAAGGGCCAGCCTTAAAGGGCCAGCTTAAAGGGCCGGCCTTAAAGGGCCAGCCTTAGAGGGCCAGCTTAAAGGGCCAGCCTTAGAGGGCCAGCTTAAAGGGCCAGCCTTAAAGGGCCAGCTTAAAGGGCCAGCCTTAAGGGGCCAGCTTAAAGGGCCAGCCTTAAGGGGCCAGCTTAAAGGGCCAGTCTTAAAGGGCCAGCCTTAGAGGGCCAGCCTTAAAGGGCCAGCTTAAAGGGCCAGCCTTAAAGGGCCAGCTTAAAGGGCCAGCCTTAGATGGCCAGCCTTAAGGGGCCAGCTTAAAGGGCCAGCCTTAAAGGGCCAGCCTTAAAGGGCCAGTCTTAAAGGGCCAGCCTTAGATGGCCAGCCTTAAGGGGCCAGCTTAAAGGGCCAGCCTTAGAGGGCCAGCCTTAAAGGGCCAGCCTTAGAGGGCAAGCCTTAAAGGGCCAGCCTTAAAGGGCCAGCCTTAAAGGGCCAGCCTTAGAGGGCCAGCCTTAAAGGGCCAGCCTTAGAGGGCCAGCTTAAAGGGCCAGCCTTAAAGGGCCAGCTTAAAGGGCCAGCCTTAAGGGGCCAGCTTAAAGGGCCAGCCTTAAGGGGCCAGCTTAAAGGGCCAGTCTTAAAGGGCCAGCCTTAGAGGGCCAGCCTTAAAGGGCCAGCTTAAAGGGCCAGCCTTAAAGGGCCAGCTTAAAGGGCCAGCCTTAGATGGCCAGCCTTAAGGGGCCAGCTTAAAGGGCCAGCCTTAAAGGGCCAGCCTTAAAGGGCCAGTCTTAAAGGGCCAGCCTTAGATGGCCAGCCTTAAGGGGCCAGCTTAAAGGGCCAGCCTTAGAGGGCCAGCCTTAAAGGGCCAGCCTTAGAGGGCCAGCTTAAAGGGCCAGCCTTAAGGGGCCAGCTTAAAGGGCCAGCCTTAAAGGGCAAGCCTTAAAGGGCCAACCTTAGAGGGCCAGCTTAAAGGGCCAGCCTTAGAGGGCCAGCTTAAAGGTCCAGCCTTAAGGGGCCAGCTTAAAGGGCCAGCCTTAAAGGGCCAGCCTTAAAGGGCCAGCCTTAAAGGGCCAGCTTTACAGGGCCAGCTTAAAGGGCCAGCCTTAAGGGGCCAGCTTAAAGGGCCAGCCTTAAAGGGCCAGCCTTAAAGGGCCAGCCTTAAAGGGCCAGCCTTAGAAGGCCAGCCTTAAAGGGCCAGCCTTAGAGGGCCAGCTTAAAGGGCCAGCCTTAAAGGGCCAGCTTAAAGGGCCAGCCTTAAGGGGCCAGCTTAAAGGGCCAGTCTTAAAGAGCCAGCCTTAAAGGGCCAGCCTTAAAGGGCAAGCCTTAAAGGGCCAGCCTTAAAGGGCCAGCCTTAGAGGGCCAGCTTAAAGGGCCAGCCTTAAAGGGCCAGCTTAAAGGGCCAGCCTTAAGGGGCCAGCTTAAAGGGCCAGCCTTAAGGGGCCAGCTTAAAGGGCCAGCCTTAAAGGGCCAGCCTTAAAGGGCCAGCCTTAGAGGGCCAGCTTAAAGGGCCAGCCTTAAAGGGCCAGCTTAAAGGGCCAGCCTTAAAGGGCCAGCTTAAAGGGCCAGCCTTAAAGGGCCAGCCTTAGAGGGCCAGCCTTAAAGGGCCAGCCTTAAAGGGCCAGCCTTAAAGGGCCAGCCTTAGAGGGCCAGCTTAAAGGGCCAGTCTTAAGGGGCCAGCTTAAAGGGCCAGCCTTAAAGGGCAAGCCTTAAAGGGCCAGCCTTAAAGGGCCAGCTTAAAGTTCCAGCCTTAAAGGGCCAGCTTAAAGGGCCAGCCTTAAAGGGCCAGCCTTAAAGGGCCAGCTTAAAGGGCCGGCCTTAAAGGGCCAGCCTTAAAGGGCCAGCTTAAAGGGCCAGCCTTAAAGGGCCAGCTTAAAGGGCCAGCCTTAAAGGGCCAGCCTTAAGGGGCCAGCTTAAAGGGCCAGCCTTAAAGGGCCAGCCTTAGAGGGCCAGCTTAAAGGGTCAGCCTTAAAGGGCCAGCTTAAAGGGCCAGCCTTAGAGGGCCAGCTTTACAGGGCCAGCTTAAAGGGCCAGCCTTAAGGGGAAAGCTTAAAGGGCCAGCCTTAAAGGGCCAGCCTTAAAGGGCCAGTCTTAAAGGGCCAGCCTTAGAGGGCCAGCTTTACAGGGTCAGCTTAAAGGGCCAGGCTTAAAGGGCCAGCTTAAAGGGCCAGCCTTAGAGGGCCAGCTTAAAGGGCCAGCCTTAGAGGGCCAGCTTAAAGGGCCAGCCTTACGGGGCCAGCTTAAAGGGCAAGCCTTAAAGGGCCAGCCTTAAAGGGCCAACCTTAGAGGGCCAGCCTTAAAGGGCCAGCTTAAAGGGCCAGCCTTAAAGGGCCAGCTTTAAAGGGCCAGTCTTAAAGGGCCAGCCTTAGAGGGCCAGCCTTAGAGGGCCAGCTTAAAGGGCCAGCCTTAAAAGGCCAGCTTAAAGGGCCGGCCTTAAAGGGCCAGCCTTAAAGGGCCAGCTTAAAGGGCCAGCCTTAAAGGGCCAGCCTTAGAGGGCCAGCCTTAAGGGGCCAGCTTAAAGGGCCAGCCTTAAAGGGCCAGCCTTAGAGGGCCAGCTTAAAGGGCCAGCCTTAAAGGGCCAGCTTAAAGGGCCAGCCTTAGAGGGCCAGCCTTAAGGGGCCAGCTTAAAGGGCGAGCCTTAAAGGGCCAGCCTTAAAGGGCCAGCCTTAGATGGCCAGCTTAAAGGGCCAGCCTTAGAGGGCCAGCTTAAAGGGCAAGCCTTAAGGGGCCAGCTTAAAGGGCCAGCCTTAAAGGGCCAGCCTTAAAGGGCCAGTCTTAAAGGGCCAGCCTTAGAGGGCCAGCTTTAAAGGGCCAGCTTAAAGGGCCAGCCTTAAAGGGCCAGCCTTAAAGGGCCAGCCTTAGAAGGCCAGCCTTAAAGGGCCAGCCTAAAGGGCCAGCTTTAAAGGGCCAGCTTAAAAGGCCAGCCTTAAAGGGCCAGCCTAAAGGGCCAGCTTTAAAGGGCCAGCTTAAAGGGCCAGCCTTAAAGGGCAAGCCTTAAAGGGCCAGCCTTAAAGGGCCAGCCTTAGAGGGCCAGCTTAAAGGGCCAGCCTTAAAGGGCCAGCTTAAAGGGCCAGCCTTAAGGGGCCAGCTTAAAGGGCCAGTCTTAAAGAGCCAGCCTTAAAGGGCCAGCCTTAAAGGGCCAGTCTTAAAGGGCCAGCCTTAGAGGGCCAGCCTTAAAGGGCCAGCTTAAAGGGCCAGCCTTAAAGGGCCAGCTTAAAGGGCCAGCCTTAGATGGCCAGCCTTAAGGGGCCAGCTTAAAGGGCCAGCCTTAAAGGGCCAGCCTTAGAGGGCCAGCCTTAAAGGGCCAGCTTAAAGGGCCAGCCTTAAAGGGCCAGCTTAAAGGGCCAGCCTTAGATGGCCAGCCTTAAGGGGCCAGCTTAAAGGGCCAGCCTTAAAGGGCCAGCCTTAAAGGGCCAGCCTTAGATGGCCAGCCTTAAGGGGGCAGCTTAAAGGGCCAGCCTTAGAGGGCCAGCCTTAAAGGGCCAGCCTTAGAGGGCAAGCCTTAAAGGGCCAGCCTTAAAGGGCCAGCCTTAAAGGGCCAGCTTAAAGGGCCAGCCTTAAAGGGCCAGCTTAAAGGGCCGGCCTTAAAGGGCCAGCCTTAGAGGGCCAGCTTAAAGGGCCAGCCTTAAGGGGCCAGCTTAAAGGGCCAGCCTTAAAGGGCCAGTCTTAAAGGGCCAGCCTTAGAGGGCCAGCTTTACAGGGTCAGCTTAAAGGGCCAGCCTTAAAGGGCCAGCTTAAAGGGCCAGCCTTAAAGGGCCAGCTTAAAGGGCCAGCCTTAGAGGGCCAGCTTAAAGGGCCAGCCTTAAGGGGCCAGCTTAAAGGGCCAGCCTTAAAGGGCCAGCCTTAAAGGGCCAGCTTAAAGGGCCAGCCTTAAAGGGCCAGCTTAAAGGGCCAGCCTTAAAGGGCCAGCCTTAAAGGGCCAGCTTAAAGGGCCAGCTTAAAGGGCCAGCCTTAAAGGGCAAGCCTTAAAGGGCCAGCCTTAAAGGGCCAGCCTTAGAGGGCCAGCTTAAAGGGCCAGCCTTAAAGGGCCAGCTTAAAGGGCCAGCCTTAAGGGGCCAGCTTAAAGGGCCAGCCTTAAGGGGCCAGCTTAAAGGGCCAGTCTTAAAGGGCCAGCCTTAGAGGGCCAGCCTTAAAGGGCCAGCTTAAAGGGCCAGCCTTAAAGGGCCAGCTTAAAGGGCCAGCCTTAGATGGCCAGCCTTAAGGGGCCAGCTTAAAGGGCCAGCCTTAAAGGGCCAGCCTTAAAGGGCCAGTCTTAAAGGGCCAGCCTTAGATGGCCAGCCTTAAGGGGCCAGCTTAAAGGGCCAGCCTTAGAGGGCCAGCCTTAAAGGGCCAGCCTTAGAGGGCAAGCCTTAAAGGGCCAGCCTTAAAGGGCCAGCCTTAAAGGGCCAGCCTTAGAGGGCCAGCCTTAAAGGGCCAGCCTTAGAGGGCCAGCTTAAAGGGCCAGCCTTAAAGGGCCAGCTTAAAGGGCCAGCCTTAAGGGGCCAGCTTAAAGGGCCAGCCTTAAGGGGCCAGCTTAAAGGGCCAGTCTTAAAGGGCCAGCCTTAGAGGGCCAGCCTTAAAGGGCCAGCTTAAAGGGCCAGCCTTAAAGGGCCAGCTTAAAGGGCCAGCCTTAGATGGCCAGCCTTAAGGGGCCAGCTTAAAGGGCCAGCCTTAAAGGGCCAGCCTTAAAGGGCCAGTCTTAAAGGGCCAGCCTTAGATGGCCAGCCTTAAGGGGCCAGCTTAAAGGGCCAGCCTTAGAGGGCCAGCCTTAAAGGGCCAGCCTTAGAGGGCAAGCCTTAAAGGGCCAGCCTTAAAGGGCCAGCCTTAAAGGGCCAGCCTTAGAGGGCCAGCTTAAAGGGCCAGCCTTAAGGGGCCAGCTTAAAGGGCCAGCCTTAAAGGGCAAGCCTTAAAGGGCCAACCTTAGAGGGCCAGCTTAAAGGGCCAGCCTTAGAGGGCCAGCTTAAAGGTCCAGCCTTAAGGGGCCAGCTTAAAGGGCCAGCCTTAAAGGGCCAGCCTTAAAGGGCCAGCCTTAAAGGGCCAGCTTTACAGGGCCAGCTTAAAGGGCCAGCCTTAAGGGGCCAGCTTAAAGGGCCAGCCTTAAAGGGCCAGCCTTAAAGGGCCAGCCTTAAAGGGCCAGCCTTAGAAGGCCAGCCTTAAAGGGCCAGCCTTAAAGGGCCAGCTTAAAGGGCCAGCCTTAATGGGCCAGCTTAAAGGGCCAGCCTTAAAGGGCCAGCTTAAAGGGCCGGCCTTAAAGGGCCAGCCTTAGAGGGCCAGCTTAAAGGGCCAGCCTTAAGGGGCCAGCTTAAAGGGCCAGCCTTAAAGGGCCAGTCTTAAAGGGCCAGCCTTAGAGGGCCAGCTTTACAGGGTCAGCTTAAAGGGCCAGCCTTAAAGGGCCAGCTTAAAGGGCCAGCCTTAAAGGGCCAGCTTAAAGGGCCAGCCTTAGAGGGCCAGCTTAAAGGGCCAGCCTTAAGGGGCCAGCTTAAAGGGCCAGCCTTAAAGGGCCAGCCTTAAGGGGCCAGCTTAAAGGGCCAGTCTTAAAGAGCCAGCCTTAAAGGGCCAGCCTTAAAGGGCCAGTCTTAAAGGGCCAGCCTTAGAGGGCCAGCCTTAAAGGGCCAGCTTAAAGGGCCAGCCTTAAAGGGCCAGCCTTAAAGGGCCAGCCTTAGAGGGCAGCTTAAAGGGCCAGCCTTAGAGGGCCAGCCTTAAAGGGCCAGCCTTAGAGGGCAAGCCTTAAAGGGCCAGCCTTAAAGGGCCAGCCTTAAAGGGCCAGCCTTAGAGGGCCAGCTTAAAGGGCCAGCCTTAAGGGGCCAGCTTAATGGGCCAGCCTTAAAGGGCAAGCCTTAAAGGGCCAACCTTAGAGGGCCAGCTTAAAGGGCCAGCCTTAGAGGGCCAGCCTTAAAGGGCCAGCCTTAAAGGGCCAGCTTAAAGGGCCAGCCTTAATGGGCCAGCTTAAAGGGCCAGCCTTAAAGGGCCAGCTTAAAGGGCCGGCCTTAAAGGGCCAGCCTTAGAGGGCCAGCTTAAAGGGCCAGCCTTAAGGGGCCAGCTTAAAGGGCCAGCCTTAAAGGGCCAGTCTTAAAGGGCCAGCCTTAGAGGGCCAGCTTTACAGGGTCAGCTTAAAGGGCCAGCCTTAAAGGGCCAGCTTAAAGGGCCAGCCTTAAAGGGCCAGCTTAAAGGGCCAGCCTTAGAGGGCCAGCTTAAAGGGCCAGCCTTAAGGGGCCAGCTTAAAGGGCCAGCCTTAAAGGGCCAGCCTTAAAGGGCCAGCTTAAAGGGCCAGCCTTAAAGGGCCAGCTTAAAGGGCCAGCCTTAAAGGGCCAGCCTTAAAGGGCCAGCTTAAAGGGCCAGCTTAAAGGGCCAGCCTTAAAGGGCAAGCCTTAAAGGGCCAGCCTTAGAGGGCCAGCCTTAGAGGGCCAGCTTAAAGGGCCAGCCTTAAAGGGCCAGCTTAAAGGGCCAGCCTTAAGGGGCCAGCTTAAAGGGCCAGCCTTAAGGGGCCAGCTTAAAGGGCCAGTCTTAAAGGGCCAGCCTTAGAGGGCCAGCCTTAAAGGGCCAGCTTAAAGGGCCAGCCTTAAAGGGCCAGCTTAAAGGGCCAGCCTTAGATGGCCAGCCTTAAGGGGCCAGCTTAAAGGGCCAGCCTTAAAGGGCCAGCCTTAAAGGGCCAGTCTTAAAGGGCCAGCCTTAGATGGCAAGCCTTAAGGGGCCAGCTTAAAGGGCCAGCCTTAGAGGGCCAGCCTTAAAGGGCCAGCCTTAGAGGGCAAGCCTTAAAGGGCCAGCCTTAAAGGGCCAGCCTTAAAGGGCCAGCCTTAGAGGGCCAGCTTAAAGGGCCAGCCTTAAGGGGCCAGCTTAAAGGGCCAGCCTTAAAGGGCAAGCCTTAAAGGGCCAACCTTAGAGGGCCAGCTTAAAGGGCCAGCCTTAGAGGGCCAGCTTAAAGGGCCAGCCTTAAGGGGCCAGCTTAAAGGGCCAGCCTTAAAGGGCCAGCCTTAAAGGGCCAGCCTTAAAGGGCCAGCTTAAAGGGCCAGCCTTAAAGGGCCAGCTTAAAGGGCCAGCCTTAAAGGGCCAGCCTTAAAGGGCCAGCTTACAGGGCCAGCCTTAAAGGGCCAGCTTAAAGGGCCAGCCTTAGAGGGCCAGCCCTAAGGGGCCAGCTTAAAGGGCCAGCCTTAAAGGGCCAGCTTAAAGGGCCAGCCTTAAAGGGCCAGCTTAAAGGGCCAGCCTTAAAGGGCCAGCTTAAAGGGCCAGCCTTAAAGGGCCAGCCTTAGAGGGCCAGCCTTAAAGGGCCAGCCTTAAAGGGCCAGCCTTAAAGGGCCAGCCTTAGAGGGCCAGCTTAAAGGGCCAGTCTTAAGGGGCCAGCTTAAAGGGCCAGCCTTAAAGGGCAAGCCTTAAAGGGCCAGCCTTAAAGGGCCAGCTTAAAGGGCCAGCCTAAAGGGCCAGCCTTAAAGGGCCAGCCTTAAAGGGCCAGCTTAAAGGGCCGGCCTTAAAGGGCCAGCCTTAAAGGGCCAGCTTAAAGGGCCAGCCTTAAAGGGCCAGCTTAAAGGGCCAGCCTTAAAGGGCCAGCCTTAAGGGGCCAGCTTAAAGGGCCAGCCTTAAAGGGCCAGCCTTAGAGGGCCAGCTTAAAGGGTCAGCCTTAAAGGGCCAGCTTAAAGGGCCAGCCTTAGAGGGCCAGGTTTACAGGGCCAGCTTAAAGGGCCAGCCTTAAGGGGCCAGCTTAAAGGGCCAGCCTTAAAGGGCCAGCCTTAAAGGGCCAGTCTTAAAGGGCCAGCCTTAGAGGGCCAGCTTTACAGGGTCAGCTTAAAGGGCCAGGCTTAAAGGGCCAGCTTAAAGGGCCCCTTAAGGCTGGCCCTTTAAGGCTGGCCCTTTAAGCTGGCCCTTTAAGGCTGGCCCTTTAAGCTGGCCCTTTAAGGCTGGCCCTTTAAGGCCGGCCCTTTAAGCTGGCCCTTTAAGGCTGGCCCTTTAAGGCTGGCCCTTTAGGCTGGCCCTCTAAGGCTGGCCCTTTAAGCTGGCCCTTTAAGGCTGGCCCTGTAAGCTGGCCCTTTAAGGCTGGCCCTTTAAGGCTGGCCCTTTAAGCTGGCCCTTTAAGGCTGGCCCTTTAAGCTGGCCCTTTAAGGCTGGCCCTTTAAGGCTGGCCCTTTAAGGCTGGCCCTTTAAGCTGGCCCCTTAAGGCTGGCCCTTTAAGCTGGCCCTCTAAGGCTGGCCCTTTAAGCTGGCCCTCTAAGGTTGGCCCTTTAAGGCTTGCCCTTTAAGGCTGGCCCTTTAAGCTGGCCCCTTAAGGCTGGCCCTTTAAGCTGGCCCTCTAAGGCTGGCCCTTTAAGGCTGGCCCTTTAAGGCTGGCCCTTTAAGGCTTGCCCTCTAAGGCTGGCCCTTTAAGGCTGGCCCTCTAAGGCTGGCCCTTTAAGCTGGCCCCTTAAGGCTGGCCATCTAAGGCTGGCCCTTTAAGACTGGCCCTTTAAGGCTGGCCCTTTAAGGCTGGCCAGGCTTAAAGGGCCAGCTTTACAGGGTCAGCTTAAAGGGCCAGGCTTAAAGGGCCAGCTTAAAGGGCCAGCCTTAGAGGGCCAGCTTAAAGGGCCAGCCTTACGGGGCCAGCTTAAAGGGCAAGCCTTAAAGGGCCAGCCTTAAAGGGCCAACCTTAGAGGGCCAGCCTTAGAGGGCCAGCTTAAAGGGCAAGCCTTAAGGGGCCAGCTTAAAGGGCCAGCCTTAAAGGGCCAGCCTTAAAGGGCCAGTCTTAAAGGGCCAGCCTTAGAGGGCCAGCTTTAAAGGGCCAGCTTAAAGGGCCAGCCTTAAAGGGCCAGCCTTAGAAGGCCAGCCTTAAAGGGCCAGCCTAAAGGGCCAGCTTTAAAGGGCCAGCTTAAAAGGCCAGCCTTAAAGGGCCAGCCTTAAAGGGCCAGCTTAAAGGGCCAGCCTTAAAGGGCCAGCCTTAAAGGGCCAGCTTAAAGGGCCAGCTTAAAGGGCCAGCCTTAAAGGGCAAGCCTTAAAGGGCCAGCCTTAAAGGGCCAGCCTTAGAGGGCCAGCTTAAAGGGCCAGCCTTAAAGGGCCAGCTTAAAGGGCCAGCCTTAAGGGGCCAGCTTAAAGGGCCAGTCTTAAAGAGCCAGCCTTAAAGGGCCAGTCTTAAAGGGCCAGCCTTAGAGGGCCAGCCTTAAAGGGCCAGCTTAAAGGGCCAGCCTTAAAGGGCCAGCTTAAAGGGCCAGCCTTAGATGGCCAGCCTTAAGGGGCCAGCTTAAAGGGCCAGCCTTAAAGGGCCAGCCTTAAAGGGCCAGTCTTAAAGGGCCAGCCTTAGATGGCCAGCCTTAAGGGGGCAGCTTAAAGGGCCAGCCTTAGAGGGCCAGCCTTAAAGGGCCAGCCTTAGAGGGCAAGCCTTAAAGGGCCAGCCTTAAAGGGCCAGCCTTAGAGGGCCAGCTTAAAGGGCCAGCCTTAAGGGGCCAGCTTAAAGGGCCAGCCTTAAAGGGCAAGCCTTAAAGGGCCAACCTTAGAGGGCCAGCTTAAAGGGCCAGCCTTAGAGGGCCAGCCTTAAAGGGCCAGCCTTAAAGGGCCAGCTTAAAGGGCCAGCCTTAAAGGGCCAGCTTAAAGGGCCAGCCTTAAAGGGCCAGCTTAAAGGGCCGGCCTTAAAGGGCCAGCCTTAAAGGGCCAGCTTACAGGGCCAGCCTTAAAGGGCCAGCTTAAAGGGCCAGCCTTAGAGGGCCAGCCCTAAGGGGCCAGCTTAAAGGGCCAGCCTTAAAGGGCCAGCCTTAAAGGGCCAGCCTTAGAGGGCCAGCTTAAAGGGCCAGCCTTAAAGGGCCAGCTTAAAGGGCCAGCTTAAAGGGCCAGCCTTAAAGGGCCAGCTTAAAGGGCCAGCCTTAGATGGCCAGCCTTAAAGGGCCAGCCTTAGAGGGCCAGCCTTAAAGGGCCAGCCTTAAAGGGCCAGCCTTAAAGGGCCAGCCTAAAGGGCCAGCCTTAAGGGGCCAGCTAAAAGGGCCAGCCTTAAAGGGCAAGCCTTAAAGGGCCAGCCTTAGAGGGCCAGCTTAAAGGGCCAGCCTTAGAGGGCCAGCTTAAAGGGCCAGCCTTAAGGGGCCAGCTTAAAGGGCAAGCCTTAAAGGGCCAGCCTTAAAGGGCCAGCTTAAAGGGCCAGCCTTAAAGGGCCAGCTTAAAGGGCCAGCCTTAAAGGGCCAGCTTAAAGGGCCAGCCTTAAAGGGCCAGCCTTAAAGGGCCAGCTTAAAGGGCCGGCCTTAAAGGGCCAGCCTTAAAGGGCCAGCTTAAAGGGCCAGCCTTAAAGGGCCAGCTTAAAGGGCCAGCCTTAGAGGGCCAGCCTTAAGGGGCCAGCTTAAAGGGCCAGCCTTAAAGGGCCAGCCTTAGAGGGCCAGCTTAAAGGGTCAGCCTTAAAGGGCCAGCTTAAAGGGCCAGCCTTAGAGGGCCAGCTTTACAGGGCCAGCTTAAAGGGCCAGCCTTAAGGGGCCAGCTTAAAGGGCCAGCCTTAAAGGGCCAGCCTTAAAGGGCCAGTCTTAAAGGGCCAGCCTTAGAGGGCCAGCTTTACAGGGTCAGCTTAAAGGGCCAGGCTTAAAGGGCCATCTTAAAGGGCCAGCCTTAGAGGGCCAGCTTAAAGGGCCAGCCTTCGAGGGCCAGCTTAAAGGGCAAGCCTTAAAGGGCCAGCCTTAAAGGGCCAACCTTAGAGGGCCAGCCTTAAAGGGCCAGCTTAAAGGGCCAGCTTAAAGGGCAAGCCTTAAAGGGCCAGCTTTAAAGGGCCAGTCTTAAAGGGCCAGCCTTAGAGGGCCAGCCTTAAAGGGCCAGCTTAAAGGGCCAGCCTTAAAAGGCCAGCTTAAAGGGCCGGCCTTAAAGGGCCAGCCTTAAAGGGCCAGCTTAAAGGGCCAGCCTTAAAGGGCCAGCTTAAAGGGCCAGCCTTAGAGGGCCAGTCTTAAGGGGCCAGCTTAAAGGGCCAGCCTTAAAGGGCCAGCCTTAGAGGGCCAGCTTAAAGGGCCAGCCTTAAAGGGCCAGCCTTAAAGGGCCAGTCTTAAAGGGCCAGCCTTAGAGGGCCAGCTTTAAAGGGCCAGCTTAAAGGGCCAGCCTTAAAGGGCCAGCTTAAAGGGCCAGCCTTTGAGGGCCAGCTTAAAGGGCCAGCCTTAAGGGGCCAGCTTAAAGGGCCAGCCTTAAAGGGCAAGCCTTAAAGGGCCAGCTTAAAGGGCCAGCCTTAAAGGGCAAGCCTTAAAGGGCCAGCCTTAGAGGGCCAGCTTAAAGGGCCAGCCTTAGAGGGCCTGCTTAAAGGGCCAGCCTTAAGGGGCCAGCTTAAAGGGCCAGCCTTAAAGGGCCAGCCTTAAAGGGCCAGTCTTAAAGGGCCTACCTTAGAGGGCCAGCTTTAAAGGGCCAGCTTAAAGGGCCAGCCTTAAAGGGCCAGCTTAAAGGGCCAGCCTTTGAGGGCCAGCTTAAAGGGCCAGCCTTAAGGGGCCAGCTTAAAGGGCCAGCCTTAAAGGGCAAGCCTTAAAGGGCCAGCCTTAGAGGGCCAGCTTAAAGGGCCAGCCTTAGAGGGCCTGCTTAAAGGGCCAGCCTTAAGGGGCCAGCTTAAAGGGCCAGCCTTAAAGGGCCAGCCTTAAAGGGCCAGCTTAAAGGGCCAGCCTTAAAGGGCCAGCTTAAAGGGCCAGCCTTAAAGGGCCATCTTAAAGGGCCGGCCTTAAAGGGCCAGCCTTAAAGGGCCAGCTTAAAGGGCCAGCCTTAATGGGCCAGCTTAAAGGGCCAGCCTTAAGGGGCCAGCCTTAAGGGGCCAGCTTAAAGGGCCAGCCTTAAAGGGCCAGCCTTAAAGGGCCAGCCTTAGAGGGCCAGCTTAAAGGGCCAGCCTTAAAGGGCCAGCTTAAAGGGCCAGCCTTAGAGGGCCAGCTTTACAGGGCCAGTTTAAAGGGCCAACCTTAAAGGGCCAGCTTAAAGGGCCAGCCTTAAAGGGCCAGCTTAAAGGGCCGGCCTTAAAGGGCCAGCCTTAAAGGGCCAGCTTAAAGGGCCAGCCTTAAAGGGCCAGCTTAAAGGGCCAGCCTTAGAGGGCCAGCCTTAAGGGGCCAGCTTAAAGGGCCAGCCTTAAAGGGCCAGCCTAAAGGGCCAGCTTTAAAGGGCCAGCTTAAAAGGCCAGCCTTAAAGGGCCAGCCTTAAAGGGCCAGCTTAAAGGGCCAGCCTTAAAGGGCCAGCCTTAAAGGGCCAGCTTAAAGGGCCAGCTTAAAGGGCCAGCCTTAAAGGGCAAGCCTTAAAGGGCCAGCCTTAAAGGGCCAGCCTTAGAGGGCCAGCTTAAAGGGCCAGCCTTAAAGGGCCAGCTTAAAGGGCCAGCCTTAAGGGGCCAGCTTAAAGGGCCAGTCTTAAAGAGCCAGCCTTAAAGGGCCAGTCTTAAAGGGCCAGCCTTAGAGGGCCAGCCTTAAAGGGCCAGCTTAAAGGGCCAGCCTTAAAGGGCCAGCTTAAAGGGCCAGCCTTAGATGGCCAGCCTTAAGGGGCCAGCTTAAAGGGCCAGCCTTAAAGGGCCAGCCTTAAAGGGCCAGTCTTAAAGGGCCAGCCTTAGATGGCCAGCCTTAAGGGGGCAGCTTAAAGGGCCAGCCTTAGAGGGCCAGCTTAAAGGGCCAGCCTTAAGGGGCCAGCTTAAAGGGCCAGCCTTAAAGGGCAAGCCTTAAAGGGCCAACCTTAGAGGGCCAGCTTAAAGGGCCAGCCTTAGAGGGCCAGCCTTAAAGGGCCAGCCTTAGAGGGCCAGCTTAAAGGGCCAGCCTTAAGGGGCCAGCTTAAAGGGCAAGCCTTAAAGGGCCAGCCTTAAAGGGCCAGCTTAAAGGGCCAGCCTTAAAGGGCCAGCTTAAAGGGCCAGCCTTAAAGGGCCAGCTTAAAGGGCCAGCCTTAAAGGGCCAGCCTTAAAGGGCCAGCTTAAAGGGCCGGCCTTAAAGGGCCAGCCTTAAAGGGCCAGCTTAAAGGGCCAGCCTTAAAGGGCCAGCTTAAAGGGCCAGCCTTAGAGGGCCAGCCTTAAGGGGCCAGCTTAAAGGGCCAGCCTTAAAGGGCCAGCCTTAGAGGGCCAGCTTAAAGGGTCAGCCTTAAAGGGCCAGCTTAAAGGGCCAGCCTTAGAGGGCCAGCTTTACAGGGCCAGCTTAAAGGGCCAGCCTTAAGGGGCCAGCTTAAAGGGCCAGCCTTAAAGGGCCAGCCTTAAAGGGCCAGTCTTAAAGGGCCAGCCTTAGAGGGCCAGCTTTACAGGGTCAGCTTAAAGGGCCAGGCTTAAAGGGCCATCTTAAAGGGCCAGCCTTAGAGGGCCAGCTTAAAGGGCCAGCCTTCGAGGGCCAGCTTAAAGGGCCAGCCTTAAGGGGCCAGCTTAAAGGGCAAGCCTTAAAGGGCCAGCCTTAAAGGGCCAACCTTAGAGGGCCAGCCTTAAAGGGCCAGCTTAAAGGGCCAGCTTAAAGGGCAAGCCTTAAAGGGCCAGCTTTAAAGGGCCAGTCTTAAAGGGCCAGCCTTAGAGGGCCAGCCTTAAAGGGCCAGCTTAAAGGGCCAGCCTTAAAAGGCCAGCTTAAAGGGCCGGCCTTAAAGGGCCAGCCTTAAAGGGCCAGCTTAAAGGGCCAGCCTTAAAGGGCCAGCTTAAAGGGCCAGCCTTAGAGGGCCAGTCTTAAGGGGCCAGCTTAAAGGGCCAGCCTTAAAGGGCCAGCCTTAGAGGGCCAGCTTAAAGGGCCAGCCTTAAAGGGCCAGCCTTAAAGGGCCAGTCTTAAAGGGCCAGCCTTAGAGGGCCAGCTTTAAAGGGCCAGCTTAAAGGGCCAGCCTTAAAGGGCCAGCTTAAAGGGCCAGCCTTTGAGGGCCAGCTTAAAGGGCCAGCCTTAAGGGGCCAGCTTAAAGGGCCAGCCTTAAAGGGCAAGCCTTAAAGGGCCAGCTTAAAGGGCCAGCCTTAAAGGGCAAGCCTTAAAGGGCCAGCCTTAGAGGGCCAGCTTAAAGGGCCAGCCTTAGAGGGCCTGCTTAAAGGGCCAGCCTTAAGGGGCCAGCTTAAAGGGCCAGCCTTAAAGGGCCAGCCTTAAAGGGCCAGTCTTAAAGGGCCTACCTTAGAGGGCCAGCTTTAAAGGGCCAGCTTAAAGGGCCAGCCTTAAAGGGCCAGCTTAAAGGGCCAGCCTTTGAGGGCCAGCTTAAAGGGCCAGCCTTAAGGGGCCAGCTTAAAGGGCCAGCCTTAAAGGGCAAGCCTTAAAGGGCCAGCCTTAGAGGGCCAGCTTAAAGGGCCAGCCTTAGAGGGCCTGCTTAAAGGGCCAGCCTTAAGGGGCCAGCTTAAAGGGCCAGCCTTAAAGGGCCAGCCTTAAAGGGCCAGCTTAAAGGGCCAGCCTTAAAGGGCCAGCTTAAAGGGCCAGCCTTAAAGGGCCATCTTAAAGGGCCGGCCTTAAAGGGCCAGCCTTAAAGGGCCAGCTTAAAGGGCCAGCCTTAATGGGCCAGCTTAAAGGGCCAGCCTTAAGGGGCCAGCCTTAAGGGGCCAGCTTAAAGGGCCAGCCTTAAAGGGCCAGCCTTAAAGGGCCAGCCTTAGAGGGCCAGCTTAAAGGGCCAGCCTTAAAGGGCCAGCTTAAAGGGCCAGCCTTAGAGGGCCAGCTTTACAGGGCCAGTTTAAAGGGCCAACCTTAAAGGGCCAGCTTAAAGGGCCAGCCTTAAAGGGCCAGCTTAAAGGGCCGGCCTTAAAGGGCCAGCCTTAAAGGGCCAGCTTAAAGGGCCAGCCTTAAAGGGCCAGCTTAAAGGGCCAGCCTTAGAGGGCCAGCCTTAAGGGGCCAGCTTAAAGGGCCAGCCTTAAAGGGCCAGCCTTAAAGGGCCAGCCTTAGAGGGCCAGCTTAAAGGGCCAGCCTTAAAGGGCCAGCTTAAAGGGCCAGCCTTAGAGGGCCAGCTTTACAGGGCCAGCTTAAAGGGCCAGCCTTAAAGGGCCAGCCTTAAAGGGCCAGCTTAAAGGGCCAGCCTTAGATGGCCAGCCTTAAGGGGCCAGCTTAAAGGGCCAGCCTTAGAGGGCCAGCCTTAAAGGGCCAGCCTTAGAGGGCAAGCCTTAAAGGGCCAGCCTTAAAGGGCCAGCCTTAGAGGGCCAGCTTAAAGGGCCAGCCTTAAGGGGCCAGCTTAAAGGGCCAGCCTTAAAGGGCAAGCCTTAAAGGGCCAACCTTAGAGGGCCAGCTTAAAGGGCCAGCCTTAGAGGGCCAGCTTAAAGGGCCAGCCTTAAGGGGCCAGCTTAAAGGGCCAGCCTTAAAGGGCCAGCCTTAAAGGGCCAGCCTTAAAGGGCCAGCTTAAAGGGCCAGCCTTAAAGGGCCAGCTTA
The DNA here is from genome assembly GCF_037039965.1 of Doryrhamphus excisus. Taxonomy (NCBI): domain Eukaryota; kingdom Metazoa; phylum Chordata; class Actinopteri; order Syngnathiformes; family Syngnathidae; genus Doryrhamphus; species Doryrhamphus excisus. The sequence goes on along the minus strand of NC_136376.1, from coordinate 15,782,576 downwards.
AAGGGCCAGCCTTAAAGGGCCAGCCTAAAGGGCCGGCCTTAAAGGGCCGGCCTTAAAGGGCCAGCCTTAAAGGGCCAGCTTACAGGGCCAGCCTTAAAGGGCCAGCTTAAAGGGCCAGCCTTAGAGGGCCAGCCCTAAGGGGCCAGCTTAAAGGGCCAGCCTTAAAGGGCCAGCCTTAAAGGGCCAGCCTTAGAGGGCCAGCTTAAAGGGCCAGCCTTAAAGGGCCAGCTTAAAGGGCCAGCTTAAAGGGCCAGCCTTAAAGGGCCAGCTTAAAGGGCCAGCCTTAGATGGCCAGCCTTAAAGGGCCAGCCTTAGAGGGCCAGCCTTAAAGGGCCAGCCTTAAAGGGCCAGCCTTAAAGGGCCAGCCTAAAGGGCCAGCCTTAAGGGGCCAGCTAAAAGGGCCAGCCTTAAAGGGCAAGCCTTAAAGGGCCAGCCTTAGAGGGCCAGCTTAAAGGGCCAGCCTTAGAGGGCCAGCTTAAAGGGCCAGCCTTAAGGGGCCAGCTTAAAGGGCAAGCCTTAAAGGGCCAGCCTTAAAGGGCCAGCTTAAAGGGCCAGCCTTAAAGGGCCAGCTTAAAGGGCCAGCCTTAAAGGGCCAGCTTAAAGGGCCAGCCTTAAAGGGCCAGCCTTAAAGGGCCAGCTTAAAGGGCCGGCCTTAAAGGGCCAGCCTTAAAGGGCCAGCTTAAAGGGCCAGCCTTAAAGGGCCAGCTTAAAGGGCCAGCCTTAGAGGGCCAGCCTTAAGGGGCCAGCTTAAAGGGCCAGCCTTAAAGGGCCAGCCTTAGAGGGCCAGCTTAAAGGGTCAGCCTTAAAGGGCCAGCTTAAAGGGCCAGCCTTAGAGGGCCAGCTTTACAGGGCCAGCTTAAAGGGCCAGCCTTAAGGGGCCAGCTTAAAGGGCCAGCCTTAAAGGGCCAGCCTTAAAGGGCCAGTCTTAAAGGGCCAGCCTTAGAGGGCCAGCTTTACAGGGTCAGCTTAAAGGGCCAGGCTTAAAGGGCCATCTTAAAGGGCCAGCCTTAGAGGGCCAGCTTAAAGGGCCAGCCTTCGAGGGCCAGCTTAAAGGGCCAGCCTTAAGGGGCCAGCTTAAAGGGCAAGCCTTAAAGGGCCAGCCTTAAAGGGCCAACCTTAGAGGGCCAGCCTTAAAGGGCCAGCTTAAAGGGCCAGCTTAAAGGGCAAGCCTTAAAGGGCCAGCTTTAAAGGGCCAGTCTTAAAGGGCCAGCCTTAGAGGGCCAGCCTTAAAGGGCCAGCTTAAAGGGCCAGCCTTAAAAGGCCAGCTTAAAGGGCCGGCCTTAAAGGGCCAGCCTTAAAGGGCCAGCTTAAAGGGCCAGCCTTAAAGGGCCAGCTTAAAGGGCCAGCCTTAGAGGGCCAGTCTTAAGGGGCCAGCTTAAAGGGCCAGCCTTAAAGGGCCAGCCTTAGAGGGCCAGCTTAAAGGGCCAGCCTTAAAGGGCCAGCCTTAAAGGGCCAGTCTTAAAGGGCCAGCCTTAGAGGGCCAGCTTTAAAGGGCCAGCTTAAAGGGCCAGCCTTAAAGGGCCAGCTTAAAGGGCCAGCCTTTGAGGGCCAGCTTAAAGGGCCAGCCTTAAGGGGCCAGCTTAAAGGGCCAGCCTTAAAGGGCAAGCCTTAAAGGGCCAGCTTAAAGGGCCAGCCTTAAAGGGCAAGCCTTAAAGGGCCAGCCTTAGAGGGCCAGCTTAAAGGGCCAGCCTTAGAGGGCCTGCTTAAAGGGCCAGCCTTAAGGGGCCAGCTTAAAGGGCCAGCCTTAAAGGGCCAGCCTTAAAGGGCCAGTCTTAAAGGGCCTACCTTAGAGGGCCAGCTTTAAAGGGCCAGCTTAAAGGGCCAGCCTTAAAGGGCCAGCTTAAAGGGCCAGCCTTTGAGGGCCAGCTTAAAGGGCCAGCCTTAAGGGGCCAGCTTAAAGGGCCAGCCTTAAAGGGCAAGCCTTAAAGGGCCAGCCTTAGAGGGCCAGCTTAAAGGGCCAGCCTTAGAGGGCCTGCTTAAAGGGCCAGCCTTAAGGGGCCAGCTTAAAGGGCCAGCCTTAAAGGGCCAGCCTTAAAGGGCCAGCTTAAAGGGCCAGCCTTAAAGGGCCAGCTTAAAGGGCCAGCCTTAAAGGGCCATCTTAAAGGGCCGGCCTTAAAGGGCCAGCCTTAAAGGGCCAGCTTAAAGGGCCAGCCTTAATGGGCCAGCTTAAAGGGCCAGCCTTAAGGGGCCAGCCTTAAGGGGCCAGCTTAAAGGGCCAGCCTTAAAGGGCCAGCCTTAAAGGGCCAGCCTTAGAGGGCCAGCTTAAAGGGCCAGCCTTAAAGGGCCAGCTTAAAGGGCCAGCCTTAGAGGGCCAGCTTTACAGGGCCAGTTTAAAGGGCCAACCTTAAAGGGCCAGCTTAAAGGGCCAGCCTTAAAGGGCCAGCTTAAAGGGCCGGCCTTAAAGGGCCAGCCTTAAAGGGCCAGCTTAAAGGGCCAGCCTTAAAGGGCCAGCTTAAAGGGCCAGCCTTAGAGGGCCAGCCTTAAGGGGCCAGCTTAAAGGGCCAGCCTTAAAGGGCCAGCCTTAAAGGGCCAGCCTTAGAGGGCCAGCTTAAAGGGCCAGCCTTAAAGGGCCAGCTTAAAGGGCCAGCCTTAGAGGGCCAGCTTTACAGGGCCAGCTTAAAGGGCCAGCCTTAAAGGGCCAGCCTTAAAGGGCCAGCTTAAAGGGCCAGCCTTAGATGGCCAGCCTTAAGGGGCCAGCTTAAAGGGCCAGCCTTAGAGGGCCAGCCTTAAAGGGCCAGCCTTAGAGGGCAAGCCTTAAAGGGCCAGCCTTAAAGGGCCAGCCTTAGAGGGCCAGCTTAAAGGGCCAGCCTTAAGGGGCCAGCTTAAAGGGCCAGCCTTAAAGGGCAAGCCTTAAAGGGCCAACCTTAGAGGGCCAGCTTAAAGGGCCAGCCTTAGAGGGCCAGCTTAAAGGGCCAGCCTTAAGGGGCCAGCTTAAAGGGCCAGCCTTAAAGGGCCAGCCTTAAAGGGCCAGCCTTAAAGGGCCAGCTTAAAGGGCCAGCCTTAAAGGGCCAGCTTAAAGGGCCAGCCTTAAAGGGCCAGCCTAAAGGGCCGGCCTTAAAGGGCCAGCCTTAAAGGGCCAGCCTTAAAGGGCCAGCTTAAAGGGCCATCCTTAAAGGGCCAGCTTAAAGGGCCGGCCTTAAAGGGCCAGCCTTAAAGGGCCAGCTTACAGGGCCAGCCTTAAATTGCCAGCTTAAAGGGCCAGCCTTAGAGGGCCAGCCCTAAGGGGCCAGCTTAAAGGGCCAGCCTTAAAGGGCCAGCCTTAAAGGGCCAGCCTTAGAGGGCCATCTTAAAGGGCCAGCCTTAAAGGGCCAGCTTAAAGGGCCAGCCTTAAAGGGCCAGCTAAAAGGGCCAGCCTTAGATGGCCAGCCTTAAGGGGCCAGCTTAAAGGGCCAGCCTTAAAGGGCCAGCCTTAGAGGGCCAGCCTTAAAGGGCCAGCCTTAAAGGGCCAGCCTTAAAGGGCCAGCCTTAGAGGGCCAGCTTAAAGGGCCAGCCTTAAGGGGCCAGCTTAAAGGGCCAGCCTTAGAGGGCCAGCTTAAAGGGCCAGCCTTAGAGGGCCAGCTTAAAGGGCCAGCCTTAAGGGGCCAGCTTAAATGGCCAGCCTTAAAGGGCCAGCCTTAAAGGGCCAGCCTTAAAGGGCCAGCTTAAAGGGCCAGCCTTAAAGGGCCAGCTTAAAGGGCCAGCCTTAAAGGGCCAGCTTAAAGGGCCAGCCTTAAAGGGCCAGCTTAAAGGGCCAGCCTTAAAGGGCCAGCCTTAAAGGGCCAGCTTAAAGGGCCAGCCTTAAAGGGCCAGCTTAAAGGGCCAGCCTTAGAGGGCCAGCCTTAAGGGGCCAGCTTAAAGGGCCAGCCTTAATGGGCCAGCCTTAGAGGGCCAGCTTAAAGGGTCAGCCTTAAAGGGCCAGCTTAAAGGGCCAGCCTTAGAGGGCCAGCTTTACAGGGCCAGTTTAAAGGGCCAGCCTTAAGGGGCCAGCTTAAAGGGCCAGCCTTAAAGGGCCAGCCTTAAAGGGCCAGTCTTAAAGGGCCAGCCTTAGAGGGCCAGCTTTACAGGGTCAGCTTAAAGGGCCAGGCTTAAAGGGCCAGCCTTAGAGGGCCAGCTTAAAGGGCCAGCCTTAGAGGGCCAACTTAAAGGGCCAGCCTTAAGGGGCCAGCTTAAAGGGCAAGCCTTAAAGGGCCAGCCTTAAAGGGCCAACCTTAGAGGGCCAGCCTTAAAGGGCCAGCTTAAAGGGCCAGCCTTAAAGGGCCAGCTTTAAAGGGCCAGTCTTAAAGGGCCAGCCTTAGAGGGCCAGCCTTAAAGGGCCAGCTTAAAGGGCCAGCCTTAAAAGGCCAGCTTAAAGGGCCGGCCTTAAAGGGCCAGCCTTAAAGGGCCAGCTTAAAGGGCCAGCCTTAAAGGGCCAGCTTAAAGGGCCAGCCTTAGAGGGCCAGCCTTAAGGGGCCAGCTTAAAGGGCCAGCCTTAAAGGGCCAGCCTTAGAGGGCCAGCTTAAAGGGCCAGCCTTAAAGGGCCAGCTTAAAGGGCCAGCCTTAGAGGGCCAGCCTTAATGGGCCAGCTTAAAGGGCCAGCCTTAAAGGGCCAGCCTTAAAGGGCCAGTCTTAAAGGGCCAGCCTTAGAGGGCCAGCTTTAAAGGGCCAGCTTAAAGGGCCAGCCTTAAAGGGCCAGCTTAAAGGGCCAGCCTTAGAGGGCTAGCTTAAAGGGCCAGCCTTAAGGGGCCAGCTTAAAGGGCCAGCCTTAAAGGGCAAGCCTTAAAGGGCCAGCCTTAGAGGGCCAGCTTAAAGGGCCAGCCTTAAAGGGCCAGCTTAAAGGGCCAGCCTTAGAGGGCCAGCTTTACAGGGCCAGCCTTAAAGGGCCAGCCTTAAAGGGCCAGTCTTAAAGGGCCAGCCTTAGAGGGCCAGCTTTACAGGGTCAGCTTAAAGGGCCAGCCTTAAAGGGCCAGCTTAAAGGGCCAGCCTTAGAGGGCCAGCTTAAAGGGCCAGCCTTAAGGTGCCAGCTTAAAGGGCCAGCCTTAAAGGGCCAGCCTTAAAGGGCCAGTCTTAAAGGGCCAGCCTTAGAGGGCCAGCCTTAAAGGGCCAGCTTAAAGGGCCAGCCTTAAAGGGCCAGCTTAAAGGGCCGGCCTTAAAGGGCCAGCCTTAAAGGGCCAGCTTAAAGGGCCAGCCTTAAAGGGCCAGATTAAAGGGCCAGCCTTAGAGGGCCAGCCTTAAGGGGCCAGCTTAAAGGGCCAGCCTTAGAGGGCCAGCCTTAGAGGGCCAGCTTAAAGGGCCAGCCTTAAAGGGCCAGCTTAAAGGGCCAGCCTTAGAGGGCCAGCCTTAAGGGGCCAGCTTAAAGGGCCAGCCTTAAAGGGCCAGCCTTAGATGGCCAGCTTAAAGGGCCAGCCTTAGAGGGCCAGCTTAAAGGGCCAGCCTTAAGGGGCCAGCTTAAAGGGCCAGCCTTAAAGGGCCAGCCTTAAAGGGCCAGCCTTAGAGGGCCAGCTTAAAGGGCCAGCCTTAAAGGGCCAGCTTAAAGGGCCAGCCTTAGAGGGCCAGCTTTACAGGGCCAGCTTAAAGGGCCAGCCTTAAGGGGCCAGCTTAAAGGGCCAGCCTTAAAGGGCCAGCCTTAAAGGGCCAGTCTTAAAGGGCCAGCCTTAGAGGGCCAGCTTTACAGGGTCAGCTTAAAGGGCCAGCCTTAAAGGGCCAGCTTAAAGGGCCAGCCTTAGAGGGCCAGCTTAAAAGGCCAGCCTTAGGGGGCGAGCTTAAAGGGCCAGCCTTAAGGGGCCAGCTTAAAGGGCCAGCCTTAAAGGGCCAGCCTTAAAGGGCCAGTCTTAAAGGGCCAGCCTTAGAGGGCCAGCTTTACAGGGTCAGCTTAAAGGGCCAGCCTTAAAGGGCCAGCTTAAAGGGCCAGCCTTAGAGGGCCAGCTTAAAGGGCCAGCCTTAGGGGGCGAGCTTAAAGGGCCAGCCTTAAGGGGCCAGCCTTAGAGGGCCAGCTTAAAGGGCCAGCCTTAGAGGGCCAGCTTAAAGGGCCAGCCTTAAGGGGCCAGCTTAAAGGGCCAGCCTTAAAGGGCCAGCCTTAAAGGGCCAGCTTAAAGGGCCAGCCTTAAAGGGCCAGCCTTAAAGGGCCAGCTTAAAGGGCCAGCCTTAAGGGGCCAGCTTAAAGGGCCAGCCTTAAAGGGCAAGCCTTAAAGGGCCAGCCTTAAAGGGCCAGCCTTAAAGGGCCAGCTTAAAGGGCCAGCCTTAAAGGGCCAGCTTAAAGGGCCAGCCTTAAAGGGCCAGCTTAAAGGGCCAGCCTTAAAGGGCCAGCTTAAAGGGCCAGCTTTAGATGGCCAGCCTTAAGGGGCCAGCTTAAAGGGCCAGCCTTAAAGGGCCAGCCTTAAAGGGCCAGCCTTAAAGGGCCAGCCTTAAAGGGCCAGCTTAAAGGGCCAGCCTTAAAGGGCCAGCCTTAAAGGGCAAGCCTTTAAGGGCCAGCCTTAGAGGGCCAGCTTAAAGGGCCAGCCTTAGAGGGCCAGCTTAAAGGGCCAGCCTTAAGGGGCCAGCTTAAAGGGCCAGCCTTAAAGGGCAAGCCTTAAAGGGCCAGCCTTAAAGGGCCAGCCTTAAAGGGCCAGCCTTAAAGAGCCAGCTTAAAGGGCCAGCCTTAAGGGGCCAGCTTAAAGGGGCAGCCTTAAAGGGCAAGCCTTAAAGGGCCAGCCTTAGAGGGCCAGCTTAAAGGGCCAGCCTTAGAGGGCCAGCTTAAAGGGCCAGCCTTAAGGGGCCAGCTTAAAGGGCCAGCCTTAAAGGGCCAGCCTTAAAGGGCCAGCTTTAAAGGGCCAGCTTAAAGGGCCAGCCTTAAAGGGCCAGCTTAAAGGGCCAGCCTTAGAGGGCCAGCCTTAAGGGGCCAGCTTAAAGGGCCAGCCTTAAAGGGCAAGCCTTAAAGGGCCAGCCTTAGAGGGCCAGCTTAAAGGGCCAGCCTTAGAGGGCCTGCTTAAAGGGCCAGCCTTAAGGGGCCAGCCTTAAAGGGCCAGTCTTAAAGGGCCAGCCTTAGAGGGCCAGCCTTAAAGGGCCAGCTTAAAGGGCCAGCCTTAAAGGGCCAGCTTAAAGGGCCAGCCTTAGATGGCCAGCCTTAAGGGGCCAGCTTAAAGGGCCAGCCTTAAAGGGCCAGCCTTAAAGGGCCAGCTTAAAGGGCCAGCTTAAAGGGCCAGCCTTAAAGGGCCAGCTTAAAGGGCCAGCCTTAAAGGGCCAGCTTAAAGGGCCAGCCTTAGAGGGCCAGCCCTAAGGGGCCAGCTTAAAGGGCCAGCCTTAAGGGGCCAGCTGAAAGGGCCAGCCTTAAAGGGCCAGCCTTAAAGGGCCAGTCTTAAAGGGCCAGCTTAAAGGGCCAGCCTTAAAGGGCCAGCCTTAAAGGGCCAGCTTAAAGGGCCAGCCTTAAAGGGCCAGCCTTAGAGGGCCAGCTTAAAGGGCCAGCTTTAAAGGGCCAGCCTTAAAGGGCCAGCTTAAAGGGCCAGCCTTAAAGGACCAGCTTAAAGGGCCAGCCTTAAAGGGCCAGCCTTAAAGGGCCAGCCTTAGAGGGCCAGCTTAAAGGGCCAGCCTTAAAGGGCCAGCTTAAAGGGCCAGCCTTAGAGGGCCAGCCTTAAGGGGCCAGCTTAAAGGGCCAGCCTTAAAGGGCCAGCCTTAAAGGGCCAGCCTTAAAGGGCCAGCCTTAGATGGCCAGCTTAAAGGGCCAGCCTTAGAGGGCCAGCTTAAAGGGCCAGCCTTAGAGGGCCAGCTTAAAAGGCCAGCCTTAAGGGGCCAGCTTAAAGGGCCAGCCTTAAAGGGCCAGCCTTAAAGGGCCAGTCTTAAAGGGCCAGCCTTAGAGGGCCAGCCTTAAAGGGCCAGCTTAAAGGGCCAGCCTTAAAGGGCCAGCTTAAAGGGCCAGCCTTAGATGGCCAGCCTTAAGGGGCCAGCTTAAAGGGCCAGCCTTAAAGGGCCAGCCTTAAAGGGCCAGCTTTAAAGGGCCAGCTTAAAGGGCCAGCCTTAAAGGGCCAGCTTAAAGGGCCAGCCTTAAAGGGCCAGCTTAAAGGGCCAGCCTTAGAGGGCCAGCCCTAAGGGGCCAGCTTAAAGGGCCAGCCTTAAAGGGCCAGCCTTAAAGGGCCAGCCTTAGAGGGCCAGCTTAAAGGGCCAGCCTTAAAGGGCCAGCTTAAAAGGCCAGCCTTAGAGGGCCAGCTTTACAGGGCCAGCCTTAAAGGGCCAGCCTTAAAGGGCCAGCCTTAAAGGGCCAGCTTAAAGGGCCAGCCTTAAAGGGCCAGCCTTAAAGGGCAAGCCTTAAAGGGCCAGCCTTAGAGGGCCAGCTTAAAGGGCCAGCCTTAGAGGGCCAGCTTAAAGGGCCAGCCTTAAGGGGCCAGCTTAAAGGGCCAGCCTTAAAGGGCAAGCCTTAAAGGGCCAGCCTTAAAGGGCCAGCCTTAAAGGGCCAGCCTTAAAGAGCCAGCTTAAAGGGCCAGCCTTAAGGGGCCAGCTTAAAGGGGCAGCCTTAAAGGGCAAGCCTTAAAGGGCCAGCCTTAGAGGGCCAGCTTAAAGGGCCAGCCTTAGAGGGCCAGCTTAAAGGGCCAGCCTTAAGGGGCCAGCTTAAAGGGCCAGCCTTAAAGGGCCAGCCTTAAAGGGCCAGCTTTAAAGGGCCAGCTTAAAGGGCCAGCCTTAAAGGGCCAGCTTAAAGGGCCAGCCTTAGAGGGCCAGCCTTAAGGGGCCAGCTTAAAGGGCCAGCCTTAAAGGGCAAGCCTTAAAGGGCCAGCCTTAGAGGGCCAGCTTAAAGGGCCAGCCTTAGAGGGCCTGCTTAAAGGGCCAGCCTTAAGGGGCCAGCCTTAAAGGGCCAGTCTTAAAGGGCCAGCCTTAGAGGGCCAGCCTTAAAGGGCCAGCTTAAAGGGCCAGCCTTAAAGGGCCAGCTTAAAGGGCCAGCCTTAGATGGCCAGCCTTAAGGGGCCAGCTTAAAGGGCCAGCCTTAAAGGGCCAGCCTTAAAGGGCCAGCTTAAAGGGCCAGCTTAAAGGGCCAGCCTTAAAGGGCCAGCTTAAAGGGCCAGCCTTAAAGGGCCAGCTTAAAGGGCCAGCCTTAGAGGGCCAGCCCTAAGGGGCCAGCTTAAAGGGCCAGCCTTAAGGGGCCAGCTGAAAGGGCCAGCCTTAAAGGGCCAGCCTTAAAGGGCCAGCCTTAAAGGGCCAGCTTAAAGGGCCAGCCTTAAAGGGCCAGCCTTAAAGGGCCAGCCTTAAAGGGCCAGCTTAAAGGGCCAGCCTTAAAGGGCCAGCCTTAGAGGGCCAGCTTAAAGGGCCAGCTTTAAAGGGCCAGCCTTAAAGGGCCAGCTTAAAGGGCCAGCCTTAAAGGACCAGCTTAAAGGGCCAGCCTTAAAGGGCCAGCCTTAAAGGGCCAGCCTTAGAGGGCCAGCTTAAAGGGCCAGCCTTAAAGGGCCAGCTTAAAGGGCCAGCCTTAGAGGGCCAGCCTTAAGGGGCCAGCTTAAAGGGCCAGCCTTAAAGGGCCAGCCTTAAAGGGCCAGCCTTAAAGGGCCAGCCTTAGATGGCCAGCTTAAAGGGCCAGCCTTAGAGGGCCAGCTTAAAGGGCCAGCCTTAGAGGGCCAGCTTAAAAGGCCAGCCTTAAGGGGCCAGCTTAAAGGGCCAGCCTTAAAGGGCCAGCCTTAAAGGGCCAGTCTTAAAGGGCCAGCCTTAGAGGGCCAGCCTTAAAGGGCCAGCTTAAAGGGCCAGCCTTAAAGGGCCAGCTTAAAGGGCCAGCCTTAGATGGCCAGCCTTAAGGGGCCAGCTTAAAGGGCCAGCCTTAAAGGGCCAGCCTTAAAGGGCCAGCTTTAAAGGGCCAGCTTAAAGGGCCAGCCTTAAAGGGCCAGCTTAAAGGGCCAGCCTTAAAGGGCCAGCTTAAAGGGCCAGCCTTAGAGGGCCAGCCCTAAGGGGCCAGCTTAAAGGGCCAGCCTTAAAGGGCCAGCCTTAAAGGGCCAGCCTTAGAGGGCCAGCTTAAAGGGCCAGCCTTAAAGGGCCAGCTTAAAAGGCCAGCCTTAGAGGGCCAGCTTTACAGGGCCAGCCTTAAAGGGCCAGCTTAAAGGGCCAGCTTAAAGGGCCAGCCTTAAAGGGCCAGCTTAAAGGGCCAGCCTTAAAGGGCCAGCTTAAAGGGCCAGCCTTAGAGGGCCAGCCCTAAGGGGCCAGCTTAAAGGGCCAGCCTTAAGGGGCCAGCTGAAAGGGCCAGCCTTAAAGGGCCAGCCTTAAAGGGCCAGCCTTAAAGGGCCAGCTTAAAGGGCCAGCCTTAAAGGGCCAGCCTTAAAGGGCCAGCTTAAAGGGCCAGCCTTAAAGGGCCAGCCTTAGAGGGCCAGCTTAAAGGGCCAGCTTTAAAGGGCCAGCCTTAAAGGGCCAGCTTAAAGGGCCAGCCTTAAAGGACCAGCTTAAAGGGCCAGCCTTAAAGGGCCAGCCTTAAAGGGCCAGTTTAAAGGGCCGGCCTTAAAGGGCCAGCCTTAAAGGGCCAGCTTAAAGGGCCAGCCTTAAAGGGCCAGCTTAAAGGGCTAGCCTTAGAGGGCCAGCCTTAAGGGGCCAGCTTAAAGGGCCAGCCTTAAAGGGCCAGCCTTAAAGGGCCAGCCTTAGAGGGCCAGCTTAAAAGGCCAGCCTTAAAGGGCCAGCTTAAAGGGCCAGCCTTAGAGGGCCAGCCTTAAGGGGCCAGCTTAAAGGGCCAGCCTTAAAGGGCCAGCCTTAAAGGGCCAGCCTTAAAGGGCCAGCCTTAGATGGCCAGCTTAAAGGGCCAGCCTTAGAGGGCCAGCTTAAAGGGCCAGCCTTAGAGGGCCAGCTTAAAGGGCCAGCCTTAAGGGGCCAGCTTAAAGGGCCAGCCTTAAAGGGCCAGCCTTAAAGGGCCAGTCTTAAAGGGCCAGCCTTAGAGGGCCAGCCTTAAAGGGCCAGCTTAAAGGGCCAGCCTTAAAGGGCCAGCTTAAAGGGCCAGCCTTAGATGGCCAGCCTTAAAGGGCCAGCTTAAAGGGCCAGCCTTAAAGGGCCAGCCTTAAAGGGCCAGCTTTAAAGGGCCAGCTTAAAGGGCCAGCCTTAAAGGGCCAGCTTAAAGGGCCAGCCTTAAAGGGCCAGCTTAAAGGGCCAGCCTTAGAGGGCCAGCCCTAAGGGGCCAGCTTAAAGGGCCAGCCTTAAAGGGCCAGCCTTAAAGGGCCAGCCTTAGAGGGCCAGCTTAAAGGGCCAGCCTTAAAGGGCCAGTCTTAAAGGGCCAGCTTAAAGGGCCAGCCTTAAAGGGCCAGCCTTAAAGGGCCAGCTTAAAGGGCCAGCCTTAAAGGGCCAGCCTTAGAGGGCCAGCTTAAAGGGCCAGCTTTAAAGGGCCAGCCTTAAAGGGCCAGCTTAAAGGGCCAGCCTTAAAGGACCAGCTTAAAGGGCCAGCCTTAAAGGGCCAGCCTTAAAGGGCCAGCCTTAGAGGGCCAGCTTAAAGGGCCAGCCTTAAAGGGCCAGCTTAAAGGGCCAGCCTTAGAGGGCCAGCCTTAAGGGGCCAGCTTAAAGGGCCAGCCTTAAAGGGCCAGCCTTAAAGGGCCAGCCTTAAAGGGCCAGCCTTAGATGGCCAGCTTAAAGGGCCAGCCTTAGAGGGCCAGCCTTAGATGGCCAGCCTTAGAGGGCCAGCTTAAAAGGCCAGCCTTAAGGGGCCAGCTTAAAGGGCCAGCCTTAAAGGGCCAGCCTTAAAGGGCCAGTCTTAAAGGGCCAGCCTTAGAGGGCCAGCCTTAAAGGGCCAGCTTAAAGGGCCAGCCTTAAAGGGCCAGCTTAAAGGGCCAGCCTTAGATGGCCAGCCTTAAGGGGCCAGCTTAAAGGGCCAGCCTTAAAGGGCCAGCCTTAAAGGGCCAGCTTTAAAGGGCCAGCTTAAAGGGCCAGCCTTAAAGGGCCAGCTTAAAGGGCCAGCCTTAAAGGGCCAGCTTAAAGGGCCAGCCTTAGAGGGCCAGCCCTAAGGGGCCAGCTTAAAGGGCCAGCCTTAAAGGGCCAGCCTTAAAGGGCCAGCCTTAGAGGGCCAGCTTAAAGGGCCAGCCTTAAAGGGCCAGCTTAAAAGGCCAGCCTTAGAGGGCCAGCTTTACAGGGCCAGCCTTAAAGGGCCAGCCTTAAAGGGCCAGCCTTAAAGGGCCAGCTTAAAGGGCCAGCCTTAAAGGGCCAGCCTTAAAGGGCAAGCCTTAAAGGGCCAGCCTTAGAGGGCCAGCTTAAAGGGCCAGCCTTAGAGGGCCAGCTTAAAGGGCCAGCCTTAAGGGGCCAGCTTAAAGGGCCAGCCTTAAAGGGCAAGCCTTAAAGGGCCAGCCTTAAAGGGCCAGCCTTAAAGGGCCAGCCTTAAAGAGCCAGCTTAAAGGGCCAGCCTTAAGGGGCCAGCTTAAAGGGGCAGCCTTAAAGGGCAAGCCTTAAAGGGCCAGCCTTAGAGGGCCAGCTTAAAGGGCCAGCCTTAGAGGGCCAGCTTAAAGGGCCAGCCTTAAGGGGCCAGCTTAAAGGGCCAGCCTTAAAGGGCCAGCCTTAAAGGGCCAGCTTTAAAGGGCCAGCTTAAAGGGCCAGCCTTAAAGGGCCAGCTTAAAGGGCCAGCCTTAGAGGGCCAGCCTTAAGGGGCCAGCTTAAAGGGCCAGCCTTAAAGGGCAAGCCTTAAAGGGCCAGCCTTAGAGGGCCAGCTTAAAGGGCCAGCCTTAGAGGGCCTGCTTAAAGGGCCAGCCTTAAGGGGCCAGCCTTAAAGGGCCAGTCTTAAAGGGCCAGCCTTAGAGGGCCAGCCTTAAAGGGCCAGCTTAAAGGGCCAGCCTTAAAGGGCCAGCTTAAAGGGCCAGCCTTAGATGGCCAGCCTTAAGGGGCCAGCTTAAAGGGCCAGCCTTAAAGGGCCAGCCTTAAAGGGCCAGCTTAAAGGGCCAGCTTAAAGGGCCAGCCTTAAAGGGCCAGCTTAAAGGGCCAGCCTTAAAGGGCCAGCTTAAAGGGCCAGCCTTAAAGGGCCAGCTTAAAGGGCCAGCCTTAAAGGGCCAGCTTAAAGGGCCAGCCTTAGAGGGCCAGCCCTAAGGGGCCAGCTTAAAGGGCCAGCCTTAAGGGGCCAGCTGAAAGGGCCAGCCTTAAAGGGCCAGCCTTAAAGGGCCAGTCTTAAAGGGCCAGCTTAAAGGGCCAGCCTTAAAGGGCCAGCCTTAAAGGGCCAGCTTAAAGGGCCAGCCTTAAAGGGCCAGCCTTAGAGGGCCAGCTTAAAGGGCCAGCTTTAAAGGGCCAGCCTTAAAGGGCCAGCTTAAAGGGCCAGCCTTAAAGGACCAGCTTAAAGGGCCAGCCTTAAAGGGCCAGCCTTAAAGGGCCAGCCTTAGAGGGCCAGCTTAAAGGGCCAGCCTTAAAGGGCCAGCTTAAAGGGCCAGCCTTAGAGGGCCAGCCTTAAGGGGCCAGCTTAAAGGGCCAGCCTTAAAGGGCCAGCCTTAAAGGGCCAGCCTTAAAGGGCCAGCCTTAGATGGCCAGCTTAAAGGGCCAGCCTTAGAGGGCCAGCTTAAAGGGCCAGCCTTAGAGGGCCAGCTTAAAAGGCCAGCCTTAAGGGGCCAGCTTAAAGGGCCAGCCTTAAAGGGCCAGTCTTAAAGGGCCAGCCTTAGAGGGCCAGCCTTAAAGGGCCAGCTTAAAGGGCCAGCCTTAAAGGGCCAGCTTAAAGGGCCAGCCTTAGATGGCCAGCCTTAAGGGGCCAGCTTAAAGGGCCAGCCTTAAAGGGCCAGCCTTAAAGGGCCAGCTTTAAAGGGCCAGCTTAAAGGGCCAGCCTTAAAGGGCCAGCTTAAAGGGCCAGCCTTAAAGGGCCAGCTTAAAGGGCCAGCCTTAGAGGGCCAGCCCTAAGGGGCCAGCTTAAAGGGCCAGCCTTAAAGGGCCAGCCTTAAAGGGCCAGCCTTAGAGGGCCAGCTTAAAGGGCCAGCCTTAAAGGGCCAGCTTAAAAGGCCAGCCTTAGAGGGCCAGCTTTACAGGGCCAGCCTTAAAGGGCCAGCTTAAAGGGCCAGCTTAAAGGGCCAGCCTTAAAGGGCCAGCTTAAAGGGCCAGCCTTAAAGGGCCAGCTTAAAGGGCCAGCCTTAGAGGGCCAGCCCTAAGGGGCCAGCTTAAAGGGCCAGCCTTAAGGGGCCAGCTGAAAGGGCCAGCCTTAAAGGGCCAGCCTTAAAGGGCCAGCCTTAAAGGGCCAGCTTAAAGGGCCAGCCTTAAAGGGCCAGCCTTAAAGGGCCAGCTTAAAGGGCCAGCCTTAAAGGGCCAGCCTTAGAGGGCCAGCTTAAAGGGCCAGCTTTAAAGGGCCAGCCTTAAAGGGCCAGCTTAAAGGGCCAGCCTTAAAGGACCAGCTTAAAGGGCCAGCCTTAAAGGGCCAGCCTTAAAGGGCCAGTTTAAAGGGCCGGCCTTAAAGGGCCAGCCTTAAAGGGCCAGCTTAAAGGGCCAGCCTTAAAGGGCCAGCTTAAAGGGCTAGCCTTAGAGGGCCAGCCTTAAGGGGCCAGCTTAAAGGGCCAGCCTTAAAGGGCCAGCCTTAAAGGGCCAGCCTTAGAGGGCCAGCTTAAAAGGCCAGCCTTAAAGGGCCAGCTTAAAGGGCCAGCCTTAGAGGGCCAGCCTTAAGGGGCCAGCTTAAAGGGCCAGCCTTAAAGGGCCAGCCTTAAAGGGCCAGCCTTAAAGGGCCAGCCTTAGATGGCCAGCTTAAAGGGCCAGCCTTAGAGGGCCAGCTTAAAGGGCCAGCCTTAGAGGGCCAGCTTAAAGGGCCAGCCTTAAGGGGCCAGCTTAAAGGGCCAGCCTTAAAGGGCCAGCCTTAAAGGGCCAGTCTTAAAGGGCCAGCCTTAGAGGGCCAGCCTTAAAGGGCCAGCTTAAAGGGCCAGCCTTAAAGGGCCAGCTTAAAGGGCCAGCCTTAGATGGCCAGCCTTAAAGGGCCAGCTTAAAGGGCCAGCCTTAAAGGGCCAGCCTTAAAGGGCCAGCTTTAAAGGGCCAGCTTAAAGGGCCAGCCTTAAAGGGCCAGCTTAAAGGGCCAGCCTTAAAGGGCCAGCTTAAAGGGCCAGCCTTAGAGGGCCAGCCCTAAGGGGCCAGCTTAAAGGGCCAGCCTTAAAGGGCCAGCCTTAAAGGGCCAGCCTTAAAGGGCCAGCCTTAGAGGGCCAGCTTAAAGGGCCAGCCTTAAAGGGCCAGCTTAAAAGGCCAGCCTTAGAGGGCCAGCTTTACAGGGCCAGCTTAAAGGGCCAGCCTTAAAGGGCCAGCTTAAAGGGCCAGCCTTAGATGGCCAGCCTTAAGGGGCCAGCTTAAAGGGCCAGCCTTAAAGGGCCAGCTTAAAGGGCCAGCCTTAAAGGGCCAGCCTTAAAGGGCCAGTTTAAAGGGCCGGCCTTAAAGGGCCAGCCTTAAAGGGCCAGCTTAAAGGGCCAGCCTTAAAGGGCCAGCTTAAAGGGCCAGACTTAGAGGGCCAGCCTTAAGGGGCCAGCTTAAAGAGCCAGCCTTAAAGGGCCAGCCTTAAAGGGCCAGCCTTAGAGGGCCAGCTTAAAGGGCCAGCCTTAAAGGGCCAGCTTAAAGGGCCAGCCTTAGAGGGCCAGCCTTAAGGGGCCAGCTTAAAGGGCCAGCCTTAGATGGCCAGCTTAAAGGGCCAGCCTTAGAGGGCCAGCTTAAAGGGCCAGCCTTAGAGGGCCAGCTTAAAGGGCCAGCCTTAAGGGGCCAGCTTAAAGGGCCAGCCTTAAAGGGCCAGCCTTAAAGGGCCAGTCTTAAAGGGCCAGCCTTAGAGGGCCAGCCTTAAAGGGCCAGCTTAAAGGGCCAGCCTTAAAGGGCCAGCTTAAAGGGCCAGCCTTAGATGGCCAGCCTTAAGGGGCCAGCTTAAAGGGCCAGCCTTAAAGGGCCAGCCTTAAAGGGCCAGCTTTAAAGGGCCAGCTTAAAGGGCCAGCCTTAAAGGGCCAGCTTAAAGGGCCAGCCTTAAAGGGCCAGCTTAAAGGGCCAGCCTTAGAGGGCCAGCCCTAAGGGGCCAGCTTAAAGGGCCAGCCTTAAAGGGCCAGCCTTAAAGGGCCAGCCTTAGAGGGCCAGCTTAAAGGGCCAGCCTTAAAGGGCCAGCTTCAAAGGCCAGCCTTAGAGGGCCAGCTTTACAGGGCCAGCTTAAAGGGCCAGCCTTAAAGGGCCAGCTTAAAGGGCCAGCCTTAGATGGCCAGCCTTAATGGGCCAGCTTAAAGGACCAGCCTTAAAGGGCCAGCCTTAAAGGGCCAGCCTTAAAGGGCCAGCCTTAGAGGGCCAGCTTAAAGGGCCAGCCTTAGAGGGCCAGCCTTAAAGGGCCAGCCTTAGAGGGCCAGCTTAAAGGGCCAGCCTTAGAGGGCCAGCTTAAAGGGCCAGCCTTAAGGGGCCAGCTTAAAGGGCCAGCCTTAAAGGGCCAGCCTTAAAGGGCCAGCTTTAAAGGGCCAGCTTAAAGGGCCAGCCTTAAAGGGCCAGCCTTAAAGGGCCAGCTTAAAGGGCCAGCCTTAAGGGGCCAGCTTAAAGGGCCAGCCTTAAAGGGCAAGCCTTAAAGGGCCAGCCTTAGAGGGCCAGCTTAAAGGGCCAGCCTTAGAGGGCCAGCTTAAAGGGCCAGCCTTAAGGGGCCAGCTTAAAGGGCCAGCCTTAAAGGGCCAGCCTTAAAGGGCCA
The DNA here is from genome assembly GCF_037039965.1 of Doryrhamphus excisus. Classification (NCBI taxonomy): domain Eukaryota; kingdom Metazoa; phylum Chordata; class Actinopteri; order Syngnathiformes; family Syngnathidae; genus Doryrhamphus; species Doryrhamphus excisus. The sequence continues at coordinate 15,766,084 of NC_136376.1, read as the reverse complement.
GCCTTAAAGGGCCAGCTTAAAGGGCCAGCCTTAGATGGCCAGCCTTAAAGGGCCAGCTTAAAGGGCCAGCCTTAAAGGGCCAGCTTAAAGGGCCAGCCTTAAAGGGCAAGCCTTAAAGGGCCAGCCTTAAAGGGCCAGCCTTAGAGGGCCAGCTTAAAGGGCCAGCCTTAGAGGGCCAGCTTAAAGGGCCAGCCTTAAGGGGCCAGCTTAAAGGGCCAGCCTTAAAGGGCCAGCCTTAAAGGGCCAGTCTTAAAGGGCCAGCCTTAGAGGGCCAGCCTTAAAGGGCCAGCTTAAAGGGCCAGCCTTAAAGGGCCAGCTTAAAGGGCCAGCCTTAAAGGGCCAGCTTAAAGGGCCAGCCTTAGATGGCCAGCCTTAAGGGGCCAGCTTAAAGGGCCAGCCTTAAAGGGCAAGCCTTAAAGGGCCAGCTTAAAGGGCCAGCCTTAAAGGGCCAGCTTAAAGGGCCAGCCTTAAGGGGCCAGCTTAAAGGGCCAGCCTTAAAGGGCCAGCCTTAAGGGGCCAGCTTAAAGGGCCAGCCTTAAAGGGCCAGCCTTAAAGGGCCAGCCTTAAAGGGCCAGCCTTAAAGGGCCAGCTTAAAGGGCCAGCCTTAAGGGGCCAGCTTAAAGGGCCAGCCTTAAAGGGCAAGCCTTAAAGGGCCAGCTTAAAGGGCCAGCCTTAAAGGGCCAGCTTAAAGGGCCAGCCTTAAGGGGCCAGCTTAAAGGGCCAGCCTTAAAGGGCAAGCCTTAAAGGGCCAGCCTTAGAGGGCCAGCTTAAAGGGCCAGCTTTAAAGGGCCAGCCTTAAAGGGCCAGCCTTAAAGGGCCAGCCTTAAAGGGCCAGCCTTAGATGGCCAGCTTAAAGGGCCAGCCTTAGAGGGCCAGCTTAAAGGGCCAGCCTTAGAGGGCCAGCTTAAAGGGCCAGCCTTAAGGGGCCAGCTTAAAGGGCCAGACTTAAAGGGCCAGCCTTAAAGGGCCAGCTTAAAGGGCCAGCCTTAAAGGGCCAGCCTTAAAGGGCAAGCCTTAAAGGGCCAGCCTTAGAGGGCCAGCTTAAAGGGCCAGCCTTAGAGGGCCAGCTTAAAGGGCCAGCCTTAAGGGGCCAGCTTAAAGGGCCAGCCTTAAAGGGCAAGCCTTAAAGGGCCAGCCTTAAAGGGCCAGCCTTAAAGGGCCAGCCTTAAAGAGCCAGCTTAAAGGGCCAGCCTTAAGGGGCCAGCTTAAAGGGGCAGCCTTAAAGGGCAAGCCTTAAAGGGCCAGCCTTAGAGGGCCAGCTTAAAGGGCCAGCCTTAGAGGGCCAGCTTAAAGGGCCAGCCTTAAGGGGCCAGCTTAAAGGGCCAGCCTTAAAGGGCCAGCCTTAAAGGGCCAGCTTTAAAGGGCCAGCTTAAAGGGCCAGCCTTAAAGGGCCAGCTTAAAGGGCCAGCCTTAGAGGGCCAGCCTTAAGGGGCCAGCTTAAAGGGCCAGCCTTAAAGGGCAAGCCTTAAAGGGCCAGCCTTAGAGGGCCAGCTTAAAGGGCCAGCCTTAGAGGGCCTGCTTAAAGGGCCAGCCTTAAGGGGCCAGCCTTAAAGGGCCAGTCTTAAAGGGCCAGCCTTAGAGGGCCAGCCTTAAAGGGCCAGCTTAAAGGGCCAGCCTTAAAGGGCCAGCTTAAAGGGCCAGCCTTAGATGGCCAGCCTTAAGGGGCCAGCTTAAAGGGCCAGCCTTAAAGGGCCAGCCTTAAAGGGCCAGCTTAAAGGGCCAGCTTAAAGGGCCAGCCTTAAAGGGCCAGCTTAAAGGGCCAGCCTTAAAGGGCCAGCTTAAAGGGCCAGCCTTAAAGGGCCAGCTTAAAGGGCCAGCCTTAAAGGGCCAGCTTAAAGGGCCAGCCTTAGAGGGCCAGCCCTAAGGGGCCAGCTTAAAGGGCCAGCCTTAAGGGGCCAGCTGAAAGGGCCAGCCTTAAAGGGCCAGCCTTAAAGGGCCAGTCTTAAAGGGCCAGCTTAAAGGGCCAGCCTTAAAGGGCCAGCCTTAAAGGGCCAGCTTAAAGGGCCAGCCTTAAAGGGCCAGCCTTAGAGGGCCAGCTTAAAGGGCCAGCTTTAAAGGGCCAGCCTTAAAGGGCCAGCTTAAAGGGCCAGCCTTAAAGGACCAGCTTAAAGGGCCAGCCTTAAAGGGCCAGCCTTAAAGGGCCAGCCTTAGAGGGCCAGCTTAAAGGGCCAGCCTTAAAGGGCCAGCTTAAAGGGCCAGCCTTAGAGGGCCAGCCTTAAGGGGCCAGCTTAAAGGGCCAGCCTTAAAGGGCCAGCCTTAAAGGGCCAGCCTTAAAGGGCCAGCCTTAGATGGCCAGCTTAAAGGGCCAGCCTTAGAGGGCCAGCTTAAAGGGCCAGCCTTAGAGGGCCAGCTTAAAAGGCCAGCCTTAAGGGGCCAGCTTAAAGGGCCAGCCTTAAAGGGCCAGTCTTAAAGGGCCAGCCTTAGAGGGCCAGCCTTAAAGGGCCAGCTTAAAGGGCCAGCCTTAAAGGGCCAGCTTAAAGGGCCAGCCTTAGATGGCCAGCCTTAAGGGGCCAGCTTAAAGGGCCAGCCTTAAAGGGCCAGCCTTAAAGGGCCAGCTTTAAAGGGCCAGCTTAAAGGGCCAGCCTTAAAGGGCCAGCTTAAAGGGCCAGCCTTAAAGGGCCAGCTTAAAGGGCCAGCCTTAGAGGGCCAGCCCTAAGGGGCCAGCTTAAAGGGCCAGCCTTAAAGGGCCAGCCTTAAAGGGCCAGCCTTAGAGGGCCAGCTTAAAGGGCCAGCCTTAAAGGGCCAGCTTAAAAGGCCAGCCTTAGAGGGCCAGCTTTACAGGGCCAGCCTTAAAGGGCCAGCTTAAAGGGCCAGCTTAAAGGGCAGGCATTAAAGGGCCAGCTTAAAGGGCCAGCCTTAAAGGGCCAGCTTAAAGGGCCAGCCTTAGAGGGCCAGCCCTAAGGGGCCAGCTTAAAGGGCCAGCCTTAAGGGGCCAGCTGAAAGGGCCAGCCTTAAAGGGCCAGCCTTAAAGGGCCAGCCTTAAAGGGCCAGCTTAAAGGGCCAGCCTTAAAGGGCCAGCCTTAAAGGGCCAGCTTAAAGGGCCAGCCTTAAAGGGCCAGCCTTAGAGGGCCAGCTTAAAGGGCCAGCTTTAAAGGGCCAGCCTTAAAGGGCCAGCTTAAAGGGCCAGCCTTAAAGGACCAGCTTAAAGGGCCAGCCTTAAAGGGCCAGCCTTAAAGGGCCAGTTTAAAGGGCCGGCCTTAAAGGGCCAGCCTTAAAGGGCCAGCTTAAAGGGCCAGCCTTAAAGGGCCAGCTTAAAGGGCTAGCCTTAGAGGGCCAGCCTTAAGGGGCCAGCTTAAAGGGCCAGCCTTAAAGGGCCAGCCTTAAAGGGCCAGCCTTAGAGGGCCAGCTTAAAAGGCCAGCCTTAAAGGGCCAGCTTAAAGGGCCAGCCTTAGAGGGCCAGCCTTAAGGGGCCAGCTTAAAGGGCCAGCCTTAAAGGGCCAGCCTTAAAGGGCCAGCCTTAAAGGGCCAGCCTTAGATGGCCAGCTTAAAGGGCCAGCCTTAGAGGGCCAGCTTAAAGGGCCAGCCTTAGAGGGCCAGCTTAAAGGGCCAGCCTTAAGGGGCCAGCTTAAAGGGCCAGCCTTAAAGGGCCAGCCTTAAAGGGCCAGTCTTAAAGGGCCAGCCTTAGAGGGCCAGCCTTAAAGGGCCAGCTTAAAGGGCCAGCCTTAAAGGGCCAGCTTAAAGGGCCAGCCTTAGATGGCCAGCCTTAAAGGGCCAGCTTAAAGGGCCAGCCTTAAAGGGCCAGCCTTAAAGGGCCAGCTTTAAAGGGCCAGCTTAAAGGGCCAGCCTTAAAGGGCCAGCTTAAAGGGCCAGCCTTAAAGGGCCAGCTTAAAGGGCCAGCCTTAGAGGGCCAGCCCTAAGGGGCCAGCTTAAAGGGCCAGCCTTAAAGGGCCAGCCTTAAAGGGCCAGCCTTAGAGGGCCAGCTTAAAGGGCCAGCCTTAAAGGGCCAGCTTAAAAGGCCAGCCTTAGAGGGCCAGCTTTACAGGGCCAGCTTAAAGGGCCAGCCTTAAAGGGCCAGCTTAAAGGGCCAGCCTTAGATGGCCAGCCTTAAGGGGCCAGCTTAAAGGGCCAGCCTTAAAGGGCCAGCTTAAAGGGCCAGCCTTAAAGGGCCAGCCTTAAAGGGCCAGTTTAAAGGGCCGGCCTTAAAGGGCCAGCCTTAAAGGGCCAGCTTAAAGGGCCAGCCTTAAAGGGCCAGCTTAAAGGGCCAGACTTAGAGGGCCAGCCTTAAGGGGCCAGCTTAAAGAGCCAGCCTTAAAGGGCCAGCCTTAAAGGGCCAGCCTTAGAGGGCCAGCTTAAAGGGCCAGCCTTAAAGGGCCAGCTTAAAGGGCCAGCCTTAGAGGGCCAGCCTTAAGGGGCCAGCTTAAAGGGCCAGCCTTAGATGGCCAGCTTAAAGGGCCAGCCTTAGAGGGCCAGCTTAAAGGGCCAGCCTTAGAGGGCCAGCTTAAAGGGCCAGCCTTAAGGGGCCAGCTTAAAGGGCCAGCCTTAAAGGGCCAGCCTTAAAGGGCCAGTCTTAAAGGGCCAGCCTTAGATGGCCAGCCTTAAGGGGCCAGCTTAAAGGGCCAGCCTTAAAGGGCCAGCCTTAAAGGGCCAGCTTTAAAGGGCCAGCTTAAAGGGCCAGCCTTAAAGGGCCAGCTTAAAGGGCCAGCCTTAAAGGGCCAGCTTAAAGGGCCAGCCTTAGAGGGCCAGCCCTAAGGGGCCAGCTTAAAGGGCCAGCCTTAAAGGGCCAGCCTTAAAGGGCCAGCCTTAGAGGGCCAGCTTAAAGGGCCAGCCTTAAAGGGCCAGCTTCAAAGGCCAGCCTTAGAGGGCCAGCTTTACAGGGCCAGCTTAAAGGGCCAGCCTTAAAGGGCCAGCTTAAAGGGCCAGCCTTAGATGGCCAGCCTTAATGGGCCAGCTTAAAGGACCAGCCTTAAAGGGCCAGCCTTAAAGGGCCAGCCTTAAAGGGCCAGCCTTAGAGGGCCAGCTTAAAGGGCCAGCCTTAGAGGGCCAGCCTTAAAGGGCCAGCCTTAGAGGGCCAGCTTAAAGGGCCAGCCTTAGAGGGCCAGCTTAAAGGGCCAGCCTTAAGGGGCCAGCTTAAAGGGCCAGCCTTAAAGGGCCAGCCTTAAAGGGCCAGCTTTAAAGGGCCAGCTTAAAGGGCCAGCCTTAAAGGGCCAGCCTTAAAGGGCCAGCTTAAAGGGCCAGCCTTAAGGGGCCAGCTTAAAGGGCCAGCCTTAAAGGGCAAGCCTTAAAGGGCCAGCCTTAGAGGGCCAGCTTAAAGGGCCAGCCTTAGAGGGCCAGCTTAAAGGGCCAGCCTTAAGGGGCCAGCTTAAAGGGCCAGCCTTAAAGGGCCAGCCTTAAAGGGCCAGCCTTAAAGGGCCAGCTTAAAGGGCCAGCCTTAGATGGCCAGCCTTAAAGGGCCAGCTTAAAGGGCCAGCCTTAAAGGGCCAGCTTAAAGGGCCAGCCTTAAAGGGCAAGCCTTAAAGGGCCAGCCTTAAAGGGCCAGCCTTAGAGGGCCAGCTTAAAGGGCCAGCCTTAGAGGGCCAGCTTAAAGGGCCAGCCTTAAGGGGCCAGCTTAAAGGGCCAGCCTTAAAGGGCCAGCCTTAAAGGGCCAGTCTTAAAGGGCCAGCCTTAGAGGGCCAGCCTTAAAGGGCCAGCTTAAAGGGCCAGCCTTAAAGGGCCAGCTTAAAGGGCCAGCCTTAAAGGGCCAGCTTAAAGGGCCAGCCTTAGATGGCCAGCCTTAAAGGGCCAGCTTAAAAGGCCAGCCTTAGAGGGCCAGCTTTACAGGGCCAGCCTTAAAGGGCCAGCTTAAAGGGCCAGCTTAAAGGGCAGGCCTTAAAGGGCCAGCTTAAAGGGCCAGCCTTAAAGGGCCAGCTTAAAGGGCCAGCCTTAGAGGGCCAGCCCTAAGGGGCCAGCTTAAAGGGCCAGCCTTAAGGGGCCAGCTGAAAGGGCCAGCCTTAAAGGGCCAGCCTTAAAGGGCCAGCTTAAAGGGCCAGCCTTAAAGGGCCAGCCTTAAAGGGCCAGCTTAAAGGGCCAGCCTTAAAGGGCCAGCCTTAGAGGGCCAGCTTAAAGGGCCAGCTTTAAAGGGCCAGCCTTAAAGGGCCAGCTTAAAGGGCCAGCCTTAAAGGACCAGCTTAAAGGGCCAGCCTTAAAGGGCCAGCCTTAAAGGGCCAGTTTAAAGGGCCGGCCTTAAAGGGCCAGCCTTAAAGGGCCAGCTTAAAGGGCCAGCCTTAAAGGGCCAGCTTAAAGGGCTAGCCTTAGAGGGCCAGCCTTAAGGGGCCAGCTTAAAGGGCCAGCCTTAAAGGGCCAGCCTTAAAGGGCCAGCCTTAGAGGGCCAGCTTAAAAGGCCAGCCTTAAAGGGCCAGCTTAAAGGGCCAGCCTTAGAGGGCCAGCCTTAAGGGGCCAGCTTAAAGGGCCAGCCTTAAAGGGCCAGCCTTAAAGGGCCAGCCTTAAAGGGCCAGCCTTAGATGGCCAGCTTAAAGGGCCAGCCTTAGAGGGCCAGCTTAAAGGGCCAGCCTTAGAGGGCCAGCTTAAAGGGCCAGCCTTAAGGGGCCAGCTTAAAGGGCCAGCCTTAAAGGGCCAGCCTTAAAGGGCCAGTCTTAAAGGGCCAGCCTTAGAGGGCCAGCCTTAAAGGGCCAGCTTAAAGGGCCAGCCTTAAAGGGCCAGCTTAAAGGGCCAGCCTTAGATGGCCAGCCTTAAAGGGCCAGCTTAAAGGGCCAGCCTTAAAGGGCCAGCCTTAAAGGGCCAGCTTTAAAGGGCCAGCTTAAAGGGCCAGCCTTAAAGGGCCAGCTTAAAGGGCCAGCCTTAAAGGGCCAGCTTAAAGGGCCAGCCTTAGAGGGCCAGCCCTAAGGGGCCAGCTTAAAGGGCCAGCCTTAAAGGGCCAGCCTTAAAGGGCCAGCCTTAGAGGGCCAGCTTAAAGGGCCAGCCTTAAAGGGCCAGCTTAAAAGGCCAGCCTTAGAGGGCCAGCTTTACAGGGCCAGCTTAAAGGGCCAGCCTTAAAGGGCCAGCTTAAAGGGCCAGCCTTAGATGGCCAGCCTTAAGGGGCCAGCTTAAAGGGCCAGCCTTAAAGGGCCAGCTTAAAGGGCCAGCCTTAAAGGGCCAGCCTTAAAGGGCCAGTTTAAAGGGCCGGCCTTAAAGGGCCAGCCTTAAAGGGCCAGCTTAAAGGGCCAGCCTTAAAGGGCCAGCTTAAAGGGCCAGACTTAGAGGGCCAGCCTTAAGGGGCCAGCTTAAAGAGCCAGCCTTAAAGGGCCAGCCTTAAAGGGCCAGCCTTAGAGGGCCAGCTTAAAGGGCCAGCCTTAAAGGGCCAGCTTAAAGGGCCAGCCTTAGAGGGCCAGCCTTAAGGGGCCAGCTTAAAGGGCCAGCCTTAGATGGCCAGCTTAAAGGGCCAGCCTTAGAGGGCCAGCTTAAAGGGCCAGCCTTAGAGGGCCAGCTTAAAGGGCCAGCCTTAAGGGGCCAGCTTAAAGGGCCAGCCTTAAAGGGCCAGCCTTAAAGGGCCAGTCTTAAAGGGCCAGCCTTAGATGGCCAGCCTTAAGGGGCCAGCTTAAAGGGCCAGCCTTAAAGGGCCAGCCTTAAAGGGCCAGCTTTAAAGGGCCAGCTTAAAGGGCCAGCCTTAAAGGGCCAGCTTAAAGGGCCAGCCTTAAAGGGCCAGCTTAAAGGGCCAGCCTTAGAGGGCCAGCCCTAAGGGGCCAGCTTAAAGGGCCAGCCTTAAAGGGCCAGCCTTAAAGGGCCAGCCTTAGAGGGCCAGCTTAAAGGGCCAGCCTTAAAGGGCCAGCTTCAAAGGCCAGCCTTAGAGGGCCAGCTTTACAGGGCCAGCTTAAAGGGCCAGCCTTAAAGGGCCAGCTTAAAGGGCCAGCCTTAGATGGCCAGCCTTAATGGGCCAGCTTAAAGGACCAGCCTTAAAGGGCCAGCCTTAAAGGGCCAGCCTTAAAGGGCCAGCCTTAGAGGGCCAGCTTAAAGGGCCAGCCTTAGAGGGCCAGCCTTAAAGGGCCAGCCTTAGAGGGCCAGCTTAAAGGGCCAGCCTTAGAGGGCCAGCTTAAAGGGCCAGCCTTAAGGGGCCAGCTTAAAGGGCCAGCCTTAAAGGGCCAGCCTTAAAGGGCCAGCTTTAAAGGGCCAGCTTAAAGGGCCAGCCTTAAAGGGCCAGCCTTAAAGGGCCAGCTTAAAGGGCCAGCCTTAAGGGGCCAGCTTAAAGGGCCAGCCTTAAAGGGCAAGCCTTAAAGGGCCAGCCTTAGAGGGCCAGCTTAAAGGGCCAGCCTTAGAGGGCCAGCTTAAAGGGCCAGCCTTAAGGGGCCAGCTTAAAGGGCCAGCCTTAAAGGGCCAGCCTTAAAGGGCCAGCCTTAAAGGGCCAGCTTAAAGGGCCAGCCTTAGATGGCCAGCCTTAAAGGGCCAGCTTAAAGGGCCAGCCTTAAAGGGCCAGCTTAAAGGGCCAGCCTTAAAGGGCAAGCCTTAAAGGGCCAGCCTTAAAGGGCCAGCCTTAGAGGGCCAGCTTAAAGGGCCAGCCTTAGAGGGCCAGCTTAAAGGGCCAGCCTTAAGGGGCCAGCTTAAAGGGCCAGCCTTAAAGGGCCAGCCTTAAAGGGCCAGTCTTAAAGGGCCAGCCTTAGAGGGCCAGCCTTAAAGGGCCAGCTTAAAGGGCCAGCCTTAAAGGGCCAGCTTAAAGGGCCAGCCTTAAAGGGCCAGCTTAAAGGGCCAGCCTTAGATGGCCAGCCTTAAGGGGCCAGCTTAAAGGGCCAGCCTTAAAGGGCAAGCCTTAAAGGGCCAGCTTAAAGGGCCAGCCTTAAAGGGCCAGCTTAAAGGGCCAGCCTTAAGGGGCCAGCTTAAAGGGCCAGCCTTAAAGGGCCAGCCTTAAAGGGCCAGCCTTAAAGGGCCAGCCTTAAAGGGCCAGCTTAAAGGGCCAGCCTTAAGGGGCCAGCTTAAAGGGCCAGCCTTAAAGGGCAAGCCTTAAAGGGCCAGCTTAAAGGGCCAGCCTTAAAGGGCCAGCTTAAGGGGCCAGCCTTAAGGGGCCAGCTTAAAGGGCCAGCCTTAAAGGGCAAGCCTTAAAGGGCCAGCCTTAGAGGGCCAGCTTAAAGGGCCAGCTTTAAAGGGCCAGCCTTAAAGGGCCAGCCTTAAAGGGCCAGCCTTAAAGGGCCAGCTTAAAGGGCCAGCCTTAAAGGGCCAGCTTAAAGGGCCAGCCTTAAAGGGCCAGCCTTAAAGGGCCAGTTTAAAGGGCCGGCCTTAAAGGGCCAGCCTTAAAGGGCCAGCTTAAAGGGCCAGCCTTAAAGGGCCAGCTTAAATGGCCAGCCTTAGAGGGCCAGCCTTAAGGGGCCAGCTTAAAGGGCCAGCCTTAAAGGGCCAGCCTTAAAGGGCCAGCCTTAGAGGGCCAGCTTAAAGGGCCAGCCTTAAAGGGCCAGCTTAAAGGGCCAGCCTTAGAGGGCCAGCCTTAAGGGGCCAGCTTAAAGGGCCAGCCTTAAAGGGCCAGCCTTAAAGGGCCAGCCTTAAAGGGCCAGCCTTAAAGGGCCAGCCTTAGATGGCCAGCTTAAAGGGCCAGCCTTAGAGGGCCAGCTTAAAGGGCCAGCCTTAGAGGGCCAGCTTAAAGGGCCAGCCTTAAGGGGCCAGCTTAAAGGGCCAGACTTAAAGGGCCAGCCTTAAAGGGCCAGTCTTAAAGGGCCAGCCTTAGAGGGCCAGCCTTAAAGGGCCAGCTTAAAGGGCCAGCCTTAAAGGGCCAGCTTAAAGGGCCAGCCTTAGATGGCCAGCCTTAAGGGGCCAGCTTAAAGGGCCAGCCTTAAAGGGCCACCTTTAAAGGGCCAGCTTAAAGGGCCAGCCTTAAAGGGCCAGCTTAAAGGGCCAGCCTTAAAGGGCCAGCTTAAAGGGCCAGCCTTAGAGGGCCAGCCCTAAGGGGCCAGCTTAAAGGGCCAGCCTTAAAGGGCCAGCTTAAAGGGCCAGCCTTAGATGGCCAGCCTTAAGGGGCCAGCTTAAAGGGCCAGCCTTAAAGGGCCAGCCTTAAAGGGCCAGCCTTAAAGGGCCAGCCTTAAAGGGCCAGCTTAAAGGGCCAGCCTTAAGGGGCCAGCTTAAAGGGCCAGCCTTAAAGGGCAAGCCTTAAAGGGCCAGCCTTAGAGGGCCAGCTTAAAGGGCCAGCCTTAGAGGGCCAGCTTAAAGGGCCAGCCTTAAGGGGCCAGCTTAAAGGGCCAGCCTTAAAGGGCCAGCCTTAAAGGGCCAGCTTTAAAGGGCCAGCTTAAAGGGCCAGCCTTAAAGGGCCAGCCTTAAAGGGCCAGCTTAAAGGGCCAGCCTTAAGGGGCCAGCTTAAAGGGCCAGCCTTAAAGGGCAAGCCTTAAAGGGCCAGCCTTAGAGGGCCAGCTTAAAGGGCCAGCCTTAGAGGGCCTGCTTAAAGGGCCAGCCTTAAGGGGCCAGCTTAAAGGGCCAGCCTTAGAGGGCCAGCCTTAAAGGGCCAGCTTAAAGGGCCAGCCTTAGATGGCCAGCCTTAAAGGGCCAGCTTAAAGGGCCAGCCTTAAAGGGCCAGCTTAAAGGGCCAGCCTTAAAGGGCAAGCCTTAAAGGGCCAGCCTTAAAGGGCCAGCCTTAGAGGGCCAGCTTAAAGGGCCAGCCTTAGAGGGCCAGCTTAAAGGGCCAGCCTTAAGGGGCCAGCTTAAAGGGCCAGCCTTAAAGGGCCAGCCTTAAAGGGCCAGTCTTAAAGGGCCAGCCTTAGAGGGCCAGCCTTAAAGGGCCAGCTTAAAGGGCCAGCCTTAAAGGACCAGCTTAAAGGGCCAGCCTTAAAGGGCCAGCTTAAAGGGCCAGCCTTAGATGGCCAGCCTTAAGGGGCCAGCTTAAAGGGCCAGCCTTAAGGGGCCAGCTTAAAAGGCCAGCCTTAAAGGGCCAGCCTTAAAGGGCCAGCCTTAAAGGGCCAGCTTAAAGGGCCAGCCTTAAAGGGCCAGCTTAAAGGGCCAGCCTTAAAGGGCCAGCTTAAAGGGCCAGCTTTAGATGGCCAGCCTTAAGGGGCCAGCTTAAAGGGCCAGCCTTAAAGGGCCAGCCTTAAAGGGCCAGCCTTAAAGGGCCAGCTTAAAGGGCCAGCCTTAAGGGGCCAGCTTAAAGGGCCAGCCTTAAAGGGCAAGCCTTAAAGGGCCAGCCTTAGAGGGCCAGCTTAAAGGGCCAGCCTTAGAGGGCCAGCTTAAAGGGCCAGCCTTAAGGGGCCAGCTTAAAGGGCCAGCCTTAAAGGGCCAGCCTTAAAGGGCCAGCCTTAAAGGGCCAGCTTAAAGGGCCAGCCTTAAAGGGCCAGCCTTAAAGGGCCAGCCTTAAAGGGCCAGCTTAAAGGGCCAGCCTTAAAGGGCCAGCCTTAGAGGGCCAGCTTAAAGGGCCAGCTTTAAAGGGCCAGCCTTAAAGGGCCAGCCTTAAAGGGCCAGCCTTAAAGGGCCAGCTTAAAGGGCCAGCCTTAAAGGGCCAGTTTAAAGGGCCAGCCTTAAAGGGCCAGCCTTAAAGGGCCAGCCTTAAAGGGCCAGCTTAAAGGGCCAGCCTTAGAGGGCCAGCCTTAAAGGGCCAGCCTTAGAGGGCCAGCTTAAAGGGCCAGCCTTAGAGGGCCAGCTTAAAGGGCCAGCCTTAAGGGGCCAGCTTAAAGGGCCAGCCTTAAAGGGCCAGCCTTAAAGGGCCAGCTTTAAAGGGCCAGCTTAAAGGGCCAGCCTTAAAGGGCCAGCCTTAAAGGGCCAGCTTAAAGGGCCAGCCTTAAGGGGCCAGCTTAAAGGGCCAGCCTTAAAGGGCAAGCCTTAAAGGGCCAGCCTTAGAGGGCCAGCTTAAAGGGCCAGCCTTAGAGGGCCAGCTTAAAGGGCCAGCCTTAAGGGGCCAGCTTAAAGGGCCAGCCTTAAAGGGCCAGCCTTAAAGGGCCAGCCTTAAAGGGCCAGCTTAAAGGGCCAGCCTTAGATGGCCAGCCTTAAAGGGCCAGCTTAAAGGGCCAGCCTTAAAGGGCCAGCTTAAAGGGCCAGCCTTAAAGGGCAAGCCTTAAAGGGCCAGCCTTAAAGGGCCAGCCTTAGAGGGCCAGCTTAAAGGGCCAGCCTTAGAGGGCCAGCTTAAAGGGCCAGCCTTAAGGGGCCAGCTTAAAGGGCCAGCCTTAAAGGGCCAGCCTTAAAGGGCCAGTCTTAAAGGGCCAGCCTTAGAGGGCCAGCCTTAAAGGGCCAGCTTAAAGGGCCAGCCTTAAAGGGCCAGCTTAAAGGGCCAGCCTTAAAGGGCCAGCTTAAAGGGCCAGCCTTAGATGGCCAGCCTTAAGGGGCCAGCTTAAAGGGCCAGCCTTAAAGGGCAAGCCTTAAAGGGCCAGCTTAAAGGGCCAGCCTTAAAGGGCCAGCTTAAAGGGCCAGCCTTAAGGGGCCAGCTTAAAGGGCCAGCCTTAAAGGGCCAGCCTTAAAGGGCCAGCCTTAAAGGGCCAGCCTTAAAGGGCCAGCTTAAAGGGCCAGCCTTAAGGGGCCAGCTTAAAGGGCCAGCCTTAAAGGGCAAGCCTTAAAGGGCCAGCTTAAAGGGCCAGCCTTAAAGGGCCAGCTTAAGGGGCCAGCCTTAAGGGGCCAGCTTAAAGGGCCAGCCTTAAAGGGCAAGCCTTAAAGGGCCAGCCTTAGAGGGCCAGCTTAAAGGGCCAGCTTTAAAGGGCCAGCCTTAAAGGGCCAGCCTTAAAGGGCCAGCCTTAAAGGGCCAGCTTAAAGGGCCAGCCTTAAAGGGCCAGCTTAAAGGGCCAGCCTTAAAGGGCCAGCCTTAAAGGGCCAGTTTAAAGGGCCGGCCTTAAAGGGCCAGCCTTAAAGGGCCAGCTTAAAGGGCCAGCCTTAAAGGGCCAGCTTAAATGGCCAGCCTTAGAGGGCCAGCCTTAAGGGGCCAGCTTAAAGGGCCAGCCTTAAAGGGCCAGCCTTAAAGGGCCAGCCTTAGAGGGCCAGCTTAAAGGGCCAGCCTTAAAGGGCCAGCTTAAAGGGCCAGCCTTAGAGGGCCAGCCTTAAGGGGCCAGCTTAAAGGGCCAGCCTTAAAGGGCCAGCCTTAAAGGGCCAGCCTTAAAGGGCCAGCCTTAAAGGGCCAGCCTTAAAGGGCCAGCCTTAGATGGCCAGCTTAAAGGGCCAGCCTTAGAGGGCCAGCTTAAAGGGCCAGCCTTAGAGGGCCAGCTTAAAGGGCCAGCCTTAAGGGGCCAGCTTAAAGGGCCAGACTTAAAGGGCCAGCCTTAAAGGGCCAGTCTTAAAGGGCCAGCCTTAGAGGGCCAGCCTTAAAGGGCCAGCTTAAAGGGCCAGCCTTAAAGGGCCAGCTTAAAGGGCCAGCCTTAGATGGCCAGCCTTAAGGGGCCAGCTTAAAGGGCCAGCCTTAAAGGGCCACCTTTAAAGGGCCAGCTTAAAGGGCCAGCCTTAAAGGGCCAGCTTAAAGGGCCAGCCTTAAAGGGCCAGCTTAAAGGGCCAGCCTTAGAGGGCCAGCCCTAAGGGGCCAGCTTAAAGGGCCAGCCTTAAAGGGCCAGCTTAAAGGGCCAGCCTTAGATGGCCAGCCTTAAGGGGCCAGCTTAAAGGGCCAGCCTTAAAGGGCCAGCCTTAAAGGGCCAGCCTTAAAGGGCCAGCCTTAAAGGGCCAGCTTAAAGGGCCAGCCTTAAGGGGCCAGCTTAAAGGGCCAGCCTTAAAGGGCAAGCCTTAAAGGGCCAGCCTTAGAGGGCCAGCTTAAAGGGCCAGCCTTAGAGGGCCAGCTTAAAGGGCCAGCCTTAAGGGGCCAGCTTAAAGGGCCAGCCTTAAAGGGCCAGCCTTAAAGGGCCAGCTTTAAAGGGCCAGCTTAAAGGGCCAGCCTTAAAGGGCCAGCCTTAAAGGGCCAGCTTAAAGGGCCAGCCTTAAGGGGCCAGCTTAAAGGGCCAGCCTTAAAGGGCAAGCCTTAAAGGGCCAGCCTTAGAGGGCCAGCTTAAAGGGCCAGCCTTAGAGGGCCTGCTTAAAGGGCCAGCCTTAAGGGGCCAGCTTAAAGGGCCAGCCTTAGAGGGCCAGCCTTAAAGGGCCAGCTTAAAGGGCCAGCCTTAGATGGCCAGCCTTAAAGGGCCAGCTTAAAGGGCCAGCCTTAAAGGGCCAGCTTAAAGGGCCAGCCTTAAAGGGCAAGCCTTAAAGGGCCAGCCTTAAAGGGCCAGCCTTAGAGGGCCAGCTTAAAGGGCCAGCCTTAGAGGGCCAGCTTAAAGGGCCAGCCTTAAGGGGCCAGCTTAAAGGGCCAGCCTTAAAGGGCCAGCCTTAAAGGGCCAGTCTTAAAGGGCCAGCCTTAGAGGGCCAGCCTTAAAGGGCCAGCTTAAAGGGCCAGCCTTAAAGGACCAGCTTAAAGGGCCAGCCTTAAAGGGCCAGCTTAAAGGGCCAGCCTTAGATGGCCAGCCTTAAGGGGCCAGCTTAAAGGGCCAGCCTTAAGGGGCCAGCTTAAAAGGCCAGCCTTAAAGGGCCAGCCTTAAAGGGCCAGCCTTAAAGGGCCAGCTTAAAGGGCCAGCCTTAAAGGGCCAGCTTAAAGGGCCAGCCTTAAAGGGCCAGCTTAAAGGGCCAGCTTTAGATGGCCAGCCTTAAGGGGCCAGCTTAAAGGGCCAGCCTTAAAGGGCCAGCCTTAAAGGGCCAGCCTTAAAGGGCCAGCTTAAAGGGCCAGCCTTAAGGGGCCAGCTTAAAGGGCCAGCCTTAAAGGGCAAGCCTTAAAGGGCCAGCCTTAGAGGGCCAGCTTAAAGGGCCAGCCTTAGAGGGCCAGCTTAAAGGGCCAGCCTTAAGGGGCCAGCTTAAAGGGCCAGCCTTAAAGGGCCAGCCTTAAAGGGCCAGCCTTAAAGGGCCAGCTTAAAGGGCCAGCCTTAAAGGGCCAGCCTTAAAGGGCCAGCCTTAAAGGGCCAGCTTAAAGGGCCAGCCTTAAAGGGCCAGCCTTAGAGGGCCAGCTTAAAGGGCCAGCTTTAAAGGGCCAGCCTTAAAGGGCCAGCCTTAAAGGGCCAGCCTTAAAGGGCCAGCTTAAAGGGCCAGCCTTAAAGGGCCAGTTTAAAGGGCCAGCCTTAAAGGGCCAGCCTTAAAGGGCCAGTTTAAAGGGCCGGCCTTAAAGGGCCAGCCTTAAAGGGCCAGCTTAAAGGGCCAGCCTTAAAGGGCCAGCTTAAAGGGCCAGCCTTAGAGGGCCAGCCTTAAGGGGCCAGCTTAAAGGGCCAGCCTTAAAGGGCCAGCCTTAAAGGGCCAGCCTTAGAGGGCCAGCTTAAAGGGCCAGCCTTAAAGGGCCAGCTTAAAGGGCCAGCCTTAGAGGGCCAGCCTTAAGGGGCCAGCTTAAAGGGCCAGCCTTAAAGGGCCAGCCTTAAAGGGCCAGCCTTAAAGGGCCAGCCTTAGATGGCCAGCTTAAAGGGCCAGCCTTAGAGGGCCAGCTTAAAGGGCCAGCCTTAGAGGGCCAGCTTAAAGGGCCAGCCTTAAGGGGCCAGCTTAAAGGGCCAGCCTTAAAGGGCCAGCCTTAAAGGGCCAGTCTTAAAGGGCCAGCCTTAGAGGGCCAGCCTTAAAGGGCCAGCTTAAAGGGCCAGCCTTAAAGGGCCAGCTTAAAGGGCCAGCCTTAGATGGCCAGCCTTAAGGGGCCAGCTTAAAGGGCCAGCCTTAAAGGGCCAGCCTTAAAGGGCCAGCTTAAATGGCCAGCCTTAGAGGGCCAGCCTTAAGGGGCCAGCTTAAAGGGCCAGCCTTAAAGGGCCAGCCTTAAAGGGCCAGCCTTAGAGGGCCAGCTTAAAGGGCCAGCCTTAAAGGGCCAGCTTAAAGGGCCAGCCTTAGAGGGCCAGCCTTAAGGGGCCAGCCTTAAAGGGCCAGCCTTAAAGGGCCAGCCTTAAAGGGCCAGCCTTAGATGGCCAGCTTAAAGGGCCAGCCTTAGAGGGCCAGCTTAAAGGGCCAGCCTTAGAGGGCCAGCTTAAAGGGCCAGCCTTAAGGGGCCAGCTTAAAGGGCCAGCCTTAAAGGGCCAGTCTTAAAGGGCCAGCCTTAGAGGGCCAGCCTTAAAGGGCCAGCTTAAAGGGCCAGCCTTAAAGGGACAGCTTAAAGGGCCAGCCTTAAGGGGCCAGCTTAAAGGGCCAGCCTTAAAGGGCCAGCCTTAAAGGGCCAGCTTTAAAGGGCCAGCTTAAAGGGCCAGCCTTAAAGGGCCAGCTTAAAGGGCCAGCCTTAAAGGGCCAGCTTAAAGGGCCAGCCTTAGAGGGCCAGCCCTAAGGGCCCAGCTTAAAGGGCCAGCCTTAAAGGGCCAGCCTTAAAGGGCCAGCCTTAGAGGGCCAGCTTAAAGGGCCAGCCTTAAAGGGCCAGCTTAAAAGGCCAGCCTTAGAGGGCCAGCTTTACAGGGCCAGCTTAAAGGGCCAGCCTTAAAGGGCCAGCTTAAAGGGCCAGCCTTAGATGGCCAGCCTTAAGGGGCCAGCTTAAAGGGCCAGCCTTAAAGGGCCAGCCTTAAAGGGCCAGCCTTAAAGGGCCAGCCTTAAAGGGCCAGCCTTAAAGGGCCAGCCTTAAAGGGCCAGCCTTAAAGGGCCAGCTTAAAGGGCCAGCCTTAAGGGGCCAGCTTAAAGGGCCAGCCTTAAAGGGCAAGCCTTAAAGGGCCAGCCTTAGAGGGCCAGCTTAAAGGGCCAGCCTTAGAGGGCCAGCTTAAAGGGCCAGCCTTAAGGGGCCAGCTTAAAGGGCCAGCCTTAAAGGGCCAGCCTTAAAGGGCCAGCTTTAAAGGGCCAGCTTAAAGGGCCAGCCTTAAAGGGCCAGCCTTAAAGGGCCAGCTTAAAGGGCCAGCCTTAAGGGGCCAGCTTAAAGGGCCAGCCTTAAAGGGCAAGCCTTAAAGGGCCAGCCTTAAAGGGCCAGCTTAAAGGGCCAGCCTTAGATGGCCAGCCTTAAGGGGCCAGCTTAAAGGGCCAGCCTTAAAGGGCCAGCCTTAAAGGGCCAGCTTTAAAGGGCCAGCTTAAAGGGCCAGCCTTAAAGGGCCAGCTTAAAGGGCCAGCCTTAAAGGGCCAGCTTAAAGGGCCAGCCTTAGAGGGCCAGCCCTAAGGGGCCAGCTTAAAGGGCCAGCCTTAAAGGGCCAGCCTTAAAGGGCCAGCCTTAGAGGGCCAGCTTAAAGGGCCAGCCTTAAAGGGCCAGCTTAAAAGGCCAGCCTTAGAGGGCCAGCTTTACAGGGCCAGCTTAAAGGGCCAGCCTTACAGGGCCAGCTTAAAGGGCCAGCCTTAGATGGCCAGCCTTAAGGGGCCAGCTTAAAGGGCCAGCCTTAAAGGGCCAGCCTTAAAGGGCCAGCCTTAAAGGGCCAGCCTTAAAGGGCCAGCCTTAAAGGGCCAGCTTAAAGGGCCAGCCTTAAGGGGCCAGCTTAAAGGGCCAGCCTTAAAGGGCAAGCCTTAAAGGGCCAGCCTTAGAGGGCCAGCTTAAAGGGCCAGCCTTAGAGGGCCAGCTTAAAGGGCCAGCCTTAAGGGGCCAGCTTAAAGGGCCAGCCTTAAAGGGCCAGCCTTAAAGGGCCAGCCTTAAAGGGCCAGCTTAAAGGGCCAGCCTTAAAGGGCCAGCTTAAAGGGCCAGCCTTAAAGGGCCAGCTTAAAGGGCCAGCTTAAAGGGCCAGCCTTAAAGGGCCAGCTTAAAGGGCCAGCTTTAGATGGCCAGCCTTAAGGGGCCAGCTTAAAGGGCCAGCCTTAAAGGGCCAGCCTTAAAGGGCCAGCCTTAAAGGGCCAGCTTAAAGGGCCAGCCTTAAAGGGCCAGCCTTAAAGGGCCAGCTTAAAGGGCCAGCCTTAAAGGGCCAGCCTTAGAGGGCCAGCTTAAAGGGCCAGCTTTAAAGGGCCAGCCTTAAAGGGCCAGCCTTAAAGGGCCAGCCTTAAAGGGCCAGCTTAAAGGGCCAGCCTTAGAGGGCCAGCCCTAAGGGGCCAGCTTAAAGGGCCAGCCTTAAAGGGCCAGCCTTAAAGGGCCAGCCTTAGAGGGCCAGCTTAAAGGGCCAGCCTTAAAGGGCCAGCTTAAAAGGCCAGCCTTAGAGGGCCAGCTTTACAGGGCCAGCTTAAAGGGCCAGCCTTAAAGGGCCAGCTTAAAGGGCCAGCCTTAGATGGCCAGCCTTAAAGGGCCAGCCTTAAAGGGCCAGCCTTAAAGGGCCAGCCTTAAAGGGCCAGCCTTAAAGGGCCAGCCTTAAAGGGCCAGCTTAAAGGGCCAGCCTTAAGGGGCCAGCTTAAAGGGCCAGCCTTAAAGGGCAAGCCTTAAAGGGCCAGCCTTAGAGGGCCAGCTTAAAGGGCCAGCCTTAGAGGGCCAGCTTAAAGGGCCAGCCTTAAGGGGCCAGCTTAAAGGGCCAGCCTTAAAGGGCCAGCCTTAAAGGGCCAGCTTTAAAGGGCCAGCTTAAAGGGCCAGCCTTAAAGGGCCAGCCTTAAAGGGCCAGCTTAAAGGGCCAGCCTTAAGGGGCCAGCTTAAAGGGCCAGCCTTAAAGGGCAAGCCTTAAAGGGCCAGCCTTAGAGGGCCAGCTTAAAGGGCCAGCCTTAGAGGGCCTGCTTAAAGGGCCAGCCTTAAGGGGCCAGCTTAAAGGGCCAGCCTTAAAGGGCCAGCCTTAAAGGGCCAGCTTAAAGGGCCAGCCTTAGATGGCCAGCCTTAAAGGGCCAGCTTAAAGGGCCAGCCTTAAAGGGCCAGCTTAAAGGGCCAGCCTTAAAGGGCAAGCCTTAAAGGGCCAGCCTTAAAGGGCCAGCCTTAGAGGGCCAGCTTAAAGGGCCAGCCTTAGAGGGCCAGCTTAAAGGGCCAGCCTTAAGGGGCCAGCTTAAAGGGCCAGCCTTAAAGGGCCAGCCTTAAAGGGCCAGTCTTAAAGGGCCAGCCTTAGAGGGCCAGCCTTAAAGGGCCAGCTTAAAGGGCCAGCCTTAAAGGACCAGCTTAAAGGGCCAGCCTTAAAGGGCCAGCTTAAAGGGCCAGCCTTAGATGGCCAGCCTTAAGGGGCCAGCTTAAAGGGCCAGCCTTAAGGGGCCAGCTTAAAGGGCCAGCCTTAAAGGGCCAGCCTTAAAGGGCCAGCCTTAAAGGGCCAGCTTAAAGGGCCAGCCTTAAAGGGCCAGCTTAAAGGGCCAGCCTTAAAGGGCCAGCTTAAAGGGCCAGCTTTAGATGGCCAGCCTTAAGGGGCCAGCTTAAAGGGCCAGCCTTAAAGGGCCAGCCTTAAAGGGCCAGCCTTAAAGGGCCAGCTTAAAGGGCCAGCCATAAGGGGCCAGCTTAAAGGGCCAGCCTTAAAGGGCAAGCCTTAAAGGGCCAGCCTTAGAGGGCCAGCTTAAAGGGCCAGCCTTAGAGGGCCAGCTTAAAGGGCCAGCCTTAAGTGGCCAGCTTAAAGGGCCAGCCTTAAAGGGCCAGCCTTAAAGGGCCAGCCTTAAAGGGCCAGCTTAAAGGGCCAGCCTTAAAGGGCCAGCCTTAAAGGGCCAGCCTTAAAGGGCCAGCTTAAAGGGCCAGCCTTAAAGGGCCAGCCTTAGAGGGCCAGCTTAAAGGGCCAGCTTTAAAGGGCCAGCCTTAAAGGGCCAGCCTTAAAGGGCCAGCCTTAAAGGGCCAGCTTAAAGGGCCAGCCTTAAAGGGCCAGTTTAAAGGGCCAGCCTTAAAGGGCCAGCCTTAAAGGGCCAGTTTAAAGGGCCGGCCTTAAAGGGCCAGCCTTAAAGGGCCAGCTTAAAGGGCCAGCCTTAAAGGGCCAGCTTAAAGGGCCAGCCTTAGAGGGCCAGCCTTAAGGGGCCAGCTTAAAGGGCCAGCCTTAAAGGGCCAGCCTTAAAGGGCCAGCCTTAGAGGGCCAGCTTAAAGGGCCAGCCTTAAAGGGCCAGCTTAAAGGGCCAGCCTTAGAGGGCCAGCCTTAAGGGGCCAGCTTAAAGGGCCAGCCTTAAAGGGCCAGCCTTAAAGGGCCAGCCTTAAAGGGCCAGCCTTAGATGGCCAGCTTAAAGGGCCAGCCTTAGAGGGCCAGCTTAAAGGGCCAGCCTTAGAGGGCCAGCTTAAAGGGCCAGCCTTAAGGGGCCAGCTTAAAGGGCCAGCCTTAAAGGGCCAGCCTTAAAGGGCCAGTCTTAAAGGGCCAGCCTTAGAGGGCCAGCCTTAAAGGGCCAGCTTAAAGGGCCAGCCTTAAAGGGCCAGCTTAAAGGGCCAGCCTTAGATGGCCAGCCTTAAGGGGCCAGCTTAAAGGGCCAGCCTTAAAGGGCCAGCCTTAAAGGGCCAGCTTAAATGGCCAGCCTTAGAGGGCCAGCCTTAAGGGGCCAGCTTAAAGGGCCAGCCTTAAAGGGCCAGCCTTAAAGGGCCAGCCTTAGAGGGCCAGCTTAAAGGGCCAGCCTTAAAGGGCCAGCTTAAAGGGCCAGCCTTAGAGGGCCAGCCTTAAGGGGCCAGCCTTAAAGGGCCAGCCTTAAAGGGCCAGCCTTAAAGGGCCAGCCTTAGATGGCCAGCTTAAAGGGCCAGCCTTAGAGGGCCAGCTTAAAGGGCCAGCCTTAGAGGGCCAGCTTAAAGGGCCAGCCTTAAGGGGCCAGCTTAAAGGGCCAGCCTTAAAGGGCCAGCCTTAAAGGGCCAGTCTTAAAGGGCCAGCCTTAGAGGGCCAGCCTTAAAGGGCCAGCTTAAAGGGCCAGCCTTAAAGGGACAGCTTAAAGGGCCAGCCTTAGATGGCCAGCCTTAAGGGGCCAGCTTAAAGGGCCAGCCTTAAAGGGCCAGCCTTAAAGGGCCAGCTTTAAAGGGCCAGCTTAAAGGGCCAGCCTTAAAGGGCCAGCTTAAAGGGCCAGCCTTAAAGGGCCAGCTTAAAGGGCCAGCCTTAGAGGGCCAGCCCTAAGGGCCCAGCTTAAAGGGCCAGCCTTAAAGGGCCAGCCTTAAAGGGCCAGCCTTAGAGGGCCAGCTTAAAGGGCCAGCCTTAAAGGGCCAGCTTAAAAGGCCAGCCTTAGAGGGCCAGCTTTACAGGGCCAGCTTAAAGGGCCAGCCTTAAAGGGCCAGCTTAAAGGGCCAGCCTTAGATGGCCAGCCTTAAGGGGCCAGCTTAAAGGGCCAGCCTTAAAGGGCCAGCCTTAAAGGGCCAGCCTTAAAGGGCCAGCCTTAAAGGGCCAGCCTTAAAGGGCCAGCTTAAAGGGCCAGCCTTAAGGGGCCAGCTTAAAAGGCCAGCCTTAAAGGGCAAGCCTTAAAGGGCCAGCCTTAGAGGGCCAGCTTAAAGGGCCAGCCTTAGAGGGCCAGCTTAAAGGGCCAGCCTTAAGGGGCCAGCTTAAAGGGCCAGCCTTAAAGGGCCAGCCTTAAAGGGCCAGCTTTAAAGGGCCAGCTTAA